>NC_092768.1:77777095-78377095 GCF_047496795.1 Chiloscyllium punctatum
CTTCTGAAGGAGGGAGGTGTTTCCATCGTCCTGTTCCTGGAGGGTGTCCTTGTTGGTGCCTCTCTGTCTGACCCACTCCTTGTGTGACTTTAGTATTGCTGGGTTGTGAAACTGTCCTTAGGGCTTTGAGATAACTATGGTGCTGTGTCATGTCTGTGGGAGCAGAAATCCTAATCCCTTGTATGTGTGCTGTCTGATTCGGCTTGTGAGCTGCTGGGGAATTCTGGGGGTTCTGGTACAGTTTGGCCCATTTTGCATTTGTGGGCCTATCGTGGGTTAGCAAATCTTTTCCTACACTAATTTATCCAACTGTCGGTGGTTACTGATTTGGACTGACCCCAAATGTTTCCAAGTGTGGATGGTTATGGATTTGCACTGACCCAAAATGTTTCTAATGTTGTGGGTTACTGACTTGCACTGTCCCGAAATGTTTTGAAATGTCAGTGCTTACTGATTTGTACTGACCTGTAATTTTTACACTTTTTGGTGGTTACAGATTTGTACAAACCCAAAATTTTTCTAAGTGTCAGATATTACTGATTTACACTGCCCTAAAGTTTGTCGAAGTGTCAGTGTTCCCTGATATGCACCCTACCAGAAATGTCTCCATGTGTCAGTGGTTACTGATTTGCACTGACACCAATTTTTTCTAAGTGTGGATGTTTACTGATTAGCACTGTCCCAAAATTATTTTAAACATCAGTGCTTACCAATTGGTACTGACCCGTAATTTTTCCACCTGTCGGTGGTTAATGATTTGTACTGACCCAAAATTACTCTGTCGGTGCTGACTGATTTGTACTGACTTGAAATTCACCCAACTCTCAGTGGTTTCTGATTTGTACTGACCCCAAATTTTTCCAAGTGTGGATGTTTACTGATTTGCACTGACCCAAAATCTTTCTTAGTGTCAGTGGTTACTGATTTGTACTGTCCTGAAATTTTTCAAACAGTCACCGGTTCCTGTTTTGCGCTGACCCGAAATGTTTCCAACTATCTATGGTTACTGATGGAAACTGACTGGAAATTTTTTAAAATCTCGGTGGTTACTGACGTGCACTGACTCAAAATTTTTCAAATAGTCAGATCTTACTGATTTGGACTGACCCCATCTTTTTCCAACTGTCGTTGGTTACTGATTTGTACAGAGCAGAAATTTTTCAAAGTGTTGATTGTAACTGATTTGTACAGACCCGGAATTTTCTCTAAGTGTCAGTGATTACTGATTTGCACTAACCCAGCATTTTCTTAGACTCAGTGGCTTATGAGTTGTACTGACCTGAAAATTTTCCAACTGTTAGTGGTTACTGATTTGCGCTCACATGAAATTTTTCCAACTGTCGGTGGTTAGCTATTTGTACTGACCCCAAACTTTTGTAAGTGTCGGTGATTTCTGATTTGCACTGCCCTGAGGTTTGTCAAAGTGTCAGTGTTTCCTGATTTGCACCAACTAGAAATCTTTTCCAGTGGTCACTGATTTGTACTGACACCAAATTTTTCTAAGTGTGGATGGTTACTGATTTACAGTGACCCGAACATTTTCTCGGTGTCGTTGGTTACCGATTTGTAGTGACTAACTTTTCCACTTGTCGGTGGTTACCGATTTGTAGTGACTAACTTTTCCACTTGTCGGTGGTTACTGATTTGCACCGCCCTGAAGTTTGTCGAAGTGTCAGTGTTTCCTGATTTGCACTGACCAGAATTTTTTTCCCCATGTATCAGTGGTTACTGATTTGGACTGACCCGAACCTTTTCTAAGTGTGGATGGTGACTGATTTGCACTGACCCAAATTCTTTTGAAATGTCAGTGCTCACCACTTTTTGGTGATTACTGATTTGTACCCACCCAATATTTTTCGAAGTGTTAGTGCTTACTGATTTGAACTGACCCTAAATTTTTCCAACTGTCGGTGGTTACTGATTTGTTACTGACCCTCGTTTTTCTTAGTGTGGATGGTAACTGATTTGTACTGACCTGAATTTTTTTGATATCTCAGTGTATACCGATTTGTACTGACCCGCAATTTTTCCAACCGTCTGTGGTTATTGATTTGCACTGACCCTAAATTTTCCAACTGTCGGTGGTTATTGATTTCTACTGACCTGAAATTATTCTCTGTGTCGGTGATTACTGATTTACACTGCCCTGGAAGTTTGTCAAAGTGTCAGTGTTTCCTGATTTGCACCGACTGAATTTTTTCCATGTATCAGTGGTTACTGATTTGTACTGACCCCAAATTATTCTCTGTGTCGGTGAATACTGATTAGCACTGCCCTGAAGTTTGTCGAAGTGTCAGTGATTTGCATCGACCAGAATATTTTTCCATGTACCAGTGTTTACTGATTTGTACTGACCTGAACATTTTCTCAGTGTCGGTGGTTACTGATTTGTACTGACCTGTAATTTTTCCAACTGTTGGTGGTTATTGATTTCTACTGACCTGAAATTGTTCGAAGTGTCGGTGATTACTGGTTTGCACTGCCCTGAGATTTGTCGAAGTGTCAGTATTTCATGATTTGCACCAACCAGATTTTTTTTTCCCATGTATCAGTGGTTACTGATTTCTACTGACCCAAACACTTTCCAAGTGTGGATGGTTACTGATTTGCACTGTCCCAAATTCTTTTGAAATGTCAGTGCTCACCAATTTGTACTCACCCGTAATTTTTCCACATTTTGTTAATTACTGATTTGTACACACCCAATATTTTTCAAAGTGACAGTGGTTACTGATTTGAACTGACCCTAAGTTTTTTCCAACAGTCAGTGTTTCCTGATTTGTACTGACCCTAAATGTTTCCAACTGTTGGTGATTATTGATTTCTACTGACCTGAAATTAATCTAAGTATCGGTGGTTACTGATTTGCACTGCGCTGAAGTTTGTCGAAGTGTCAGTGTTTCCTGATTTGCACTGACCAGAATGTTTTTCCATGTACCAGTGTTTCCTGATTTGCACCAACCAGAATTTTGTTTTCCATGTATCAGTGGTTACAGATTTGTAGTGACCCCAAATTATCCTCTGTGTTGGTGGTTACTGATTTCTACTGATCCAAACCTTTTTCTAAGTGTGGATGGTTACTGATTTGCACTGACCCAAATTCTTTTGAAGGATCAGTGCTCACCGATTTGTACTGACCCGTAATATTTCCAAATGTCGGTGGTTACTGATTTGTACTGACCCGAAATTTTTCCAAATGTCGGTGGTTACTGATTTGTACTGACCCAAACTTTTTCCACCGTCTGTGGTTCCAGATTTGCAATGAATTGAAATTTTTCAAACTGTCACTGGTTACTGATTAGCACTGCCCTGAAGTTTGTCAGAGTGTCAGTGTTTTGTGATTTGCACCAACCAGAATTTTTTTCCATGTGTCAGTGGTTACTGATTTGTACTGACCCGAACATTTTCTCAGTGTCGGTGGTTACTGATTTTTACTGAGCACAAATTTTGGTAAGCGTGGATGGTGACTGATTTGCACTGTCCCAATTTTGTTTTAAATCTCAGTGCTTACTGCTTTGTACTGACCCACAATTTTTCCAACCATCTGTGGTTACTGATTTGCACTGACCCTAAATTTTTCCAACTGTCAGTGTTTGTTGATTTCTACTGACCTGAAATTATTCTCTGTGTCGGTGATTACTGATTTGCACTGCCCTGAAGTTTGTCGAAGTGTCAGAGTTTCCTGATTTGCACCAACCAGAATTTTTTTCCATATATCAGTAGTACCTGATTTGTATTGACCTCAAATTATTCTTAGTTTTGGTGGTTACTGATTTCTACTGAACCAAACCTTTTCTAAGTGTGGATAGTTTCTGATTTCTACTGACCCAAATTATTTTGAAATGTCAGTGCTCACTGATTTGTACTGACCCGTAATTTTTTCCAAATGTCAATGGTTCCAGATTTGTACTGAATTGAAAATTTTCAAACTGTGTCAGTGATTACTGATTTGCACTGGCCCAAAGTTTGTCGAAGTGTCAGTGTTTCCTGATTTGCACCGACCAGAATGTTTTTCCATGTACCAGTGTTTACTGATTTGCACTGACCCGAACATTTTCTCAGTGTCAGTGGTTCCTGATTTTTACTGAGCACAAACTTTGATAAGCCCAGTCGGTGACTGATTTGCACTGTCCCAAAATTTTTTTAAATGTCAGTGCTCCCCGATTTGTACTGACCCAACATTTGTCCACCTGATGGTGGTTACTGATTCGTACTGACCTGAAATTATTCTCTGTGTCAGTGGTTACTGATTTGCACTGCCCCAAAGTTTGTCGAAGTGTCAGTATTTCCCGATTTGCACCAACCAGAATTTTGTTTTCCATGTATCAGTGATTACTGATTTGTACTGACCCCAAATTATTCTCTGTGTCGGTGTTTACTGATCTGCACTGTCCCAAATTCTTTTGAAATGTCAGTGCTCACTGATTTGTACTGACCTGTAAATTCTCTAACTGTTGGTGGTTACTGATTTGTACTCATCCAATATTTTTCGGAGTGTTAGTGCTTGCTGATTTGAACTGACCCTCAATGTTTCCAACTGTCGGTGGTTACTGATTTGTAACTAACCCTCAGTTTTTCCAAGTGTGGATGGTAACTGATTTGCACTGTCCCAAATTCTTTTGAAATGTCAGTGCTCACCCATTTGAACTGACCCGTAATTTTTCCAAATGTCGGTGGTTACTGATTTGTAATGACCGGAAATTTTTCTTACTGTCACTGGCTCCTGACTTGTACTGACTTGAAATTTTTCAAACTGTCAGTGCTCACTGATTTGCACGGCCCCAAAGTTTGTCAAAATGTCAGTGTTTCATGATTTGCACCGACCAGAATGTTTTTCCATGTACCAGTATTTACTGACTTGCACTGACTTGAAACATTTTCTCAGTGTCGGTGGTTACTGATTTTTACTGAGAACAAGTTTTGCTAACCGCAGATGGTGACTGATTTGCACTGTCCTAAATTCTTTTGAATTGTCAGTGTTTACTGATTTGCACTGACCCGACCATTTTCTCAGTGTCGGTGGTTACTGACTTGCACTCACCTAATATTTTTTGAAGTGTTAGTGCTTACTGATTTGGACTGACCCTAAATATTTCCATCTGTCGGTGATTACTGATTCATAACTGACCCTCAGTTTGTTGAAGTGTGGATGGTTACTGATTTGTACTGACCCAAAATCTTTTGAAATGTCAGTGCTCACCGATTTGATCTGACCCGTAACTTCTCTGTCGGTAGTTACTGATTTTCACTGACTAGAAACTTTTCAAAGTGTCCGTGGTTATTGAGTTGTACTGACTCAAACTTCATCCAACTGTCGGTAGTTACTGATTTGTAATGACCCAAAATTATTCTAAGTGTCAGTAGTTACTGATTTTCACTGACTAGAAATTTTTAAAAGTGTCCGTGATTACTGATTTGTATTGACTCGAAATTCATCCAGTTGTCGGTAGTTACTGATTTGCACTGCCACAAATTTTTTCCAGATGTCTGCGGTTACTGATTTGTACTGAATCTAAATGTTTCTTCGTATGGATGGTTACTGATTTCCACTGACCCGAATTTTTTCTTACTGTCACTGGTTCCTGATCTGTATTGACCTGAAATTTTTCAAACTGTCAGTGGTTACTGATTTGCACTGCCCCAAAGTTTTTCGAAGAGTCAGTGTTTCGACCAGAATTTTTTTCCATGAATCACTGGTTACTGATTTGTACTGACCACAAATTTTTCTAAGTGCGGATGGTTACTGATTTGAATTGTCCCAAAAGGTTTTAGAATGTCAGTGCTCACCGATTTGTACTGACTCAAAATTCATCCAACTGTCGGTAGTTACTGATTTAGAGTCGTAGAGTCATTGACATATACAGTATGGAAACAAACCTTTCGGTCCAACGTGTCCATGCCGACCAGATATCCCAACCCAATCTAGTTGGACCTGCCAGTACCCGGCCCATATCCCTCCAAACCCTTCCTATTCATATACCCATCCAAATGCCTTTTAAATGTTACAATTGTACCGCCTCCACCACTTCCTCTGGCAGCTCATTCCATACACGTACCACCCTCTGTGTGAAAACTTTGTCCCTTCAGTCTCTTTTATATCTTTCCCCTCTCACCCTAAACCTATGCAGTCTAGTTCTGGACTCACTAACCCCAGGGAAAAGACTTTGTCTTTTTATCCTATCCACACTCGTCATAATTTTGTAAACCTCTATCAGGTCACCCCTCTGCCTCTGATGGTCCAGGGAAAACAGCCCCAGCCTGTTCAGCCTCTCCCTATAGCTCAAAACATCCAAGCCGGGCAACATCCTTGCGAATCTTTTCTGAATCCTTTCAAGTTTCACAACATCTTTCCGATAGGAAGGGGACAGAATTGCACACCATATTCCAACAGTGGCCTGACCAATGTCTTGTACAGCCACAACATAACCTCCCAACTCCTGTACTCAATACTCTGATCAATAAAGGAAAGCATACCAAATGCCTTCTTTACTATCCTATCTACGTGCGACTCCACTTTCAGGGAGCTATGAACCTGCACTCCAAGGTCTCTTTGTTCAGCAACACTCCCTCGGACCTTACCATTAAGTGTATAAGTCCTGCTAAGATTTGTTTTCCCAAAATGCAGCACCTCACATTTATCTGAATTAAACTCCATCTGCCACTTCTCAGCCCATTGGCCCATCTGATCCAGATCCTGTTGTACTCTGAGGTAACCCTCTTTGCTGTCCACTACACCTCACATTTTGGTGTCATCCGAAAACTTACCAACTGTATCTGTTATGCTCGCATCATTTATGTAAATGACAAAAGTAGAGGACCCATCACCGATCCTTGTGGCACTCCACTGGTCACAGGCCTCCAGTCTGAAAAACACTCCTCCACCACCACCCTCTGTCTTCTACCTTTGAGCCAGTTCTGTATCCAAATGGCTAGTTGTCCCTGTATTCCATGAGATCTAACCTTGCTAACCAGTCTCCCATAGGGAACCTTTTCGAAGGCCTTACTGAAGTTGATTTAGATCACACCTACTGCTCTACCATCATCAATCCTCTTTGTTACTTCTTCAAAAAACTCAGTCAAGTTTGTGAGACATGATATCCCACACACAAAGCCATGTTGCCTATCCCGAATCAGTCCCTGCCTTTTCAAAAACATGTGCGTCCTGTCCCTCAGGATTCCCTCCAACAACTTGCCCACCACCGAGGTCAGGCTCACTGGTCTTTTGTACTCTGGCATGTCCTTACCACCCTTCTTAAACAGTGGCACCACGTTAGCCAACCTCCAGCCTTCCAGCACCTCACCTGTGACTATCGATGATACAAATATCTCAGCAAGCGGCCCAGCAATCACTTCTCCAGCTTCCCATAGAGTTCTCGGGTATACCTGATCAGGTCCTGGGGATTTATCCAGCTTTATGCGTTTCAAGACATCCAGCACTTCCTCCTCTGTAATATGGACATTTTGCAAGATGTCACCATCTATTTCCCTACAGTCTATATCTTCCATATCCCTTTTCCACAGTAAATACTGATGCAAAATATTCATTTAATATCTCCCCCATTTTCTGTGGTTCCACACAAAGGCCGCCTTGCTGATCTTTGAGGCGCCCTATTCTTTCCCTAGTTACCCTTTTGTCCTGAAAGTATTTGTAAAAACCTTTTGGATTCTCCTTAATTCTATTTTCCAACGCTACCTCATGTCCCCTTTTTTCCCTCCTGATTTCCCCCTTAAGTTATACTCCTACTGCCTTTATACTCTTTTAAGGATTCTCTCTATCTATCCTGCCTATACCTTACATATGCTTCCTTCTTTTTCTCAACCAAACCTCCAATTTCTTTAGTCATCCAGCATTCCCTATACCTACCAACCTTTCCTTTCACCCTGACAGGAATATACTTTCTCTGGACTCTTATTATCTCACTTATGAAGGCTTCCCATTTTCCAGCCGTTCCTTTACCTGCGAACATCTGCCCCCAATCAGCTTTCGAAAGTTCTTGTCTAATACCATCAAAATTGGCCTTTCTCCAATTTCGAACTTCAACTTTTAGATCTGGCCTACCCTTTTCCATCACTATTTTAAATCTAATAGAATTATGGTCGCTGGTCCCAAAGTGTTCCCCCACTGACACCTCAGTCACCTGCCCTGCCTTATTTCCCAAGAGTAAGTCAAGATTTGCACCTTCTCTAGTAGGTACATCCACATACTGAATCAGAAAATTGTCTTGTACACACTTACACACTCCATCTAAACCCTTAACACTATGGCAGTCAAAGCCTATGTCTGGAAAGTTAAAATCCCTGACCATAACCACCCTATTATTCTTACAGCTAGCTGAGTTTCCTTAACAAATTTGTTTCTCAATTCCCCTCTGACTATTCGGGGGTCTATATTACAATCCCAATAAGGTGATCATCCCTTTCTTATTTCTCAATTCCACCCAACTAACGTCCCTGGATGTAATTCCAGGAATATCCTCCCTCAGCACAGCTGTAATGCTATCCCTTATCAGAAACTCCTCTATTGCCTCTTTTTCTATCCTTCCTGTAGCATTTGTATCCTGGAACATTAAACTGCCAGTCCTGCCCATCTCTGAGCCATGTTTCTATCATTGATTTTTTTTTTAGATTACATTACAGTGTGGAAACAGGCCCTTCGGCCCAACAAGTCCACACCGACCCGCCGAAGCGTAACCCACCCATACCCCTACATTTACCCCTTACCTAACACTATGGGCAATTTAGCATGGCCAGTTCACATAACCTGCACATCTTTGGACTGTGGGAGGAAACCGGAGCACCTGGAGGAAACTCACGCAGACACGGGGAGAATGTGTAAACTCCACACAGTCAGTCGCCTGAGGTGGGAATTGAACCCGGGTCTCCAGCGCTGTGAGGCAGCAGTGCTAACCACTGTGCCACCCACTCACACCGTGCCGCCCACTGTGCTATGATATCTCACAAATGTGAGGTGATGCATTTAGGCAAGACTAATTCAAGAGCGAATTATACAATGAACAGAGGACCCTTGGGAAAAGTTGATGGGCAGAGAGATCTGGGAGTGCAGGTCCATTGTACCCTGAAGGTTGCTGCACAGGTGGATAGAGTGGTCAAGAAGGCATATAGTCTGCTTGCCTTCATTGGATGGGGTATTGAGTATAAGAGCTGGTACGTCATGCTAAAATTGTACAAGGCATTGGTTCGGCCACATTTAGAATACTGTGTACAGTTCTGGTCACCACATTCCCAAAAGGATGTGGACACTTTGGAGAGGGTACAGAGAAGGTTTACGAGGATGTTGCCTGGTATGGAAGGTGCTAGCTATGAAGAGAGGTTGAGTAGGTTAGGTTTGTTTTCATTAGAAAAAGGGAGTTTAAGGGGCGGCCGTGATTGAGGTTTATGAAATCATGAAGGGTGTAGACAGGGTGGATGGAGATAAGCTTTTTCTCAGGGTTAGAGATTCAATAATGAGAGGTCACACTTTCAAGGTGAGAGGTGGAAAGTTTAAGGGGGATACACACGGGAAGTACATCACACAGAGTGTGGTGGGTGTTTGGAATGGGTTGCCAGCAGAGGTGGGAGGGGCAGGGACGGTAGGTACATTTAAGATGTGTCTGGACAGATGCACGAGTAGGTGGGGAACAGAGGGATACAGATACTCAGGAATTGGGCGACAGGTTTAGACAGGACATTTGGATCAGCTCAGGCTTGGAGGGCAGAAGGACCTGTTCCTGAACTGTACATTGTCGTTCTTTAACGCAGTCCCATGTTCCTAACAGTGCCCTGAGGTCATCTGCCTTCCATGTTAGGTCCCTTGCATTGAAATAAATGTAGTTTAATTTATTAGTCCTACCTTGTTCCTGCCTGCCCTGACTGTTTGACTCACTTCTGTACTTAACTGTCCCAGTCTCAGATTGATATCTTTCCTCACTATCTCCCTGGGTCCCCCTCCTCCCACCCCCACCCCCCACCCCCCACCCACCACCCACCACCCCCACCCTACTAGTTTAAATCCTCCCGAGCAGCGCTAGCAAATTTCCCTGCCAGTATATTAGTTTAGACCCCTTCCAAATTTATGTAATCCATCCTTCTTGTACAGGTCACTTCTACCCCGAAAGAGATTCCAATAATCCAAAAAATGTGAATACTTCTCCGATATAACAGTCCCACAACAGGAGAAAGAAGGAAAGGAGGGTGTGGGGGGATGAGGTTAAGGCGGAATGGAGGGGGGAGAAGGAGGGGGGAAATGAGAGGTGGGGAAAGAAGGGACGGGAAAGAGATGTGGGAAGGGAACGGAAGGGAGGGGAGGGAGAGGGGTGGAAGGAGAAGGGGGTAGGAGGAAGGAAGGAGGGAGGGGTGGAGGAGGGGGGAGGGGGAGGGAGTGAGGGAGGGAGGGAGGGAGGGAAGGAAGGAGAGGGTGGAGGAGAGGGATGAAGGAGAGGGGGAGGAGTAGGGTGACTGGGGGAATGAGGTAGAGATGGGGAGGAGAGGGGACAGGAAAGGGAGAAAGGAGAGGATGGAAAGAGAGGGGGTGAATGAGGGGATGTAAGGGGGAAACGGGAAGGAGATGTGAGAAGGTAGCGGAGGGGAAGGAGAGGGGTAGAAGGAGAAGGTGGTAGGAGAGGGGGAAGGAGGGGTGGAGGAGAGGGGTAAATGAGGGAGGGGGCGCAGGAGAGGAGGGGAGGTATGTGGAGGGAAGGAGAGATGGGGGAAGGAGAGAGGGGAAATGTAGAGGGGAAAGGAGAGGGGCAATGTAAAGGGGGAAGAAGAGGGTGAAGGGGAAGGTGAAGTGGTGGAAAGAGTCGGGGAAGGATGGGTGGAAGGAGAGGGGCAAAGGGGGAATGAGAGGGGAGAGGAGAAGGGGTGAAGGAGAGGTGGGTAAGGGGAGGAGAGGGCAGAGTTGGGGAAAGCAATTAGCAGGGAGGGAGAGGGGGTAAGTAAGGGGAAAAGTAAGGGAGATGGAGGGGAGAAGCAGAGAGAGAAGAGTCAGGGGGATGGAGGGGAGAAGCAGAGAGAGAAGAGTCGGGGGGATGGAGGGGAGGGGAGGAAAGGGGGTAATGGAGAGGCTTGAAGGAGGGGAGGGGAATGTAGTGGGGAAGGAGAGAAGGGAGGCGAATAGAGGGGAAGGCAAGTGCTCGGGAACGAGGGGAGAAGGTAAGGGTGATGGAGGGTAAAACAGAGTGAAGAGTGGGAGGAAGGAGTGGGGAGGGGGAGGTGAGAAAGGAGAGAGGGAGAGAAGAGGGGGGTAGAAAAGAGTGAGAGAGAGAGACATAGAAATGTCCCTCAGTCCCCCCTGTCCCCTCTGCCCTCTCCCCTCTGACATGTGTTAGTGACATGTGCAGCTCCACTACATGGTACTGAGTCCAAATCTCCCTCAGGGACAGGAGGACAGGGAGGGAGGGGGGTGTGGTCTTCCCCAGTTTCCTCATTCCCCCTCCCCCCCTGACCAACCTTCCAGCTCAGCCCCGCCCCCAGCTCCAACCTTCCAGCTCAGCCCCGCCCCCAGCTCCAACCTTCCAGCCCCGCCCCGCCCCCAGCTCCAACCTTCCAGCTCAGCCCCGCCCCCAGCTCCAACCTTCCAGCTCAGCCCCGCCCCCAGCTCCAACCTTCCAGCTCAGCCCCGCCCCGCCCCGCCCCCAGCTCCAACCTTCCAGCTCAGCCCCGCCCCGCCCCCAGCTCCAACCTTCCAGCTCAGCCCCGCCCCGCCCCGCCCCGCCCCCAGCTCCAACCTTCCAGCTCAGCCCCGCCCCCAGCTCCAACCTTCCAGCTCAGCCCCGCCCCCAGCTCCAACCTTCCAGCTCAGCCCCGCCCCCAGCTCCAACCTTCCAGCTCAGCCCCGCCCCCAGCTCCAACCTTCCAGCTCAGCCCCGCCCCCAGCTCCAACCTTCCAGCTCAGCCCCGCCCCGCCCCCAGCTCCAACCTTCCAGCTCAGCCCCGCCCCCAGCTCCAACCTTCCAGCTCAGCCCCGCCCCCAGCTCCAACCTTCCAGCTCAGCCCCGCCCCCAGCTCCAACCTTCCAGCTCAGCCCCGCCCCGCCCCCAGCTCCAACCTTCCAGCTCAGCCCCGCCCCGCCCCCAGCTCCAACCTTCCAGCTCAGCCCCGCCCCGCCCCCAGCTCCAACCTTCCAGCTCAGCCCCGCCCCCAGCTCCAACCTTCCAGCTCAGCCCCGCCCCCAGCTCCAACCTTCCAGCTCAGCCCCGCCCCGCCCCCAGCTCCAACCTTCCAGCTCAGCCCCGCCCCGCCCCCAGCTCCAACCTTCCAGCTCAGCCCCGCCCCCAGCTCCAACCTTCCAGCTCAGCCCCGCCCCGCCCCCAGCTCGAACCTTCCAGCTCAGCCCCGCCCCCAGCTCCAACCTTCCAGCTCAGCCCCGCCCCGCCCCCAGCTCCAACCTTCCAGCTCAGCCCCGCCCCCAGCTCCAACCTTCCAGCTCAGCCCCGCCCCCAGCTCCAACCTTCCAGCTCAGCCACGCCCCGCCCCCAGCTCCAACCTTCCAGCTCAGCCCCGCCCCCATGACCTGTCTCACCTGTCAATCTTCCTTCCCACCAATCCGCTCCACCCTCCTGTTGCTGCTGATTCCCCCACCCGGCCGCCAGAGGGAGCCGCTCTGCCTCTCCTCACGGCCCTGGTCTGAGTCACCTCTTCCCTCCTCCCCCTTCATCCTTGTCAATCCTTCCCCTGTGGGGGCGGGCGGCCACCCTGGGGTGACGTCACCGCGCCGCCCCTTGCGCCTTTGCGTCACCCAGGTGATTGTGACGCTGTGAGTGAGTGAGTGTAACCATCTGTAACACAGTCTGGGTCCCATCAGCTGATTCCCAGCTTTTACAGATGGAATGTCCAGGAGAAAGTGTCACAGTCACGGGATGGCCCTCAGACCATTGTCAGGGAAGAGGGGAATCTGGTTACAATCTCATGGTCATTTGGACAATGAACAGATCCGTGTAATCACTGGGTGTCCGTCTGGGAAATGGATTGATGATGTTGGAGGGGAGTTGGGTTCTCCAGAATTAGGTGGAATAAACTTGCAGTGCAGCTTGTTCAGCACCACGGCTACAAACATCCCCTGTCTCCACCACCGACACTCAGTAACAGCAGTGTCTCCCATAGACAAGATGGACTGGAGAAATTCCCCAAGGTTCCTTCCAGAGCAGCTTCCAGACCCACGGCACTATCATGTGGAATGCTGAACACAGCAGATACACGGGAACACCACCAGGTGACAATTCCACATCAAGACACTCCCCACCCTGGCTTGGAAATACATCTCAGTCCCACAAGTGCCATTGGTTGGAAATCCTGGAACTCCCTCCCTTACATCATTGTGGGTTTATCTGCCCCAAATAAATGGCAGCAGTTCAAGGCAATAACTCACCGTCACCTTCACCAGAGCAATTATATCTGAGCAATCCGTGGGGACCCAGCGGCAATGACCCAAACACATTAATGAATCACAAAATAAAGCTCAGTATTTGGGACCCGTGTGCTCCAGGGCTGAGTATCTGAATAATTTGGGTCTTTATTCTTGAAAGTTAAAAGGCGATTTCACTTCAGTGTCTCAGATTGTGAAGAGGCTTGTGAAGGGAGATGCTGAGAATTTAATGCTGTGGGTCTGGGAATCTGAAACACGATAACACAGTCTCAGGAGTTGCTGGAAAAGCTCAGCAGGTCAGGCAGCATCTGTGCAGAGAAATCAGCGTTAATGTTACAGCATCCGCAGTTCATTCGGGTTTGATTACCACCCTCTCAGGGTCAGGAGCAGGTTATTTGGGACTGAGATGAGGAGACAGCGCTTCACTCTAAGGCCTCTGAGTCTTTAATATTCTCTCTCCCTGAGGATTGTGGATGCTCCCTCACTGAGTACATTTCAGATTGGAATAGACAGATTGCCGGGGTCTCAGGGAGTCACGGGATATGGGGAGTGGATAGGAAACCGGATTTGAAATGTCAAACCAGCTCTGATTGGATTGACTGTCAGAACAGACTGAATAGTTTAAACAGGCTGTATAGTCTCCTCCTGCTCACATTTCCTGAGCTCTTAAATGTTTCCTGAACCAAATTCCGAATCCCCGTTGGATTTGGTTCTATGAACCCGTTTATCATTAAATCTCTGCAGCCTCCACCCTATTACAAACCATCTCATTCTTTCTTCAGCGTTACCCCCCATTCCAATTCCTCAGAAATCATTACTTTCTCACTTCCTTCTGCTCTGCTGAATTTCCCCCACCCTCATAACACACGGGTTAACCTTTCCCTTCTCCCTATAGATGCTGCCTGACCTTATCCGATTTCTCAGTATGGCCTGTGTTTATTTCAGAGGGAATGACAGCTCCCTCCTCCTGTTTCTGTGAGAGGATGCATTCTCCAATCTGAATCCTAGATATTCCGTGTGTTCACAGAGAAAAGAGGGATTGCTCTGTCCAAATTCATAACATCACGGAAGGGCATCAATATATTATGATGATATTAACAATAAAACATCTTAAAGCAAATGAAATCCATGAGGAAATGGCATGTTGCAATGAGATCTGTAAGGGGCAGGAATTCAATCCGCCCTCCCCCTGTTGTTATTGGGTATGATGCTCCTGACCCACCAATACACAGATCTGACTGAATGCACAAACAACCCCTCTCCATCCATTTCATTCAGAATAAGGTCAATAACAGGACGGATGAAAACACAATACCAACTGTGATGAATGCTGCATGTAGGGAGTCATGTTACTGTAGAGTTTTTACAGCACTGAGATCAGGCTGTTCGGAACATCATTCACATCCCAGTCTAACCGCCTGGACTCCCTCTCTAAACCTCTCCAATTCCACAGATCCCTGTCTGATTGAAGACTGTCTGTGTGGGGCTTGCACATTCTCCCCGGGTCTGTGTAGGTTCCCTCCAGGTGATCCGGTTTCCTCCCACAGTCCAGACACGTGCAGGTTAGGGTGGGTTGGCCATGGTCAACTATCCGTAGTATACAGAGATGTGTAGGTGAGGTGGATTACCCATGGGAAATGGGGGGTTACAGGGAGAGGTGGGGGCGGGGGTGAGTCTTGGTGGGCTGCATGATGGGCCGATTAGCCGGTTTCCACACTGGAGGGATTCTATGATTCCATGCTCCTTCCCATCTGCCTCTATGGATGAGGGAGACTATCACCTGACCCAATATCCCCTTCGGTGCCTCAACATTTGCTTTGTTTCCAACAAAGAACTGCAGATGCTGCAGATCTGAGAGACAACACAGAAATTGCTGGGGAAGCTCAGCAGGTCTGGGAGCATCTGTGGGGAGGGAACCTTTCGGATCCAGGGATTGGTCTTCAGAACTGAAGGCTTCTGAGTCTGGTGCTGTCAGACCTGCTGAGCTTCCCCAGCAATTTCCTATTTGGATTTCAGCCCCAATCCAATTAGTGATGATCACAGCCTTGTTAAGTGTGTTTGGGAATAGGGAGAGAGCTGCTAGCAGGGTGATGGTGGTGTAGTGGTGAGCATAGTACCCTTCCAAGCAGTTGACCCCGGTTCGATTCCCAGCCATCGGAGTGTTGTGGCTTGTAAACAGCTTTTAAAAGGGAACGCACTAGAATGAACCAAGGAAATAAATTTTTCATTCTGTGGTAAAACGGATCTGTCAGATTGCTCCTTGCTTTTCCTGGCGATGGTTCCTGTGAATTGCAGTATGGAACCGGGCAGCATTGCTCGGCATCTCGGAAGCTTTCCCCTCTGCTGCTTCCCATTTCTTATTGAAATATTGGTTGCAGCACAAGGATGGGTTTGTTTTGTTCGAAAGTGAGAGACTGCTCCCGTCAGGACCCTGAAATAATTACAGAAGCTGCAAGAAACACTGGACAGTTCCAATAGCTTCTGTAGTGGTGGGGAGGGAGGGTGAATGTTTTAAATCTATACAAGTATAAAATAAACTCCAGCCACAAAACAATCAGAGTTCCTAATGTTGACAAACATCTGTATGACATTATTCTGAGCCATCAATTCCCCTTAAACCCTTCCAATGTGGAATAGCATCTTTCTGACTCTCGCCCACTACCCTCCGTCTTCTACCTTCGAGCCAGTTCCCTACCCAAATGGTAATTCTACTGCCACAACATCCAAGTTTGAAAATATGACACCAGTCTCAAACGTCCAACAAGAATCTATTACTGATGATAACAGGTGGGTCAGTTTGCCACCGGTGCTGTTTACACTTGGAATATACCTGGAGCAGAACAAGACAAACCCAACTGGAGAGGGTGGTTCTGTATAAGGAGAGTGAGTGTGGAGTTAAAATTCAACAAATGTGATGCAATAAAATCAAAGATTAATGAAGGTAAGGCCCTCCAATCTGTTTCACAACTTATTACATAAGAGGCTGGATAAAAACTGAAGCTATTGTAATAAATGTCTCAAGCTCACCATGGAAAATTAATGTGCTAGGACAGAAAAATGCTGAGTGATCATAAATTACTGCAACTTGCAAACAGCAGAATTAAATCCAATTTGCTTTTTTACTGTAAGGATGAATATTTTAATCATGTTGTTCTCTATATATGAATGATACAGACGGTCATTTATTATCGAGAAAGAAAAGACAATCGATATTTTCTTTGACATCTTACTTGGATTTGGAGAAGATACTGAGGATGATACTGGCCAACAGGATTGTTTGTACAGACAGGCGAATAATAATGTCACCAGGAAATAGCAGAAGGTTGTGGAGGGAAATGAACAGACTGAAGCCCGCTGTGATGGAGTTTGGTATAAAAGGCTAAAGAGAGACCAACTCGACCGAACGACAGAGTGTGAAATGTGAACATGGATAGAGTTACCTTGGTGTTCATGTGCAACGGTCTTTTACTGTGACAAGATCTGCTGAAGGGGGAAATAGAAAACATGTGGGAGCTTAAGCATCACAAATGACCCATTGAGTAAGGAGAAAGAAAATACATAAAGGGAAACCCCTGCTGTTCCTGGGGATCTGAAATCTAACCTCAGCAGTTCAGACAGTATCTGTGAGAAGGGAACCAGAACCCATTTCTCCCACAGCAGTCTGCAAGGCACCAAGGGAGCTCCCTGATCTGATTGGCTCTGTGCTAATTAACACTGCACACAGATATTAATCCAGTGGGTCAGCTTCTTAGTTAAACAGTGAGTTCCTGAGAGTGACGAGGCAGACCCTTGTATGTTGTTCACACCGACATGGTCAGTAAAATGGTATCCTGCCCGTCCCATTGCAAACTCAGCTTCAGCTCTGACCATATTTCCTGAAACCCAGCATGGGGAGGAAACACTGCCTCCTGGTCTTAGGTTATTTGCTGGAGGAAAAGGGGTCACTTCCTGTGATCTCCCTCTGACAACTCCATTGCTTTTAGTTTCTCTCACATAATCAGCTTTCTCTCCCTTCTGGACTCGTGGTCTCGTCACACTTCCCAAAGCTGAGACTCCTCCTATATGGTGGAATGTGGCTAGGGCATCATTAAATGGGAGAATTAGTACAGGGGTATGAGTAAATGGGAGGTTTGGTAGGAATCAATAAATGGGAGATTCGGTGCACAGCGCCATTACATTAGAAAATTGTTGGGAATGCCAATATATGAGAGAATTGGAGCAGAGCATGTCTTAATAGGAGAATAGGGGCCAGGGAGTCAATAAGAAGAATTGTTGTTGTAAGGATCAGTTAATTGGAGATTCAGTTCATTGCACCGTCAAATGAAAAAAAAAATGCAGGTCGCCAATAATTCATTCAGGTGCCATTAAATTCGAAGTGGGAGAACGGTGGGCGGGGGTTAAGACTCAATGGGAGAGTTAGTGCAGTTCCAGGATTTGTGCATGTTTTGAAAGTGGGAGAAATAGCCATAAATGGAGTCATACAATCATAGAAATTTACAACAAAGAAACAGATCCTTCGGTCCAACTTGTCCATGCCTCAATTTAAGAATTCTAGTAGCGCTCCAGTAAATTGAAGAATCATGGAACTATTTAATGGGAGAAATGGGCAAGGGCTTATCGAAATGTGAGAAATGTAACAGGGCATCAGATAATGGGAGAATTGGGGCAGTGTAACACGAGATGGGAGAATTCGGGCAGGACAATACTTGACGGGAGATTTAGAGTGGGGCACCCAAAAAGCGTTCAAGGGCCTAAGTCAATATGAAGATTGGTGTAAGGCAGCACTGTGAGGAGAACTGGTTCAGAACTTCACTAATTGGGGAAAGTGGTGCTCAGCAACACTGAATTGGAGAATTTGTGTGGGGCATCAGGAAATGAAAGACCTGGTGCAGGGTTCTGATAACTTCGAGAATTGGAGCAAATGGGAGAACACGGGCAGTGAATCAGTAAATAGGACAAACGCTGCAAAGGATTAGTGGTCCAGATTTAATACAGGGGGAGTTGGAAATGTTACCACGAAAGGGAAGATATGTGTAGGATCTGTAGTTTGGAGATTTGATGCAGGGATCGCCAAGATTAGAGAATTCTGGCAGCTGGTTTCTAAATGAGAGAATTGTTGCAGAGAAATACAAAATGGAAGACCTGGTGCTCAGTGGAGCTAAATTAGAGAATGGGTGCATGGCACCAGGAAATGGGAGAATTAGAGTAGCGCAACCTTAAATGGTAGAATCAGGCTCGGGCACAGTAAATGGAAGAATTAGTACAGGGATATGTGTAACTGGGAGATTTGGTGGGAATCAATAAATGGGACATTCGAAATGCTTTGCTTGAATTTTCTAATATCTTGACACTCACACCAGTTTTCCAATGTAATGGCACTGTGCACCGAAATTGGGGAATGGGGCCAGGGAATCAATAAAAATAAAAATATTGCAAGTATTGGTAAGTTGGAGATTCAGTTCAGTGCATCACTAAATGAAAAGAATTCAGCAGGGCACCCATACGTGGAAGAAGTGTTTTAGGGAACAATTAAATGGAAGGAATTGATGCAGGGAAACAATAATTGGAGAATTCATGCAGGTGCCCTTATATTGGGCAGGATAATACTCAATGGGAGAGTTGGTGCAATTTCAGGATTTGTGCAGGATTGGTAAATGGGAGAAATGGTGCAGAGCAGCGGAGCCATAAACAGAGTCATACAATCATAGAGATGTACAACATGGAAACAGACACTTCAGTCCAACTTGTCTATGACTCAGTCTTAGAATTCTGGCAGCGCTCCACGAAATTGGAGAATCATTCCAAGGAAATACTAAATGGAAGAATTCAGCAGTGGGAGTAGGGCACCACTAAATTGGGTGAGGGCATCAGTCAATATGAAGATTGGTGTGAGGCAAAACTGAATGGAGGACTTGTTCAGGAAGTCCTGAATTTGGGAATTGGTGCTCAGCAACACTGAATTGGAGAATTGATGCGGGACATCAGTCAATGAGAGACCTGGTGCACAGTGGAGCTAAATTAGAGAATTGGTGCATGGCAACAGGAAATGGGAGAATTAGAGTAGCGCACCCTTAACTGGTAGAATCGGGCTCAGGCATCAGTAAATGGGAGAATTGTTACAGAGATATGAGTAAATGGGAGATCTGGTGCACAGTGCCATTACAGTGCAGGAGTGGGGCAGGGTAACCTCAATGGGTGAAATTCCC
The DNA here is from genome assembly GCF_047496795.1 of Chiloscyllium punctatum. NCBI lineage: Eukaryota > Metazoa > Chordata > Chondrichthyes > Orectolobiformes > Hemiscylliidae > Chiloscyllium > Chiloscyllium punctatum. The sequence continues at coordinate 77,796,665 of NC_092768.1, forward strand.
GAATTAGTGCAGGATTGGTCAATGGGAGAATTGGTGCAGGGAAGTGGAGCCCTACTCTACTTCTCCCATTAACTGGTGCCATGCGCACAAACTCTAATTTAGCTCCACTGTGCACCAGTTCTTCCATTCAGTATTTCCCTGTAACAATTCTCCCATTTTTGTATTCCAGAATTCGCTCATCTTGCAATCCCTGCATCATACCTCCAAATTACCGATCCTACAAATACCTTAGTGGTGACCTGAACCAATTCCCCTATTTCATGTTAAACTGTATTGAATCTGGACCACTAATCCTTTGCAACATTTGTCCTATTTAGTGTTTTACTGCCCGTGTTCTCCCATTTGCTCCAATTCTCGAAGTTATCAGTACCCTGCACCATTTTCCCCAATTCCTGATGTCCTGAACAAGTTCTCCACTCAGTGGTGCCTTACATCAATCCTCATACTGACTGATGCCCTCGCCCAATTTAGGGGTGCTATAATCGAAATCTCTCACAAGGTATTGTCCTGCCCGAATTCTCCCATTTAGTGCAACGCAGCATAACTCACCCACTTCGTGCTGAACTGCATTAATTCACCAATTATCTGATGCCCTGTTGCAAATTCTCACATTTCGATAAGCCCTTTCCCAAGTTTTCCATTTAGTACGTTCTTGCAATGATTCTCCAATTTAGTAGAGAGCTGCCGGCATTCTTAAATTTAGGCGTGGACAAGTTGGACTGAGGGATCTATTTCCGTGCTGTACATCTCGAAGGCTCTAATTAGTGCTCCGCTTCCCTGCACGAAATATCCCATTTACCAATCCTGCACTAAATCGGGAATTTCACCAACTCACCCATTGAGGTTCTCCTGCCCCAGTCCTCCCATTTAGAATTTAATGGCACCTGCATGAATTCTCCAATTATTGTTGCCCGACATCAATTCCTTCCAGCCGTTCCCTGATGCACATCTTTCACGTAAGGGTGCCCTGCTGATTTTTTTTTTCATTTGGTGATGCACTGAGCTGAATCTCCAATTTACCAATACTTTCAACATTTCTTTTCATTGATTCCCTGACCCCTATTCCCCAATTTAGACATGCTCTGCTCCAATTTTCCAATATATTGACACTCCCACCAATTTTCTAATGTAATGGCACTGTGCACCAGATCTCCCATTTATTGATTCCACTCAATCTCCCATTTACTCATATCCTTGCTCTAATTCTCCCATTTCCTGGTGCCATGGACGTATTCTCGAATTTAGCCCCACTGTGCACCAGGTCTTCCATTCAGTATTTCTCTCCCATTTATTCATCTTGGCGATCACTACATCAAATATCTAAATTCCCGGTGCTACACATATTCTCCATTTTGTGGTGAACTGCACCGACTCCCCCATTTCGTGGTACACTGTATTGAATCTGGAACACTACTCCTTTGCAACATTTGTCCTATTTATTTATACACTGCCTGTGTTCTCCCATTTGCTCCAATTCTCGACGTTATCAGCACCCTGCACCAGGTCTTTCATTTCCTGATGCCCCACACAAATTCTCCAATTCAGTGTTGCTGAGCACCATTACCTCCAATTACTGAAGTCCTGAACCAGTTCTCCTCACAGTGTTGCCTTACCCCAATCCTCATACTGACTGATGTCCTCGAACAATTTAGCGCTGCCTTACTCTAAATCTCTCAAGTGTTTTCCTGCCCCAATTATCCCATTTAGTGTTACACTGCACCAATTCTCCCATTTAATGTTACACTGCCCCAATTCTCCCATTTAATGTTGCACTGCACCAATTCCCCCATTATCTGATGCAGCGTTACATTTCTCACATTTCAATAAGCCCTTCCCCAATTCTCCTGGTAAGTAGTTCCTTGCAATGGTTCTCCAATTTAGTGGAGTGCTGCCAGAATTCTTTGAGGCATGGACAAGTTAGAACGAAGGATCTGTTTCTGTGTTATCAATCTCTATGATGCTATGACTCTATGTATGGCTATTTCTCCCATTTTCCAATCCTGCTCAAACCCTGGAACTGCACCAACTCTCCCATTGAGTGTTATCCTGCCCCCATTCTCCCACTTCGAATTTAATGGCACCTGCATGAATTCTCCAATTATTGACAACCTGCATTTTTTCATGAAGTGATGCACTGAACTGAATCTCCAATTAACTGATGCATGCAACATTTCTTCTTTTTATTGACTCCCTGACCCCTATTCTCCTATTAAGACATACTCTGCTCCAATTCTCTAATAAATTGGCATTCCCAACAATTTTCAAATGTAATGGCACTGTGCACTGAATCTGCCATTTATTGATTCCCACCAAATCTCCCATTTACTCATACCCCTGTACTAATTCTTCCATTTACTGATGCCCTAGCCCGAATCTACCATTTCGCAGGAGCCTCAGCTTTGGGAAGTGTGACTAGACCATGAAACCAGAAGGGACAGAAAGCTGATTATCTGAGAGAAACTAAAAGCAATATCGTTATCAGAGGGAGATCACAGGAAGTGACCCCTTTTCCTACAGCAAAGAACCTAAGACCAGGAGGCAGTGTTTCCTCCCCATGCTGGGTTTCAGGAAATATGGTCAGAGCTGAAGCTGAGTTTGCAATGGGACGGGCAGGATACCATTTTACTGACCATGTCGGTGTGAACAACATACAAGGGTCTGCCTCGTCACTCTCAGGAACTCACTGTTTAACTAAGAAGCTGACCCACTGGATTAATATCTGTGTGCAGTGTTAATTAGCACAGAGCCAATCAGATCAGGTGCCTTGGTGCCTTGCAGACTGCTGTGGGAGAAATGGGTTCTGGTTCCCTTCTCACAGATACTGTCTGAACTGCTGAGGTTAGATTTCAGATCCCTAGGAACAGCAGGGGTTTCCCTTTATGTATTTTCTTTCTCCTTACTCAACGGGTCATTTGTGATGCTTAAGATCCCACATGTTTTCTATTTCCCCCTTCAGCAGATCTTGTCACAGTAAAAGACCTGTTCACATGAACACCAAGGTAACTCTATCCATGTTCACATTTCACACTCTGTCGTTCGGTCGAGTTGGTCTCTCTTTAGCCTTTTATGCCAAACTCCATCACATCGGGCTTAAGTCTGTTCATTTCCCTCCACAACCTTCTGCTATTTCCTGGTGACATTATTATTCGCCTGTCTGTACAAACAATCCTGTTGGCCAGTATCATCCACAGCATCTTCTCCAAATCCAAGTAAGATGTCAAAGAAAATATTGATTGTCTTTTCTGTCTCGATAATAAATGACCATCTATATCATTCATATATAGAGAACAACATGATTAAAATATTCATCCTTTCAGTAAAAAAGCAAATTGGATTTTAATTCTGCTGTTTGCAAGTTGCAGTAATTTATGATCACTCAGCATTTTTTCATCCGAGCGCATTAATTCTCCATGGTGAGCTTGAGCCATTTATTACAATAGCTTCAGTTTTTATCAAGCCTCTTATGTAATAATTTGTGAAACAGATTGGAGGGCCTTACCTTCATTAATCTTTTATTTTATTCCATCACATTTGTTGAATTATAACTCCACACTCACTCTCCTTATACAGAGCCACCCTCTCCAGTTGGGTTTGTGTTGTTCTGCTCCAGGTATATTCCAAGTGCAAACAGCACCGGTGACAAACTGACCCGCCTGTTGGCATCAGTAATAGATTCTTGTTGTACTTTTGAGACTGGTGTCATATTTTCAAACTCGCATGTTGGGGCAGTAGAATTATCCTTTGGGGAGAGAACTGGCTTGAAGGTAGAAGACAGAGGATGGTGGGGGAGGGTTGCTTTTCAGACTGGAGGCCTGTGCCCAGCGGTGTGCCACAAGGATCAGTGCTGAGTCCTCTGTTGTTTTGTCATTTATATAAATGATTTGGATGTGACCATAGGACTAATGGATAGTAAGTTTGCAGATGACAGTAAAATTTGAGGTGTCGAAAACATTGAAGATGGTTCTGTCAGAGGACAATGGGATCTTGATCAGATGGGTCAAAGGGCCGAGGAGTGGCAGATGGAGATTAACATAGAACATAGAACAATACAGCACAGAACAGGCCCTTCGGCCCACGATGTTGTGCCGAACTTCTAACGTAGATAAGCACCCATCCATGTACCTATCCAAATGCCGCTTAAAGGTCGCCAATGATTCTGACTCTGCCACTCCCACGGGCAGCGCATTCCATGCCCCCACCACTCTCTGGGTAAAGAACCCACCCCTGACATCTCCCCAATACCTTCCAACCTTCACCTTAAATTTATGTCCCCTTGTAACACTCTGTTGTACCCGGGGAAAAGGGTTCTGACTGTCTACTCTATCTATTCCCCCGATCATCTTATAAACCTCTATCAAGTCACCCCCATCCTTCGCCGTTCCAACAAGAAAAGGCCGAGAACTCTCAACCTATCCTCGTACGACCTACTCTCCATTCCAGGCAACATCCTAGTAAATCTTCTCTGCAACCTCTCCAAAGCTTCCACATCTTTCCTAAAGTGAGGCGACCAGAACTGCACACAGTACTCCAACTGTGTCCTAACCAAAGTCCTGTACAGCTGCAACATCACTTCACGACTCTTGAATTCAATCCCTCTGCTAATGAACGATAATACTCTATAGGCCTTCTTACAAACTCTATCCACCTGAGTGGCAACCTTCAAAGATCTATGTGCATAGACTCCAAGATCCCTCTGTTCCTCCACCTGACTAAGAACCCTACCATTGACCCTGTATTCCGCATTCTTATTTGTTCTTCCAAAATGGACAACCTCACACTTGGCAGGGTTGAACTCCATCTGCCACTCCTCAGCCCAGCTCTGCATCATATCTAAGTCCCTCTGCAGCCTACAACAGCTGTCCTCACTGTCCACAACTCCACCTATCTTCGTATCATCTGCAAAATTACTGACCCACCCTTCGACTCCCTCATCTAAGTCATTAATAAAAATTACAAACAGCAGAGGACCCAGAACTGATCCCTGCGGAACTCCACTTGTAACTGGGCTCCAGGCTGAATATTTACCATCTATCACCACTCTCTGACTTCGACCGGTTAGCCAGTTTTCTATCCAATTGGCCAAATTTCCCTCTATCCCATGCCTCCTGACTTTCCGCATAAGCCTACCATGGCGAACCTTATCAAATGCCTTACTAAAATCCATGTACACTACATCCAGTGCTCTTCCCTCATCCACATGCTTGGTCACCTCCTCGAAGAATTCAATAAGACTTGTAAGGCAAGACCTACCCTTCACAAATCCGTGCTGGCTGTCCCTAATCAAGCAGTGTCTTTCCAGATACTCGTAAATCCTATCCCTCAGTACCCTTTCCATTACTTTGCCTACCACAGAAGTAAGACTAACTGGCCTGTAATTCCCGGGGTTATCCCTATTCCCTTTTTTGAACAGGGGCACAACATTCGCCACAGTCCAGTCCCCTGGTACCACCCCCGTTGCCAGTGAAGACGAGAAGATCATTGCCAACGGTACTGCAATTTCCTCTCTTGCTTCCCACATAATCCTAGGATATATCCCGTCAGGCCCGGGGGACTTGTCTATCCTCAAGTTGTTCAATATGTCCAACACATCTTCCTTCCTAACAGGTATCTCTTCTAGCTTAATTAATTTAGATAAATGTGAGGTGCTGCATTTTGGAAAAGCAGAAGACAGCAGGACTTACACACTTCATGATAAGGTACTAGGGGTGTTGCTGAACAAATAGACATGGAATGCAGCTTCATTGATCGTTGAATGTGGACCAATATTTTGATAGGATAGTGAGGAAGGCGTTCGTCATTTTTGTCTTTATTGCTCAGTTAATTGTGTAAAGGAGTTGGGAGGTCATGTTGCGGCATTGGTGTGGCCACGTTTGGTATGTAATGTACAATTCTGGACTCCTTCCTATAAGAAGATTGTTGAGAAACTTGAAAGGGTTCAGAAAAGATTTACAAGGATGTTGCCAAGGTTGGAGGGTTTTTGCTGGAGGTTAAGACTGTATAGGTTGGGGCTATTATCCCTGGAGCATCAGTAGCTGAGGGGTTACCTTATAGAGGTTCACAAAATCATGAAGGGCCTCAATAGGGTTAAAAAGGCAAGGTGATTTCCCTGTGGTGGGGGAGTCCAGAAGCAGATGGCATATGTTAAAGTTGAGAGGAGAAACATAAAATGGACCTGAGGGGAATATTTTTCAAGCAGAGGGCACTGTGTGCATGAGCTGCCAGAGGAAGTAGTGGAGGCTGGTACAATTTCAACAGTTAAAAGGTATCTGGGTGGGTGTAGGAATTAAAAAGGGTTCAGAGGAACATGGGCCAAATTCTGACAAATAGGATGAGATTTACATCGGATATCAGTTCAGCATGGATGTGTTGGACTGAATGATTTGTTTCTGAGCTTATATTGCTCTGAGTGGGTTGAGCTCCGGATTGTAGATTTATGAAGCAGAAAATAAAGTATGGTACAGAGTTAGACCGAGAAGTCCTGCTGATCCCATCAGCTTTATCCTGTTTTCCTGATCCTCCTCCTTCAAGGAATGCATTTTTCAGATCCTCATTCAGAATTCCTGGAGCTCTGTAACTGGCCTGGAACAATGTGTTGAAAGTCCTATTGCAGTCCACACGAGGTACCTTTCCCACTGCCCTGCTCCCACGGCCTGCAATGCTGCAGACTGAGCAGACAACCCGAAGTACAATGATGAGCTCCTTCCGGCCCACGGCCCTCCTTCTCACTGAATGAAGACAATCACCAGAAGCAGAATCCATCTGTTATTGGAGCCTTGAATACCTGACTCTGTCTCACTGAGTGAAGATTGGACTCAGAAACAGAAATGAAATCAACTTCCTATCTGCATTGTGTCACTCTTTAAGATCTCTGTGTGTCTGAGTTCAGGTCATTTGATTGGAGACTGTGGATAGTGGGTCCCCAGTGAAATGGAAAGAATGGTGGAGGAGCTCACTGAGGGACATCTCTCAAAGTGAGAGTCAGAAAGATGCTATTCCACATTGGAAGGGTTTAAGGGGAATTAGTGGCTCAGAAAAATGTTATACAGATATTTGTAAAACTTAGGAACACTGACTGTTTTGAGGCTGGAGTTTATTTTATCCTTGTATAGATTTGACACATTCACCCTCCCTCCCCTCCACTACAGAAGCTGTTGGAACTGTTCAGTGTTTCCAGCAGCTTCTGTAATTATTTCAGGTTCCTGACTGGAGCAGTCTCTCACTTTTCGAACAAAACAAACCCATCCTTGTGCTGCACCCAATATTTCAATAAGAAATGGGAAGCAGCAGAGGGGAAAGCTTCCGAGATGCCGAGCAATGCTGCCCGGTTCCACACTGCAATTCACAGGAACCATCGCCAGGAAAAGCAAGGAGCAATCTAACAGATCCGTTTTAGCGCAGAATGAATGATTTATTTCCTTGACTTACCCAATGCCCTTCTTTTCAAAGGCTGTTTAAAAACCACAACACTGCGATGTCCGGATATCGAAACCAGGTCAACTGCTTGGAAGGCAGCTATGCTCACCACTATCCCACCATCACCCTGCTCCGAGCTCCTTCCCCATTCCCAAACACACTTAACAAGGCCGTGATCCTCAGCAACTGGATTGGGGCTGAAATCCAAACAAGAAATTGCTGGGGAAGATCAGCAGGTCTGACAGCACCAGAATTTGGGCGGCAAGGTGGATCAGTGGTTAGCACCAGGATCCCAGGTTCATTTGCAGCCTCATGGAGACTGTCTGTGTGGAGTTTGCACATTCTCCCCATGTTTGTGTGGGTTTCCTCCGGGTGCTCCGGCTTCCTTCCACAGACCAAAAATGTGCAGGTTCGGTGAATTGGCCTTGGTAAATTATCCACAGTGATTAGTCAGAGGGAACTGGGTCTGAGTGGATTACTCTTCCAAGAGTCGGTGTGGACTGGTTGGGCTAAAGGGCGTGTTTCCATACTGTAGGGAATCTCATCTAATCTAATCAGAAGACTTCAGTTCTGAACCAAATCTAAAAGGGATTGGGAATTGCTCCATTAAACAGCTAAGAGCTCAGGAAATGTGAGCAGGAGGAGACTTTCCAGCCTGTTTAAACTATTCAGTCTGTTCTGACAGTCAATCCAATCAGAGCTGGTTTGACATTTCAAATCCGGTTTCCTATCCACTCCCCATATCCCGTGACTCCCTGAGACCCCGGCAACCTGCCTATTCCAATCTGAAATGTACTCAGTGAGGGAGCATCCACAATCCTCAAGGAGAGAGAATATTAAAGACTCAGAGGCCTTAGAGTGAAGTGCTGTCTCCTCATCTCAGTCCCAAATAACTGCTTCTTACCCTGAGAGGGTGGCAATCAAACCCGAATGATCTGCGGATGCTGTAACATTAACGCTGATTTCTCTGTACAGATGCTGCCTGACCTGCTGAGCTTTTCAAACAACTCCTGAGACTGTGTTATCGTGTTTCAGATTCCCAGACCCACAGGATTAATTTCTCGGCATCTCCCCTCTCAAGCCTCTTCACAATCTGAGACATTCCAATGAAATCGCTTTCAATTTTCTAGAATATCGACCCAATTTATTCAGATACTCAGCCTTGGAGCACACGGGTCCCAAATACTGAGCTTTATTTTGTGATTCATTAATGTGTTTGGGTCATTGCCGCTGGGTCCCCACGGATTGCTCAGATATAATTGCTCTGGTGAAGGTGACGGTGAGTTATTGCCTTGAACTGCTGCCATTTATTTGGTGCAGATAAACCCACAATGATGTTAGGGAGGGAGTTCCAGGATTTCCAACCAATGGCACTTGTGGGACTGAGATGTATTTCCAAACCAGGGTGGGGAGTGGCTTGATGTGGAATTGTCACCTGGTGGTGTTCCCGTGTATCTGCTGTGTTCAGCATTCCACATGATAGTGCCGTGGGTCTGGAAGCTGCTCTGGAAGGAACCTTAGGGAATTTCCACAGAGCATCTTGTCTCAGCTGAACTATCCCAGTCAGACACATGAGCACTAATCCTGTAATCCAATGGATCTACATCGCAAGGACTCCTTCCATCGGTCATCGCCTTCCTTTGGAGGGCAACTGTCAAGATCATCATGCACGGTTTTCCCTGAATAAATGCATGCTCACTGGCCTGTGGTTTATCAATCCATCTTCAAATGATGATTGTTATGGTCCCCCAGCGTGTTTAAACCTCCTTTCCCCAGCTCTGAGAATGTAATAGCAGGTTGTACCCTCCCTGCCCTCCTAATGTGGCCATGTTTGGGAAACCTCGGAGAGTCCTATCTCATTCACTCCATCTCAGCGTTTTTCCCTGTTTAAGATTGTTTTAAAAGTGCAACAGTGCGATGGCAGTGGTTCGAGCCCGGATTAACTGCTGGGAAGAAGACGTGTCCAACCCTTTCCCAGGAATTAGCAAGCTATTCCCGAGGCTGTGATCAGGTTTGAAGCCTGGGGTTAAAGTATGTCAATCCCCAGGATCTGAGAGGCAGGACTCCCTGAGGGAGAAATTAAAGCTAGAAAGATGTGACCCTCTCTAAAGACTTCTTATAAATTCAGAGTGATGTGGGTTATAGAGAGGGCAGGCTGAGAAAATTCAACAGTGAGAGAAAGACAGTGAGAGGGAATGAGTGAAAAATTGAGAGAGCTGGGGAAACAGAAGGGGGAGAGAGAGGGAGAGGCATGTTGAGATTGTGAAATAGATGCAATGTTTGATTCTGGGGTGACAGGAAATAATTAAACTGAAGCAGCATCACAGAGGGGAGAAATGATCAGAGTAATTAGCTGCTGCTGCATTGGTGCATGTGGGATCTTGCTGTGCACCAGCTGCCCCAATGTTACCATTGCAGCCAGTGAGTGTATTAATCTCTTAACCCGTCATTTCAAAGTTTTCCCAAGGCTTTGGCATGAAAATATAGCTCATCATCCGATATGTTGTGTTTGGATGTTGCTGAGAGCTTGTCTGTGTCACTGAGAGGGGAAAACCTGGGATCTTGCTGTGCTATCACTCTGTAATGATTTTCCTCCTTTGCCTGTCAACTCATGCTGTCTCTTTCCTCCCAAGGGATCTTGCTGGCTCCTTGAAGATTCAAAGAGAGAAACATAAAGATCAGGAGATTTTTGAACAAGAGCTTTCTCCAGAGGGGAAAGGTCGAAAGGCTGCACCCCGTGGGGGCCCACATGAGTTGCATGTTTATTTACCCCGAGGTTTAATCTCCTCTGGGGGACCCTGGGTTTTAGGGCCTCTGGTTAACTGGCTCCTGTCAGATTGGGGCCCTGTTGTTTTTTAAACAGGTTTGAAGCCTGGGGTTAAAATAATCAGAGCCTGTGATTTGACACAAATACATTAATCCCAGTGAGTGTCTGACAGACAGAACTCCACAAGGAGGGAATTAAAACCTTAAATGAGAAACTCCCTCCAAAGACTTGCTCTAATGTCAGAGTAATGTGGGCTGTATAAAGGCCTGGGTGATCAAATGTGATAATCGTGCAAATAAGACACAGATTGGCCAGTTCCCTGAGTATCTGGAGGGGATGTCTCTCTCTTTTTCTGTCCCCTCTCTCGAACTTTCTCCAGCTTTATTTATTGATTTTTCAAACAAATAAAACCATCCCACACACAGCAATGTGACTCGTGGTTGTTTGAAGTGGCGGAAATAGAAATATTTTGTATTACAAGGTGAATGTTTTTCAGACAATGATGTTAAAAAACACAAGATACAAACTGAGAGAGAGTGTGTGAAGGAGGGAGCGATAGAGGGATAAGTTGTGTCTTTGTAGCTGACTGTCAGCAAACAGAGCCCAGGCCCTGGAGACAGGTTTCTATGATGTGTAAGGGGTAACCCACAGGCTGAGAGGTGCACAGCAAGATCCCGTAGGGAGCTGGGTGAGGGAACACTGAGGGATTTCCTGTACACCCTGACAGAACACTTCCCACACACCCATACCATCTCCAGAACCACCCCAAAAAACCCCATCCCCTCACACAAACAGAGAGGGGCTGACATTGGAATTCTGCACAGCAGGATCCCACCAGCACATGCTGAGGGACACTGTAAGGGTGTCTGTACCTTCACCGTCCACATTCAGAACCACCCCCCACCCTCTGGTCTGAATTTGGAAAGTGTGGCCCACTGCTACTGGAAAGGAAAAGGATGAAGGTTGTTCCCGTACAGCAAGATCCCACAGACTGCAATGTAGAACCAGGCCTCCCTGTTAAGTTACCAAAAAATGCTAACCTCCCCGATTTCAACTTCGGGTTTGGATGGAGAGACAGGGAAATTCAGCCCTTCCCCGACCCTCTCCCGTCACCCGCAGCTCCTCAATAAGCTACGTTCAAGTGGCCCCTACACCTTCCATTGAACCCTCACTGCCCCATGGTTCTGTCCAAAACACAGATATGGCCGTGCAATGATCACAAAGCCTCACACAGGCTCAGGACTCCTGACCTGCCCATCCTCCCCACACCCCAACACAATCCCCCAGAATGGGCTGAAGTTATAATGCAGGGAACACCGCACAGCAAGATCCCACATGGAGCCTGACTGTGTTCCAATAGGAACACATCACACCCACACAGTTCGAACCCAGAGGCTGCACTATCTCTGTGTGTATCTCTCTGTCTGTCTCGTTCTCTCTATCCCAGGCTGCCATCTTCACTCACGGGCTGGGAACGATTTCTCCTGCACTTTCAATGTACAATGTGTGAACACTGGAGACCCCCCACCTCCCCACCCCCAGCCCTTGTGTCTATTCACTGCCCCCACATCACCCACCCCCCTCCCCACCCCAGCCCTCTGATCCCACTCCCATCCTTCCCTTTTCATGCTCTCCCTCTCTCCATCTCTCTTTCCCCACACTCTCTCCGATTCCAGCCTCTGTCTCTGAAATGTGGTCGCTCCCGTCATTTTGTAATCCTGACCCGACACATCGCAGCCTTGAGGGTTTAAAATGATGGGATGGTCTGGAGAGATTGAGGGGGTCGGGGGGCAGACCCAGAGTCAGGAATGGTGATGGAGAGAGGGAACGAGAGAGACAGAGAGAGGAAGGCAGAAAGAAAGACCCAGACTATGGACAGAGAGAAAGGGAGGGAGACCCAGTCTGAGGGAGGTGCAGAGAGAAGGAGATGGACAGAGCGAGAGAGAGAGATAGAGAGAGAGAGAGAGACAAGGAAAATGTAAAATCCAAGCCTCTGTAAACTACATTTTGACACAGAGCCACTTGTTGCAATGTGGGAGACTCTACAGGTTATTTGAGACACAGCAAGATCCCACAAGTAGCAGTGTGACAGCAGACAGATTATGTGTTTCACTTTCGCTGGTTAAGGGTTCAAAGATCCTGCTGTTTCACAAATTCAAACCACTTCCCACTCTCTCTCTCTCTCTCTCTCGCTGCCTCAGTCTCTGTCTCCACCCTCCCCTTCTCCATCTCTAATTATTTTCTGTCTCTCTCTGATTTAATCATGTCCAGGGTAATATTTATTTCACCTTTTAAAAGCCAGCAGTGTTTATATTTGACAATATTCCCTTTTATAAACCGGGGCACTGTTTCCCAGCAGTCTCTGTGCCAGCAATACTGTGGGCCATTGACGCACAGGGAGATCCCACAGAGTACTCCATTCCTGGTCCTGAAAGTGCTTCAATCCCACTTTTCTATCCAAGAGACTGTGGATTTCTTTGAGATTCCTGTTTTTTTTTAAATCACCCCCTCCATCCCAGGATTTATTTTTGTGGATGGTACTTTCTAGAAGGAAGTGATTGGAGCTGGGCAATGATGGGATATTGGAGAGCCCCGTTCTCTCCCCCCTCTCCCAGATCCTGTCTCCCTTTCCCAGCCCAGCTACAAAGACACATCTTATCCCTCTATCGCTCCCTCCTTCCCCTACTCTCTCTGTGGATCTTGTGTTCTTTTACACCTTTGTCTCAAAAACAATCACCTTGTGCTGCAAAATATTTCCATCTCCCCCACTTCAAATACCCACGAGTCACATTGCTGTGTGTGGGATGGTTTTATTTGTTTAAAATATCAACAAAAGAAGCTGGAGAGGGTGTGAGAGAGGGGTCAGAGAGAGAGAGAGAGAGAGAGAGAGAGAGAGAGATCCCCTCCCAGATACTCAGGGATTGGGCCAACCTGGGTCTTATTTATGGGATTATCACATTTGGTCACCCTTGCTGCAATGTAGCCCACTCTGCAGGTGGTTTGAGACACAGCAAGATCCCACAAGTTGTATTACTCTGATATTAGAACAAGTCTTTGGATAGAGTTTCTCACAGGGCTGCAATCTGACAAGAGCCAGTTACCCAGAGGCCCCTAAAACCCAGGGTCCCCCAGAGGAGATTAAACCTCGGGGTAAATAATCACACAACTCACTGTGGGCCCCCACAGGGTGCAGCCTGTCAACCAGGCCTCAGGCCTCAGGCCCGTTCTTCCACCACCCTCCCACCCCCTCACCCCCCCCCCCCCCCCCCCCCCCCCCACCCCGGAGGTTGTTCTTTCCTGACCTCGAACATTTTGGATCTTCATGTTGAAGCTTTCCAAACAAAAGTTCCTCAGGATAAAAGAGAGAAAGGGGGAGCGGGAGCATTTTGAAGACAAGATACACAGCAAGATCCCAGGTTTAAAAGCATCTCTACCCATTCCCAAAGTATTAATGTATGTAACACAGTCAGCAGTTAGGATGGAACATGGTGTGGGAGCAGATCTTCCCAGGGATTGGAGGAGGATAGTGAGGGAAAGACATCAGATTCTTACACTCTGCAGTGACCTGGGATCAATTACCTTTTACTGAAAACCGTTCCCAACTTGTACGTGCCTGTAGCTCCCTCCAGTCTGAAACCCTCATTCCCCTCTATCCTGTCTCCTGTCTCTGAGCCAATGGTGTCTTCATTCTGTTACTGACCCTTCAGTCCCTTCAGACAACAAGATCCCACAAGTAGCAGTGTGACCATTTACAGATTGTGTGTATCACTGAGGCTGGTTAAGGGTTCAATTTTAGCTTCAGGATGAAAAAGATCCTGCTGTTTAACAAATTCAAACAACTTCCCACTTTTTTTACTTCTCTACGCACTCTCTCTCTCTCCCTCTCTCTCTCCCTCTCTCTCTCTCTCTCTCTCTCTCTCTTCACCACCCCCCCCCCCCCCCTCCATCTCTCATCTTTTTCCCTTTCTCTGATTTAACCTTGTACATGGTAATCTTTATCTTACCTTTTAAAAGATTGTAACATTTATATTTGACAATATTCCCTTTGATAAACAGTTTCCCAGCAGTCTCTGTGCCAGCAATACTGTGGGCCATTGTCGCACAGGGAGATCCCACAGCGTACTCTCTTCCTGCTCCAGAATGTGCTCCAATCCCACTTTTCTTTTCAAAACGAGGCTATGCATTTCTTTAGGACTCCTTTTTAAGAAAAATCACCCCCTCCATCTCAGGATTTAATTTTGGGGATGGTACTTTCTAGAAGGAAGTGATTAGAGCTGGGCGATGATGGGATATTGGAGAGCCCCGTTCTCTCCCCCCTCTCCCAGATCCTGTCTCCCTTTCCCAGCCCAGCTACAAAGACACAGCTTATCCCTCTAACACTCTCTCCCACAAACACTCTCTCTGTGCATCTTGTGTTCTTTTACACCTTTGTCTCAACTCAATCACCTTGTGATGCAAAATATTTCCTTCTCCCCCACTTCAAATACCCACGAGTCACATTGCTGTGTGTGGGATGGTTTTATTTGTTTAAAATATCAACAAAAGAAGCTGGAGAGGGTGTGAGAGAGGGGTCAGAGAGAGAGAGAGAGAGAGAGAGAGAGAGAGAGAGAGATCCCCTTCAGATACTCAGGGATTGGGCCAACCTGGGTCTTATTTATGGGATTATCACATTTGGTCACCCTTCTTGCAATGTAGGCCACTCTGTAGGTGGTTTGAGACACAGCAAGATCCCACAAGTAGTATTACTCTGATATTAGAACAAGTCTTTGGGTAGAGTTTCTCATTTAAGGTTTTAATTCCTTCTTTGGGAGAGTCCTGTCTGTCAGACACTCACTGGGGATTGATGTGTTGGTGTCAAATCCCAGGCCCTGGTTACTTTAACCCCACTCTTCAAACCTGTTTTAAAACCACAGGGCTGCAATCTGACAGGAGCCAGTAAACCAGAGGCCCCTAAAACCCAGGGTCCCAGAGGGGATTAATCCATGAGGTAAATAAACACAAAACCCCACCCACACGGTGCAGCCTGTCGACCAGGCCTCAGGCCTCAGGCCCGTGTCCCCTCTGGAGAAAGCTCTTGTTCAAAGGTCTCCTGATCCTAAAGTTTCTCTCTTTGAATCTTCAAATGGCCCGTGGGAGAAAAGAGACAGCATTAGTTGAAAGCCAAAGGAGGAAAATCATTACAGAATGATTGCACAGCAAGATCCCAGGTTTTCCTCTCTCAGTGACACAGACAATCTCTCAGCAACATCCAAACACAAACATATTGGGTGATGAGCTGCATTTTCATGCTAAAGCCTTGGAAAAACTTTGAAATGATGGGTTAGCTGATTAAAACACTCACTGCCTGAAATGGCAATATTGGGGCAGCTGGTGCACAGCAAGATCCCACAGGCAACAATGCAGCAGCAGCTCACTACTCTGACCATTTCTCCCCTCTGTGATGCTGCTTCAGTTTAATTATTTCCTGTCACCCCAGAATCAAACATTACAGCGATTTCACTATTTCAAAATGACTCTCCCTCTCTCTCCCCTTCTGTTTCCCCAGCTCTCTCAACTTTTTAAATCTTTGTCTCACTGTCTTTCTCTTGAAATTTTCTCAGCCTGCCCTCTCTATAACCCACATTACTCTGAATTTAGGACAAGTCTTTAGAGAGGGTCACAGCATTTGGGTTTTAATTCCACCCTAAGAGAGTCCGACCTCTCAGATCCTGGGGATTGACAAACTTTAACCCCAGGCTTCAAACCTGTTTAAAAAACAACAGGGCCAAAATCTGACAGGAACCAGTTACCCAGAGGGCCCTAAAACCCAGGGTCCCCCAGAGGAGATTAAACCTCGGGGTAAATAAACACACAACTCACTGTGGGCCCGCACAGGGTGCAGCCTGTCGACCAGGCCTCAGGCATCAGGCCCGTGCTCCCCCTCTGGAGGTTGTTCTTTCCTGGCCTCGAATATTTTGGATCTTCACGTTACAGCTTTCCAAACAAATGTTCTTCAAGATAAAAGAGAGAAAAGATGAGTTGAAAGGGGAAGCGAGAGCATTTTGAGGGCAAGTTACATAGCAAGATCCCAGAGTTAAAAGCACCCCTGCCCATTGCCAATGTATTAATGTATCTAACACAGTCAGCAGTTAGGATGGAACATGGTGTGGGAGCAGATCTTCCCAGGGATTGGAGGGGGATAGTGAGGGAAAGGCATCACATTCTTACACTCTGCAGTGACCTGGGATCAATTGCCTTTTACTGAAAACAGTTCCCAACTTGTATGTGCCTGTAGCTCCCTCCAGTCTGAAACCCTTGTTACCCTCTATCCTGTCTCCTGTCTCTGAGCCAATGGTGTATTCATTGTGTTCCTGACCCTTCATTCCCACGGGCACCAATTTTTCTCAAAATTCCAATTGGAGACCTTCTCTCATCCACGTGAAGGAATTGGACCCTGACAATCCCATTTACACTGTCTCCCATCAATCTTCATAGGATCCATATCACAGAGGTTAGACAGTGTTCCCAGCAAACACTCCCAGGGCAGAGGGAGCACAGGGTTCCAAACAAAATAAAGCTCCCATTAAACTGTCCCCATTTAAATCCCCAGGGCAGGTAGAGAATGGGGTCAGATACAGAGTAAATCTCACTCTACACTGCAGCTTTTCAAATTCCCAGGCCATTTTGAGCTCGGTGTTAGGTACTGATTAAATCTCCCACTTCCCCCATCCTGTTCACATCAAACTCAATCAGGAGAGCTCCATCACTGGGTTAGATACAGAGGATGTGTCTGTTTGGATTTCAGCCCCAATCCAGTTGGTGATGATCACGGCCTTGTTAAGTGTGTTTGGGAATGGGGAGGGAGCTGCTAGCAGGGTGATGGTGGGGTAGTGGGGAGCAGAGCTGCCTTCCAAGCAGTTGACCCGGGTTTGATTCCCGGCCAGTGTTGTGATTTGTAAACAGCATTTTGCAGGTATGGCACAGGGATAAATCGAGGAAATAAATCTTTCATTCTGTGGTAAACCGGATCTCTCAGATTGCTCCTTGCTTTTCCTTGTGATGGTTCCTGTGAATTGCAGTGTGGAACCGGGCAGCATTGCTCGGCATCTCGGAAGCTTTCCCCTCTGCTGCTTCCCATTTCTTATTGAAATATTGGGTGCAGCACAAGGATGGGTTTGTTTTGTTCGAAAAGTGAGAGACTGCTCCCGTCAGGAACCTGAAATAATTACAAAAGCCGCTGAAAACACTGAACAGTTCCAACAGCTTCTGTAGTGGTGGGGAGAGAGGGTTAATGTGTCAAATCTACACAAGGATAAAATAAACTCTAGCCTCAAATCAATCAGAAATTCTCACTCTGCAAACATCCTTGTAAATGGTTTCTGATTCTTTACAAATTTCACACCATTCTCCCGATAGCAGAAAGACCAGAATTGTGTGGTTTATGGAATGTTACTGTATCCAAACAGTTGCTGTTTATAGTCAAATAATGTTCATTTAGTTCAGGTTTCCAATCGAGTTCGGTTTGTCCAATCTCTCTTCCTTATGTTTGTGAAACAGCGATAGTGTGGAGCAAAGTGTGTTTTGATTCAAGCCTGGCAGTTTGAACAATTGAATGACAATGCCTTACACTTCCCTTTAGAGAAATGGCCTGGACCATTTTCTTAACATATTTTCAGGGGGGTTGGTTTGTTTCATAACATCCTCAATGTCTGTCAATAAATGTGCCCACAGTCCTGAACAATGACATGTACAGAACAGAGAACGAGACACAGACACGTTAATCATTATTATTACATCGGACAGGAGTTATTTAGGAACGATATTCCTTAGGCCGGACAGTATTGGAGAATGTACATTTCCCGGGAGACTGAGAGGTCACTAACAGAGTGGGAGTTAGAGAGTCAGGAACAGAATAACAGGGATAGTCCACTCTGTTCACTGACCCTTCACCCCTCAGTGAATCCAGTGTCAGGAATGACTGCTATTAGTCAGACTGACAGAATGTGATCAGATACATACACTGTCCTTCCACATCATCAATATCTCCCAGCTCCCACCCTGTCTCAGCTCATCTGTCCCTCTGCCATCTACAATATTTTAATCAGGGCAGCAGTAAGCACCGTACTTTGAGCTGAGCTGTCTTACCTTCTGTACTCTCTCTCTAAACGGCTCCAATTCCCCCCTGATCCCTCTCCAGTTTAAGATGCTCCTTAATATCTGCCCCAATGAATGAGATAGACCGTCACCTGACCCAATATCCCCTTTAGTGGGTCAACGTCTCTGGGATTACAAACAAAGTCCTGCAGATCCTGGAGAGCTGAACCCCACCATGGAGATTGTTGGAGAAACTCAGCAGGACCAGCAGGATCTGCTGGGAGAAAGCAGAGAGAACTATTCAAATCCAGTGATTCTTCATCAGAACTGAGGGATTCTGATGCTGATGCTGCCAGATTTGCTGAGCATCGCCAGCTATTTCTGTTTTAATTTCAGCCCCAATTCAATTGGTGATGATGCCGGTGTTGTTAAGTGTGTTTGAGAATAGTGAGCACCCAGCTGGCAGGGGGATAGGGTGTATAGTGGGCAGCATGGCTGCCTTCCAAGGAGTTGGTATGGGTTCGGATCTCAGCAATCGCATGAGATGAAGTCAATGAGATCCATCTGTCAGAAGTTTTCCAAACATTTGAGGATGGGATACCAGCTGCTGTTACACTTCCAGAGCTGGAAAAACTCTGAGAGATTCTCTAAATGGTAATTTCAACAGGGAGTGATTAATCCAGGAGAGTCAGCATGGGTTTCTCAGTGAAGGTTGTACCTTGCTCAATTTGAGAGAATTTCATTGAAGGAAAAATATTCATCAATGGAGAGAGTGTTTGTGATGGGGATAAAATGGATGATAGGAATCATGCTGCATTTGCGTGTCTGGAAGATCTCAGTGAGGAGAGTGTTAGATCCTCCGATCTAAGCTGGTTTAACCATCCTTCAGGCACAGCGTTAATTGGGCTTCACTGAGACAAACCCGAAACACCGTGTGGCTGCTTTCCGTGCTGTCATCTGTCTCCAAGTCCCTGGCTCTATCTGACAGTGTGTTCAACAAGGGGAACTGACAGGTTACATTGATCATGGTGAAAGGTAAGGACGGACTGGTGATGCCTGGAAAAGGAACCAATTGTCAATGAGGAAATAGGATTTGTGCCACAACCTGTCCAACACTGACATTTGCATTCTCCTTTATTAGCATCGTCAGGTTAACTCCACATCATGACAATGTCTCCACCAGGGTGAGGTGTATCTGGTCAGATTGATAACAATGTTAGCTGCCAATTACACAGTGGTAGGGTGCTATTGAGTAGATTTAGCACAAAGTCAGAGTGAGGTAATGGTGTTCTCAGTGTCTCGCTGATGTGAACCGATCAAATAGCACATTATGGTGCACTGTGTGTGACAGTTTGAGAGGAACCACTCCAGCAGAATGACACATTCCCCATTGACAGTGTCTCGATCTTGAAAGCCCACAATTATGTGTGACCCCGAGTCAGTGCAAAGGCTGTCCCTTACATTCCAATTGATCTGACAGTCTGAAACAAGTTCATTTCTGTCACTGTTGTACAGGGCACCAAGTGTGTCTCCATACTGTCCCATTCCCAATGTGGTTCAATGCTATCTGCTTCTCCCTGGGCCGGGGCAGATTCTCTTTGGTTTCTTGGCTTCTGGTTTGGGACATGGAGGTTCCATCTGTGGTCCCACTATGACCTGACCTGCCAAACATTTCTGAGCCAATACTGATGTCAGCAACTGCTTATGAATTGGGTCCTGAAGTACTTGGGGAGATGCTGCACTTATTGTGTCTCATATAGACCTGAGCACTGAACTTTCCAAGGGATGTGTGAATACTGCACATCTTTCGAAGAATTGTCCCAGGAATATGGATATCAGCGATGTTGAGAGCTTGGAGAAGCTGGGCATTTCTGTTTCATTTGGAAGTGATTTTATTAAATAGATCTCCTCAAAATTGTGGGTCATCGGGCCCAATAAAATGGAGTTAAGCTAACCCCCCCTCCCAGAGAGGAGGAAGGCAAACGGACACTCAGGTTATTGTCAAAAGGGCAAATGGCAGAATGAGATGATTTCAAAATAAAAGCAAAGAATACTTTGTGAGGAGATAAAATGATCCGTCTGAGTCTGGTTTGGAACTAGATTATACCAGAACGGTATTGAGTCAGCAACTGGGAAAAGCAAATCCATGCCACAGCAGGAGGGTGACAATGAGGGGGACCTGAATTTCTCCAACACAGAGATGGGATGGACATGGTACAATGACAGGTCAACTACATTACTGCAGGTAATCTAGGATGATGGGAATTATCTGAGACATGGATAATGACAGCCCATGGTAGATCTACGGTCGAGGGCTCGCTAATGTCAGGGATTCATCCAATAAATGGTCATGACTGCCATCCTGGACACAATGTGAGGTACATTCCCTCAACACCAAGCTGCTGGACAAAAATCCAACCCAAATTAGAAAGCAAATTTCGATGTTCGTGGGACATTAAGGAAGAGGAAAACAAGGTAGATGCAGCAAACAAAATCACATCCATCCACGAGAAAGCAATGTAATCTCTTTATGTGAAGGCAGCATTATTACAACAGCAGGCTGCCTCTCTGTTCAGAAAGTGGTGACAATTACTGGGTTTTCTAATGAGACAGCGGCTACACATCCTTAACGTTATATGATCCGGCCTTGAAGTTCCTATTTGCATTGGTACAGAACTCCATAATGTACAGTGAATTAACTAGTAAAGGGGCAGTGTCCCCATCTCTGGGCCGCTGGCCCTGGCTTCAAGTTCTGTCTTTTCCATAGGTACATTGTTACATCTCTGAGCAGATTGATTAAAAACTGTCTCCAGAGAGTTGACAAATTGGAGGAATGCATCCAACAACAATTAACACAGTTTCCAATGATGATTCTTCCCTCGATGAGGTCATTCCTTACCTGCCACAATCCAATTTCAGTGAGAAACATCTTCTACCAACTGGGAATGATAAAGTTGTCATCATCAGAGCTGCAACGCCAATCTCCCAGTGGAGATCACACAGAATATAATGGAAACACGCAGAGAATGTAACACCACAGAGTTTAATGCTTATATTTTGATGTGCAAGAATAAAGGATTACCACTCTGCATTGAAAATGCATCGGCCAATTCAATTAGCCCAGAAAGTTTTCTACATGGTTCTTGCCATCATTGGTGTTCCTGGTAAGTGTTTATAATTATTTACAATTTGTGGATGACATCTCTCCTGGTTTTACTTGTTAATTAAGAGATTTGATTTCTAATGTAATATTCAGTGTTATACCCACTCCCGAGTTGAAATATCATACAGTTAAAGTGGATATGAAAAAAATTCTGTTGTTTCATTGCTTTACGACATGATCACCCTTAGTCAAATGTAATGAACTCCTGAGTCGCATTTTAGACTGGAGGCTACCATCAGGGAAGGAGTTATTGGAAATGGCATCAAGTATAGAACTGCAATGGATCTTGGTCAGTCAGTGCAGTGGATCTCCTAAACCCAGTGTTCCCACAGTCCTGCGTGTATCTGTGTGTGTGCAGTTGTATTGATAGCAGCACATTTCCTCCTTCCGACTTTAGGGAGCACTACAGTAAAAGGGGTTTGAGCTGGTTCATCTCCTTTACACCGTGTGGGTTTCAGATTCTGTTAGCTCTGACTGTTGGATGGTCAGAATCCGCTGTCGGCTTGGGTAACTGTTGAGGAGCACGGATTGACCTTTCCAATTATGGGAGTGATGGAGTTTTGTGGAATAATTTTCTTCTTGTAGAATCATGGAGCACAGAAATAGCCCCTTTGTCAACTCCTCCAACCTGACCAGATATCGCAAATTAACCTCGTCCCATTTGCCAACATTTGACCCATATCCTTCTAAATCCTTCCTGTTCATATACCCATGCCTTTTAAATGTTTTAATTTTACCCACCATCACCACTGCCTCTCGCAGCTCGTTCCATCCATGTCTCAGTTCAAAGCTGTCATCTGCAGTGGGGTCTGGTGTTTGTGGATGGAGGGTGTCCCGATGAGGACAGACAAGTGCAACAATCAGGTGTACATCCTTGGATTCCAAAATGCAGGATCTATTTAGAATTAAAAATAAATGCTCAGTTCCCTCGAACTTGTTAAACATTGGGTTTTCATGACATTCTTCATTCCGCTTCCCGTGTCCCACCTGCAAATAGTTTTTGTTTTGAATGAGTACAGAGCTACACACTGAGGGTGACTTTCCTTTCTGACCGTGGCTATCAACTCGACTGTAAAATATACAACAAACCTGAACATTCCTTGAACCCACAGTGGACACGAGCCACTTTCACTGAAAGCAGCAAATCATTTTCTGTCAAACGACCCTCGACGACTTCCAATGGCTTCCCTCCAAATGTTCAGGTTGGATATTATTTATTAGATTCCAGTTCTTCACCATAAGATCGGGTGTGATTAGACCGAGAGCAGAAACTTTTAAGTAAATCCATGTTAGAGCAGTGGGATGTATTGAAGACGGAAACTGGGAAATTACAGGGTCACAATGTTCAATGAAAGATAAAAGGTGGTACTTGGAAATGCTGTGAACTCTGCATGTTAGGGGATTTCCAGGATAAGTTCACTGGTAATGCAAAAATTGCTGGAAATTGGAATTCAATCCATGAATGTGAGCTGATGCACTTTGTGGGACACAAAACCCAAGGGGTACATTATGAACATAGAAACCTGGGAAACACTGAATCAGGGGGATCTTGGTGCACATGCAGATATTAAGGTAGTAGGACAAGTCGGTGCAATGGTTGAGAAGGTATTGGCTTTTTTGGCTTTTAAATGCAAGACATAGAGATTAGGAGCAGGGACAATATGTTGGCACTGTATGAATTATTGGCTGGGCTACAGCTAGAATGTTGGAGTACTTTGATTGTCTGAAAGAAGGTGGAGACTTTCGAGGAAGACTCCAAGGTAGTAAAGTTTTGGGTGTGAAGGGAGATTGGATGGACTGGGATTGTTTTCCTTGGAGCAGGGGAGATTCATAGGGGGGTATCATTTAAATGTATATTGTTATAAGGGGCATGGACAGAACTGAAGGAAATATTTTTTCCCCTTTGTCGTCAGATCAATGACCAGGGGCATAGATACAGAGAGGCAGGGGTTTGAGTTTTCCAACGGAAGTGTTGGGACAATGTGGAACTTACTTCCTGTCAGGGTAGTAGAAGCAGATCCCTGACAGCATAGAACTCTTTAAATGTGCAATTGGAATGGGCCAGAGCTATGGGCCTAATGCTGGAAAACTGGATGAGAATTTTGAGGCAGTTGTTTCATGAATGGGCAACGTACATTTTTATTTTCTGTGCTGTAAGTCTCTATGTCTCCAAACCTTCTCCAACTCCCACCTGGCCCATTGTCTTTTCAACCAATACTTCCCCCAGAGCCATTGACTCCAACAATGATCCTGACTGCAATTATCCCAAACTCTGTGACTGTTCAGGGTATGTTTCATTGTTGCAGCATCTCTGCCAGTTCAGCAACTTTCCCAGTGATGCAGCATTCCGTGCTAATCCCTTTAAAATTGCAGCAACTCCTACAACATTGAGCAAGCCATCCCCAGGCATTTCACACTGTTCAGCTATAGACACCATGCAATGGGTCTTGCCTCACAAGGTATTCCACTGGCTCGGCTGATAGACAGGTTTCCTCTTCCATCATCTCTGTTGTTTACCTTTTTTTTAGTCAACACTGATTTGATTTAATTTATTATTATATTGTCACGTTTACCTCTGTACTGTGGGAAAGAAACTTGTTTTGTTTGCAGTGCAGTGAACCTTCAGTGCAAAGACACAAAGGCCATCGGGTGATTGAACAGAGTGAGGGATACAGAGGTACAGCTGCAAGGAATGTGCACAAGAAGTAAAATCAACATTGGGTTTAAAATTTGAGGTCCATTCAGAATTCAAATAATAGTGGGGAAGAAGCTAGTATTGAACATGTTGTTCTGGTTTTGTATCTCCTGACTGATGGAAGGGATTGGAGGAGACTTTAACCGGGGTGGGAGGGTCTTTAATGGTGTTGGCTGGCTTTCTGCGGCAACAAGAAATATACATTCAGTCAATGGATGGAAGGTTGGTTTGTGTCTGATCTGGCCTGTGTTCACAACTCTCTGTAGTTTCTTACGGTCCTGGGCAGAGCAGTAGCAGAGCACTTGGTACATTTCTGTTTGATCATGAGTTTCATTCCCTCTTATTTCCTTTCATCTACTCTTATAGGACTACACAAATGTATGTAGGTGGGACTGAAACTAATGTTCACTTCTTTCAATGTAGGTACCTGTCCACAAGAAACCTTCTGTAACACTGAAGTTACAGTGTCTGCCTGGACAGTTTATTTTGCTGAAGGTGCCCTAGGGATCTGCCCGAGCATCTCCACAACACCCAGTTTACCTCGACTTACCCTTTGTATACGGCTCCAACATCTTTACATTTTAAACAGAATGATGACCAGCATATTATTAATTTTCAAAAACTTGCAGGAATCCAGTTGAAAGTAAAGAATCCAGTGTCAATTCACTGCAAATATCTTCTTGGATGTTATGTGTTGATAATTGAGGAGCATTAATGCAGCTTTGCTGGGGTTGGCAATTTTCTTCTACTATCACCTCTACGTCCGTGCATCCACAATGTTGATTCAACCAACAGGATCTGCCCCTCATTCTCCATCATATTTACAGATGATTGGGGTTCGCGCTTGACCAGATTTACAATGATCCCACCTCCCCCATCTTTCATTGTGCTTCGAGAGTAAGCATTTGCCACTGCCTGGAAATCACATTTTAACACCATGTATTATCACTGCCTCGGATCATTATCCCTTTGACGTTGAACTGTATCTGCCCTCAAACCGATCATTAAAAAAAAACTCTACCTTTCTGTATACCCTTTTTCTCTTTCATATCAATCGATTTATATATGCCTTTTTTTGATATTTAATAGCTGTGATGTTTTTTATTCCTCCTCATAAATCAATGCTAGGATTCACTGTAGAGATTTACTTCACTTTTCAGAAGTTAGGGAATGGTCTCAGACACACACACACACACACACAGATACACATGCACACAGACACACACACACACACACACACACACACACACACACACAGAGTCTCAGAGAGAGGGGCACACACACTCACACACATACAGGGTCCCAAGAGAGGGACACACACACACACACACATGCACACAGACACACACACACACACAGAGTCTCAGAGAGAGGGGCACACACACACACACACACACAGACACCCATGCACACAGTCACACTCTCAGACACACACAGAGTCCCAGAGAGAGGGACACACATACACACATAGGGAATACTAAATGAAAAGAAGAGTGGGTAAACTTTTAGAATTTCCCTATCGTGTGGAGTCATCCAATTCTCTCACGATATTTTACAGCTGTATTGATACTTCTTGGGGGAATCATGGCTACATGTGGTGTAAATTCATCCTGATAAATGTTACATGCTTTGGTGGATACGTTTATGACCGGTATCCTAGATTCCAACTGCTGTTCACCGGCTGCCTGTTTCTATTCAAGCTAGAAATTGGCAAGTTACACATTTACAGTTTACATCACAATTCTTTTAATACTGGGTGATCGCATATCCCTGTCATAGCAAGTATACAGATTGATTTTAAATTTATGCAGAAAAGAATGTTCATTAACATGAAGTCATTTTTCCATTATCTGTCTGACAGTGAATTTCGTGGCTATTACGATTCTCTCCCAGGGAAAGTGTGGCCTCGCTACCTGCACAACACGCTATCTGGTGGCCATGGCAGCAGCAGATCTACTGGTCATTTTCAGTGACGTCATACTGAGGCAAATAAATGTTTATTATTTCCCGGTATGTTTCCTGGACATCACTCCTGTGTGCAGTGTTATCCAAGTCCTGAGTCGTGCGTCCATAGACTGTTCTGTCTGGTTCACCATCGCATTTACCTTCGATCGGTTCGTCAGCTTTTGTTGCCACAAACTGAAAACTAAATATTGCACTGGGAAAAACGCTTCTGCAATTCTCTCAATAACCGGGATTCTGCTTTGTTTAAAAAATGTTCCTCGGTATTTTAGATTTGAGTCCAGAAAGATAATCAGGAACATACCATTTTTCTGCAGGAATAAGCGAAGCTACTTCACTGACTCTCGCTGGATTGGATACCACTCATTTGCTGTGGCTCTAACCCCATTGGTGCCATTCTTCATCATTGTGTTCCTCAATGTTCTGACAATCGCACGCATTTTATTTAAATCAAGTCAAGTCCGTAAGGGACTGAGGGGTCAGAGTAAGGAAGGGAAGCAGGTTGACCCCGAGATGAAGAGTAGAATTAAGGCAGTCATTTTACTCTTCACTATATCCGGAAACTTCATCCTTCTCTGGCTGCTATATGCTTTATATATCCTCGATATCCCAGATCATTTAAATGATTATGACTATGAAATCTTTGAAGAGGTTGGATACATGCTGCGCAATGTAAGCTGCTGCACAAACACCCTTATTTATATGGCAGCTCTGCCCAAGTTCAGAGCTCAGTTCAATAGAGCGGTGAAATATCCAGTTTCCAGAGTTATTGAACTAATCACTGCATAAATCTGACAAAAACTCAAAATCCCGTGGGTGATGGGCAAGAAATGACCATGGGGGACCAAAGGAAACCTTTCTAGAGATGCAAATCTGTCCGAGAGACTAGAGAAGATAGAATATTTAGAAGACATCAAGAGAACCTAAAGAAGATGAAGGGAAGGACACAGGTTTCCCAATTCAGAGAGCAGAGGTAAAATTTCTGTACTGGAAGAAGGTCACTGAACCTGAAACATTCACTCTGATTTCTCTCCCACAGATAGGGCCAAACCTGTGGAATCTTTGCAACAATTCCTGTTTTGTTTTGGTTTAACATTTTGGGGACCGTGTAAATGAGCCAGAGACACTGCACAGACCAAAGGACAGTGGAGTAAGGGAAAGAGCCATGATTTGTCCAAGATAACCAGGGGGAAAGTAGCAGAAGCAGGGTCTCTGCTTCTTCCTGAATCAGAGGAAGTGATCCAGGGTGTCGACTCCAACTCTTCTACTTCGGTTTTCAGCTCTTTCCATCCGAGAAAACAAACAACATTTCTGTTTTCAAAATGAAAATCCATGTCGATGCTGGACTGTTTCTTATGCTTCAATAAACCATCCCAATTATTCATGTCATACTGATTCTCCCACCAGTAGCTGGTGCTGGGGGTATTCTGTTCTCCAGCTGCCTAGTGAGAGTGCTCGGGTGATAGGGAGAAGGGGGGGGGAGATGGGGGGTGGAGTGGGGGAATCTAGACAGATTATATCCATAAACATGATGATTTCGAACATTAAGTATCTCAGTCCAAGGAGCCTGTCTGAAGGATTGGGAGAAAAACTGGAGACAGTTCTAGGAACTGAGTCTGCGTTCAGTACAGGGGACAATGTCATCACTTAACAGCAGATCACACACTCCACACCTTCCCGGGAATTGTCTCAGACAGTTCCCAATCTCAGTTTTAAATCCCAGTTTTTGGATACCTTCGAACCAAGTCTCAGCATCAAGTGTGTTTGTTTGTGTTAAATTACTGCATCAATCCCCATGCTGTTTAAATCTTCCTATACCCTGTTCTTACACCATTCCTGGGAATTTCAGACTCAGGCTTGACATGTTAACCATGGCTTTACTGTCAGTCGGCTTCATGTCGCTGAAGTGTCTGCTGTCCATTAGGTAAATCCATGTGGTTTTCATCTGAACTGCGCTGTCTCCGGCAACATCTGTGTTTCAAATTGGTCTTGCCTTCAAATCTGTATTTTAAAGTTATCTTGCTATGAGATAAGTCAATGGTTTCACCCAACCTGAAGCATGTGCACGGTCTCTATCTCTGTAAGTACCTCCAACCTGGAAACGTTCCCTGTTTCAGGAATCCTTCTCAATAAGCAGCATTGGTCTGTACAGCCACCTAGTGACTCACTCAGAGTGGAAGAGAGTCATCTCAATGTGAGAGAGCCCAGTGATGCTGTGTGTAGAATGTGTTACAGAGCGATTGTGTAACGTAGGATCCAAAGGGATATTAATATCTTCAATGAAAGGGATAGTCTAACCGAGAGAGTTTCACAGCAGACTACCTCCCTGTCCTTATCTGGTCTGCTGGAAATAACTGACAGTGTCTCATGTGTCCTCCTCCTCATTGACTCCACTATCAGTTACATTTCTGAGACCAGAAATCCCTCTGGGTAATGATATTAAATAACTTCTCACTATTTTCCCATGAGAGGTTGGTTTATCTGGGCATGTATTCAGGACAATGAGAGGGGGATCTGATGGAAATGTACCCAATTCTAACAGTTGGATAGACTAGATACAGGGGGTGGGCTGTATCCCCTGGGCCGGGTATTCTCAGAACAAGCATCACAGTCTCAGGACATGGGCTCACCCATTTCTAATAGAGAGGAAGAGAATTATCTTCACACAGAGTGATCAACTTGAGCAATTGTCTCCCACAGAAGGCTGGGGAGCACTGATTACTAAGTATATTCAGGAAAGACATTAATATATATTTTATATCAGTTAATGACATCACGGGGTTTGGAGAGAAATTGGGAATATAGCGGTGAGATAGAAAGTCAGACATGAGCACACTGAATGGGAGAGCAGGCTGGAAGGGCAGAATGGACTCTTCTGGTTTCTGAGTTTCTGTCAGTTTCATGTCTTCCTGAAAATCTCACTCTGAAAAGTATCAGTGGTTACATTGGGGAAGCACATCAGGAGCTGTTTTCGTTCAGACATTCCTGCATCTTGAAAATGTGATTTTCTTTACAGAGACGATGAAGAGTCAGTGTGAGGATCAAAGTGTGCCACAGGATTCCTGATGCTGTCTCAGTGAAACAGTCACAGGAAGGCTTCCTTACTGTCGATGGCCAATCGCCTGCAATAAAGACCGAAACTTCATGGACCTTCCGGAGTGTTCACAGTCCCTGGGTGGGAATGTTCGGTGTGATTTACAGACAATATAAATGTAGCAGAAATACACTGAATATCCTCATTTAAAAGGAGGAGTGGGCAATTATAAAGCACTTTCTGTTTTATATCTTAAGGATATCCCAAAATGTTTTACGGGGAACCGAACTGTTTTGGAATTTATCCGACATTGTAGGGAATGGAGGGAATTTTAGAAACAGGGACACTTGCAGACACTAATACAGAGCCAGAGCCACAGATACAGGATGAGATTGTACTGGAGATGTTTCAGAGCTCAATCTGTGACCCACACAAAACCGGGACACCAGTGGATGGAAGACAATCAGTTTTTGGTCATATGGAGAAAGTGCTTTATTGTCTCTGTGATTGTTATCGATCTAGACTACCACAAGGCCTTTGATAAGGTGTCTCATGGGAGGCTGCTGAGTAAGGGGAAGGCCCATAGGGTCCAAGGTGAGCTCCTGGCATGGATTCAGGTTTGGCTGAAGGCAGAGAGGTGGGATAAAAGGTTCTTCTTCAGATTGGCAGTTAGTGACAAGTGGTGTCCCACAGGGTTCAGTGTTGGGACTACAGCTGTTCACTTTATATATTAATGATCTGTATGAAGGGACTGGGGGCATTCTGGTGAGG
The DNA here is from genome assembly GCF_047496795.1 of Chiloscyllium punctatum. Taxonomy (NCBI): domain Eukaryota; kingdom Metazoa; phylum Chordata; class Chondrichthyes; order Orectolobiformes; family Hemiscylliidae; genus Chiloscyllium; species Chiloscyllium punctatum. The sequence goes on from NC_092768.1 coordinate 77,826,543, forward strand.
TTCACCGATAAGATGAAGTTAGGTGGACAGACAGGTAGTACTGAGGAGGTGGGGAGGCTGCAGAAAGATTAAGACAGTTCAGGAGAGTAGTTCAGGAAATGGCTGATGAAATTCAATGTGAACAAATGCGAGGTCTTGCACTTTGGAAAACAGAATACAGGCATGGGCTATTTTTTAAACGGTGAGAAAAGTCCGAAAGCCAAAGTACAAAGGGATCTGGGAGTGCTAGTCCAGGATTCTCGAAAGGTTGACTTGTAGGTGGAGTCTGTGCTTAAGAAAACAAATGTTTTGTTGTGATTTATCTCAAGAGTGTTGGAATGTAAACGCAGCGATGTGCTTTTGAGACTTTATAAAGCTTGGGTTAGGCTCCATTTAGAATGCTGTGTCCAGTTTTGGGCCCCGCACCTCAGGAAGGACATACTGGGACTGGAGCATGTCCAGCGGAGATTCACACGGATGATCCCTGGAATGGTAGGCCAAACATACAATTGGATGAGGATACTGGGATTGTATTCATTAGAGTTTAGAAGGTTGAGGGGAGAGCGAATAGAAACTTACAAGATAATGCATGGCTTAGAAAGGGTGGATGCTGGGAAGTTGTTTCTGTTAGGCGGGGAGTTTAGGACACAGGGGCACAGCTTTAAAATTAGAGGGAGTCAATTCAGAATGGAAATGAGGAGACACGGAAATGATCTCGCAGGGAACTAAGGGCTACAGGCAGAGTGTGGGCAAGTGGAATTGAAACGCCCACCAGCCATGATTAAATGGCGGAATGGACTCAATGGGCTGAATGGCCTTGCTTCCGCTCCGATGTCTTATCATCTTATGGTCTTATGGTCCCTATCCTGGGAGGGTTTCATGGGGGCGATATAAAGGGAGTTTTACTCCTCATCTAACTCCATACTGCACCTGTCCTGGGATTGGTTGATGGGGACAGTGTAGAGGAAGCTTTACTCTGTACCTAACCCCATGCGGACCCTTTTTCTGGGAGAGTTTGATGGGGACAGTATCGGGTGATTTAAACAAAACCTAACCTCACGCTGAACACGGCCTGAGTTTCCAAAGGGTTCCAGTCAATTGTTAAGTTACGAGACAATGAGCCTCCAGAAGCAAATAAAATAATTTCTCTCTATCTAACCCAACAGTTCCTGTCATAAATCTCAAACTTATACCATTTCAGATCTTTCTAAATCCCAGTGACACCATCCTGAGCTTGTGTCAGTTCCCTGACCATTGAACCCATGCTGTCCAGCTATAGTTCTGTGAATCTACGCTGCATTCACTTGCACATGGACTCCCAAGTCCCCACTCATTCTTGCCTTTCCCTGTTTATAAAGTCACTGTCTGTGCTGTGCTAACATGAAATGGCTGCTTTGAACAAACCTAAAATGGCTAACTGACTGACACTTCTGAAAACATTTGTCCTGCTTTGCAGATGAAAACACACCTTACACTTTGTAGATTATCACCTCTCAGCCTCCTGCAGATGAAATAAAGCGAGATGTGAACCGATGTATTCTGGATGTTAGAGAAGGGACAATCGAAACTAAATGGTACAATGTCAATCTGGGTGCAGGGACAGAGAAGGCTTCAGTTTGAGTCTGGAATTCAGTCAGCACAGGAGAGGGGCAAATGAATGAAAAGCCTTTTCCATCCATGTATTCCTGCATTGTGGAAATGTTAATTTACAAATTAAACTGCAAAAGCAGGATATGAAGAACTATGTTACAAAGTTTCATTTGATTAAGATGTGGATTCGAGGATCTGTTTAAAGTCAGTGCCCTGAGATAATTAAAAATATCAGCCGTCTGTCTGACTTTCCAAACTTCAACCAATAAAAACGTTAGGAATACACAAAAGGTAAGATGACAGGTTTTCCTACTGAATTGTAGGTGTGTGGCCTTGTTCAGAATCTGTCAGAGTTTTGGTGTGGAATCAGGAGCATCTTATCCCGAAAACAGGCATTTACCAAGTGTCACACTGACGCACTTTGTGTATTTGAATCTTCATTGACTGCCAGGGCCATTCGTTAACAGGTCTCCCTCTGTGCTGTAAGGAACAAACAAACACAAGATAAAGGAGCTGGAGTCAGGAATTCGGCCCCTCGAACCTGCTCCGATATTTAATACACTCATGGCTGAACCCATCTATGAAGTGCTTTGAGAGGTTAGGAATGGCACACATTAACTCCAGCCTCCCAGAATGCCTTGGTCCACTATAATTCACCTCCCATCGAAATAGATCCATGCAGACACCATCTTCCTCTCCTTCACTCATCCCTGGAACGTCTGGGTAACAAGGACACCTACGTCAGACCCCTATATATTGACTTTAGCACTGCCTTGATCACCATAATGCCAAGAAGACTCATCAACACAGTCTGAGCCCTGGGAATCTTTCCTCACTTCTACAACTGGATCCTCAACTTTCGGACCTGCAGATCCGAATCAATAAGGATGGTTGAGAACACCTCCTCTATGATAATCCACAATACTGGTGCACTGCAAGGCTGTGTACTCAGCCCCCTTCTATATTTCTTACACTCTCATGTCTGTATGGTCAAATTCAGCTCCAACTCCATTTACAGATTAGCTAATGACACCACCATAGTGGGTAGGATCTCAAACAACGGTGAGACAGAGTACAGGAAAGAGAGTTTAGTGGTATGGTGTAAAGACAACAATCTCTCCCTCAATGTCAGCAAGACAAAGGAACTGGTCATTGACTTCAGGAAGTGGACTGAAGGACAGACCCTGGTCTCTGTCATTGGTGCTGAGGTGGAGGTGATTGAGAGCTTCAAGTTCTGAGGAATTTAGGAAGCATAGAATGGGGAAGGAAACCGCAGTGGATGAGCACATTAGAAATGTGGAGCTTATTCAAGGAAAAGCTCCTGTTTGTCCTAAATAAGTATGTACCCGTCAGGCAGGGACAAAGATATAGAATGGGTGAGCCGTGGTTTACTAAGGAAGTGGAATCCCTGGTCAAGATGAAGAAGAAGGCTTATGTTAGGACAAAATGTGAAAACTCAGGGCGCTTGAGGGTTACAAGGAAGTCTGCAAAGACCGAAAAAGAGAACTCAGAAGAGACAGGAGGACCCTAACCCATGGATTAATCCGGCCTATCCCACACTCTCAGGCACTGTGTCCCAGACCCTAACACCTGGATTAATCCGGCCTATCCCACACTCTCAGGCACTGTGTTCCAGACCCTAACCCCTGGATTAATCCGGTTTACCCCACACTCTCAGGCACTGTGTTCCAGACCATAACACCTGGATTAAGCCGACCTATCCCACACTTTCCGGCACTGTGTTCCAGACCCTAACCCCTGGATTAGTCCGGCCTACCCCACACTCTCAGGCACTGTGTTCCATACCCTAACGCCTGGATTAATCCGGCCGATCCTCCACTCTCAGGACACTGTGTTCCAGACCCTAACCCTAGGATTAACCCGGCCTATCCCACACACTCAGGCACTGTGTTCCAGACCCTAACCTCTGCATTAATCTGGCCTATCGCACACTCTCAGACACTGTGTTCCAGACCCTAACCTCTGCATTAATCTGGCCTATCGCACACTCTCAGGCACTGTGTTCCAGATCCTAACCTCTGAATTAATCCGCCCTATCCCACACTCTCAGGCACTGTGTTCCAGATCCTAACCTTTGGATTAATCCGGCCGAGCCCACACTCTCAGAAACTGTATTCCAAACACTAATCCCTGGATTAATCCGGCCTATCCCACAGTCTCAGGCACTGTGTTCCAGACCCCACCACCCTGGATTTACCCGGCCTACCCCACACCCTCAGGCACTATGTTCCAGACCCAAACCCCTGGATTAATCCGCCCTATCCCACACTTTCAGACACTGTGTTGAAGACACTAACTCCTGGATTAACTGGGCCTACCCGACACTCTGAGACACTGTGTTCCAGAATGTAACCGCTGGATTAGTCCGGCCTATCCCACACTCACAGGCATTGTGTTCCAGACGCTAACCCCTGGATTATTCCTGCCTATCCCACTCTCTATGCTTCTGTGTTCCAGACCCTAACCCCCAGATTAATCCGGCCTAGCCCACACTCTCAGGCACTGTGTTCCAGACCCTAACCCCTGGATTTATCTGGTCTATCTCACACTCTTAGGCACTGTGTTCCAGACCCTAACCCTTGGATTTACCCGGCCTATCTCACACTCTCAGGCACCGTGTTCCAGACCCTAATCCCTGGATTAATCCGGCCTATCCCACACTCTCAGGCACTGTGTTCCAGACCCTACCCCCTGGATTTACACGGCCTACCCCAAACTCTCAGGCACTGTGTCCCAGACCCTAACACCTGGATTAATCCGCCCTATCCCACACCCTCAGGCACCATGTTCCACACCCAAACCCCTGGATTAATCCAGCCTATCACACACTCTCAGGCACTGTGTTCCAGACCCAAACCCCTGGATTAATCCAGCCTATCCCACACTCTCAGGCACTGTGCCCCAGACCCTAACCCCTGGATTAATCCGGCCTATCCCACACTCTGAGGCACTATGTACCAGACCCTAACCCCTGGATTAATCCAGCCTATCCCACACTCTCAGACATTGTGTTCCAGACCCTAACCCCTGGATTAATCCGGCCTATCCCACACTCTCAGACATTGTGTTCCAGACCCTAACCCCTGGATTATTCCTGCCTAACCCACTCTCTATGCTACTGTGTTCCAGACCCTAACCCCCAGATTAATCCGGCCTAGCCCACACTCTCAGGCACTGTGTTCCAGACCCTAACCCCTGGATTTACCCGGTCTATCTCACACTCTCAGGCACCATGTTCCAGACCCACCACCCTGGATTTACCCGGCCTACCCCACACTCTCAGGCACTGTGTCCCAGACCCTAACACCTGGATTAATCCGTCCTATCCCACACTCTCAGACACTATGTTCCAGACCCAAACCCCTGGATTAATCCAGCCTATCACACACTCTCAGGCACTGTGTTCCAGACCCAAACCCCTGGATTAATCCAGCCTATCCCACACTCTCAGACATTGTGTTCCAGACCCTAACCCCTGGATTAATCCGGCCTATCCCACACTCTCAGACATTGTGTTCCAGATCATAACCCCCAGATTAATCCAGCCACACCACACTGTCAGACACTGTGTTCCAGACCCTAACCCCTGGATTAATCCGGCCTAGCCCACACTCTCAAGCACTGTGTTCGAGACCCTAACCCCTGGATTAATCCGGCCTATCCCACACTCTCAGGCACTGTGTTCCAGACCCTAACCCCTGGATTTACCAGGCCTACCCCACACTCTCAGGCACCGTGTTCCAGACCCTAACCCCTGGATTATTCTTGCCTATCCCACACTCTCAGGCACTGTGTTCCAGACGCTAACCCCTGGATTATTCCTGCCTATCCCACTCTCTATGCTACTGTGTTCCAGACCCTAACCCCCAGATTAATCCGGCCTAGCGCACACTCTCAGGCACTGTGTTCCAGACCCTAACCCCTGGATTTATCTGGTCTATCTCACACTCTTAGGCACTGTGTTCCAGACCCTAACCCTTGGATTTACCCGGCCTATCTCACACTCTCAGGCACCGTGTTCCAGACCCTAATCCCTGGATTAATCCGGTCTATCCCACACTCTCAGGCACTGTGTTCCAGACCCTACACCCTGGATTTACACGGCCTACCCCAAACTCTCAGGCACTGTGTCCCAGACCCTAACACCTGGATTAATCCGTCCTATCCCACACCCTCAGGCACTATGTTCCAGACCCAAACCGCTGGATTAATCCAGCCTATCACACACTCTCAGGCACTGTGTTCCAGACCCAAACCCCTGGATTAATCAAGCCTATCCCACACTCTCAGGCACTGTGCCCCAGACCCTAACCCCTGGATTAATCCGGCCTATCCCACACTCTCAGACATTGTGTTCCAGACCCTAACCCCTGGATTAATCCAGCCTATCCCACACTCTCAGACATTGTGTTCCAGACCCTAACCCCTGGATTATTCCTGCCTAACCCACACTCTCAGACATTGTGTTCCAGACCCTAACCCCTGGATTAATCCGGCCTATCCCACACTCTCAGACACTGTGTTCCAGACCCTAAACCCCAGATTAATCCGGCCTAGCCCACACTCTCAGGCACTGTGTTCCAGACCCTAACCCCTGGATTTACCTGGTCTATCTCACACTCTTAGGCAATGAGTTCCAGACCCTAACCCCTGGATTTACCCGGTCTATCTCAGACTCTCAGGCACGGTGTTCGAGACCCGAACCCCTGGATTTACTCGGTCTATCTCACACTCTCAGGCACCGTGTTCCAGACCCACCACCCTGGATTTACCCGGCCTAGCCCACACTCTCAAGCACTGTGTTCGAGACCCTAACCCCTGGATTCATCCGGCCTATCCCACACTCTCAGGCACTGTGTTCCAGACCCTAACCCCTGGATTTACCAGGCCTACCCCACACTCTCAGGCACCGTGTTCCAGACCCTAACCGCTGGATTATTCCTGCCTATCCCACACTCTCAGGCACTGTGTTCCAGACGCTAACCCCTGGATTATTCCTGCCTATTCCACACTCTCAGGCACTGTGTTCCAGACGCTAACCCCTGGATTTACCCGGCCTATCCCACACTCTCAGGCACCGTGTTCCAGACCCAAACCCCTGGATTAAACCAGCCTATCCCACACTCTCAGGCACGGTGCTCCAGACCATATCCCCTAGATTCATCCGGCCTACCCCACACTCTCAGGCGCTGTGCTCCAGACCATAACCCCTGGATTAATCCGGCCTATCCCACACTCTCAGACACTATGTACCAGACCCTAACCCCTGCATTAATCCGGCCTACCCCACAGTCTCAGGCACGGTGTTCCAGACCCCAACCCCTGGATTAATCCGGCCTACCCGCACTCTCAGGCACTGTGTTCCAGACCCTAACCCCTGGATTAATCCGGCCTATCCCGCACTCTCAGGCACTGTGTTCCAGACCCTAACCTCTGGATTAATCCGGCCGATCCCAACTCACAGGCACTGTGTTCCAGACCCTAACCTCTGGATTAATCCGGCCTATCCCACACTCTCAGGCACTGTGTTCCAGACCCTAACCTCTGGATTAATCCAGCCTATCCCACACTATCAGGCACTGTGTTCCAGACCCTAACCTCTGGATTAATTCAACCTAACCCACACTCTCATGCACTGTGATCCAACTCCTAACGCATGGATAATTCCGGCCTATCCCACACTCTCAGGCACTGTGTTCCAGACCCTAATCTCTGGATTAATCCGGCCTATCCCACACTCTCAGGCACTGAGTTCCCCACCCTAACCTCTGGATTAATCCAGCCTATCCCACACTATCAGGCACTGTGTTCCAGACCCTAACCTCCGGATTAATCCGGCCTATCCCACACTCTCAGGCACTGTGTTCCAGACTCTAACCCCTGGATTAATCCAGCCTATCCCACACTCTCAGGCACTGTGTTCCAGACCCTAACCCCTGGATTAATCCGGCCTATCCCACACTCTCAGGCACTGTGTTCCAGACCCTAACCTCTGGATTAATCCGGCCTATCCCACAATCTCAGGCACTGTGTTCCAGACCCTAACCTCTGGATTAATCCGGCCTACCCCACACTCTCAGGCACTGTGTTCCAGATCCTAACGCATGGATTAATCCGGCCTATCCCACACTCTCAGGCACTGTGTTCCAGACCTTAACCCCTGGATTAATCCGGCCTACCCCACACTCTCAGGCACTGTGTTCCAGACACTAACACCTGGATTGATCCGACCTATCCCACACTCTCAGGCACTGTGTTCCAGACCCTAATCTCTGGATTAATGAGGCCTACCCAAAACTCTCAGGCACTGTGTTCCAGATCCTAACCCCTGGATTAATCCGGCCAATCCCACACTCTCAGGCACTGTGTTCAAGACCCTAACCTCTGGATTAATCCGGACTATCCCACACTCTCAGGCACTGTGTTGAAGACACTAACTCCTGGATTAACTGGGCCTACCCGACACTCTGAGACACTGTGTTCCAGAATGTAACCGCTGGATTAGTCCGGCCTATCCCACACTCACAGGCATTGTGTTCCAGACGCTAACCCCTGGATTATTCCTGCCTATCCCACTCTCTATGCTACTGTGTTCCAGACCCTAACCCCTGGATTTACCTGGTCTATCTCACACTCTTAGGCACTGTGTTCCAGACCCTAACCCTTGGATTTACCCGGCCTATCTCACACTCTCAGGCACCGTGTTCCAGACCCTAATCCCTGGATTAATCCGGCCTATCCCACACTCTCAGGCACTGTGTTCCAGACCCTACCCCCTGGATTTACACGGCCTACCCCAAACTCTCAGGCACTGTGTCCCAGACCCTAACACCTGGATTAATCCGTCCTATCCCACACTCTCAGGCACTGTGTTCCAGACACTAACCCCTGGATTAATCCGGCCTATCCCACACTCTCAGGCACTATGTACCAGAACCTAACCCCTGGATTAATCCAGCCTATCCCACACTTTCAGACATTGTGTTCCAGACCCTAACCCTGGATTAATCCGGCCTATCCCACACTCTCAGACATTGTGTACCAGACCATAACCCCCAGATTAATCCAGCCTCCCCACACTGTCAGACACTGTGTTCCAGACCCTAACCCCTGGATTAATCCGGCCTAGCCCACACTCTCAAGCACTGTGTTCGAGACCCTAACCCCTGGATTAATCCGGCCTGTCCCACACTCTCAGGCACTGTGTTCCAGATCCTAACCCCTGGATTTACCCGGCCTACCCCACACTCTCAGGCACCGTGTTCCAGACCCTAACCCCTGGATTATTCCTGCCTATCCCACACTCTCAGGCACTGTGTTCCAGACGCTAACCCCTGGATTATCCTGCCTATCCCACACTCTCAGGCACTGTATTACAGACGCTAACCCCTGGATTTACTCGGCCTATCCCACACTCCCAGGCACCGTGTCCCAGACCCTAACACCTGGATTAATCCGTCCTATCCCACACTCTCAGGCATTGTGTTCCAGACACTAACCCCTGGATTAATCCAGCCTACCCCACACTCTCAGGCGCTGTGCTCCAGACCATAACCCCTGGATTAATCCGACCTATCCCACACTCTCAGACACTATGTTCCAGACCCTAACCCCTGGATTAATCCGGCCTACCCCACAGTCTCAGGTACTGTGTTACAGACCAAAACCTCTGGATTAATCCGGCCAATCCCACACTCTGAGAAACAGTGTTCCAGACCCTAACCCCTGGATTAATCCGGCCTACCCCACACTCTCAGGCACTGTGTTCCAGACCCTAACCCCTGGATTAATCCGGCCTATCCCGCACACTCAGGCACTGTGTTCCAGACCCTAACCTCTAGATTAATCCGGCCGATCCCACACTCTCAGGCACTCTGTTCCAGACCCTAACCTCTGGATTAATCCGGCCTATCCCACACTCTCAGGCACTGTGTTCCAGACCCTAACCTCTGGATTAATCCGGCCTATCCCACACTATCAGGCACTGTGTTCCAGACCCTAACCTCTGGAATAATTCGGCCTAACCCACACTCTCAGGCACTGTGTTCCAGACCCTAATCTCTGGATTAATCCGGCCTACCCCACACTCTCAGGCACTGTGTTGCAGACCCTAACCTCTGGATTAATCCGGCCTATCCCACACTCTCAGGCACTGTGTTCCAGACCCTAACCTCTGGATTAATCCAGCCTATCCCACACTCTCAGGCACTGTGTTCCAGACCCTAACCCCTGGATTAATCCGCCCTATCCCACACTCTCATGCACTGTGTTCCAGACCCTAACCTCTGGATTAATTCGGCATACCCCACACTCTCAGGCACTGTGTTCCAGACCCTAACGCATGGATTAATCCGCCCTATCCCACATTCTCAGGCACTGTGTTCCAGACCCTAATCTCTGGATTAATCCAGCCTAACCAACACTCTCAGGCACTGTGTTCCAGACCCTAACCTCTGGATTAATCCGGCCTATCCCACACTCTCAGGCACTGTGTTTCAGACCCTAACCTCTGGATTAATCCGGCCTATCCGACGCTCTCAGGCACTGTGTTCCAAACACTAACGCATGGATTAATCCGGCCTATCCCACACTCTCAGGCACTCCATTCCAGACCCTAACCCCTGGATTAATCCGGCCTACCCCACTCTCTCTGGCACTGTGTTCCAGACCCTAACCTCTGGATGAATCCGGCCTATCCCACAATCTCAGGCACTGTGTTCCAGACCCTAACCTCTGGATTAATCCGGCCTACCCCACACTCTCAGGCACTGTGTTCCAGACCCTAACCTCTGGATGAATCCGGCCTATCCCACAATCTCAGGCACTGTGTTCCAGACCCTAACCTCTGGATTAATTCGGCCTAACCCACACTCTCAGGCACTGTGTTCCAGACCCTAATCTCTGGATTAATCCGGCCTACCCCACACTCTCAGGCACTGTGTTGCAGACCCTAACCTCTGGATTAATCCGGCCTATCCCACACTCTCAGGCACTGTGTTCCAGACCCTAACCTCTGGATTAATCCAGCCTATCCCACACTCTCAGGCACTGTGTTCCAGACCCTAACCCCTGGATTAATCTGCCCTATCCCACATTCTCAGGCACTGTGTTCCAGACCCTAACGCATGCATTAATCCGGCCTATCCCACACTCTCAGGCACTGTGTTCCAGACACTAACCTCTGGATTAATTCAGCATACCCCACACTCTCAGGCACTGTGTTCCAGACCCTAACGCATGGATTAATCCGCCCTATCCCACATTCTCAGGCACTGTGTTCCAGACCGTAATCTCTGGATTAATCCAGCCTAACCAACACTCTCAGGCACTGTGTTCCAGACCCTAACCTGTGTATTAATCCGGCCTATCCCACACTCTCAGGCACTGTGTTCCAAACACTAACGCATGGATTAATCCGGCGTATCCCACACTCTCAGGCACTCCGTTCCAGACCCTAACCCCTGGATTAATCCGGCCTACCCCACACTCTCTGGCACTGTGTTCCAGACCCTAACCTCTGGATGAATCCGGCCTATCCCACAATCTCAGGCACTGTGTTCCAGACCCTAACCTCTGGATTAATCCGGCCTACCCCACACTCTCAGGCACTGTGTTCCAGACCCTAATCTCTGGATTAATCTGGCCTACCCAAAACTCTCAGGCACTGTGTTCCAGACCCTAACCTCTGGATTAATCCGGCCTATCCCACACTCTCACGCACTGTGTTCCAGACCCTAACCTCTGGATTAATCCGGCCTATCCCACACAATCAGGCACTGTGTTCCAGACCCTAACCTCTGGATTAATCCGGCCTATCCCACACTCTCAGGCACTGTGTTCCAGACCCAAACCTCTGGATTAATCCGGCCTATCCCACACTCTCAGGCACTGTGATCCAGATCCTAACCTCTGGTTTAATCCGGCTGACTCCACACTCTCAGGCACTGTGTTCCTGACCCTAACGCATGGATTAATCCGGCCTATCCCACACTCTCAGGCACTGTGTTCCAGACCCTAACCCCTGGATTAATCCGGCCTAGCCCACACTCACAGGCACTGTGTTCAAGACCCTAACCCCTGGATTAATCCGGCCTATCCCACACTCTCAGGCACTGTGTTCCAGACCGTAACCTCTGGATTAATCCGGCCTACCCCACACTCTCAGGCACTGTGTTCCAGACCCTAACGCATGGATTAATCCAGCCTATCCCACACTCTCAGGCACTGTGTTCCAGACCCTAACCCCTGGATTCATCCGGCCTATCCCACACTCTCAGGCACTGTGTTCCAGACCCTAACCCCTGGATTTACCAGGCCTACCCCACACTCTCAGGCACCGTGTTCCAGACCCTAACCGCTGGATTATTCCTGCCTATCCCACACTCTCAGGCACTGTGTTCCAGACGCTAACCCCTGGATTATTCCTGCCTATTCCACACTCTCAGGCACTGTGTTCCAGACGCTAACCCCTGGATTTACCCGGCCTATCCCACACTCTCAGGCACCGTGTTCCAGACCCAAACCCCTGGATTAAACCAGCCTATCCCACACTCTCAGGCACGGTGCTCCAGACCATATCCCCTAGATTCATCCGGCCTACCCCACACTCTCAGGCGCTGTGCTCCAGACCATAACCCCTGGATTAATCCGGCCTATCCCACACTCTCAGACACTATGTACCAGACCCTAACCCCTGCATTAATCCGGCCTACCCCACAGTCTCAGGCACGGTGTTCCAGACCCCAACCCCTGGATTAATCCGGCCTACCCGCACTCTCAGGCACTGTGTTCCAGACCCTAACCCCTGGATTAATCCGGCCTATCCCGCACTCTCAGGCACTGTGTTCCAGACCCTAACCTCTGGATTAATCCGGCCGATCCCAACTCACAGGCACTGTGTTCCAGACCCTAACCTCTGGATTAATCCGGCCTATCCCACACTCTCAGGCACTGTGTTCCAGACCCTAACCTCTGGATTAATCCAGCCTATCCCACACTATCAGGCACTGTGTTCCAGACCCTAACCTCTGGATTAATTCAACCTAACCCACACTCTCATGCACTGTGATCCAACTCCTAACGCATGGATAATTCCGGCCTATCCCACACTCTCAGGCACTGTGTTCCAGACCCTAATCTCTGGATTAATCCGGCCTATCCCACACTCTCAGGCACTGAGTTCCCCACCCTAACCTCTGGATTAATCCAGCCTATCCCACACTATCAGGCACTGTGTTCCAGACCCTAACCTCCGGATTAATCCGGCCTATCCCACACTCTCAGGCACTGTGTTCCAGACTCTAACCCCTGGATTAATCCAGCCTATCCCACACTCTCAGGCACTGTGTTCCAGACCCTAACCCCTGGATTAATCCGGCCTATCCCACACTCTCAGGCACTGTGTTCCAGACCCTAACCTCTGGATTAATCCGGCCTATCCCACAATCTCAGGCACTGTGTTCCAGACCCTAACCTCTGGATTAATCCGGCCTACCCCACACTCTCAGGCACTGTGTTCCAGATCCTAACGCATGGATTAATCCGGCCTATCCCACACTCTCAGGCACTGTGTTCCAGACCTTAACCCCTGGATTAATCCGGCCTACCCCACACTCTCAGGCACTGTGTTCCAGACACTAACACCTGGATTGATCCGACCTATCCCACACTCTCAGGCACTGTGTTCCAGACCCTAATCTCTGGATTAATGAGGCCTACCCAAAACTCTCAGGCACTGTGTTCCAGATCCTAACCCCTGGATTAATCCGGCCAATCCCACACTCTCAGGCACTGTGTTCAAGACCCTAACCTCTGGATTAATCCGGACTATCCCACACTCTCAGGCACTGTGTTGAAGACACTAACTCCTGGATTAACTGGGCCTACCCGACACTCTGAGACACTGTGTTCCAGAATGTAACCGCTGGATTAGTCCGGCCTATCCCACACTCACAGGCATTGTGTTCCAGACGCTAACCCCTGGATTATTCCTGCCTATCCCACTCTCTATGCTACTGTGTTCCAGACCCTAACCCCTGGATTTACCTGGTCTATCTCACACTCTTAGGCACTGTGTTCCAGACCCTAACCCTTGGATTTACCCGGCCTATCTCACACTCTCAGGCACCGTGTTCCAGACCCTAATCCCTGGATTAATCCGGCCTATCCCACACTCTCAGGCACTGTGTTCCAGACCCTACCCCCTGGATTTACACGGCCTACCCCAAACTCTCAGGCACTGTGTCCCAGACCCTAACACCTGGATTAATCCGTCCTATCCCACACTCTCAGGCACTGTGTTCCAGACACTAACCCCTGGATTAATCCGGCCTATCCCACACTCTCAGGCACTATGTACCAGAACCTAACCCCTGGATTAATCCAGCCTATCCCACACTTTCAGACATTGTGTTCCAGACCCTAACCCTGGATTAATCCGGCCTATCCCACACTCTCAGACATTGTGTACCAGACCATAACCCCCAGATTAATCCAGCCTCCCCACACTGTCAGACACTGTGTTCCAGACCCTAACCCCTGGATTAATCCGGCCTAGCCCACACTCTCAAGCACTGTGTTCGAGACCCTAACCCCTGGATTAATCCGGCCTGTCCCACACTCTCAGGCACTGTGTTCCAGATCCTAACCCCTGGATTTACCCGGCCTACCCCACACTCTCAGGCACCGTGTTCCAGACCCTAACCCCTGGATTATTCCTGCCTATCCCACACTCTCAGGCACTGTGTTCCAGACGCTAACCCCTGGATTATCCTGCCTATCCCACACTCTCAGGCACTGTATTACAGACGCTAACCCCTGGATTTACTCGGCCTATCCCACACTCCCAGGCACCGTGTCCCAGACCCTAACACCTGGATTAATCCGTCCTATCCCACACTCTCAGGCATTGTGTTCCAGACACTAACCCCTGGATTAATCCAGCCTACCCCACACTCTCAGGCGCTGTGCTCCAGACCATAACCCCTGGATTAATCCGACCTATCCCACACTCTCAGACACTATGTTCCAGACCCTAACCCCTGGATTAATCCGGCCTACCCCACAGTCTCAGGTACTGTGTTACAGACCAAAACCTCTGGATTAATCCGGCCAATCCCACACTCTGAGAAACAGTGTTCCAGACCCTAACCCCTGGATTAATCCGGCCTACCCCACACTCTCAGGCACTGTGTTCCAGACCCTAACCCCTGGATTAATCCGGCCTATCCCGCACACTCAGGCACTGTGTTCCAGACCCTAACCTCTAGATTAATCCGGCCGATCCCACACTCTCAGGCACTCTGTTCCAGACCCTAACCTCTGGATTAATCCGGCCTATCCCACACTCTCAGGCACTGTGTTCCAGACCCTAACCTCTGGATTAATCCGGCCTATCCCACACTATCAGGCACTGTGTTCCAGACCCTAACCTCTGGAATAATTCGGCCTAACCCACACTCTCAGGCACTGTGTTCCAGACCCTAATCTCTGGATTAATCCGGCCTACCCCACACTCTCAGGCACTGTGTTGCAGACCCTAACCTCTGGATTAATCCGGCCTATCCCACACTCTCAGGCACTGTGTTCCAGACCCTAACCTCTGGATTAATCCAGCCTATCCCACACTCTCAGGCACTGTGTTCCAGACCCTAACCCCTGGATTAATCCGCCCTATCCCACACTCTCATGCACTGTGTTCCAGACCCTAACCTCTGGATTAATTCGGCATACCCCACACTCTCAGGCACTGTGTTCCAGACCCTAACGCATGGATTAATCCGCCCTATCCCACATTCTCAGGCACTGTGTTCCAGACCCTAATCTCTGGATTAATCCAGCCTAACCAACACTCTCAGGCACTGTGTTCCAGACCCTAACCTCTGGATTAATCCGGCCTATCCCACACTCTCAGGCACTGTGTTTCAGACCCTAACCTCTGGATTAATCCGGCCTATCCGACGCTCTCAGGCACTGTGTTCCAAACACTAACGCATGGATTAATCCGGCCTATCCCACACTCTCAGGCACTCCATTCCAGACCCTAACCCCTGGATTAATCCGGCCTACCCCACTCTCTCTGGCACTGTGTTCCAGACCCTAACCTCTGGATGAATCCGGCCTATCCCACAATCTCAGGCACTGTGTTCCAGACCCTAACCTCTGGATTAATCCGGCCTACCCCACACTCTCAGGCACTGTGTTCCAGACCCTAACCTCTGGATGAATCCGGCCTATCCCACAATCTCAGGCACTGTGTTCCAGACCCTAACCTCTGGATTAATTCGGCCTAACCCACACTCTCAGGCACTGTGTTCCAGACCCTAATCTCTGGATTAATCCGGCCTACCCCACACTCTCAGGCACTGTGTTGCAGACCCTAACCTCTGGATTAATCCGGCCTATCCCACACTCTCAGGCACTGTGTTCCAGACCCTAACCTCTGGATTAATCCAGCCTATCCCACACTCTCAGGCACTGTGTTCCAGACCCTAACCCCTGGATTAATCTGCCCTATCCCACATTCTCAGGCACTGTGTTCCAGACCCTAACGCATGCATTAATCCGGCCTATCCCACACTCTCAGGCACTGTGTTCCAGACACTAACCTCTGGATTAATTCAGCATACCCCACACTCTCAGGCACTGTGTTCCAGACCCTAACGCATGGATTAATCCGCCCTATCCCACATTCTCAGGCACTGTGTTCCAGACCGTAATCTCTGGATTAATCCAGCCTAACCAACACTCTCAGGCACTGTGTTCCAGACCCTAACCTGTGTATTAATCCGGCCTATCCCACACTCTCAGGCACTGTGTTCCAAACACTAACGCATGGATTAATCCGGCGTATCCCACACTCTCAGGCACTCCGTTCCAGACCCTAACCCCTGGATTAATCCGGCCTACCCCACACTCTCTGGCACTGTGTTCCAGACCCTAACCTCTGGATGAATCCGGCCTATCCCACAATCTCAGGCACTGTGTTCCAGACCCTAACCTCTGGATTAATCCGGCCTACCCCACACTCTCAGGCACTGTGTTCCAGACCCTAATCTCTGGATTAATCTGGCCTACCCAAAACTCTCAGGCACTGTGTTCCAGACCCTAACCTCTGGATTAATCCGGCCTATCCCACACTCTCACGCACTGTGTTCCAGACCCTAACCTCTGGATTAATCCGGCCTATCCCACACAATCAGGCACTGTGTTCCAGACCCTAACCTCTGGATTAATCCGGCCTATCCCACACTCTCAGGCACTGTGTTCCAGACCCAAACCTCTGGATTAATCCGGCCTATCCCACACTCTCAGGCACTGTGATCCAGATCCTAACCTCTGGTTTAATCCGGCTGACTCCACACTCTCAGGCACTGTGTTCCTGACCCTAACGCATGGATTAATCCGGCCTATCCCACACTCTCAGGCACTGTGTTCCAGACCCTAACCCCTGGATTAATCCGGCCTAGCCCACACTCACAGGCACTGTGTTCAAGACCCTAACCCCTGGATTAATCCGGCCTATCCCACACTCTCAGGCACTGTGTTCCAGACCGTAACCTCTGGATTAATCCGGCCTACCCCACACTCTCAGGCACTGTGTTCCAGACCCTAACGCATGGATTAATCCAGCCTATCCCACACTCTCAGGCACTGTGTTCCAGACCCTAACCCCTGGATTAATCCGGCCTACCCCACACTCTCAGGCACTGTGTTCAAGACCCTAACACCTGGATTTATCCGGCCGACCCCACACTCTCAGGCACTGTGTTCCAGACCCTAACCCCTGGATTTACCCGGCCTACCCCACACTCTTTGGCAGTATGTTCCAGACCCTTACCCCTGGATTTATCCGTCCTATCCTACACTCTCAGGCACTGTGTTCCAGACCCTAACCCCTGGATTTACCCGGCCTACCCCACACTCTTTGGCAGTATGTTCCAGACCCTTACCCCTGGATTTATCCGTCCTATCCTACACTCTCAGGCACTGTGTTCCAGACCTTAACGCCTGGATTAATCCGGCCTATCCCACACTATCAGGCACTGTGTTCCAGACCCTAACCTCTGGATTAATCCGGCCTACCCCACACTCTCAGGCACTGTGTTCCAGACCCTAACCCCTAGATTAATCCGATTTACCCCACACTCTCAGGCACTGATTTCCAGACCCTAAAATCTGGATTAATCCGGCCGATCCCACATTCTCAGGCACTGTATTCCAGACCCTAACCTCTGGATGAATCCAGCCTATCCCACACTCTCAGGCACTGTGTTGCAGACCCAAACCTCTGGATTAACTCGGCCTACCCCACACTCTCAGGCACTGTGTTCCAGATCCTAACGCATGGATTAATCCGGCCTATCCCACACTCTCAGGCACTGTGTTCCAGACCCTAACGCATGGATTAATCCGGCCTACCCCACACTCTCAGGCACTGTGTTCCAGATCCTAACGCATGGATTAATCCGGCCTATCCCACACTCTCAGGCACTGTGGTCCAGACCCAAACCTCTGGATTAATTAGTCCTACCCCACACTCTCAGGCACTGTGTTCCAGACACTAACACCTGGATTGATCCGGCCTATCCCACACTCTCAGGCACTTTGTTCCAGACCCAAACCTCTGGATTAATCCGGCCAATCCCACACACTCAGGCACTGTTTTCCAGACCCTAACGCGTGTATTAATCCGGCCTACCCCACACTCTCAGGCACTGTGATCCAGATCCAAACCTCTGGATTAATCCGGCTGACTCCACACTCTCAGGCACTGTGTTCCTGACCCTAGCGAATGGATTAATCCGGCCTATCCCACACTCTCAGGCACTGTGTTCCAGACCCTAACCCCTGGATTAATCCGGCCTACCCCACACTCACAGGCACTGTGTTCCAGACCCTAACCTCTGGATTAATCCGGCCTATCCCACACTCTCAGGCACTGTGTTCCAGACCGTAACCTCTGGATTAATCCGGCCTACCCCACACCCTCAGGCACTGTGTTCCAGACCCTAACGCATGGATTAATCCAGCCTATCCCACACTCTCAGGCACTGTGTTCCAGACCCTAACCCCTGGATTAATCCGGCCTACCCCACACTCTCAGGCACTGTGTTCCAGACCCTAACACCTGGATTTATCCGGCCGCCCCACACTCTCAGGCACTGTGTTCCAGACCCTAACCACTGGATTTACCCGGCCTATCTCACACTCTCAGGCACCGTGTTCCACCACCTAAGGCCTGGATTAATCCGCCCTATTCCCACACTCTCAGGCACTTGTTCCAGAACCTAACCCCTGGATTAATCCGGCCTAGCCCACGCTCTCAGGCACTGTGTTCCAGACCCTAACCCCTGGATTTACCCGGCCTACCCCACACTCTTTGGCAGTATATTCCAGACCCTTACCCCTGGATTTATCCGTCCTATCCTACACTCTCAGGCACTGTGTTCCAGACCCTAACCCCTGGATTGTTCCTGCATATCCAACTCTCTATGATACTGCGTTCCAGACGCTAACCCCCCGATTAATCCAACCTCCCCACACTATCAGGCACTGTGTTCCAGACCCTAACCTCTGGATTAATCCGGCCTACCCCACACTCTCAGGCACTGTGTTCCAGACCCTAACACCTGGATTTATCCGGCCAACCCCACACTCTCAGGCACTGTGTTCCAGACCCTAACCCCTGGATTTACCCGGCCTACCCCACACTCTTTGGCAGTATGTTCCAGACCCTTACCCCTGGATTTATCCGTCCTATCCTACACTCTCAGGCACTGTGTTCCAGACCCTAGCCCCTGGATTTACCCGGCCTACCCCACACTCTTTGGCAGTATGTTCCAGACCCTTACCCCTGGATTTATCCGTCCTATCCTACACTCTCAGGCACTGTGTTCCAGACCTTAACTCCTGGATTAATCCGGCCAATCCCACACTCTCAAGCACTGTGTTCCAGACCCTAACGCATGGATTAATCCGCCCTATCCCACATTCTCAGGCACTGTGTTCCAGACCCTAATCTCTGGATTAATCCAGCCTACCCAACACTCTCAGGCACTGTGTTCTAGACCCTAACCTCTGGATTAATCCGGCCTATCCCACACTCTCAGGCACTGTGTTCCAGACCCTAACCTCTGGATTAATCCGCCCTATCCCACATTCTCAGGCACTGTGTTCCAGACCCTAACGCATGGATTAATCCGCCCTATCCCACACTCTCAGGCACTGTGTTCCAGACCCTAACCTCTGGATTAATCCGGCCTATCCCACACTCTCAGGCACTGTGTTCCAGACCCTAACCTCTGGATTAATCCGCCCTATCCCACATTCTCAGGCACTGTGTTCCAGACCCTAACGCATGGATTAATCCGGCCTATCCCACACTCTCAGACACTCCGTTCCAGACCCTAACCCCTGGATTAATCCGGCCTACCCCACACTCTCTGGCACTGTGTTCCAGACCCTAACCTCTGGATTAATCCGGCCTACCCCACACTCTCAGGCACTGTGTTCCAGACCCTAACCTCTGGATTAATCCGGCCTACCCCACACTCTCAGGCACTGTGTTCCAGACACTAACACCTGGATTGATCCGGCCTATCCCACACTCTCAGGCACTGTGATCCAGATCCAAACCTCTGGATTAATCCGGCTGACTCCACACTCTCAGGCACTGTGTTCCAGACCCTAACCCCTGGATTAATTAGTCCTACCCCACACACTCAGGCACTGTTTTCCAGACCCTAACGCCTGTATTAATCCGGCCTATCCCACACTCTCAGGCACTGTGATCCAGATCCAAACATCTGGATTAATCCGGCTGACTCCACACTCTCAGGCACTGTGTTCCTGACCCTAACGCATGGATTAATCCGGCCTATCCCACACTCTCAGGCACTGTGTTCCAGACCCTAACCCCTGGATTAATCCGGCCTATCCCACACTATCAGGCACTGTGTTCCAGACCCTAACCTCTGGATTAATCCGGCCTATCCCACACTCTCAGGCACTGTGTTCCAGACCCTAACCCCTGGATTATTCCTGCCTATCCCACACTCTCAGGCACTGTGTTACAGACGCTAACCCCTGGATTATTCCTGCCTATCCCACTCTCTATGATACTGTGTTCCAGACCCTAACCCCCAGATTAATCCAGCCTCCCCACACTGTCAGACAGTGTGTTCCAGACACTAACCCCTGGATTAATCCGGCCTATCCCACACTCTCAGGCACTGTGTTCCAGAACATACCCCCTGGATTTACCCGGCCTACCCAACAATCTCAGGCACTATGTCCCAGACCCTAACACCTGGATTAATGCGTCCTATCACACACTCACAGGCACTATGTTCCAGACCCTAACCCCTGGATTAATCAAGCCTACCCCACACTCACAGGCATGGTGGTCCAGACCAAAACCTCTGGATTAATCCGGCCAATCCCACACTCTCAGGCACTGTGTTCCAGACCCTAACCCCTGGATTAATCCGGCCTATCCCGCACTCTCAGGCACTGTGTTCCAGACCCTAACCTCTGGATTAATCGGGCCGATCCCACACTCTCAGGCACTCTGTTCCAGACCCTAACTTGTGGATTAATCCGGCCTATCCCACACTCTCAGGCACTGGGTTCCAGACCCTAACCTCTGGATTAATCCGGCCTATCCCACACTCTCAGGCACTGTGTTCGACCCTAACCTCTGGATTAATTCGGCCTAACCCACACTCTCAGGCACTGTGTTCCACACCCTACCGCATGGATAATTCCGGCCTATCCCACACTCACAGGCACTGTGTTCCAGACCCTAATCTCTGGATTAATCCGGCCTACCCCACACTCTCAGGCACTGTGTTCCAGACCCTAACCTCTGGATTAATCTGGCCTCTCCCACACTATCAGGCACTGTGTTCCAGACCCTAAAATCTGGATTAATCCGGCCTATCCCACACTCTCAGGCACTGTGTTCCAGACCCTAACCTCTGGATTAATCCAGCCTATCCCACACTCTCAGGCACTGTGTTCCAGACCCAAACCTCTGGATTAATTAGGCCTAAACCACACTCTCAGGCACTGTGTTCCAGACCCTAATCCCTGGATTAATCCGCCCTAAACCACATTCACAGGCACTGTGTTCCAGACCCTAATCTCTGGATTAATCCGGCCTACCCCACACTCTCAGGCACTCTGTTCCAGACCCTAATCCCTGGATTAATCCGCCCTATCCCACATTCACAGGCACTGTGTTCCAGACCCTAATCTCTGGATTAATCCGGCCTACCCAACACTCTCAGGCACTGTGTTCCAGAACCTAACCTCTGGATTAATCCGGCCTATCCCACACTCTCAGGCACTGTGTTCCTGACCCTAACCTCTGGATTATTCCGGACTATCCAACACACTCAGGCACTGTTTTACAGACCCTAACCTCTGGATTAATCCGGCCCACCCCACACTCTCAGGCACTGTGTTCCAGATCCTAACCTCTGGATTAATCCGGCCTACCCCACAGTCTCAGGTACTGTGTTCCTGACACGAACGCATGGATTAATCCGGCCTATCCCACACTCTCAGGCACGGTGTTCCAGACTCTAACCCCTGGATTAATACGGACTACCCCACAATCACAGGCACTGTTTTCCAGACCCTAACCCCTGGATTAATCCGGCCTATCCCACACTATCAGGCACTGTGTTCCAGACCCTAACCTCTGGATTAATTCGGCCTACCCCACACTCTCAGGCACTCTGTTCCAGACCCTAACCCCTGGATTAATCCGCCCTATCCCACATTCTCAGGCAATGTGTTCCAGATTCTAATCTCTGGATTAATCCGGCCTACCCAACACTCTCAGGCACTGTGTTCCAGACCCTAACCTCTGGATTAATCCGGCCTATCCCACACTCTCAGGCACTGTGTTCCAGACCCTAACCTCTGGATTAATCCGGCCTATCCCACAATCTCAGGCACTGTGTTCCAGACCCTAACCTCTGGATTAATCTGGCCTATCCCACAATCTCAGGCACTGTGTTCCGGATCCTAACCTCTGGATTAATCCGGCCTATCCCACACTCTCAGGCACTGTGTTCCAGACACTAACACCTGGATTGATCCGACCTATCCCACACTCTCAGGCACTGTGTTCCAGACCCTAATCTCTGGATTAATCTGGCCTACCCAAAACTCTCAGGCACTGTGTTCCAGACCCTAATCTCTGGATTAATCCAGCCTATCCCACACTCTCAGGCACTGTGTTCCCGATGCTACACCCTGGATTTACCCGGCCTACCCCACACTCTCAGGCACTGTGTTCCAGACACTAACACCTGGATTGATCCGACCTATCCCACACTCTCAGGCACTGTGTTCCAGACCCTAATCTCTGGATTAATCCGGCCTATCCCACACTCTCAGGCACTGTGTTCCAGACCCTAACCTCTGGATTAATCCGGCCTATCCCACACTCTCAGGCACTGTGTTCCAGACCCTAACCTCTGGATTAATCCGGCCTATCCCACACTCACAGGCACTGTTTTCCAGACCCTAACCCCTGGATTAATCCGGCCTATCCCACACTATCAGGCACTGTGTTCCAGACCCTAATCTCTGGATTAATCCGGCCTATCCCACACTCTCAGGCACTGTGTTCCAGACTCTAACGCATGTATTAATCCGGCCTATCCCACTCTCTCAGGCACTGTGTTCCAGACCCTAACCTCTGGATTAATCCGGCCTACCCCACTCTCTCAGGCACTGTGTTCCAGATCCTAACGCATGGATTAATCCGGCCTATCCCACACTCTCAGGCACTGTGTTCCAGACCCTAACCCCTGGATTAATCCGGACGACCCCACACTCTCAGGCACTGTGTTCCAGACCCTAACACCTGGATTAATCCGGCCTACCCCACACTCTCAGGCACTGTGTTCCAGACCCTAACACCTGGATTAATCCGACCTATCCAACACTTTCCGGCACTGTGTTCCAGACCCTAACCCCTGGAGTAGTCCGGCTTACCCCACACTCTCAGGCACTGTGTTCCAGACCCTAACCCCTGGAGTAGTCCGGCCTAGCCCACGCTCTCAGGCACTGTGTTCAAGACCCTAACCCCTGGATTTACCCGGCCTACCCCACACTCTTTGGCACTATGTTACAGACCCTTACCCCTGGATTTATCCGTCCTATCCTACACTCTCCGGCACTGTGTTCCAGACCCTAACCCCTGGATTATTCCTGCATATCCCACTCTCTATGAAACTGTGTTCTAGACGCTAACCCCCCGATTATTCCAGCCTCCCCACACTGTCAGACACTGTGTTCCAGACCTTAACCCCTGGATTAATCCGGCCTATCCCACTCTATCAGGCACTGTGTTCCAGACCCTAACCTCTGGATTAATCCGGCCTACCCCACACCCTCAGGCACTGTGTTCCAGACCCTAACCCCTAGATTAATCCGATTTACCCCACCCTCTCAGGCACTGATTTCCAGACCCTAACCCCTGGATTAATCCGGCCGAGCCCACGCTCACAGGCACTGTGTTCAAGACCCTAACCCCTGGATTTACCCGGCCTACCCCACATTCTTAGGCACTATGTTCCAGACCCTAACCCCTGAATTAATCCGGCCTATCCTACACTCTCAGGCACTGTGTTCCAGACACTAACACCGGGATTGATCCGACCTATCCCACACTCTCAGGCACTGTGTTCCAGACCCTAATCTCTGGATTAATCTGGCCTACCCAAAACTCTCAGGCACTGTGTTCCAGACCCTAACCTCTGGATTAATCCGGCCTATCCCACACTCTCAGGCACTGTGTTCCAGACCCTAACCTCTGGATTAATCCGGCCTATCCCACACTCTCAGGCACTGTGTTCCAGACCCTAACCTCTGGATTAATCCGGCCTATCCCACACACTCAGGCACTGTTTTACAGACCCTAACGCATGTATTAATCCGCCCTATCCCACACTCTCAGGCACTGTGTTCCAGACCCTAATCTCTGGATTAATCCGGCCTATCCCACACTCTCAGGCACTGTGTTTCAGACCCTAATCTCTGGATTAATCCGGCCTATCCCACAGTCTCAGGTACTGTGTTCCTGACACGAACGCATGGATTAATCCGGACTATCCCACACTCTCAGGCACGGTGTTCCAGACTCTAACCCCTGGATTAATCCGGACTACCCCACAATCACAGGCACTGTTTTCCAGACCCTAACCCCTGGATTAATCCGGCCTATCCCACACTATAAGGCACTGTGTTCCAGACCCTAACCTCTGGATTAATTCGGCCTACCCCACACTCTCAGGCACTCTGTTCCAGACCCTAACCCCTGGATTAATCCGCCCTATCCCACATTCTCAGGCAATGTGTTCCAGACTCTAATCTCTGGATTAATCCGGCCTACCCAACACTCTCAGGCACTGTGTTCCAGACCCTAACCTCTGGATTAATCCGGCATATCCCACACTCTCAGGCACTGTGTTCCAGACCCTAACCTCTGGATTAATCCGACCTATCCCACACTCTCAGGCACTGTGTTCCAGACACTAACGCATGGATTAATCCGGCCTATCCCACACTCTCAGGCACTGTGTTCCAGAACATAGCCCCTGGATTAATCCGGCCTATCCCACACTCTCAGACACTATGTTCCAGACCCTAACCCCTGGATTAATCCGGCCTACCCCACACTCACAGGCACTGTGTTCCAGACCAAAACCTCTGGATTAATCCGGCCAATCCCACACTCTGAGAAACTGTGTTCCAGACCATAACCCCTGGATTAATCCGGCCTACCCCACACTCTCAGGCACTGTGTTCCAGACCCGAACCTCTGGATTAATCCGACCGATCCCACACTCTCAGGCACTGTGTTCCAGACACTAACACCGGGATTGATCCGACCCATCCCACACTCTCAGGCACTGTGTTCCAGACCCTAATCTCTGGATTAATCCGCCTATCCCACACTCTCAGGCACTGTGTTCCTGACCCTAACCTCTGGATTATTCCGGCCTATCCAACACACTCAGGCACTGTTTTACAGACCCTAACCTCTGGATTAATCCGGCCTACCCCACACTCTCAGGCACTGTGTTCCAGATCCTAACCTCTGGATTAATCCGGCCTACCCCACAGTCTCAGGTACTGTGTTCCTGACACGAACGCATGGATTAATCCGGCCTATCCCACACTGTCAGGCACGGTGTTCCAGACTCTAACCCCTGGATTAATCCGGACTACCCCACAATCACAGGCACTGTTTTCCAGACCCTAACCCCTGGATTAATCCGGCCTATCCCACACTATCAGGCACTGTGTTCCAGACCCTAACCTCTGGATTAATTCGGCCTACCCCACACTCTCAGGCACTCTGTTCCAGACCCTAACCCCTGGATTAATCCGCCCTATCCCACATTCTCAGGCAATGTGTTCCAGACTCTAATCTCTGGATTAATCCGGCCTACCCAATACTCTCAGGCACTGTGTTCCAGACCCTAACCTCTGGATTAATCCGGCCTATCCCACACTCTCAGGCACTGTGTTCCAGACCCTAACCTCTGGATTAATCCGATTTATCCCACACTCTCAGGCACTGTGTTCCAGACACTAACGCATGGATTAATCCGGCCGATCCCACACTCTCAGGCACTGTGTTCCAGATCCTAACCTCTGGATTAATCCGGCCTACCCAACAGTCTCAGGTACTGTGTTCCTGACCCGAACGCATGGATTAATCCGGCCTATCCCACACTCTCAGGCACTGTGTTCCAGACCCTAACCTCTGGATTAATCCGGCCTATCCCACAATCTCAGGCACTGTGTTCCAGACCCTAACCTCTGGATAAATCCGGCCTATCCCACAATCTCAGGCACTGTGTTCCGGATCCTAACCTCTGGATTAATCCGGCCTATCCCACACTCTCAGGCACTGTGTTCCAGACACTAACACCTGGATTGATCCGACCTATCCCACACTCTCAGGCACTGTGTTCCAGACCCTAATCTCTGGATTAATCTGGCCTACCCAAAACTCTCAGGCACTGTGTTCCAGACCCTAACCTCTGGATTAATCCGGCCTATCCCACACTCTCAGGCACTGTGTTCCAGACCCTAACCTCTGGATTAATCCGGCCTATCCCACACTCACAGGCACTGTTTTCCAGACCCTAACCCCTGGATTAATCCGGCCTATCCCACACTATCAGGCACTGTGTTCCAGACCCTAATCTCTGGATTAATCCGGCCTATCCCACACTCTCAGGCACTGTGTTCCAGACCCTAACGCATGTATTAATCCGGCCTATCCCACTCTCTCAGGCACTGTGTTCCAGACCCTAACCCCTGGATTTACCCGGCCTACCCCACATTCTTAGGCACTATGTTCCAGACCCTAACGCCTGAATTAATCCGGCCTATCCCACAATCTCAGGCACTGTGTTCCGGATCCTAACCTCTGGATTAATCCGGCCTATCCCACACTCTCAGGCACTGTGTTCCAGACACTAACACCTGGATTGATCCGACCTATCCCACACTCTCAGGCACTGTGTTCCAGACCCTAATCTCTGGATTAATCTGGCCTACCCAAAACTCTCAGGCACTGTGTTCCAGACCCTAACCTCTGGATTAATCCGGCCTATCCCACACTCTCAGGCACTGTGTTCCAGACCCTAACCTCTGGATTAATCCGGCCTATCCCACACTCACAGGCACTGTTTTCCAGACCCTAACCCCTGGATTAATCCGGCCTATCCCACTCTCTCAGGCACTGTGTTCCAGACCCTAACCTCTGGATTAATCCGGCCTACCCCACTCTCTCAGGCACTGTGTTCCAGATCCTAACGCATGGATTAATCCGGCCTACCCCACAATCTCAGGCACTGTGTTCCAGACCCTAACACCTGGATTAATCCGACCTATCACACACTTTCCGGCACTGTGTTCCAGACCCTGACCCCTGGAGTAGTCCGGCTTACCCCACACTCTCAGGCACTGTGTTCCAGACCCTAACCCCTGCATTAATCCGGCCTAGCCCACGCTCTCAGGCACTGTGTTCAAGACCCTAACCCCTGGATTTACCCGGCCTACCCCACACTCTTTGGCAGTATGTTCCAGACCCTTACCCCTGGATTTATCCGTCCTATCCTACACTCTCCGGCACTGTGTTCCAGACCCTAACCCCTGGATTATTCCTGCATATCCCACTCTCTATGAAACTGTGTTCCAGACGCTAACCCCCCGATTATTCCAGCCTCCCCACACTGTCAGACACTGTGTTCCAGACCTTAACCCCTGGATTAATCCGGCCTATCCCACTCTATCAGGCACTGTGTTCCAGACCCTAACCTCTGGATTAATCCGGCCTACCCCACACCCTCAGGCACTGTGTTCCAGACCCTAACCCCTAGATTAATCCGATTTACCCCACCCTCTCAGGCACTGATTTCCAGACCGTAACCCCTGGATTAATCCGGCCGAGCCCACTCTCACAGGCACTGTGTTCAAGACCCTAACCCCTGGATTTACCCGGCCTACCCCACATTCTTAGGCACTATGTTCCAGACCCTAACCCCTGAATTAATCCGGCCTATCCCACAATCTCAGGCACTGTGTTCCAGACACTAACACCGGGATTGATCCGAGCTATCCCACACTCTCAGGCACTGTGTTCCAGACCCTAACACATGGATTAATCCGGCCTATCCCACACTCTCAGGCACTGTGTTCCAGACCCTAACCTCTGGATTAATCCGGCCTATCCCACACTTTCAGGCACTGTGTTCCAGACCCTAACCTCTGGATTAATCCGGCCTATCCCACACTCTCAGGCACTGTGTTCCTGACCCTAACCTCTGGATTAATCCGGCCTATCCCACATTCTCAGGCACTGTGTTCCAGACCCTAACCTCTGGATTAATCCGCCCTATCCCACACTCTCAGGCACTGTGTTCCAGACCCTAATCTCTGGATTAATCCGGCCTATCCCACACTCTCAGGCACTGTGTTTCAGACCCTAATCTCTGGATTAATCCGGCCTATCCCACAGTCTCAGGTACTGTGTTCCTGACACGAACGCATGGATTAATCCAGCCTATCCCACACTCTCAGGCACGGTGTTCCAGACTCGAAACCCTGGATTAATCCGGACTACCCCACAATCACAGGCACTGTTTTCCAGACCCTAACCCCTGGATTAATCCGGCCTATCCCACACTATAAGGCACTGTGTTCCAGACCCTAACCCCTGGATTTATCCGGCCTACCCCACACTCAAAGGCACTGTGTTCCAGACCCTAACCCCTGGATTAATCCGGCCTATCCCACACTCTCAGGCACTGTGTTCCTGACCCTAACCTCTGGATTAATCCGGCCTACCCCACAGTCTCAGGTACTGTGTTCCTGACCCGAACGCATGGATTAATCCGGCCTATCCCACAATCTCAGGCACTGTGTTCCAGACCCTAACCTCTGGATTAATCCGGCCTGCCCCACACTCTCAGGCACTGTGTTCCGGATCCTAACCTCTGGATTAATCCGGCCTATCCCACATTCTCAGGCACTGTGTTCCAGACCCTAACCTCTGGATTAATCCGCCCTATCCCACACTCTCAGGCACTGTGTTCCAGACCCTAACCTCTGGATTAATCCGGCCTATCCCACACTTTCAGGCACTGTGTTCCAGACCCTAACCTCTGGATTAATCCGGCCTATCCCACACTCTCAGGCACTGTGTTCCAGACCCTAACCTCTGGATTAATCCAGCCTATCCCACACACTCAGGCACTGTTTTCCAGACCCTAACGCATGTATTAATCCGGCCGATCCCACACTCTCAGGCACTGTGTTCCAGATACTAACCTCTGGATTTATCCGGCCTACCCCACAGTCTCAGGCACTGTGTTCCAGACCCGAACGCATGGATTAATCCGGCCTATCCCACACTCTCAGGCACGGTGTTCCTGACTCAAACCCCTGGATTAATCCGGACTACACCACACTCTCAGGCACTGTGTTCCAGACCCTAACACCTGGATTAATCCGGCCTACCCCACACTCTCAGGCACTGTGTTCAAGACCCTAACCCCTGGATTTACCCGGCCTACCCCACACTCTTTGGCACTATGTTCCAGACCCTTACCCCTGGATTTATCCGTCCTATCCTACACTCTCAGGCACTGTGTTCCAGACCCTAACCCCTGGATTATTCCTGCATATCCCACTCTCTATGAAACTGTGTTCCAGACGCTAACCCCCCGATTATTTCAGCCTCCCCACACTGTCAGACACTGTATTCCAGACCTTAACCCCTGGATTAATCCGGCCTATCCCACTCTATCAGGCACTGTGTTCCAGACCCTAACCTCTGGATTAATCCAGCCTACCCCACACCCTCAGGCACTGTGTTCCAGACCCTAACCCCTAGATTAATCCGATTTACCCCACCCTCTCAGGCACTGATTTCCAGACCCTAACCCCTGGATTAATCCGGCCGAGCCCACGCTCACAGGCACTGTGTTCAAGACCCTAACCCCTGGATTTACCCGGCCTACCCCACATTCTTAGGCACTATGTTCCAGACCCTAACCCCTGGAGTAGTCCGGCTTACCCCACACTCTCAGGCACTGTGTTCCAGACCCTAACCCCTGCATTAATCCGGCCTAGCCCACTCTCTCAGGCACTGTGTTCAAGACCCTAACCCCTGGATTTACCCGGCCTACCCCACACTCTTTGGCAGTATGTTCCAGACCCTTACCCCTGGATTTATTCGTCCTATCCTACACTCTCCGGCACTGTGTTCCAGACCCTAACCCCTGGATTATTCCTGCATATCTCACTCTCTATGAAACTGTGTTCCAGACGCTAACCCCCCGATTATTTCAGCCTCCCCACACTGTCAGACACTGTGTGCCAGACCTTAACCCCTGGATTAATCCGGCCTATCCCACTCTATCAGGCACTGTGTTCCAGACCCTAACCTCTGGATTAATCCGGCCTACCCCACACCCTCAGGCACTGTGTTCCAGACCCTAACCCCTAGATTAATCCGATTTACCCCACCCTCTCAGGCATTGATTTCCAGACCCTAACCCCTGGATTAATCCGGCCAAGCCCACGCTCACAGGCACTGTGTTCAAGACCCTAACCCCTGGATTTACCCGGCCTACCCCACATTCTTAGGCACTATGTTCCAGACCCTAACCCCTGAATTAAGCCGGCCTATCCTACACTCTCAGGCACTGTGTTCCAGACACTAACACCGGGATTGATCCGACCTATCCCACACTCTCAGGCACTGTGTTCCAGACCCTAATCTCTGGATTAATCTGGCCTACCCAAAACTCTCAGGCACTGTGTTCCAGACCCTAACCTCTGGATTAATCCGGCCTATCCCACACTCTCAGGCACTGTGTTCCAGACCCTAACCTCTGGATTAATCCGGCCTATCCCACACTTTCAGGCACTGTGTTCCAGACCCTAACCTCTGGATTAATCCGGCCTATCCCACACTCTCAGGCACTGTGTTCCTGACCCTAACCTCTGGATTAATCCGGCCTATCCCACACACTCAGGCACTGTTTTACAGACCCTAACGCATGTATTAATCCGGCCTATCCCACACTCTCAGGCACTGTGTTCCAGACCCTAACCTCTGGATTAATCCGCCCTATCCCACATTCTCAGTCACTGTGTTCCAGACCCTAATCTCTGGATTAATCCGGCCTATCCCACACTCTCAGGCACTGTGTTCCAGACCCTAACCTCTGGATTAATCCGGCCTATCCCACACTCTCAGGCACTGTGTTCCAGACCCTAACCTCTGGATTAATCCGGCCTATCCCACACTTTCAGGCACTGTGTTCCAGACCCTAACCTCTGGATTAATCCGGCCTATCCCACACTCTCAGGCACTGTGTTCCTGACCCTAACCTCTGGATTAATCCGGCCTATCCCACACACTCAGGCACTGTTTTACAGACCCTAACGCATGTATTAATCCGGCCTATCCCACACTCTCAGGCACTGTGTTCCAGACCCTAACCTCTGGATTAATCCGCCCTATCCCACATTCTCAGTCACTGTGTTCCAGACCCTAATCTCTGGATTAATCCTGCCTATCCCACACTCTCAGGCACTGTGTTCCAGACCCTAACCTCTGGATTAATCCGGCCTATCCCACACTCTCAGGCACTGTGTTCCAGACCCCAACGCATGTATTAATCCGGCCTATCCCACACTCTCAGGCACTGTGTTCCAGACCCTAACCCCTGGATTAATCCGGCCTACCCCACATTCGCAGTCACTGTGTTCCAGACCCTAACCCCTGGATTAATCAGGCCTATCCCACACTCTCAGGCACTGTGTTCCAAACCCTAACCTCTGGATTAATCCGGCCTATCCCACACTTTCAGGCACTGTGTTCCAGACCCTAACCTCTGGATTAATCCGGCCTATCCCACACTCTCTGGCACTGTGTTCCAGACCCTAACCTCTGGATTAATCCAGCCTATCCCACACACTCAGGCACTGTTTTCCAGACCCGAACGCATGTATTAATCCGGCCTATCCCACACTCACAGGCACTGTGTTCCAGATCCTAACCTCTGGATTAATCCGGCCAATCCCACACTCTCAGGCATGGTGTTCCAGACCAAAACCTCTGCATTAATCCGGCCGATCCCACACTCTCAGACACTGTGTTCCAGACCCAAACCCCTGGATTAATCCGGCCGACCCCACACTCTCAGGCACTGTGTTCCAGACCCTAACCGCTGGATTAATCCGGCCAATCCCACACGCTCAGGCACTTTGTTCCAGACCCTAACCTCTGGATTAATCCAGCCGATCACACACTCTCAGGCACTGTGTTCCAGACCTTAACGCATGGATTAATCCGGCTATCCCACACTCTCAGGCACTGTGTTCCAGACCCTAACCTCTGGATTAATCCAGCCTACCTCACACTCTCAGGCACTGTGTTCCAGACCTTAACGCATGGATTAATCCGGCTATCCCACACTCTCAGGTACTGTATTCCAGACCCTAATCTCTGGATTAATCCAGCCTACCCCACACTCTCAGGCACTGTGTTCCAGACCCTAACCTCTGGATTAATCCGGCCTATCCCACACTCTCAGGCACTGTGTTCCAGACCCTAACCCCTGGATTTACCCGGCCTACCCCACACTCTTTGGCAGTATGTTCCAGACCCTTACCCCTGGATTTATCCGTCCTATCCTACACTCTCAGGCACTGTGTTCCAGACCCTAACCCCTGGATTATTCCTGCATATCCCACTCTCTATGAAACTGTGTTCCAGACGCTAACCCCCCGATTATTTCAGCCTCCCCACACTGTCAGACACTGTGTGCCAGACCTTAACCCCTGGATTAATCCGGCCTATCCCACTCTATCAGGCACTGTGTTCCAGACCCTAACCTCTGGATTAATCCAGCCTACCCCACACCCTCAGGCACTGTGTTCCAGACCCTAACCCCTAGATTAATCCGATTTATCCCACCCTCTCAGGCACTGATTTCCAGACCCTAACCCCTGGATTAATCCGGCCGAGCCCACGCTCACAGGCACTGTGTTCAAGACCCTAACCCCTGGATTTACCCGGCCTACCCCACATTCTTAGGCACTATGTTCCAGACCCTAACCCCTGAATTAAGCCGGCCTATCCTACACTCTCAGGCACTGTGTTCCAGACACTAACACCGGGATTGATCCGACCTATCCCACACTCTCAGGCACTGTGTTCCAGACCCTAATCTCTGGATTAATCTGGCCTACCCAAAACTCTCAGGCACTGTGTTCCAGACCCTAACCTCTGGATTAATCCGGCCTATCCCACACTCTCAGGCACTGTGTTCCAGACCCTAACCTCTGGATTAATCCGGCCTATCCCACACTTTCAGGCACTGTGTTCCAGACCCTAACCTCTGGATTAATCCGGCCTATCCCACACTCTCAGGCACTGTGTTCCTGACCCTAACCTCTGGATTAATCCGGCCTATCCCACACACTCAGGCACTGTTTTACAGACCCTAACGCATGTATTAATCCGGCCTATCCCACACTCTCAGGCACTGTGTTCCAGACCCTAACCTCTGGATTAATCCGCCCTATCCCACATTCTCAGTCACTGTGTTCCAGACCCTAATCTCTGGATTAATCCGGCCTATCCCACACTCTCAGGCACTGTGTTCCAGACCCTAATCTCTGGATTAATCCTGCCTATCCCACACTCTCAGGCACTGTGTTCCAGACCCTAACCTCTGGATTAATCCGGCCTATCCCACACTCTCAGGCACTGTGTTCCAGACCCCAACGCATGTATTAATCCGGCCT
This sequence comes from Chiloscyllium punctatum, assembly GCF_047496795.1. Taxonomy (NCBI): domain Eukaryota; kingdom Metazoa; phylum Chordata; class Chondrichthyes; order Orectolobiformes; family Hemiscylliidae; genus Chiloscyllium; species Chiloscyllium punctatum. The sequence continues at coordinate 77,860,497 of NC_092768.1, forward strand.
ATCCCACACTCTCAGGCACTGTGTTCCAGACCCTAACCCCTGGATTAATCCGGCCTACCCCACATTCGCAGTCACTGTGTTCCAGACCCTAACCCCTGGATTAATCAGGCCTATCCCACACTCTCAGGCACTGTGTTCCAAACCCTAACCTCTGGATTAATCCGGCCTATCCCACACTTTCAGGCACTGTGTTCCAGACCCTAACCTCTGGATTAATCCGGCCTATCCCACACTCTCTGGCACTGTGTTCCAGACCCTAACCTCTGGATTAATCCAGCCTATCCCACACACTCAGGCACTGTTTTCCAGACCCGAACGCATGTATTAATCCGGCCTATCCCACACTCACAGGCACTGTGTTCCAGATCCTAACCTCTGGATTAATCCGGCCAATCCCACACTCTCAGGCATGGTGTTCCAGACCAAAACCTCTGCATTAATCCGGCCGATCCCACACTCTCAGACACAGTGTTCCAGACCCAAACCCCTGGATTAATCCGGCCTATCCCACACTCTCAGACACTGTGTTCCAGACCCAAACCCCTGGATTAATCCGGCCGACCCCACACTCTCAGGCACTGTGTTCCAGACCCTAACCGCTGGATTAATCCGCCCTATCCCACACTCTCAGGCACTGTGTTCCAGACCCTGACCTCTGGATTAATCCGGCCGATCACACACTCTCAGGCACTGTGTTCCAGACCCTAACCTCTGGATTAATTCGGCCTACCTCACACTCTCAGGCACTGTGTTCCAGACCCTAACGCATGGATTAATCCGGCTATCCCACACTCTCAGGTACTGTATTCCAGACCCTAATCTCTGGATTAATCCAGCCTACCCCACACTCTCAGGCACTGTGTTCCAGACCCTAACCTCTGGATTAATCCGGCCTATCCCACACTCTCAGGCACTGTGTTCCAGACCCTAACCCCTGGATTTACCCGGCCTACCCCACACTCTTTGGCAGTATGTTCCAGACCCTTACCCCTGGATTTATCCGTCCTATCCTACACTCTCAGGCACTGTGTTCCAGACCCTAACCCCTGGATTGTTCCTGCATATCCCACTCTCTATGATACTGTGTTCCAGACGCTAACCCCCCGATTAATCCAGCCTCCCCACACTGTCAGACACTGTGTTCCAGACCTTAACCCCTGGATTAATCTGGCCTATCCCACACTATCAGGCACTGTGTTCCAGACCCTAACCTCTGGATTAATCCGGCCTACCCCACACTCTCAGGCACTGTGTTCCAGACCCTAACCCCTAGATTAATCCGATTTACCCCACACTCTCAGGCACTGATTTCCAGACCCTAACCCCTAGATTAATCCGATTTACCCCACACTCTCAGGCACTGATTTCCAGACCCTAACCCCTGGATTAATCCGGCCGAGCACACGCTCATCGGCACTATGTTCAAGACCCTAACCCCTGGATTTACCCGGCCTACCCCACATTCTTAGGCACTATGTTCCAGACCCTAACCCATGAATTAATCCGGCCTATCCTACACTCTCAGGCACTGTGTTCCAGACCCTAACCCCTGGATTAATCCATACTATCCCACACTCTCAGGCACTGTGTTCCAGACCCTAACGTCTGGATTAATCCGGCCTTGCCCACACTCTCAGAAACTGTATTCCAGACCGTAACCCCCGGATTAATCCAGCCTCCCCACACTGTCAGACACTGTGTTCCAGACCCTAACCACTGGATTTACCCGGCCTATCTCACACTCTCAGGCACCGTGTTCCAGAACCTAAGACCTGGATTAATCCGCCCTATTCCCACACTCTCAGGCACTGTGTTACAGACCCTACCCCCTGGATTTACCCGGCATACCCCACACTCTCAGGCCCTGTGTCCCAGACCCTAACACCTAGATTAATCCTTCCTATCCCAGATTCTCAGGCACTATGTTCCAGACCCAAACCCCTGGTTTAATCCGCCCTATCCCACACTTTCAGACACTGTGTTCAAGACACTAGCCCCTGGATTATTCCTGCCTATCCCACACTCTCAGGCACTGTGTTACAGACGCTAACCCCTGGATTATTCCTGCCTATCCCACTCTCTTTGATACTGTGTTCCAGACCCTAACCCCCAGATTAATCCAGTTTCCCCACACTGTCAGGCACTGTGTTCCAGACACTAACCCCTGGATTAATCCGGCCTATCCCACACTCTCAGGCACTGTGTTCCAGAACATACCCCCTGGATTTACCCGGCCTACCCAACAATCTCAGGCACTATGTCCCAGACCCTAACCCCTGGATTAATGCGTCCTATCACACACTCACAGGCACTATGTTCCAGACCCAAACCCCTGGATTAATCCAGCCTATCACACACTCTCAGGCACTGTGCTCCAGACCATAACCCCTGGATTAATGCGGCCTATCCCACACTCTCAGGCACTGTGCTCCAGACCATAACCCCTGGATTAATCCGGCCTACCCCACACTCTCAGGCGCTGTGCTCCAAACCATAACCCCTGGATTAATCCGGCCTATCCCACACTCTCAGACACTATGTTCCAGACCCTAACCCCTGGATTAATCCGGCCAATCCCACACTCTCAGGCACTGTGTTCCAGACCCTAACCCCTGGATTAATCCGGCCAATCCCACACTCTCAGGCACTGTGTTCCAGACCCTAACCTCTGGATTAAACCGGCCTACCCCACACTCTCAGGCACTGTGTTCCAGACCAAAACCTCTGGATTAATCCGGCCAATCCCACAGTCTGAGAAACTGTGTTCCAGACCCTAACCCCTGGATTAATCCGGCCTACCCCTCACTCTCAGGCACTGTGTTCCAGACCCTAACCCCTGGATGGTATCGGGCCTCAAGAAAGAGACTTTGTGGAGTGCCTCAGAGATGGATTTTTAGAGCAGCTGGTGCTGGAGCCGACCAGGGATAAGGCGATTCTGGATCTGGTATTGTGTAACGAACCAGAATTGGTCAGTGACCTCGAAGTGAAGGAGCCGTTGGGAAGTAGTGACCATAATACAATAAGCTTCAATCTGCAATTTGAGAGGGAGTGGGTACAATCGGAAGTGACAATATTTCAGTTGAATAAAGGGAAATATGGAGCTATGAGGGAGCAACTGGCCAAAGTTCAATGGTATAATACCTTAACAGGGAAGACCGTGGAGGAACAATGGCAGATATTTCTGTGTATAATGCAGAAGATGCAGGATCAGTTCATTCCTAAAAGGAAGAAAGATCCCAGGAGGAGACATGGGCGGCCGTGGCTGACAAGGGAAGTAAAGAAGCATATAAGGTTAAAAGAGAAAAAGTATAACTTAGCGAAGATAAGCGGGAAAACGGAGGACTGGGAAGCTTTTAAAGAACAACAGAGGATTAGTAAGAAGGAAATACGCAGAGAAAAAATGAGGTACGAAGGTAAACTGGCCAAGAATATAAAGGAGGATAGTAAAAGCTTTTTTAGGTATGTCCAAGGCAAAAAAATGGTTAGGACAAAAATTGGGCCCTTGAAGACAGAAGCAGGGGAATATATTACTGGGAACGAAGAAATGGCAGAGGAATTAAATGGGTACTTCAGATCTGTGTTCACTGGGGAAGACACAAGCAATCTCCCTGAGGTAACAGTGGCTGAAGGACCTGAACTTAAGGGAATTTCTATTTGCCAGGATTTGGTGTTGGAGAGACTGTTAGGTCTGAAGGTTGATAAGTCTCCGGGACCTGATGGCCTGCATCCCAGGGTACTGAAGGAGGTGGCTCGGGAAATCGTGGATGCGCTGGTGATTATTTTCCAGAGTTCAATAGAATCGGGGTTGGTTCCTGAGGATTGGAGGGCGGCTAATGTTGTGCCACTTTTTAAGAAGGGTGGGCGGGAGAAAGCAGGAAATTATAGACCAGTTAGTCTGACCTCAGTGGTGGGAAAGATGCTGGAGTCTATTATAAAGGATGAAATTACGGCACATCTGGATAATAGTAACAGGATAGGACAGAGTCAGCATGGATTTATGAAGGGGAAATCATGCTTGACTAATCTTCTTGAATTTTTTGAGGATGTAACTCGGAAGATGGACGAGGGAGATCCAGTGGATGTAGTGTACCTGGACTTTCAGAAAGCTTTTGATAAAGTCCCACACAAGAGGTTAGTGAGTAAAATTAGGGCGCACGGGATTGGGGGCAAAGTACTAGATTGGATAGAGAATTGGTTGGCTAATAGGAAACAAAGGGTAGTGATTAACGGCTCCATTTCGAAATGGCAGGCAGTGACCAGTGGGGTACCGCAGGGATCCGTGCTGGGACCGCAGCTTTTTACAATATATGTAAATGATATAGAAGATGGTATCAGCAATAACATTAGCAAATTTGCTGATGACACAAAGCTAGGTGGTAGGGTAAAATGTGATGAGGATGTTAGGGGATTACAGGGTGACCTGGACAAGTTAGGTGAGTGGGCAGATGCATGGCAGATGCAGTTTAATGTGGATAAATGTCTGGTTATCCACTTTGGTGGCAAGAACAGGAAGGCAGATTACTACCTCAATGGTATCAAATTAGGTAAAGGGGCTGTTCAGAGAGACCTGGGTGTTCTTGTCCACCAGTCAATGAAGGCAAGCATGCAGGTACAGCAGGTCGTGAAGAAGGCTAATAGCATGCTGGCCTTCATAACAAGAGGGATTGAGTATAGAAGCAAAGAGGTGCTTCTGCAGCTGTACAGGGCCCTGGTGAGACCACACCTGGAGTACTGTGTACAGTTCTGGTCTCCAAATTTGAGGAAAGACATTCTGGCTATTGAGGGAGTGCAGCGTAGGTTCACGAGGTCAATTCCTGGAATGGCGGGATTACCTTACACTGAAAGACTGAAGCGACTGGGCTTGTATACCCTTGAGTTTAGAAGACTGAGAGGGGATCTGATTGAAACGTATAGGCTTATGAAAGGATTGGACACTCTGGCAGGAGGGAACATATTTCCGTTGATGGGGGAGTGCCGAACCAGAGGACACAACTTAAAAATACGGGGTAGACCATTTAGGACAGAGATGAGGAGAAACTACTTCACCCAGAGAGTGGTGGCTGTGTGGAATGCTCTGCCCCAGAGGGCAGTGGAGGCCCAGTCTCTGGATTCATTTAAGAAAGAATTGGATAGAGCTCTTAAAGATAGTGGAGTCAAGGGGTACGGAGATAAGGCTGGAACAGGATACTAATTAGGAATGATCAGCCATGATCATATTGAATGGCGGTGCAGGCTCGAAGGGCAGAATGGCCTACTCCTGCATCTATTGTCTATTAATCCGGCCTATCCCGCACTCTCAGGCACTGTGTTCCAGACCCTAACCTCTGGATTAATCCGGCCGATCCCACACTCTCAGGCATTCTGTTCCAGACCCTAACCTCTGGATTAATCCGGCCTATCCCACACTCTCAGGCACTGTGTTCCAGACCCTAACCTCTGGATTGATCCGGCCTATCCCACACTCTCAGGCACTGTGTTCGACCCTAACCTCTGGATTAATTCAGCCGACACCACACTCTCAGGCACTGTGTTCCACACCCTAACGCAAGGATAATTCCGGCCTATCCCACACTCACAGGCACTGTGTTCCAGACCCTAATCTCTGGATTAATCCGGCCTACCCCACACTCTCAGGCACTGTGTTCCAGACCCTAACCTCTGGATTAATCTGGCCTATCCCACACTATCAGGCACTGTGTTCCAGACCCTAAAATCTGGATTAATCCGGCCTATCCCACACTCTCAGGCACTGTGTTCCACACCCTAACGCATGGATAATTCCGTCCTATCCCACACTCACAAGCACTGTGTTCCAGACCCTAACCTCTGGATTAATCCAGCCTATCCCACACTCTCAGGCACTGTGTTCCAGACCCTAACCTCTGGATTAATTCGGCCTAAACCACACTCTCAGGCACTCTGTTCCAGACCCTAATCCCTGGATTAATCTCCCCTAAACCACATTCACAGGCACTGTGTTCCAGACCCTAATCTCTGGATTAATCCGGCCTACCCAACACTCTCAGGCACTGTGTTCCAGATCCTAACCTCTGGATTAATCCGGCCTATCCCACACTCTCAGGCACTGTGTTCCAGACCCTAACGTCTGGATTAATCCGGCCTAGCCCACACTCTCAGGCACTGTGTTCCAGACCCTAACGCATGGATTAATCCGGCCTATCCCACACTCTCAGGCACTGTGTTCCAGACCCTAACCCCTGGATTAATCCGGCCTACCCCACACTCACAGGCACTGTGTTCCAGACCCTAACCGCTGGATTAATCCGGCCTATCCCACACTATCAGGCACTGTGTTCCAGACCCTAACGCATGGATAATTCCGGCCTATCCCACACTCACAGGCACTGTGTTCCAGACCCTAACCTCTGGAATAATTCAGCCTATCCCACACTCTCAGGCACTGTGTTCCAGACACAAACCTCTGGATTAATTCGGCCTAAACCACATTCTCAGGCACTGTGTTCCAGACCCTAACGCATGCATTAATCAGGCCTATCCCACACTCTCAGGCACTGTGTTCCAGACCCTAACCTCTGGATTAATTCGGCCTACCCCACACTCTCAGGCACTGTGTTCCAGACCCCAACGCATGTATTAATCCGGCCTATCCCACACTCTCAGGCACTGTGTTCCAGATCCTAACCTATGGATTAATCCGGCCTATCCCACACTCTCAGGCATTGTGTTCCAGAACCTAAGGCCTGGATTAATCCGTCCTATCCCAGACTCTCAGGCACCGTGTTCCAGAACCTAAACCCTGGATTAATCCGCCCTATCCCACATTCTCAGGCACTGTGTTCCAGAACCTAAGCCATGGATTAATCCGCCCTATCCCACATTCTCAGGCACTGTGTTCCAGATCCTAACCTCTGGATTAATCCGGCCTATCCCACACTCTCAGGCACTGTGTTCCAGAACCTAAGGCCTGGATTAATCCGTCCTATCCCAGACTCTCAGGCACCGTGTTCCAGAACCTAAGCCCTGGATTAATCCGCCCTATCCCACATTCTCAGGCACTGTGTTCCAGACCCTAATCTCTGGATTAATCCGGCCTATCCCACCCTCTCAGGCACTGTGTTCCAGACCCTAACCTCTGGATTAATCCGGCCTATCCCACACTCTCAGGCACTGTGTTCCAGACCCCAACGCATGTATTAATCCGGCCTATCCCACACTCTCAGGCACTGTGTTCCAGACCCTAACCCCTGGAATTAATCCGGCGTACCCCACACTCACAGGCACTGTGTTCCAGACCCTAACCCTTGGATTAATCAGGCCTACCCAAAACTCTCAGGCACTGTGTTCCAGACCCTAACCTCTGGATTAATCCGGCCTATCCCACACTCTCAGGCACTGTGTTCCAGACCCTAACCTCAGGATTAATCCGGCCTATCCCACACTTTCAGGCACTGTGTTCCAGACCCTAACCTCTGGATTAATCCGGCCTATCCCACACTCTCTGGCACTGTGTTCCAGACCCTAACCTCTGGATTAATCGAGCCTATCCCACACACTCAGGCACTGTGTTCCAGATCCTACCCTCTGGATTAATCCGGCCTACCCCACACACTCAGGCACTGTTTTCCAGACCCTAACGCATGTATTAATCCAGCCTATCCCACACTCACAGGCACTGTGTTCCAGATCCTAACCTCTGGATTAATCCGGCCTACCCCACACACTCAGGCTCTGTGTTCCAGACCCTAACCCCTGGATTAATCTGGCCTATCCCACACTCTCAGACACTGTGTTCCAGACCCTAACCTCTGGATTAATCCGGCCTATCCCACACTCTCAGGCACTGTGTCCCAGACCCTAACCCCTGGATTAATCCGGCCTATCCCACACTCTCAGGCATGGTGTTCCAGACCAAAACCTCTGGATTAATCCTGCCGATCCCACACTCTCAGACACAGTGTTCCAGACCCTGACCTCTGGATTAATCCGGCCGATCCCACACGCTCAGGCAGTTTGTTCCAGACCCTAACCTCTGGATTAATCCAGCCGATCACACACTCTCAGGCACTGTATTCCAGACCCTAATCTCTGGATTAATCCAGCCTACCCCACACTCTCAGGCACTGCGTTCCAGACCCTAACCTCTGGATTAATCCGGCCTATCCCACACTCTCAGGCACTGTGTTCCACACCCTAACACCTGGATTAATCCGGCCTAGCCCACGCTCTCAGGCACTGTGTTCCAGACCCTAACCCCTGGATTTACCCGGCCTACCCCACACTCTTTGGCAGTACGTTCCAGACCCTTACCCCTGGATTTATCCGTCCTATCCGACACTCTCAGGCACTGTGTTCCAGACCCTAACCCCTGGATTGTTCCTGCATATCCCACTCTCTATGATACTGTGTTCCAGACGCTAACCCCCCGATTAATCCAGCCTCCCCACACTGTCAGACACTGTATTCCAGACCTTAACCCCTGGATTAATCCGGCCTATCCCACACTATCAGGCACTGTGTTCCAGACCCTAACCTCTGGATTAATCCGGCCTACCCCACACTCTCAGGCACTGTGTTCCAGACTCTAACCCCTAGATTAATCCGATTTACCCCACACTCTCAGGCACTGATTTCCAGACCGAAACCCCTGGATTAATCCGGCCTAGCCCACGCTCTCAGGCACTGTGTTCAAGACCCTAACCCCTGGATTTACCCGGCCTACCCCACATTCTTAGGCACTATGTTCCAGACCCTAACCCCTGAATTAATCCGGCCTATCCTACACTCTCAGGCACTGTGTTCCAGACCCTAACCCCTGGATTAATCCGGCCTATCCTACACTCTCAGGCACTGTGTTCCAGACACTAACCTCTGGATTAATCCGGCCTTGCCCACACTCTCAGAAACTGTATTCCAGACCATAACCCCCAGATTAATCCAGCCTCCCCACACTGTCAGACACTGTGTTCCAGACTGTTACCCCTGGATTAATCCGGCCTAGCCCACACTCTCAGGCACCGTGTTCCAGAACCTAAGCCCTGGATTAATCCGCCCTATTCCCACACTCTCAGGCACTATGTTACAGACCCTACCCCCTGGATTTACCCGGCATACCCCACACTCTGAGGCCCTGTGTCCCAGACCCGAACACCTAGATTACTCCTTCCTATCCCAGAATCTCAGGCACTATGTTCCAGACCCAAACCCCGGGTTTAATCCGCCCAATCCCACACTTTCAGACACTGTGTTCCAGACCCTAACCCCTGGATTAATCAAGCCTACCCCACACTCACAGGCACTGTGTTCCAGACCAAAACCTCTGGATTAATCCGGCCAATCCCACACTCTGAGAAACTGTGTTCCAGACCCTAACCCCTGGATTAATCCGGCCTGCCCCACACTCTCAGGCACTGTGTTCCAGACCCTAACCCCTGGATTAATCCGGCCTATCCCGCACTCTCAGGCACTGTGTTCCAGACCCTAACCTCTGGATTAATCCGGCCGATCCCACACTCTCAGGCACTCTGTTCCAGACCCTAACCTCTGGATTAATCCGGCCTATCCCACACTCTCAGACACTGTGTTCCAGACCCTAACCTCTGGATTGATCCGGCCTATCCCACACTCTCAGGCACTGTGTTCGACCCTAACCTCTGGATTAATTCGGCCTAACCCACACTCTCAGGCACTGTGTTCCACACCCTAACGCATGGATAATTCCGGCCTACCCCACACTCACAGGCACTGTGTTCCAGACCCTAAACTCTGGATTAATCTGGCCTATCCCACACTATCAGGCACTGTGTTCCAGACACTAAAATCTGGATTAATCCAGCCTATCCCACACTCTCAGGCACTGTGTTCCTGACCCTAACCTCTGGATTAATCCAGCCTATCCCACACTCTCAGGCACTGTGTTCCAGACCCTAACCTCTGGATTAATTCGGCCTACCCCACACTCTCAGGCACTCTGTTCCAGACCCTAATCCCTGGATTAATCCACCCTATCCCACATTCACAGGCACTGTGTTCCAGACCTTAATCTCTGGATTAATCCGGCCTACCCAACACTCTCAGGCACTGTGTTCCAGAACCTAACCTCTGGATTAATCCGGCCTATCCCACACTCTCAGGCACTGTGTTCCAGACCCTAACCTCTGGATTAATCCGGCCTATCCCACACTCTCAGGCACTGTGTTCCAGATCCTAACCCCTGGATTAATCCGGCCTACCCCACACTCACAGGCACTGTGTTCCAGACCCTAACCTCTGGATTAATCCGGCCTATCCCACACTCTCAGGCACTGTGTTCCAGATCCTAACGCATGGATTAATCCAGCCTATCTAACACTCTCAGGCACTGTGTTCCAGACACTAACACCGGGATTGATCCGACCTATCCCAAACTCTCAGGCACTGTGTTCCAGACCCTAATCTCTGTATTAATCTGGCCTACCCAAAACTCTCAGGCACTGTGTTCCAGACCCTAACCTCTGGATTAATCCGGCCTATCCAACACTCTCAGGCACTGTGTTCCAGACCCTAACCTCTGGATTTCCGGCCTATCCCACACTTTCAGGCACTGTGTTCCAGACCCTAACCTCTGGATTAATCGGGCCTATCCCACACTCTCAGGCACTGTGTTCCTGACCCCAACCTCTGGATTAATCCAGCCTATCCCACACACTCAGGCACTGTGTTCCAGACCCCAACGCATGTATTAATCCGGCCTATCCCACACTCTCAGGCACTGTGTTCCAGACCCTAACCCCTGGATTAATCCGGCCTACCCCACACTCACAGGCACTGTGTTCCAGACCCTAACCTCTGGATTAATTCGGCCTACCTCACACTCTCAGGCACTGTGTTCCAGACCATAACCTCTGGATTAATCCGGCCTATCCCACACTCTCAGGTACTATATTCCAGACCCTAACGCATGGATTAATCCAGCCTACCCCACACTCTCAGGCACTGCGTTCCAGACCATAACCTCTGGATTAATCCGGCCTATACCACACTCTAAGGCACTGTGTTCCACACCCTAACACCTGGATTAATCCGGCCTAGCCCACGCTCTCAGGCACTGTGTTCCAGACCCTAACCCCTGGATTTACCCGGCCTACCCCACACTCTTTGGCAGTATGTTCCAGACCCTTACCCCTGGATTTATCCGTCCTATCCTACACTCTCAGGCACTGTGTTCCAGACCCTAACCCCTGGATTGTTCCTGCATATCCCACTCTCTATGATACTGTGTTCCAGACGCTAACCCCCCGATTAATCCAGCCTCCCCACACTGTCAGACACTGTGTTCCAGACCTTAACCCCTGGATTAATCCGGCCTATCCCACACTATCAGGCACTGTGTTCCAGACTCTAACCTCTGGATTAATCCGGCCTACCCCACACTCTCAGGCACTGTGTTCCAGACCCTAACCCCTAGATTAATCCGATTTACCCCACACTCTTAGGCACTGATTTCCAGATCCTAACCCCTGGATTAATCCGGCCGAGCCCGCGCTCATCGGCACTGTGTTCAAGACCCTAACCCCTGGATTTACCCGGCCTACCCCACATTCTTAGGCACTATGTTCCAGGCCCTAACCCCTGAATTAATCCGGCCTATCCTACACTCTCAGGCACTGTGTTCCAGACCCTAACCCCTGGATTAATCCGGCCTATCCTACACTCTCAGGCACTGTGTTCCAGACCCTAACCTCTGGATTAATCCGGCCTTGCCCACACTCTCAGGCACCGTGTTCCAGACCCTAACCACTGGATTTACCCGGCCTATCTCACACTCGCAGGCACCGTGTTCCAGAACCTAAGCCCTGGATTAATCCGCCCTATTCCCACACTCTCAGGCACTGTGTTACAGACCCTACCCCCTGGATTTACCCTGCATACCCCACACTCTCAGGCCCTGTGTCCCAGACCCTAACACCTAGATTAATCCTTCCTATCCCAGAATCTCAGGCACTATGTTCCAGACCCAAACCCCTGGTTTAATCCGCCCTATCCTACACTTTCAGACACTGTGTTCAAGACACTAACCCCTGGATTAACCGGGCCTACCCCACAATCTGAGACACTGTGTTCCAGAACGTAACCGCTGGATTAATCCAGCCTATCCCACACTCTCAGGCACTGTGTTCCAGACCCAAACCTCTGGATTAATTCGGCCTAAACCACACTCTCAGGCACTCTGTTCCAGACCCTAATCCCTGGATTAATCCGCCCTAAACCACATTCACAGGCACTGTGTTCCAGACCCTAATCTCTGGATTAATCCGGCCTACCCAACACTCTCAGGCACTGTGTTCCAGATCCTAACCTCTGGATTAATCCGGCCTATCCCACACTCTCAGACACTGTGCTCCAGCCCATAACCCCTGGATTAATCCGGCCTATCCCACACTCTCAGGCACTGTGTTCCAGACCCTAACGCATGGATTAATCCGCCTCTCCCACACTCTCAGGTACTGTATTCCAGACCCTAATCTCTGGATTAATCCAGCCTACCCCACACTCTCAGGCACTGCGTTCCAGACCCTAACCTCTGGATTAATCCGGCCTATCCCACACTCTCAGGCACTGTGTTCCACACCCTAACACCTGGATTAATCCGGCCTAGCCCACGCTCTCAGGCACTGTGTTCCAGACCCTAACCCCTGGATTTACCCGGCCTACCCCACACTCTTTGGCAGTATGTTCCAGACCCTTACCCCTGGATTTATCCGTCCTATCCTACACTCTCAGGCACTGTGTTCCAGACCCTAACCCCTGGATTGTTCCTGCATATCCCACTCTCTATGATACTGTGTTCCAGACGCTAACCCCCCGATTAATCCAGCCTCCCCACACTGTCAGACACTGTATTCCAGACCTTAACCCCTGGATTAATCCGGCCTATCCCACACTCTCAGGCACTGTGTTCCAGACCCTAACCCTTGGATTAATCCGATTTACCCCACACTCTCAGGCACTGATTTCCAGACCGTAACCCCTGGATTAATCCGGCCGAGCCCACGCTCATCGGCACTGTGTTCAAGACCCTAACCCCTGGATTAATCCGGCCTTGCCCACACTCTCAGAAACTGTATTCCAGACCATAACCCCCAGATTAATCCAGCCTCCCCACACTGTCAGACACTGTGTTCCAGACCGTTACCCCTGGATTAATCCGGCCTAGCCCACACTCTCAGGCACCGTGTTCCAGACCCTAACCACTGGATTTACCCGGCCTATCTCACACTCTCAGGCACCGTGTTCCAGAACCTAAGCCCTGGATTAATCCGCCCTATTCCCACACTCTCAGGCACTGTGTTACAGACCCTACCCCCTGGATTTACCCGGCATACCCCACACTCTGAGGCCCTGTGTCCCAGACCCGAACACCTAGATTAATCCTTCCTATCCCAGAATCTCAGGCACTATGTTCCAGACCCAAACCCCTGGTTTAATCCGCCCTATCCTACACTTTCAGACACTGTGTTCAAGACACTAACCCCTGGATTAACCGGGCCTACCCCACAATCTGAGACACTGTGTTCCAGAACGTAACCGCTGGATTAATCCAGCCTATCCCACACTCTCAGGCACTGTGTTCCAGACCCTAACCGCTGGATTAATCCGGCCTATCCCACACTATCAGGCACTGTGTTCCAGACCCTAACCTTTGGATTTATCCGGCCTATCCCACACTCTCAGGCACTGTGTTCCAGACCCTAACCTCTGGATTAATCCGGCCTATCCCACACTATCAGGCACTGTGTTCCAGACCCTAACCTCTGGATTAATCCGGCCTATCCCACACTCTCAGGCACTGTGTTCCTGACCCCAACCTCTGGATTAATCCAGCCTATCCCACACACTCAGTCACTGTTTTACAGACCCTAACGCATGTATTAATCCGGCCTATCCCACACTCTCAGGCACTGTGTTCCACACCCTAACGCATGGATAATTCCGGCCTCCCCCACACTCACAGGCACTGTGTTCCAGACCCAAACCTCTGGATTAATTCGGCCTAAACCACACTCTCAGGCACTGTGTTCCAGACCCTAACGCATGCATTAATCAGGCCTATCCCACACTCTCAGGCACTGTGTTCCAGACCCTAACCTCTGGATTAATTCGGCCTACCCCACACTCTCAGGCACTGTGTTCCAGATCCTAACCTCTGGATTAATCCGGCCTATCCCACACTCTCAGGCACTGTGTTCCAGAACCTAAGGCCTGGATTAATCCGTCCTATCCCAGACTCTCAGGCACCGTGTTCCAGAACCTAAGCCCTGGATTAATCCGCCCTATCCCACATTCTCAGGCACTGTGTTCCAGATCCTAACCTCTGGATTAATCCGGCCTATCCCACACTCTCAGGCACTGTGTTCCAGAACCTAAGGCCTGGATTAATCCGTCCTATCCCAGACTCTCAGGCACCGTGTTCCAGAACCTAAGCCCTGGATTAATCCGCCCTATCCCACATTCTCAGGCACTGTGTTCCAGACCCTAATCTCTGGATTAATCCGGCCTATCCCACATTCTCAGGCACTGTGTTCCAGACCCTAACCTCTGGATTAATCCGGCCTATCCCACACTCTCAGGCACTGTGTTCCAGACCCCAACGCATGTATTAATCCGGCCTATCCCACACTCTCAGGCACTGTGTTCCAGACCCTAACCCCTGGATTAATCCGGCGTACCCCACACTCACAGGCACTGTGTTACAGACCCTAACCCTTGGATTAATCAGGCCTACCCAAAACTCTCAGGCACTGTGTTCCAGACCCTAACCTCTGGATTAATCCGGCCTATCCCACACTCTCAGGCACTGTGTTCCAGACCCTAACCTCAGGATTAATCCGGCCTATCCCACACTTTCAGGCACTGTGTTCCAGACCCTAACCTCTGGATTAATCCGGCCTATCCCACACTCTCTGGCACTGTGTTCCAGACCCTAACCTCTGGATTAATCCAGCCTATCCCACACATTCAGGCACTGTTTTCCAGACCCTAACCTCTGGATTAATCCGGCCTATCCCACACTCACAGGCACTGTGTTCCAGATCCTAACCTCAGGATTAATCCGGCCTATCCCACACTATCAGGCACTGTGTTCCAGACCCTAACCTCTGGATTAATCCGGCCTACCCCACACTCTCAGGCACTGTGTTCCAGACCCTAACCCCTAGATTAATCCGATTTACCCCACACTCTCAGGCACTGATTTCCAGACCGTAACCCCTGGATTAATCCGGCCGAGCCCACGCTCATCGGCACTGTGTTCAAGACCCTAACCCCTGGATTAATCCGGCCTTGCCCACACTCTCAGAAACTGTATTCCAGACCATAACCCCCAGATTAATCCAGCCTCCCCACACTGTCAGACACTGTGTTCCAGACCGTTACCCCTGGATTAATCCGGCCTAGCCCACACTCTCAGGCACCGTGTTCCAGACCCTAACCACTGGATTTACCCGGCCTATCTCACACTCTCAGGCACCGTGTTCCAGAACCTAAGCCCTGGATTAATCCGCCCTATTCCCACACTCTCAGGCACTGTGTTACAGACCCTACCCCCTGGATTTACCCGGCATACCCCACACTCTGAGGCCCTGTGTCCCAGACCCGAACACCTAGATTAATCCTTCCTATCCCAGAATCTCAGGCACTATGTTCCAGACCCAAACCCCGGGTTTAATCCGCCCAATCCCACACTTTCAGACACTGTGTTCCAGACCCGAACCCCTGGATTAATCAAGCCTACCCCACACTCACAGGCACTGTGTTCCAGACCCTAACCCCTGGATTAATCCGGCCTATCCCGCACTCTCAGGCACTGTGTTCCAGACCCTAACCTCTGGATTAATCCGGCCGATCCCACACTCTCAGGCACTCTGTTCCAGACCCTAACCTCTGGATTAATCCGGCCTATCCCACACTCTCAGACACTGTGTTCCAGACCCTAACCTCTGGATTGATCCGGCCTATCCCACACTCTCAGGCACTGTGTTCGACCCTAACCTCTGGATTAATTCGGCCTAACCCACACTCTCAGGCACTGTGTTCCACACCCTAACGCATGGATAATTCCGGCCTACCCCACACTCACAGGCACTGTGTTCCAGACCCTAAACTCTGGATTAATCTGGCCTATCCCACACTATCAGGCACTGTGTTCCAGACCCTAAAATCTGGATTAATCCGGCCTATCCCACACTCTCAGGCACTGTGTTCCTGACCCTAACCTCTGGATTAATCCAGCCTATCCCACACTCTCAGGCACTGTGTTCCAGACCCTAACGCATGCATTAATCAGGCCTATCCCACACTCTCAGGCACTGTGTTCCAGACCCTAACCTCTGGATTAATTCGGCCTACCCCACACTCTCAGGCACTCTGTTCCAGACCCTAATCCCTGGATTAATCCGCCCTATCCCACATTCACAGGCACTGTGTTCCAGACCTTAATCTCTGGATTAATCCGGCCTACCCAACACTCTCAGGCACTGTGTTCCAGAACCTAACCTCTGGATTAATCCGGCCTATCCCACACTCTCAGGCACTGTGTTCCAGACCCTAACCTCTGGATTAATCCGGCCTATCCCACACTCTCAGGCACTGTGTTCCAGACCCTAACGCATGGATTAATCCGGCCTATCCCACACTCTCAGGCACTGTGTTCCAGACCCTAACCCCTGGATTAATCCGGCCTACCCCACACTCACAGGCACTGTGTTCCAGACCCTAACCTCTGGATTAATCCGGCCTACCCCACACTCTCAGGCACTGTGTTCCAGATCCTAACGCATGGATTAATCCGGCCTATCTAACACTCTCAGGCACTGTGTTCCAGACACTAACACCGGGATTGATCCGACCTATCCCAAAACACTCAGGCACTGTGTTCCAGACCATAACCCCCAGATTAATCCAGCCTCCCCACACTGTCAGACACTGTGTTCCAGACCCTTACCCCTGGATTAATCCGGCCTAGCCCACACTCTCAGGCACCGTGTTCCAGACCCTAACCACTGGATTTACCCGGCCTATCTCACACTCGCAGGCACCGTGTTCCAGAACCTAAGACCTGGATTAATCCGCCCTATTCCCACACTCTCAGGCACTGTGTTACAGACCCTACCCCCTGGATTTACCCGGCATACCCCACACTCTCAGGCCCTGTGTCCCAGACCCTAACACCTAGATTAATCCTTCCTATCCCAGAATCTCAGGCACTATGTTCCAGACCCAAACCCCTGGTTTAATCCGCCCTATCCTACACTTTCAGACACTGTGTTCAAGACACTAACCCCTGGATTAACCGGGCCTACCCCACAATCTGAGACACTGTGTTCCAGAACGTAACCGCTGGATTAATCCAGCCTATCCCACACTCTCAGGCACTGTGTTCCAGACCCAAACCTCTGGATTAATTCGGCCTAAACCACACTCTCAGGCACTGTGTTCCAGACCCTAATCCCTGGATTAATCCGCCCTAAACCACATTCACAGGCACTGTGTTCCAGACCCTAATCTCTGGATTAATCCGGCCTACCCAACACTCTCAGGCACTGTGTTCCAGATCCTAACCTCTGGATTAATCCGGCCTATCCCACACTCTCAGGCACTGTGTTCCAGACCCTAACCTCTGGATTAATCCGGCCTAGCCCACACTCTCAGGCACTGTGTTCCAGACCCTAACGCATGGATTAATCCGGCCTATCCCACACTCTCAGGCACTGTGTTCCAGACCCTAACCCCTGGATTAATCCGGCCTACCCCACACTCACAGGCACTGTGTTCCAGACCCTAACCGCTGGATTAATCCGGCCTATCCCACACTATCAGGCACTGTGTTCCAGACCCTAACCTTTGGATTTATCCGGCCTATCCCACACTCTCAGGCACTGTGTTCCAGACCCTAACCTCTGGATTAATCCGGCCTATCCCACACTATCAGGCACTGTGTTCCAGACCCTAACCTCTGGATTAATCCGGCCTATCCCACACTCTCAGGCACTGTGTTCCTGACCCCAACCTCTGGATTAATCCAGCCTATCCCACACACTCAGTCACTGTTTTACAGACCCTAACGCATGTATTAATCCGGCCTATCCCACACTCTCAGGCACTGTGTTCCACACACTAACGCATGGATAATTCCGGCCTATCCCACACTCACAGGCACTGTGTTCCAGACCCTAATCTCTGGATTAATCCAGCCTATCCCACACTCTCAGGCACTGTGTTCCAGACCCAAACCTCTGGATTAATTCGGCCTAAACCACACTCTCAGGCACTGTGTTCCAGACCCCAACGCATGTATTAATCCGGCCTATCCCACACTCTCAGGCACTGTGTTCCAGACCCTAACCCCTGGATTAATCCGGCGTACCCCACACTCACAGGCACTGTGTTACAGACCCTAACCCTTGGATTAATCAGGCCTACCCAAAACTCTCAGGCACTGTGTTCCAGACCCTAACCTCTGGATTAATCCGGCCTATCCCACACTCTCAGGCACTGTGTTCCAGACCCTAACCTCAGGATTAATCCGGCCTCTCCCACACTTTCAGGCACTGTGTTCCAGACCCTAACCTCTGGATTAATCCGGCCTATCCCACACTCTCTGGCACTGTGTTCCAGACCCTAACCTCTGGATTATTCCAGCCTATCCCACACACTCAGGCACTGTTTTCCAGACCCTAACCTCTGGATTAATCCGGCCTATCCCACACTCACAGGCACTGTGTTCCAGATCCTAACCTCTGGATTAATCCGGCCTACCCCACACACTCAGGCTCTGTGTTCCAGACCCTAACCCCTGGATTAATCCGGCCTATCCCACACTCTCAGGCACTGTGTTCCAGACCCTAACCTCTGGATTAATCCAGCCTATCCCACACTCTCAGGCACTGTGTTCCAGACCCAAACCCCTGGATTAATCCGGCCGACCCCACACTCTCAGGCACTGTGTTCCAGACCCTAACCGCTGGATTAATCCGGTTTATCCCACACTCTCAGGCACTGTGTTCCAGACCCTGACCTCTGGATTAATCCGGCCGATCCCACACGCTCAGGCACTTTGTTCCAGACCCTAACCTCTGGATTAATCCAGCCGATCACACACTCTCAGGCACTGTGTTCCAGACCCTATCCTCTGGATTAATTCGGCCTACCTCACACTCTCAGGCACTGTGTTCCAGACCCTAACGCATGGATTAATCCGGCCTAGCCCACGCTCTCAGGCACTGTGTTCCAGACCCTAACCCCTGGATCAATCCGGCCTATCCCGCACTCTCAGGCACTGTGTTCCAGACCCTAACCTCTGGATTAATCCGGCCGATCCCACACTCTCAGGCACTCTGTTCCAGACCCTAACCTCTGGATTAATCCGGCCTATCCCACACTCTCAGGCACTGTGTTCCACACCCTAACACCTGGATTAATCCGGCCTAGCCCACGCTCTCAGGCACTGTGTTCCAGACCCTAACACCTGGATTTACCCGGCCTACCCCACACTCTTTGGCAGTATGTTCCAGACCCTTACCCCTGGATTTATCCGTCCTATCCTACACTCTCAGGCACTGTGTTCCAGACCCTAACCCCTGGATTGTTCCTGCATATCCCACTCTCTATGATACTGTGTTCCAGACGCTAACCCCCCGATTAATCCAGCCTCCCCACACTGTCAGACACTGTATTCCAGACCTTAACCCCTGGATTAATCCGCCCTATCCCACACTATCAGGCACTGTGTTCCAGACCCTAACCTCTGGATTAATCCGGCCTACCCCACACTGTCAGACACTGTATTCCAGACCTTAACCCCTGGATTAATCCGGCCTATCCCACACTCTCAGACACTGTGTTCCAGACCCTAACCTCTGGATTGATCCGGCCTATCCCACACTCTCAGGCACTGTGTTCGACCCTAACCTCTGGATTAATTCGGCCTAACCCACACTCTCAGGCACTGTGTTCCACACCCTAACGCATGGATAATTCCGGCCTACCCCACACTCACAGGCACTGTGTTCCAGACCCTAAACTCTGGATTAATCTGGCCTATCCCATACTATCAGGCACTGTGTTCCAGACCCTAAAATCTGGATTAATCCGGCCTATCCCACACTCTCAGGCACTGTGTTCCTGACCCTAACCTCTGGATTAATCCAGCCTATCCCACACTCTCAGGCACTGTGTTCCAGACCCTAACGCATGCATTAATCAGGCCTATCCCACACTCTCAGGCACTGTGTTCCAGACCCTAACCTCTGGATTAATTCGGCCTACCCCACACTCTCAGGCACTCTGTTCCAGACCCTAATCCCTGGATTAATCCGCCCTATCCCACATTCACAGGCACTGTGTTCCAGACCTTAATCTCTGGATTAATCCGGCCTACCCAACACTCTCAGGCACTGTGTTCCAGAACCTAACCTCTGGATTAATCCGGCCTATCCCACACTCTCAGGCACTGTGTTCCAGACCCTAACCTCTGGATTAATCCGGCCTATCCCACACTCTCAGGCACTGTGTTCCAGACCCTAACGCATGGATTAATCCGGCCTATCCCACACTCTCAGGCACTGTGTTCCAGACCCTAACCCCTGGATTAATCCGGCCTACCCCACACTCACAGGCACTGTGTTCCAGACCCTAACCTCTGGATTAATCCGGCCTACCCCACACTCTCAGGCACTGTGTTCCAGATCCTAACGCATGGATTAATCCGGCCTATCTAACACTCTCAGGCACTGTGTTCCAGACACTAACACCGGGATTGATCCGACCTATCCCAAACTCTCAGGCACTGTGTTCCAGACCCTAATCTCTGTATTAATCTGGCCTACCCAAAACACTCAGGCACTGTGTTCCAGACGCTAACCCCTGGATTATTCCTGCCTATCCCACTCTCTATGATACTGTGTTCCAGACCATAACCCCCAGATTAATCCAGCCTCCCCACACTGTCAGACACTGTGTTCCAGACCCTAACCCCCAGATTAATCCAGCCTCCCCACACTGTCAGACACTGTGTTCCAGACCCTTACCCCTGGATTAATCCGGCCTAGCCCACACTCTCAGGCACCGTGTTCCAGACCCTAACCCCTGGATTTACCCGGCCTATCTCACAGTCACAGGCACCGTGTTCCAGACCCTAACCACTGGATTTACCCGGCCTATCTCACACTCGCAGGCACCGTGTTCCAGAACCTAAGCCCTGGATTAATCCGCCCTATTCCCACACTCTCAGGCACTGTGTTACAGACCCTACCCCCTGGATTTACCCGGCATACCCCACACTCTCAGGCCCTGTGTCCCAGACCCTAACACCTAGATTAATCCTTCCTATCCCAGAATCTCAGGCACTATGTTCCAGACCCAAACCCCTGGTTTAATCCGCCCTATCCTACACTTTCAGACACTGTGTTCAAGACACTAACCCCTGGATTAACCGGGCCTACCCCACAATCTGAGACACTGTGTTCCAGAACGTAACCGCTGGATTAATCCAGCCTATCCCACACTCTCAGGCACTGTGTTCCAGACCCAAACCTCTGGATTAATTCGGCCTAAACCACACTCTCAGGCACTCTGTTCCAGACCCTAATCCCTGGATTAATCCGACCTAAACCACATTCACAGGCACTGTGTTCCAGACCCTAATCTCTGGATTAATCCGGCCTACCCAACACTCTCAGGCACTGTGTTCCAGATCCTAACCTCTGGATTAATCCGGCCTATCCCACACTCTCAGGCACTGTGTTCCAGACCCTAACCTCTGGATTAATCCGGCCTAGCCCACACTCTCAGGCACTGTGTTCCAGACCCTAACGCATGGATTAATCCGGCCTATCCCACACTCTCAGGCACTGTGTTCCAGACCCTAACCCCTGGATTAATCCGGCCTACCCCACACTCACAGGCACTGTGTTCCAGACCCTAACCGCTGGATTAATCCGGCCTATCCCACACTATCAGGCACTGTGTTCCAGACCCTAACCTTTGGATTTATCCGGCCTATCCCACACTCTCAGGCACTGTGTTCCAGACCCTAACCTCTGGATTAATCCGGCCTATCCCACACTATCAGGCACTGTGTTCCAGACCCTAACCTCTGGATTAATCCGGCCTATCCCACACTCTCAGGCACTGTGTTCCTGACCCCAACCTCTGGATTAATCCAGCCTATCCCACACACTCAGTCACTGTTTTACAGACCCTAACGCATGTATTAATCCGGCCTATCCCACACTCTCAGGCACTGTGTTCCACACCCTAACGCATGGATAATTCCGGCCTATCCCACACTCACAGGCACTGTGTTCCAGACCCTAACCTCTGGATTAATCCAGCCTATCCCACACTCTCAGGCAATGTGTTCCAGACCCAAACCTCTGGATTAATTCGGCCTAAACCACACTCTCAGGCACTGTGTTCCAGACCCTAACGCATGCATTAATCAGGTCTATCCCACACTCTCAGGCACT
Source organism: Chiloscyllium punctatum (assembly GCF_047496795.1). NCBI lineage: Eukaryota > Metazoa > Chordata > Chondrichthyes > Orectolobiformes > Hemiscylliidae > Chiloscyllium > Chiloscyllium punctatum. Next base: position 77,882,981 of record NC_092768.1, read on the forward strand.
GTGTTCCAGACCCTAACCTCTGGATTAATTCGGCCTACCCCACACTCTCAGGCACTGTGTTCCAGATCGTAACCTCTGGATTAATCCGGCCTATCCCACACTCTCAGGCACTGTGTTCCAGATCGTAACCTCTGGATTAATCCGTCCTATCCCAGACTCTCAGGCACCGTGTACCAGAACCTAAGCCCTGGATTAATCCGCCCTATCCCACATTCTCAGGCACTGTGTTCCAGATCCTAACCTCTGGATTAATCCGGCCTATCCCACACTCTCAGGCAATGTGTTCCAGAACCTAAGGCCTGGATTAATCCGTCCTATCCCAGACTCTCAGGCACCGTGTTCCAGAACCTAAGCCCTGGATTAATCCGCCCTATCCCACATTCTCAGGCACTGTGTTCCAGACCCTAATCTCTGGATTAATCCGGCCTATCCCACACTCTCAGGCACTGTGTTCCAGACCCTAATCTCTGGATTAATCCGGCCTATCCCACCCTCTCAGGCACTGTGTTCCAGACCCTAACCTCTGGATTAATCCGGCCTATCCCACACTCTCAGGCACTGTGTTCCAGACCCCAAGGCATGTATTAATCCGGCCTATCCCACACTCTCAGGCACTTTGTTCCAGACCCTAACCCCTGGATTAATCCGGCGTACCCCACACTCACAGGCACTGTGTTCCAGACCCTAACCCTTGGATTAATCAGGCCTACCCAAAACTCTCAGGCACTGTGTTCCAGACCCTAACCTCTGGATTAATCCGGCCTATCCCACACTCTCAGGCACTGTGTTCCAGACCCTAACCTCAGGATTAATCCGGCCTATCCCACACTTTCAGGCACTGTGTTCCAGACCCTAACCTCTGGATTAATCCGGCCTATCCCACACTCTCTGGCACTGTGTTCCAGACCCTAACCTCTGGATTAATCCAGCCTATCCCACACACTCAGGCACTGTTTTCCAGACCCTAACGCATGTATTAATCCGGCCTATCCCACACTCACAGGCACTGTGTTCCAGATCCTAACCTCTGGATTAATCCGGCCTACCCCACACACTCAGGCTCTGTGTTCCAGACCCTAACCCCTGGATTAATCTGGCCTATCCCACACTCTCAGGCATGGTGTTCCAGACCAAAACCTCTGGATTAATCCTGCCGATCCCACACTCTCAGACACTGTGTTCCAGACCCAAACCCCTGCATTAATCCGGCCGACCCCACACTCTCAGGCACTGTGTTCCAGACCCTAACCGCTGGATTAATCCGGTTTATCCCACACTCTCAGGCACTGTGTTCCAGACCCTGACCTCTGGATTAATCCGGCCGATCCCACACGCTCAGGCACTTTGTTCCAGACCCTAACCCCTGGATTAATCCGGCCGATCCCACACGCTCAGGCACTTTGTTCCAGACCCTAACCTCTGGATTAATCCAGCCGATCACACACTCTCAGGCACTGTGTTCCAGACCCTAACCTCTGGATTAATCCGGCCGACCTCACACTCTCAGGCACTGTGTTCCAGACCCTAACGCATGGATTAATCCGCCTCTCCCACACTCTCAGGTACTGTATTCCAGACCCTAATCTCTGGATTAATCCAGCCTACCCCACACTCTCAGGCACTGCGTTCCAGACCCTAACCTCTGGATTAATCCGGCCTATCCCACACTCTCAGGCACTGTGTTCCACACCCTAACACCTGGATTAATCCGGCCTAGCCCACGCTCTCAGGCACTGTGTTCCAGACCCTAACCCCTGGATTGTTCCTGCATATCCCACTCTCTATGATACTGTGTTCCAGACGCTAACCCCCCGATTAATCCAGCCTCCCCACACTGTCAGACACTGTATTCCAGACCTTAACCCCTGGATTAATCCGGCCTATCCCACACTATCAGGCACTGTGTTCCAGACCCTAACCTCTGGAGTAATCCGGCCTACCCCACACTCTCAGGCACTGTGTTCCAGACCCTAACCCCTAGATTAATCCGATTTACCCCACACTCTCAGGCACTGATTTCCAGACCGTAACCCCTGGATTAATCCGGCCTAGCCCACGCTCTCAGGCACTGTGTTCAAGACCCTAACCCCTGGATTTACCCGGCCTACCCCACATTCTTAGGCACTATGTTCCAGACCCTAACCCCTGAATTAATCCGGCCTATCCTACACTCTCAGGCACTGTGTTCCAGACCCTAACCCCTGGATTAATCCGGCCTATCCTACACTCTCAGGCACTGTGTTCCAGACACTAACCTCTGGATTAATCCGGCCTTGCCCACACTCTCAGAAACTGTATTCCAGACCATAACCCCCAGATTAATCCAGCCTCCCCACACTGTCAGACACTGTGTTCCAGACCGTTACCCCTGGATTAATCCGGCCTAGCCCACACTCTCAGGCACCGTGTTCCAGACCCTAACCACTGGATTTACCCGGCCTATCTCACACTCTCAGGCACCGTGTTCCAGAACCTAAGCCCTGGATTAATCCGCCCTATTCCCACACTCTCAGGCACTGTGTTACAGACCCTACCCCCTGGATTTACCCGGCATACCCCACACTCTGAGGCCCTGTGTCCCAGACCCGAACACCTAGATTAATCCTTCCTATCCCAGAATCTCAGGCACTATGTTCCAGACCCAAACCCCGGGTTTAATCCGCCCAATCCCACACTTTCAGACACTGTGTTCCAGACCCGAACCCCTGGATTAATCAAGCCTACCCCACACTCACAGGCACTGTGTTCCAGACCAAAACCTCTGGATTAATCCGGCCAATCCCACACTCTGAGAAACTGTGTTCCAGACCCGAACCCCTGGATTAATCCGGCCTGCCCCACACTCTCAGGCACTGTGTTCCAGACCCTAACCCCTGGATTAATCCGGCCTATCCCGCACTCTCAGGCACTGTGTTCCAGACCCTAACCTCTGGATTAATCCGGCCGATCCCACACTCTCAGGCACTCTGTTCCAGACCCTAACCTCTGGATTAATCCGGCCTATCCCACACTCTCAGACACTGTGTTCCAGACCCTAACCTCTGGATTGATCCGGCCTATCCCACACTCTCAGGCACTGTGTTCGACCCTAACCTCTGGATTAATCCGGCCTACCCCACACTCTCAGGCACTGTGTTCCAGACCCTAACCCCTAGATTAATCCAGCCTCCCCACACTGTCAGACACTGTATTCCAGACCTTAACCCCTGGATTAATCCGGCCTATCCCACACTATCAGGCACTGTGTTCCAGACCCTAACCTCTGGAGTAATCCGGCCTACCCCACACTCTCAGGCACTGTGTTCCAGACCCTAACCCCTAGATTAATCCGATTTACCCCACACTCTCAGGCACTGATTTCCAGACCGTAACCCCTGGATTAATCCGGCCTAGCCCACGCTCTCAGGCACTGTGTTCCAGACCCTAACCCCTGGATTTACCCGGCCTACCCCACATTCTTAGGCACTATGTTCCAGACCCTAACCCCTGAATTAATCCGGCCTATCCTACACTCTCAGGCACTGTGTTCCAGACCCTAACCCCTGGATTAATCCGGCCTATCCTACACTCTCAGGCACTGTGTTCCAGACACTAACCTCTGGATTAATCCGGCCTTGCCCACACTCTCAGAAACTGTATTCCAGACCATAACCCCCAGATTAATCCAGCCTCCCCACACTGTCAGACACTGTGTTCCAGACCGTTACCCCTGGATTAATCCGGCCTAGCCCACACTCTCAGGCACCGTGTTCCAGACCCTAACCACTGGATTTACCCGGCCTATCTCACACTCTCAGGCACCGTGTTCCAGAACCTAAGCCCTGGATTAATCCGCCCTATTCCCACACTCTCAGGCACTGTGTTACAGACCCTACCCCCTGGATTTACCCGGCATACCCCACACTCTGAGGCCCTGTGTCCCAGACCCGAACACCTAGATTAATCCTTCCTATCCCAGAATCTCAGGCACTATGTTCCAGACCCAAACCCCGGGTTTAATCCGCCCAATCCCACACTTTCAGACACTGTGTTCCAGACCCGAACCCCTGGATTAATCAAGCCTACCCCACACTCACAGGCACTGTGTTCCAGACCAAAACCTCTGGATTAATCCGGCCAATCCCACACTCTGAGAAACTGTGTTCCAGACCCGAACCCCTGGATTAATCCGGCCTGCCCCACACTCTCAGGCACTGTGTTCCACACCCTAACCCCTGGATTAATCCGGCCTATCCCGCACTCTCAGGCACTGTGTTCCAGACCCTAACCTCTGGATTAATCCGGCCGATCCCACACTCTCAGGCACTCTGTTCCAGACCCTAACCTCTGGATTAATCCGGCCTATCCCACACTCTCAGACACTGTGTTCCAGACCCTAACCTCTGGATTGATCCGGCCTATCCCACACTCTCAGGCACTGTGTTCGACCCTAACCTCTGGATTAATTCGGCCTAACCCACACTCTCAGGCACTGTGTTCCACACCCTAACGCATGGATAATTCCGGCCTACCCCACACTCACAGGCACTGTGTTCCAGACCCTAAACTCTGGATTAATCTGGCCTATCCCATACTATCAGGCACTGTGTTCCAGACCCTAAAATCTGGATTAATCCGGCCTATCCCACACTCTCAGGCACTGTGTTCCTGACCCTAACCTCTGGATTAATCCAGCCTATCCCACACTCTCAGGCACTGTGTTCCAGACCCTAACGCATGCATTAATCAGGCCTATCCCACACTCTCAGGCACTGTGTTCCAGACCCTAACCTCTGGATTAATTCGGCCTACCCCACACTCTCAGGCACTCTGTTCCAGACCCTAATCCCTGGATTAATCCGCCCTATCCCACATTCACAGGCACTGTGTTCCAGACCTTAATCTCTGGATTAATCCGGCCTACCCAACACTCTCAGGCACTGTGTTCCAGAACCTAACCTCTGGATTAATCCGGCCTATCCCACACTCTCAGGCACTGTGTTCCAGACCCTAACCTCTGGATTAATCCGGCCTATCCCACACTCTCAGGCACTGTGTTCCAGACCCTAACGCATGGATTAATCCGGCCTATCCCACACTCTCAGGCACTGTGTTCCAGACCCTAACCCCTGGATTAATCCGGCCTACCCCACACTCACAGGCACTGTGTTCCAGACCCTAACCTCTGGATTAATCCGGCCTACCCCACACTCTCAGGCACTGTGTTCCAGATCCTAACGCATGGATTAATCCGGCCTATCTAACACTCTCAGGCACTGTGTTCCAGACACTAACACCGGGATTGATCCGACCTATCCCAAACTCTCAGGCACTGTGTTCCAGACCCTAATCTCTGTATTAATCTGGCCTACCCAAAACACTCAGGCACGGTGTTCCAGACGCTAACCCCTGGATTATTCCTGCCTATCCCACTCTCTATGATACTGTGTTCCAGACCATAACCCCCAGATTAATCCAGCCTCCCCACACTGTCAGACACTGTGTTCCAGACCCTTACCCCTGGATTAATCCGGCCTAGCCCACACTCTCAGGCACCGTGTTCCAGACCCTAACCACTGGATTTACCCGGCCTATCTCACACTCGCAGGCACCGTGTTCCAGAACCTAAGCCCTGGATTAATCCGCCCTATTCCCACACTCTCAGGCACTGTGTTACAGACCCTACCCCCTGGATTTACCCGGCATACCCCACACTCTCAGGCCCTGTGTCCCAGACCCTAACACCTAGATTAATCCTTCCTATCCCAGAATCTCAGGCACTATGTTCCAGACCCAAACCCCTGGTTTAATCCGCCCTATCCTACACTTTCAGACACTGTGTTCAAGACACTAACCCCTGGATTAACCGGGCCTACCCCACAATCTGAGACACTGTGTTCCAGAACGTAACCGCTGGATTAATCCAGCCTATCCCACACTCTCAGGCACTGTGTTCCAGACCCTAACCTCTGGATTAATTCGGCCTAAACCACACTCTCAGGCACTCTGTTCCAGACCCTAATCCCTGGATTAATCCGCCCTAAACCACATTCACAGGCACTGTGTTCCAGACCCTAATCTCTGGATTAATCCGGCCTACCCAACACTCTCAGGCACTGTGTTCCAGATCCTAACCTCTGGATTAATCCGGCCTATCCCACACTCTCAGGCACTGTGTTCCAGACCCTAACCTCTGGATTAATCCGGCCTAGCCCACACTCTCAGGCACTGTGTTCCAGACCCTAACGCATGGATTAATCCGGCCTATCCCACACTCTCAGGCACTGTGTTCCAGACCCTAACCCCTGGATTAATCCGGCCTACCCCACACTCACAGGCACTGTGTTCCAGACGCTAACCGCTGGATTAATCCGGCCTATCCCACACTATCAGGCACTGTGTTCCAGACCCTAACCTTTGGATTTATCCGGCCTATCCCACACTCTCAGGCACTGTGTTCCAGACCCTAACCTCTGGATTAATCCGGCCTATCCCACACTATCAGGCACTGTGTTCCAGACCCTAACCTCTGGATTAATCCGGCCTATCCCACACTCTCAGGCACTGTGTTCCTGACCCCAACCTCTGGATTAATCCAGCCTATCCCACACACTCAGTCACTGTTTTACAGACCCTAACGCATGTATTAATCCGGCCTATCCCACACTCTCAGGCACTGTGTTCCACACCCTAACGCATGGATAATTCCGGCCTATCCCACACTCACAGGCACTGTGTTCCAGACCCTAACCTCTGGATTAATCCAGCCTATCCCACACTCTCAGGCAATGTGTTCCAGACCCAAACCTCTGGATTAATTCGGCCTAAACCACACTCTCAGGCACTGTGTTCCAGACCCTAACGCATGCATTAATCAGGTCTATCCCACACTCTCAGGCACTGTGTTCCAGACCCTAACCTCTGGATTAATTCGGCCTACCCCACACTCTCAGGCACTGTGTTCCAGATCGTAACCTCTGGATTAATCCGGCCTATCCCACACTCTCAGGCACTGTGTTCCAGAACCTAAGGCCTGGATTAATCCGTCCTATCCCAGACTCTCAGGCACCGTGTTCCAGAACCTAAGCCCTGGATTAATCCGCCCTATCCCACATTCTCAGGCACTGTGTTCCAGATCCTAACCTCTGGATTAATCCGGCCTATCCCACACTCTCAGGCACTGTGTTCCAGAACCTAAGGCCTGGATTAATCCGTCCTATCCCAGACTCTCAGGCACCGTGTTCCAGAACCTAAGCCCTGGATTAATCCGCCCTATCCCACATTCTCAGGCACTGTGTTCCAGACCCTAATCTCTGGATTAATCCGGCCTATCCCACACTCTCAGGCACTGTGTTCCAGACCCTAATCTCTGGATTAATCCGGCCTATCCCACCCTCTCAGGCACTGTGTTCCAGACCCTAACCTCTGGATTAATCCGGCCTATCCCACACTCTCAGGCACTGTGTTCCAGACCCCAAGGCATGTATTAATCCGGCCTATCCCACACTCTCAGGCACTGTGTTCCAGACCCTAACCCCTGGATTAATCCGGCGTACCCCACACTCACAGGCACTGTGTTCCAGACCCTAACCCTTGGATTAATCAGGCCTACCCAAAACTCTCAGGCACTGTGTTCCAGACCCTAACCTCTGGATTAATCCGGCCTATCCCACACTCTCAGGCACTGTGTTCCAAACCCTAACCTCTGGATTAATCCGGCCTATCCCACACTTTCAGGCACTGTGTTCCAGACCCTAACCTCTGGATTAATCCGGCCTATCCCACACTCTCTGGCACAGTGTTCCAGACCCTAACCTCTGGATTAATCCAGCCTATCCCACACACTCAGGCACTGTTTTCCAGACCCTAACGCATGTATTAATCCGGCCTATCCCACACTCACAGGCACTGTGTTCCAGATCCTAACCTCTGGATTAATCCGGCCTACCCCACACACTCAGGCTCTGTGTTCCAGACCCTAACCCCTGGATTAATCTGGCCTATCCCACACTCTCAGGCATGGTGTTCCAGACCAAAACCTCTGGATTAATCCTGCCGATCCCACACTCTCAGACACTGTGTTCCAGACCCAAACCCCTGGATTAATCCGGCCGACCCCACACTCTCAGGCACTGTGTTCCAGACCCTAACCGCTGGATTAATCCGGTTTATCCCACACTCTCAGGCACTGTGTTCCAGACCCTAACCCCTGGATTAATCCGGCCGATCCCACACGCTCAGGCACTTTGTTCCAGACCCTAACCCCTGGATTAATCCGGCCGATCACACACTCTCAGGCACTGTGTTCCAGACCCTATCCTCTGGATTAATTCGGCCTACCTCACACTCTCAGGCACTGTGTTCCAGACTCTAACGCATGGATTAATCCGCCTCTCCCACACTCTCAGGTACTGTATTCCAGACCCTAATCTCTGGATTAATCCAGCCTACCCCACACTCTCAGGCACTGCGTTCCAGACCCTAACCTCTGGATTAATCCGGCCTATCCCACACTCTCAGGCACTGTGTTCCACACCCTAACACCTGGATTAATCCGGCCTAGCCCACGCTCTCAGGCACTGTGTTCCAGACCCTAACCCCTGGATTTACCCGGCCGACCCCACACTCTTTGGCAGTATGTTCCAGACCCTTACCCCTGGATTTATCCGTCCTATCCTACACTCTCAGGCACTGTGTTCCAGACCTTAACCCCTGGATTGTTCCTGCATATCCCACTCTCTATGATACTGTGTTCCAGACGCTAACCCCCCGATTAATCCAGCCTCCCCACACTGTCAGACACTGTATTCCAGACCTTAACCCCTGGATTAATCCGGCCTATCCCACACTATCAGGCACTGTGTTCCAGACCCGAACCTCTGGATTAATCCGGCCTACCCCACACTCTCAGGCACTGTGTTCCAGACCCTAACCCCTAGATTAATCCGATTTACCCCACACTCTCAGGCACTGATTTCCAGACCGTAACCCCTGGATTAATCCGGCCTAGCCCACACTCTCAGGCACCGTGTTCCAGACCCTAACCACTGGATTTACCCGGCCTATCTCACACTCTCAGGCACCGTGTTCCAGAACCTAAGCCCTGGATTAATCCGCCCTATTCCCACACGCTCAGGCACTGTGTTACAGACCCTACCCCCTGGATTTACCCGGCATACCCCACACTCTGAGGCCCTGTGTCCCAGACCCGAACACCTAGATTAATCCTTCCTATCCCAGAATCTCAGGCACTATGTTCCAGACCCAAACCCCGGGTTTAATCCGCCCAATCCCACACTTTCAGACACTGTGTTCCAGACCCGAACCCCTGGATTACTCAAGCCTACCCCACACTCACAGGCACTGTGTTCCAGACCAAAACCTCTGGATTAATCCGGCCAATCCCACACTCTGAGAAACTGTGTTCCAGACCCGAACCCCTGGATTAATCCGGCCTGCCCCACACTCTCAGGCACTGTGTTCCAGACCCTAACCCCTGGATTAATCCGGCCTATCCCGCACTCTCAGGCACTGTGTTCCAGACCCTAACCTCTGGATTAATCCGGCCGATCCCACACTCTCAGGCACTCTGTTCCAGACCCTAACCTCTGGATTAATCCGGCCTATCCCACACTCTCAGACACTGTGTTCCAGACCCTAACCTCTGGATTGATCCGGCCTATCCCACACTCTCAGGCACTGTGTTCGACCCTAACCTCTGGATTAATTCGGCCTAACCCACACTCTCAGGCACTGTGTTCCACACCCTAACGCATGGATAATTCCGGCCTACCCCACACTCACAGGCACTGTGTTCCAGACCCTAAACTCTGGATTAATCTGGCCTATCCCACACTATCAGGCACTGTGTTCCAGACCCTAAAATCTGGATTAATCCGGCCTATCCCACACTCTCAGGCACTGTGTTCCTGACCCTAACCTCTGGATTAATCCAGCCTATCCCACACTCTCAGGCACTGTGTTCCAGACCCTAACGCATGCATTAATCAGGCCTATCCCACACTCTCAGGCACTGTGTTCCAGACCCTAACCTCTGGATTAATTCGGCCTACCCCACACTCTCTGGCACTCTGTTCCAGACCCTAATCCCTGGATTAATCCGCCCTATCCCACATTCACAGGCACTGTGTTCCAGACCTTAATCTCTGGATTATTCCGGCCTACCCAACACTCTCAGGCACTGTGTTCCAGAACCTAACCTCTGGATTAATCCGGCCTATCCCACACTCTCAGGCACTGTGTTCCAGACCCTAACCTCTGGATTAATCCGGCCTATCCCACACTCTCAGGCACTGTGTTCCAGACCCTAACGCATGGATTAATCCGGCCTATCCCACACTCTCAGGCACTGTGTTCCAGACCCTAACCTCTGGATTAATCCGGCCTACCCCACACTCTCAGGCACTGTGTTCCAGACCCTAACCCCTAGATTAATCCAGCCTCCCCACACTGTCAGACACTGTATTCCAGACCTTAACCCCTGGATTAATCCGGCCTATCCCACACTATCAGGCACTGTGTTCCAGACCCTAACCTCTGGAGTAATCCGGCCTACCCCACACTCTCAGGCACTGTGTTCCAGACCCTAACCCCTAGATTAATCCGATTTACCCCACACTCTCAGGCACTGATTTCCAGACCGTAACCCCTGGATTAATCCGGCCTAGCCCACGCTCTCAGGCACTGTGTTCAAGACCCTAACCCCTGGATTTACCCGGCCTACCCCACATTCTTAGGCACTATGTTCCAGACCCTAACCCCTGAATTAATCCGGCCTATCCTACACTCTCAGGCACTGTGTTCCAGACCCTAACCCCTGGATTAATCCGGCCTATCCTACACTCTCAGGCACTGTGTTCCAGACACTAACCTCTGGATTAATCCGGCCTTGCCCACACTCTCAGAAACTGTATTCCAGACCATAACCCCCAGATTAATCCAGCCTCCCCACACTGTCAGACACTGTGTTCCAGACCGTTACCCCTGGATTAATCCGGCCTAGCCCACACTCTCAGGCACCGTGTTCCAGACCCTAACCACTGGATTTACCCGGCCTATCTCACACTCTCAGGCACCGTGTTCCAGAACCTAAGCCCTGGATTAATCCGCCCTATTCCCACACTCTCAGGCACTGTGTTACAGACCCTACCCCCTGGATTTACCCGGCATACCCCACACTCTGAGGCCCTGTGTCCCAGACCCGAACACCTAGATTAATCCTTCCTATCCCAGAATCTCAGGCACTATGTTCCAGACCCAAACCCCGGGTTTAATCCGCACAATCCCACACTTTCAGACACTGTGTTCCAGACCCGAACCCCTGGATTAATCAAGCCTACCCCACACTCACAGGCACTGTGTTCCAGACCAAAACCTCTGGATTAATCCGGCCAATCCCACACTCTGAGAAACTGTGTTCCAGACCCGAACCCCTGGATTAATCCGGCCTGCCCCACACTCTCAGGCACTGTGTTCCACACCCTAACCCCTGGATTAATCCGGCCTATCCCGCACTCTCAGGCACTGTGTTCCAGACCCTAACCTCTGGATTAATCCGGCCGATCCCACACTCTCAGGCACTCTGTTCCAGACCCTAACCTCTGGATTAATCCGGCCTATCCCACACTCTCAGACACTGTGTTCCAGACCCTAACCTCTGGATTGATCCGGCCTATCCCACACTCTCAGGCACTGTGTTCGACCCTAACCTCTGGATTAATTCGGCCTAACCCACACTCTCAGGCACTGTGTTCCACACCCTAACGCATGGATAATTCCGGCCTACCCCACACTCACAGGCACTGTGTTCCAGACCCTAAACTCTGGATTAATCTGGCCTATCCCACACTATCAGGCACTGTGTTCCAGACCCTAAAATCTGGATTAATCCGGCCTATCCCACACTCTCAGGCACTGTGTTCCTGACCCTAACCTCTGGATTAATCCAGCCTATCCCACACTCTCAGGCACTGTGTTCCAGACCCTAACGCATGCATTAATCAGGCCTATCCCACACTCTCAGGCACTGTGTTCCAGACCCTAACCTCTGGATTAATTCGGCCTACCCCACACTCTCAGGCACTCTGTTCCAGACCCTAATCCCTGGATTAATCCGCCCTATCCCACATTCACAGGCACTGTGTTCCAGACCTTAATCTCTGGATTAATCCGGCCTACCCAACACTCTCAGGCACTGTGTTCCAGAACCTAACCTCTGGATTAATCCGGCCTATCCCACACTCTCAGGCTCTGTGTTCCAGACCCTAACCTCTGGATTAATCCGGCCTATCCCACACTCTCAGGCACTGTGTTCCAGACCCTAACGCATGGATTAATCCGGCCTATCCCACACTCTCAGGCACTGTGTTCCAGACCCTAACCCCTGGATTAATCCGGCCTACCCCACACTCACAGGCACTGTGTTCCAGACCCTAACCTCTGGATTAATCCGGCCTACCCCACACTCTCAGGCACTGTGTTCCAGATCATAACGCATGGATTAATCCGGCCTATCTAACACTCTCAGGCACTGTGTTCCAGACACTAACACCGGGATTGATCCGACCTATCCCAAACTCTCAGGCACTGTGTTCCAGACCCTAATCTCTGTATTAATCTGGCCTACCCAAAACACTCAGGCACGGTGTTCCAGACGCTAACCCCTGGATTATTCCTGCCTATCCCACTCTCTATGATACTGTGTTCCAGACCATAACCCCCAGATTAATCCAGCCTCCCCACACTGTCAGACACTGTGTTCCAGACCCTTACCCCTGGATTAATCCGGCCTAGCCCACACTCTCAGGCACCGTGTTCCAGACCCTAACCACTGGATTTACCCGGCCTATCTCACACTCGCAGGCACCGTGTTCCAGAACCTAAGCCCTGGATTAATCCGCCCTATTCCCACACTCTCAGGCACTGTGTTACAGACCCTACCCCCTGGATTTACCCGGCATACCCCACACTCTCAGGCCCTGTGTCCCAGACCCTAACACCTAGATTAATCCTTCCTATCCCAGAATCTCAGGCACTATGTTCCAGACCCAAACCCCTGGTTTAATCCGCCCTATCCTACACTTTCAGACACTGTGTTCAAGACACTAACCCCTGGATTAACCGGGCCTACCCCACAATCTGAGACACTGTGTTCCAGAACGTAACCGCTGGATTAATCCAGCCTATCCCACACTCTCAGGCACTGTGTTCCAGACCCAAACCTCTGGATTAATTCGGCCTAAACCACACTCTCAGGCACTCTGTTCCAGACCCTAATCCCTGGATTAATCCGCCCTAAACCACATTCACAGGCACTGTGTTCCAGACCCTAATCTCTGGATTAATCCGGCCTACCCAACACTCTCAGGCACTGTGTTCCAGATCCTAACCTCTGGATTAATCCGGCCTATCCCACACTCTCAGGCACTGTGTTCCAGACCCTAACCTCTGGATTAATCCGGCCTAGCCCACACTCTCAGGCACTGTGTTCCAGACCCTAACGCATGGATTAATCCGGCCTATCCCACACTCTCAGGCACTGTGTTCCAGACCCTAACCCCTGGATTAATCCGGCCTACCCCACACTCACAGGCACTGTGTTCCAGACCCTAACCGCTGGATTAATCCGGCCTATCCCACACTATCAGGCACTGTGTTCCAGACCCTAACCTTTGGATTTATCCGGCCTATCCCACACTCTCAGGCACTGTGTTCCAGACCCTAAACTCTGGATTAATCCGGCCTATCCCACACTATCAGGCACTGTGTTCCAGACCCTAACCTCTGGATTAATCCGGCCTATCCCACACTCTCAGGCACTGTGTTCCTGACCCCAACCTCTGGATTAATCCAGCCTATCCCACACACTCAGTCACTGTTTTACAGACCCTAACGCATGTATTAATCCGGCCTATCCCACACTCTCAGGCACTGTGTTCCACACCCTAACGCATGGATAATTCCGGCCTATCCCACACTCACAGGCACTGTGTTCCAGACCCTAACCTCTGGATTAATCCAGCCTATCCCACACTCTCAGGCAATGTGTTCCAGACCCAAACCTCTGGATTAATTCGGCCTAAACCACACTCTCAGGCACTGTGTTCCAGACCCTAACCCCTGGATTAATCCGGCGTACCCCACACTCACAGGCACTGTGTTCCAGACCCTAACCCTTGGATTAATCAGGCCTACCCAAAACTCTCAGGCACTGTGTTCCAGACCCTAACCTCTGGATTAATCCGGCCTATCCCACACTCTCAGGCACTGTGTTCCAGACCCTAAACTCTGGATTAATCCGGCCTATCCCACACACTCAGTCACTGTTTTACAGACCCTAACGCATGTATTAATCCGGCCTATCCCACACTCTCAGGCACTGTGTTCCACACCCTAACGCATGGATAATTCCGGCCTATCCCACACTCACAGGCACTGTGTTCCAGACCCTAACCTCTGGATTAATCCAGCCTATCCCACACTCTCAGGCAATGTGTTCCAGACCCAAACCTCTGGATTAATTCGGCCTAAACCACACTCTCAGGCACTGTGTTCCAGACCCTAACGCATGCATTAATCAGGTCTATCCCACACTCTCAGGCACTGTGTTCCAGACCCTAACCTCTGGATTAATTCGGCCTACCCCACACTCTCAGGCACTGTGTTCCAGATCGTAACCTCTGGATTAATCCGGCCTATCCCACACTCTCAGGCACTGTGTTCCAGAACCTAAGGCCTGGATTAATCCGTCCTATCCCAGACTCTCAGGCACCGTGTTCCAGAACCTAAGCCCTGGATTAATCCGCCCTATCCCACATTCTCAGGCACTGTGTTCCAGATCCTAACCTCTGGATTAATCCGGCCTATCCCACACTCTCAGGCACTGTGTTCCAGAACCTAAGGCCTGGATTAATCCGTCCTATCCCAGACTCTCAGGCACCGTGTTCCAGAACCTAAGCCCTGGATTAATCCGCCCTATCCCACATTCTCAGGCACTGTGTTCCAGACCCTAATCTCTGGATTAATCCGGCCTATCCCACACTCTCAGGCACTGTGTTCCAGACCCTAATCTCTGGATTAATCCGGCCTATCCCACCCTCTCAGGCACTGTGTTCCAGACCCTAACCTCTGGATTAATCCGGCCTATCCCACACTCTCAGGCACTGTGTTCCAGACCCCAAGGCATGTATTAATCCGGCCTATCCCACACTCTCAGGCACTGTGTTCCAGACCCTAACCCCTGGATTAATCCGGCGTACCCCACACTCACAGGCACTGTGTTCCAGACCCTAACCCTTGGATTAATCAGGCCTACCCAAAACTCTCAGGCACTGTGTTCCAGACCCTAACCTCTGGATTAATCCGGCCTATCCCACACTCTCAGGCACTGTGTTCCAGACCCTAAACTCTGGATTAATCCGGCCTATCCCACACTTTCAGGCACTGTGTTCCAGACCCTAACCTCTGGATTAATCCGGCCTATCCCACACTCTCTGGCACTGTGTTCCAGACCCTAACCTCTGGATTAATCCAGCCTATCCCACACACTCAGGCACTGTTTTCCAGACCCTAACGCATGTATTAATCCGGCCTATCCCACACTCACAGGCACTGTGTTCCAGATCCTAACCTCTGGATTAATCCGCCCTATCCCACATTCACAGGCACTGTGTTCCAGACCTTAATCTCTGGATTAATCCGGCCTACCCAACACTCTCAGGCACTGTGTTCCAGAACCTAACCTCTGGATTAATCCGGCCTATCCCACACTCTCAGGCTCTGTGTTCCAGACCCTAACCTCTGGATTAATCCGGCCTATCCCACACTCTCAGGCACTGTGTTCCAGACCCTAATGCATGGATTAATCCGGCCGATCCCACACTCTCAGACACTGTGTTCCAGACCCAAACCCCTGGATTAATCCGGCCGACCCCACACTCTCAGGCACTGTGTTCCAGACCCTAACCGCTGGATTAATCCGGTTTATCCCACACTCTCAGGCACTGTGTTCCAGACCCTGACCTCTGGATTAATCCGGCCGATCCCACACGCTCAGGCACTTTGTTCCAGACCCTAACCCCTGGATTAATCCGGCCGATCCCACACGCTCAGGCACTTTGTTCCAGACCCTAACCTCTGGATTAATCCAGCCGATCACACACTCTCAGGCACTGTGTTCCAGACCCTATCCTCTGGATTAATTCGGCCTACCTCACACTCTCAGGCACTGTGTTCCAGACCCTAACGCATGGATTAATCCGCCTCTCCCACACTCTCAGGTACTGTATTCCAGACCCTAATCTCTGGATTAATCCAGCCTACCCCACACTCTCAGGCACTGCGTTCCAGACCCTAACCTCTGGATTAATCCGGCCTATCCCACACTCTCAGGCACTGTGTTCCACACCCTAACACCTGGATTAATCCGGCCTAGCCCACGCTCTCAGGCACTGTGTTCCAGACCCTAACCCCTGGATTTACCCGGCCTACCCCACACTCTTTGGCAGTATGTTCCAGACCCTTACCCCTGGATTTATCCGTCCTATCCTACACTCTCAGGCACTGTGTTCCAGACCCTAACCCCTGGATTGTTCCTGCATATCCCACTCTCTATGATACTGTGTTCCAGACGCTAACCCCCCGATTAATCCAGCCTCCCCACACTGTCAGACACTGTATTCCAGACCTTAACCCCTGGATTAATCCGGCCGAGCCCACACTCTCAGGCACTGTGTTCCAGACCCTAACCTCTGGATTAATCAAGCCTACCCCACACTCACAGGCACTGTGTTCCAGACCAAAACCTCTGGATTAATCCGGCCAATCCCACACTCTGAGAAACTGTGTTCCAGACACGAACCCCTGGATTAATCCGGCCTGCCCCACACTCTCAGGCACTGTGTTCCAGACCCTAACCCCTGGATTAATCCGGCCTATCCCGCACTCTCAGGCACTGTGTTCCAGACCCTAACCTCTGGATTAATCCGGCCGATCCCACACTCTCAGGCACTCTGTTCCAGACCCTAACCTCTGGATTAATCCGGCCTATCCCACACTCTCAGACACTGTGTTCCAGACCCTAACCTCTGGATTGATCCGGCCTATCCCACACTCTCAGGCACTGTGTTCGACCCTAACCTCTGGATTAATTCGGCCTAACCCACACTCTCAGGCACTGTGTTCCACACCCTAACGCATGGATAATTCCGGCCTACCCCACACTCACAGGCACTGTGTTCCAGACCCTAAACTCTGGATTAATCTGGCCTATCCCACACTATCAGGCACTGTGTTCCAGACCCTAAAATCTGGATTAATCCGGCCTATCCCACACTCTCAGGCACTGTGTTCCTGACCCTAACCTCTGGATTAATCCAGCCTATCCCACACTCTCAGGCACTGTGTTCCAGACCCTAACGCATGCATTAATCAGGCCTATCCCACACTCTCAGGCACTGTGTTCCAGACCCTAACCTCTGGATTAATTCGGCCTACCCCACACTCTCAGGCACTCTGTTCCAGACCCTAATCCCTGGATTAATCCGCCCTATCCCACATTCACAGGCACTGTGTTCCAGACCTTAATCTCTGGATTAATCCGGCCTACCCAACACTCTCAGGCACTGTGTTCCAGAACCTAACCTCTGGATTAATCCGGCCTATCCCACACTCTCAGGCACTGTGTTCCAGACCCTAACCTCTGGATTAATCCGGCCTATCCCACACTCTCAGGCACTGTGTTCCAGACCCTAACGCATGGATTAATCCGGCCTATCCCACACTCTCAGGCACTGTGTTCCAGACCCTAACCTCTGGATTAATCCGGCCTACCCCACACTCTCAGGCACTGTGTTCCAGACCCTAACCCCTAGATTAATCCAGCCTCCCCACACTGTCAGACACTGTATTCCAGACCTTAACCCCTGGATTAATCCGGCCTATCCCACACTATCAGGCACTGTGTTCCAGACCCTAACCTCTGGAGTAATCCGGCCTACCCCACACTCTCAGGCACTGTGTTCCAGACCCTAACCCCTAGATTAATCCGATTTACCCCACACTCTCAGGCACTGATTTCCAGACCGTAACCCCTGGATTAATCCGGCCTAGCCCACGCTCTCAGGCACTGTGTTCAAGACCCTAACCCCTGGATTTACCCGGCCTACCCCACATTCTTAGGCACTATGTTCCAGACCCTAACCCCTGAATTAATCCGGCCTATCCTACACTCTCAGGCACTGTGTTCCAGACCCTAACCCCTGGATTAATCCGGCCTATCCTACACTCTCAGGCACTGTGTTCCAGACCGTAACCTCTGGATTAATCCGGCCTTGCCCACACTCTCAGAAACTGTATTCCAGACCATAACCCCCAGATTAATCCAGCCTCCCCACACTGTCAGACACTGTGTTCCAGACCGTTACCCCTGGATTAATCCGGCCTAGCCCACACTCTCAGGCACCGTGTTCCAGACCCTAACCACTGGATTTACCCGGCCTATCTCACACTCTCAGGCACCGTGTTCCAGAACCTAAGCCCTGGATTAATCCGCCCTATTCCCACACTCTCAGGCACTGTGTTACAGACCCTACCCCCTGGATTTACCCGGCATACCCCACACTCTGAGGCCCTGTGTCCCAGACCCGAACACCTAGATTAATCCTTCCTATCCCAGAATCTCAGGCACTATGTTCCAGACCCAAACCCCGGGTTTAATCCGCCCAATCCCACACTTTCAGACACTGTGTTCCAGACCCGAACCCCTGGATTAATCAAGCCTACCCCACACTCACAGGCACTGTGTTCCAGACCAAAACCTCTGGATTAATCCGGCCAATCCCACACTCTGAGAAACTGTGTTCCAGACCCGAACCCCTGGATTAATCCGGCCTGCCCCACACTCTCAGGCACTGTGTTCCAGACCCTAACCCCTGGATTAATCCGGCCTATCCCGCACTCTCAGGCACTGTGTTCCAGACCCTAACCTCTGGATTAATCCGGCCGATCCCACACTCTCAGGCACTCTGTTCCAGACCCTAACCTCTGGATTAATCCGGCCTATCCCACACTCTCAGACACTGTGTTCCAGACCCTAACCTCTGGATTGATCCGGCCTATCCCACACTCTCAGGCACTGTGTTCGACCCTAACCTCTGGATTAATTCGGCCTAACCCACACTCTCAGGCACTGTGTTCCACACCCTAACGCATGGATAATTCCGGCCTACCCCACACTCACAGGCACTGTGTTCCAGACCCTAAACTCTGGATTAATCTGGCCTATCCCACACTATCAGGCACTGTGTTCCAGACCCTAAAATCTGGATTAATCCGGCCTATCCCACACTCTCAGGCACTGTGTTCCTGACCCTAACCTCTGGATTAATCCAGCCTATCCCACACTCTCAGGCACTGTGTTCCAGACCCTAACGCATGCATTAATCAGGCCTATCCCACACTCTCAGGCACTGTGTTCCAGACCCTAACCTCTGGATTAATTCGGCCTACCCCACACTCTCAGGCACTCTGTTCCAGACCCTAATCCCTGGATTAATCCGCCCTATCCCACATTCACAGGCACTGTGTTCCAGACCTTAATCTCTGGATTAATCCGGCCTACCCAACACTCTCAGGCACTGTGTTCCAGAACCTAACCTCTGGATTAATCCGGCCTATCCCACACTCTCAGGCACTGTGTTCCAGACCCTAACCTCTGGATTAATCCGGCCTATCCCACACTCTCAGGCACTGTGTTCCAGACCCTAACGCATGGATTAATCCGGCCTATCCCACACTCTCAGGCACTGTGTTCCAGAACCTAACCCCTGGATTAATCCGGCCTACCCCACACTCACAGGCACTGTGTTCCAGACCCTAACCTCTGGATTAATCCGGCCTACCCCACACTCTCAGGCACTGTGTTCCAGATCCTAACGCATGGATTAATCCGGCCTATCTAACACTCTCAGGCACTGTGTTCCAGACACTAACACCGGGATTGATCCGACCTATCCCAAACTCTCAGGCACTGTGTTCCAGACCCTAATCTCTGTATTAATCTGGCCTACCCAAAACTCTAAGGCACTGTGTTCCAGACCCTAACCTCTGGATTAATCCGGCCTATCCAACACTCTCAGGCACTGTGTTCCAGACCCTAACCTCTGGATTAATCCGGCCTATCCCACACTTTCAGGCACTGTGTTCCAGACCCTAACCTCTGGATTAATCCGGCCTATCCCACACTCTCAGGCACTGTGTTCGTGACCCCAACCTCTGGATTAATCCAGCCTATCCCACACACTCAGTCACTGTTTTACAGACCCTAACGCATGTATTAATCCGGCCTATCCCACACTCTCAGGCACTGTGTTCCAGATCCTAACCTCTGGATTAATCCGCCCTATCACAAACTCTCAGGCACTGTGTTCCAGAACCTAAGGCCTGGATTAATCCGTCCTATCCCAGACTCTCAGGCACCGTGTTCCAGAACCTAAGCCCTGGATTAATCTGCCCTATCCCACATTCTCAGGCACTGTGTTCCAGACCCTAATTTCTTGATTAATCCGGCCTATCCCACACTCTCAGGCACTGTGTTCCAGACCCTAATCTCTGGATTAATCCGGCCTATCCCACACTCTCAGGCACTGTGTTCCAGACCCTAACCTCTGGATTAATCCGGCCTATCCCACACTCTCAGGCACTGTGTTCCAGACCCCAACGCATGTATTAATCCGGCCTATCCCACACTCTGAGGCACTGTGTTCCAGACCCTAACCCCTGGATTAATCCGGCCTACCCCACACTCACAGGCACTGTGTTCCAGACCCTAACCCCTGGATTAATCAGGCCTACCCAAAACTCTCAGGCACTGTGTTCCAGACCCTAACCTCTGGATTAATCCGGCCTATCCCACACTCTCAGGCACTGTGTTCCAGACCCTAACCTCTGGATTAATCCGGCCTATCCCACACTTTCAGGCACTGTGTTCCAGACCCTAACCTCTGGATTAATCCGGCCTATCCCACACTCTCAGACACTGTGTTCCAGACCCTAACCTCTGGATTAATCCAGCCTATCCCACACACTCAGGCACTGTTTTCCAGACCCTAACGCATGTATTAATCCGGCCTATCCCACACTCACAGGCACTGTGTTCCAGATCCTAACCTCTGGATTTATCCGGCCTACCCCACACACTCAGGCTCTGTGTTCCAGACCCTAACCCCTGGATGAATCCGGCCGATCCCACACTCTCAGACACTGTGTTCCAGACCAAACCCCTGGATTAATCCGGCCGACCCCACACTCTCAGGCACTGTGTTCCAGACCCTAACCGCTGGATTAATCCGTCTTATCCCACACTCTCAGGCACTGTGTTCCAGACCCTAACCTCTGGATTAATTCGGCCTACCTCACACTCTCAGGCACTGTGTTCCAGACCATAACCTCTGGATTAATCCGGCCTATCCCACACTCTCAGGTACTATATTCCAGACCCTAACGCATGGATTAATCCAGCCTACCCCACACTCTCAGGCACTGCGTTCCAGACCATAACCTCTGGATTAATCCGGCCTATCCCACACTCTAAGGCACTGTGTTCCACACCCTAACACCTGGATTAATCCGGCCTAGCCCACGCTCTCAGGCACTGTGTTCCAGACCCTAACCCCTGGATTTACCCGGCCTACCCCACACTCTTTGGCAGTATGTTCCAGACCCTTACCCCTGGATTTATCCGTCCTATCCTACACTCTCAGGCACTGTGTTCCAGACCCTAACCCCTGGATTGTTCCTGCATATCCCACTCTCTATGATACTGTGTTCCAGACGCTAACCCCCCGATTAATCCAGCCTCCCCACACTGTCAGACACTGTGTTCCAGACCTTAACCCCTGGATTAATCCGGCCTATCCCACACTATCAGGCACTGTGTTCCAGACTCTAACCTCTGGATTAATCCGGCCTACCCCACACTCTCAGGCACTGTGTTCCAGACCCTAACCCCTAGATTAATCCGATTTACCCCACACTCTTAGGCACTGATTTCCAGACCCTAACCCCTGGATTAATCCGGCCGAGCCCGCGCTCATCGGCACTGTGTTCAAGACCCTAACCCCTGGATTTACCCGGCCTACCCCACATTCTTAGGCACTATGTTCCAGACCCTAACCCCTGAATTGATCCGGCCTATCCTACACTCTCAGGCACTGTGTTCCAGACCCTAACCTCTGGATTAATCCGGCCTTGCCCACACTCTCAGAAACTGTGTTCCAGACCATAACCCCCAGATTAATCCAGCCTCCCCACACTGTCAGACACTGTGTTCCAGACCCTTACCCCTGGATTAATCCGGCCTAGCCCACACTCTCAGGCACCGTGTTCCAGACCCTAACCACTGGATTTACCCGGCCTATCTCACACTCGCAGGCACCGTGTTCCAGAACCTAAGCCCTGGATTAATCCGCCCTATTCCCACACTCTCAGGCACTGTGTTACAGACCCTACCCCCTGGATTTACCCGGCATACCCCACACTCTCAGGCCCTGTGTCCCAGACCCTAACACCTAGATTACTCCTTCCTATCCCAGAATCTCAGGCACTATGTTCCAGACCCAAACCCCTGGTTTAATCCGCCCTATCCTACACTTTCAGACACTGTGTTCAAGACACTAACCCCTGGATTAACCGGGCCTACCCCACAATCTGAGACACTGTGTTCCAGAACGTAACCGCTGGATTAATCCAGCCTACCCCACACTCTCAGGCACTGTGTTACAGACGCTAACCCCTGGATTTTTCCTGCCTATCCCACTCTCTATGATACTGTGTTCCAGACCCTAACCCCCAAATTAATCCAGCCTCCCCACACTGTCAGACAGTGTGTTCCAGACACTAACCCCTGGATTTACCCGGCCTACCCAACAATCTCAGGCACTGTGTCCCAGACCCTAACCCCTGGATTAATCCGTCCTATCACACACTCTCAGGCACTGTGCTCCAGACCATAACCCCTGGATTAATCCGTCCTATCCCACACTCTCAGACACTATGTTCCAGACCCTAACCCCTGGATTAATCAAGCCTGCACCACACTCTCAGGCACTGTGTTCCAGACCCTAACCCCTGGATTAATCCGGCCTATCCCACACTCTCAGACACTATGTTCCAGACCCTAACCCCTGGATTAATCCCGCCTACCCCACACTCTCAGGCACTGTGTTCCAGACCCTAACCCCTGGATTAATCCGGCCTATCCCGCACTCTCAGGCACTGTGTTCCAGACCCTAACCTCTGGATTAATCCGGCCGATCCCAGACTCTCAGGCACTCTGTTCCAGACCCTAACCTCTGGATTAATCCGGCCTATCCCACACTCTCAGGCACTGTGTTCGACCCTAACCTCTGGATTAATTCGGCCTATCCCACACTCTCAGGCACTGTGTTCCACACCCTAACGCATGGATAATTCCGGCCTATCCCACACTCACAGGCACTGTGTTCCAGAACGTAACCTCTGGATTAATCCGGCCTATCCCACACTCTCAGGCACTGTGTTCCAGACCCTAACTTCTGGATTAATCCGGCCTATCCCACACTTTCAGGCACTGTGTTCCAGACCCTAACCTCTGGATTAATCCGGCCTATCCCACACTCTCTGGCACTGTGTTCCAGACCCTAACCTCTGGATTAATCCAGCCTATCCCACACACTCAGGCACTGTTTTCCAGACCCTAACGCATGTATTAATCCGGCCTATCCCACACTCACAGGCACTGTGTTCCAGATCCTAACCTCTGGATTTATCCGGCCTACCCCACACACTCAGGCTCTGTGTTCCAGACCCTCACCCCTGGATTAATCCGGCCTATCCCTCACTCTCAGGCACGGTGTTCCAGACCAAAACCTCTGGATAAATCCGGCCGATCCCACACTCTCAGACACTGTGTTCCAGACCCAAACCCCTGGATTAATCCGGCCGACCCCACACTCTCAGGCACTGTGTTCCAGACCCTAACCGCTGGATTAATCCGTCTTATCCCACACTCTCAGGCACTGTGTTCCAGACCCTAACCTCTGGATTAATTCGGCCTAGCTCACACTCTCAGGCACTGTGTTCCAGACCATAACCTCTGGATTAATCCGGCCTATCCCACACTCTCAGGTACTATATTCCAGACCCTAACGCATGGATTAATCCAGCCTACCCCACACTCTCAGGCACTGCGTTCCAGACCATAACCTCTGGATTAATCCGGCCTATCCCACACTCTAAGGCACTGTGTTCCACACCCTAACACCTGGATTAATCCGGCCTAGTCCACGCTCTCAGGCACTGTGTTCCAGACCCTAACCCCTGGATTTACCCGGCCTACCCCACACTCTTTGGCAGTATGTTCCAGACCCTTACCCCTGGATTTATCCGTCCTATCCTACACTCTCAGGCACTGTGTTCCAGACCCTAACCCCTGGATTGTTCCTGCATATCCCACTCTCTATGATACTGTGTTCCAGACGCTAACCCCCAGATTAATCCAGCCTCCCCACACTGTCAGACACTGTGTTCCAGACCTTAACCTCTGGATTAATCCGGCCGATCCCAGACTCTCAGGCACTCTGTTCCAGACCCTAACCTCTGGATTAATCCGGCCTATCCCACACTCTCAGGCACTGTGTTCGACCCTAACCTCTGGATTAATTCGGCCTATCCCACACTCTCAGGCACTGTGTTCCACACCCTAACGCATGGATAATTCCGGCCTATCCCACAGTCACAGGCACTGTGTTCCAGAATGTAACCTCTGGATTAATCTGGCCTATCCCACACTATCAGGCACTGTGTACCAGACCCTAAAATCTGGATTAATCCGGCCTGTCCCACACTCTCAGGCACTGTGTTCCAGACCCTAACCTCTGGATTAATCCAGCCAATTCCACACTCTCAGGCACTGTGTTCCAGACCCTAACCCCTGGATTAATCCAGCCTCCCCACACTGTCAGACACTGTGTTCCAGACACTAACCCCTGGATTTACCCAGCCTATCTCACACTCTCAGGCACCGTGTTCCAGACAATACCCCTGGATTAATCCGCCCAACCCACACTCTCAGGCACTGTGTTCCAGACCCTAACCTCTGGATTAATTCGGCCGATCCCACACTCTCAGGCACTGTGTTCCAGACCCTACGGCATGGATTAATCCGGCCGATCCCACACTCTCAGGCACTGTGTTCCAGAACCTAACCCCTGGATTAATCCGGCCTATGCCACACTCTCAGGCACTGTGTTCCAGACCCTAACCCCTGGATTAATCCGGCCTATCCCACACTCTCGATCACTGTGTTCCAGACACTAACCCCTGGATTAACCCGGCCTATCCCACACTCTCAGGCACTCTGTTCCAGTCCCTAACCCCTGGATTAATCCGGCCTATCCCACACTCTCAGGCACTCTGTTCCAGACCCTAACCCCTGGATTAATCCGGCCTATCCCACACTCTCAGGCACTGTGTTCCAGACCCTAACCCCTGGATTAATCCGGCCTATCACAAACTCTCAGGCACTGTGTTCCAGACCCTAACCCCTGGATTAATCTGGCCTATCCCACACTCTCAGGCACTGTGTTCCAGACCCTAACCTCTGGATTAATCCGGCCTATCCCACAATCTCAGGCACTGTGTTCCATACCCTAACCTCTGGATTAATCCGGCCTACCCCACACTCTCAGGCACTGTGTTCCAGACCCTAACCCCTGGAGAAATCCGGTTTGGCCCACGCTGTCAGGCGCTGTGTTCAACACTCTAACCCCTGGATTTAACCGGCCTACCCCACACTCTTAGGCACTATGTTCCAGACCCTAACCCCTGGATTAATCCGGCCTATCCTACACTCACAGGCACTGTGTTCCAGACACTAACCCCTGGAATAACCCGGCCTATCACACACTCTCAGGCACTGTGTTCCAGACCCTAACCCCTGGATTAATCCGGCCTATCCCACACTCTCAGGCATTATGTTCCAGACCCTAACCTCTGGATTAATCCGGCCTATCCCACACTCTCAGGCACTGTGTTCCAGATCCTAACCTCTGGATTAATGCACCCTATCCCACACTTTCAGGCACTGTGTTCCAGATCCTAAACTTTGGAATAATCCGGCCTAGCCCACACTCTCGGAAACTGTATTCCAGACCCTAACACCTGGATTTAATCCGGACTATCTCACATTCTCAGGCACCGTGTTGCAGACACTAATCCCTGGATTAATCCGGCCGACCCCACACTCTCAGGCACTGTGTTCCAGACCGAAACCCCTGGATTAATCCGCCCTATCCCACACTTTCAGCCACTGTGTTCAAGACACTAACCCCTGGATTAACCAGGCTTAACCCACACTCTGAGACACTGTGTTCCAGAACGTAACCGCTGGAATAGTCTGGCCTATCCCACACTCTCAGGCACTGTGTTCCAGACGCTAACCCCTGGATTATTCCTGCCTAGCCCACTCTCTATCATACTGTGTTCCAGACCATAACCCCTGGATTAATCCGGCCTATCCCACACTCTCAGGCACTGTGTTCCAGACCCAAACCCCTGGATTAATCCGGCCTATCCCACAGTCTCAGGCACTGTGCTCCAGACCCTAACCCCTGGATTAATCCGGCCGATCCCACACTCTCAGACAGTGTGTTCGAGACCCTAATCTCTGGATTAATACGGCCTAGCCAAAACCCTCAGGCACTGTGTTCCAGACTCTAACCCCTGGATTAATCCGGCCTAGCCCACGCTCTCAGGCTCTGTGTTCAAGACCATAACCCCTGGATTTACCCGGCCTACCCCACACTCTTAGGCACTATGCTCCAGACCCTAACCCCTGGATTAATCCAGCCTGTCCTACACTCTCAGGCACTGTGTTCCAGACCCTAACTCCTGGATTAATTGGCCTTACCCCACACTCTCAGGCACTGTGTCCCAGAAACTAACCTCTCGATTAATTCGGCCTACGCCACACTCTCAGGGACTGTGTTCCAGACAGTAATCCCTGGATTAACCCGGCCTACCCCACACTCTCAGTCACTGTGTTCCAGACCCTAACCTCTGGATTAATCCGGCCTATCCCACACTCTCAGGCACTGTGTTCCAAAACCTAACCTCTGGATTAATCCGCCCTATCCCACACTCTCAGGCACTGTGTTTCAGATCCTAACCTCTGGATTAATCTTCCCTATTCCACACTTTCAGACACTGTGTTCAAGACACTAATCCCTGGATTAACCGGGCCTATCCCACACTCTCAGGCACTGTGTTCCAGACCCTAACAACTGGATTAATCCGGCATAGCCCACGCTCTCAGGCACTGTGTACAAGACCCTAACCCCTGGATTTACGCGGCCTACCCCACACTCTTAGGCACTATGTTCCAGACCCTAACCCCTGGATTAATCCGCCCTATCCCACACTTTCAGACAATGTGAACCAGACACTAACCCCTGGATTAACCTGGCCTATCTCACACTCTCAGGCACTGTGTTCCAGACCCTAACCCCTGGATTCATCCAGCCTATGCCACACTATCAGGCACTGTGTTCCAGACCCTAATTTCTGGATTAATCTGGCCTATCCCACACTCTCAGGCACTGTGTTCCAGATCCTAACCTCTGGATTAATGCACCCTATCCCACACTCTCAGGCACTGTGTTCCAGATCCTAACCTTTGGATTAATCCGGCCTCGCCCACACTCTCAGAAACTGTATTCCAGACCCTAACCCCTGGATTTAATCCGGCCTATCTCACACTCTCAGGCACCGTGTTCCAGACCCTAATCCCTGGATTTACCCGGTCTATCCCACACTCTCAGGCACGGTGTTCCAGACGCTAACCCCTGGATTATTCCTGCATATCCCACTCTCTATGATACTGTGTTCCAGACCCTAACCCCCCGATTAATCCAGCCTCCCCACACTGTCAGACACTGTGTTCCAGACCCTAACCCCTGGATTAATCCGGCCTAGCCCACACTCTCAGGCACTGTGTTCCAGACCCGAACCCCTGGATTTATCCGGTCTATCTCACACTCTCAGGCACCGTGTTCCAGACCCTACCCCCTAGAATTACACGGCCTACCCCACACTCTCAGGCACTGTGTCCCAGACCCTAACACCTGGATTAATCCATCCTATCCCACACTCTCAGACACTATGTTCCAGACCCAAACCCCTGGATTAATCCAGCCTATCACACACTCTCAGGCACTGTGTTGCAGACCCTAACCCCTGGATTAATCCGGCCTGTCCCACACTCTCGATCACTGTGTTCCAGACACTAACCCCTGGAATAACCCGGCCTATCACACACTCTCAGACACTGTGTTCCAGACCCTAACCTCTGGATTAATCTGGCCTATCCCACACTCTCAGGCACTGTGTTCCAGATCCTAACCTCTGGATTAATGCACCCTATCCCACACTCTCAGCCACTGTGTTCCAGATCCTAAACTTTGGAATAATCCGGCCTAGCACACACTCTCGGAAACTGTTTTCCAGACCCTAACACCTGGATTTCATCCGGACTATCTCACATTCTCAGGCACCGTGTTCCAGACACTAATCCCTGGATTAATCCGCCCTATCCCACACTTTCAGACACTGTGTTCAAGACACTAACCCCTGGATTAACCGGGCCTAACCCACACTCTCAGACACTGTGTTCCAGAACGTAACCGCTGGATTAGTCCGGCCAATCCCACACTCTCAGGCACTGTGTTCCAGACGCTAACCCCTGGATTATTCCTGCCAGCCCACTCTCTATGATACTGTGTTCCAGACCATAACCCCTGGATTAATCCAGCCTCCCCACACTGTCAGACACTGTGTTCCAGACCCTAATCCCTGGATTAATCCGGCCTATCCCTCACTCTCAGGCACTGTGTTCCAGACCCTAACCCCTGGATTTAACCGGTCTATCTCACACACTCAGGCACTGTGTTCCAGACCCAAACCCCTGGATTAATCTGGCCTATCCCACAGTCTCAGGCACTGTGCTCCAGACCCTAACTCCTGGATTAATCCGGCCTATCCCACACTCTCAGGCACTGCATTTCAGTCCAAAACCTCTGGATTAATCCGGCCGATCCCACACTCTCAGACAGTGTGTTCCAGACCCTAATCTCTGGATTAATACGGCCTAGCCAAAACCCTCAGGCACTGTGTTCCAGACTCTAACCCCTGGATTAATCTGGCCTATCCCACACTCTCAGGCACTGTGTTCAAGACCCTAACCTCTGGATTAATCCGGCCTACCCCACACTCTCAGGCACTGTGTTCAAGACCCTAACCCCTGGATTAATCCGGCCTAGCCCACGCTCTCAGGCACTGTGTTCAAGACCATAACCCCTGGATTTACCCGGCCTTCCCCACACTCTTAGGTACTATGTTCCAGACCCTAACCCCTGGATTAATCCAGCCTGTCCTACACTCTCAGGCACTGTGTTCCAGACCCTAAATTCTGGATTAATTGCGTTTACCCCACACTCTCAGGCACTGTGTCCCAGAAACTAACCTCTCGATTAATTCGGCCTATGCCACACTCTCAGGCACTGTGTTCCAGACAGTAACCCCTGGATTAACCCGGCCTATCCCACACTCTCAGTCACTGTGTTCCAGACCCTAACCTCTGGATTAATCCGGCATATCCCACACTCTCAGGCACTGTGTTCCAGATCCTAACCTCTGGATTAATCCGGCCGAGCCCACACTCTCAGAAACTGTATTCCAGAACAAAACCCCTGGATTAATCCGCCCTATCCCACACTTTCAGACACAGTGTTCAAGACACTAATCCCTGGATTAAGCGGGCCTATCCCACACTCTGAGACACTGTGTTCCAGAACGTAACCGCTGGATTAGTCCAGCCTATCCCACACTCTCAGGCACTGTGTTCCAGACGCTAATCTCAGGATTAATCCGGCCTACCCCACACTCTCAGGCACTGTGTTCCAGACTCTAACACCTGGATTAATCCGGCCTAGCCCACGCTCTCAGGCACTGTGTTCAAGACCCTAACCCCTGGATTTACCCGGCCTACTCCACACTCTTAGGCACTATGTTCCAGACCCTAACCCCTGGATTAATCCGGCCTATCCTACACTCTTAGGCACTGTGTTCCAGACACTAACCCCTGGATTAACCCGGTCTATCTCACACTCTCAAGCACTGTGTTCCAGACCCTAATCTCTGGATTAATGCACCCGATCCCACACTCTCAGGCACTGTGTTCCAGATCCTAACCTTTGGATTAATCCGGCCTAGCCCACACTCTCAGACACTGTATTCCAGACCCTAACCCCTGGATTTAATCCGGCCTATCTCACACTCTCAGGCACCGTGTTCCAGACCCTAATCCCTGGATTTACCCGGTCTATCCCACACTCTCAGGCATGGTGTTCCAGACGCTAACCCCTGGATTATTCCAGCATATCCCACTCTCTATGATACTGTGTTCCAGATCCTAACCCCCCGATTAATCCAGCCTCCCCACATTCTCAGGCACTGCGTACCAGACCCTAACCCCTGGATTAATCCGGCCTATCCCACACTCTCAGGCACTCTGTTCCAGACCCTAACCCCTGGATTAATCAGGCCTATCCCACACTCTCAGGCACTGTGTTCCAGACCCTAACCCCTGGATTAATCCGGCCTATCCCACACTCTCAGGCACTATGTTCCAGACCCTAACCCCTGGATAAATCTGGCCTATCCCACACTCTCAGGCATGGTGTTCCAGACCAAAACCTCTGGATTAATACGGCCTACCCCACACTCTAAGGCACTGTGTTCCAGACACTAACCCCTGGATTAATCCGGCCTATCCGACACTCTCAGGCACTGTGTTCCAGACCCTAACCTCTGGATTAATCCGGCCTATCCCACACTCTCAGGCACTGTGTTCCAGATCCTAAACTCTGGACTAATCCACCCTATCCCACACTCTCAGGCACTGTGTTCCAGATCCTAACCTCTGGATTAATCCGGCCTAGCCCACACTCTCAGAAACTGTATTCCAGAACAAAACCCCTGGATTAATCCGCCCTATCCCACAC
Source organism: Chiloscyllium punctatum (assembly GCF_047496795.1). Taxonomy (NCBI): domain Eukaryota; kingdom Metazoa; phylum Chordata; class Chondrichthyes; order Orectolobiformes; family Hemiscylliidae; genus Chiloscyllium; species Chiloscyllium punctatum. The sequence continues at coordinate 77,914,075 of NC_092768.1, forward strand.
TTTCAGATACTGAGTTCAAGACACTAATCCCTGGATTAACCGGGCCTATCCCACACTCTGAGACACTGTGTTCCAGAACGTAACCGCTGGATTAGTCCGGCCTATCCCACACTCTCAGGCACTGTGTTCCAGACGCTAACTTCAGGATTAATCCGGCCTACCCCACACTCTCAGGCACTGTGTTCCAGACCCGAACCCATGGATTAATCCGGCCTAGCCCACGCTCTCAGGCACTGTGTTCAAGACCCTAACCCCTGGATTTACCCGGCCTACCCCACACTCTTAGGCACTATGTTCGAGACCCTAACCCCTGGATTAATCCGGCCTCTCCTACACTCTCAGGCACTGTGTTCCAGACACTAACCCCTGGATTAACCCGGCCTATCTCACACTCTCAGGCACTGTGTTCCAGACCCTAACCCCTGGATTAATCCGATCTATCCCACACTCTCAGGCACTGTGTTCCAGACACTAACCTCTGGATTAATCAGGCCTATCCCACACTCTCAGGCACTGTGTTCCAGATCCTAACCTCTGGATTAATGCACCCTATCCCACGCTCTCAGGCACTGTGTTCCAGATCCTAACCTTTGGATTAATCCGGCCTAGACCACACTCTCAGAAACTGTATTCCAGACCCAAAACCCTGGATTTAATCCGGCCTATCTCACACTCTCAGGCACCGTGTTCCAGACCCTAATCCCTGGATTTACCCGGTCTATCCCACACTCTCAGGCACGGTGTTCCAGACGCTAACCCCTGGATTATTCCTGCATATCCCACTCTCTATGATACTGTGTTCCAGACCCTAACCCCCCGATTAATCCAGCCTCCCCACACTGTCAGACACTGTGTTCCAGACCCTAACCCCTGGATTAATCCGGCCTAGCCCACACTCTCAGGCACTGTGTTCCAGACCCTAACCGCTGGATTTATCCGGTCTATCTCACACTCTCAGGTACCTTGTTCCAGACCCTACCCCCTGGAATTACACGGCCTACCCCACACTCTCAGACACTATGTTCCAGACCCAAACCCCTGGACTCATCCAGCCTATCACACACTCTCACGCACTGTGTTCCAGACACAAACCACTGGATTAATCCGGCATATCCCACACTCTCATGCATTGTGCTCCAGACCCTAACCCCTGGATTAATCCGGCCTATCTCAAACTCTCAGGCACTGTGTTCCAGACCCTAACCACTGGATTAATCCGGCCTATCCGACACTCTCAGGCACTGTGTTCCAGACCCTAACCTCTGGATTAATCCGGCCTATCCCACACTCTCAGGCACTGTGTTCCAGATCCTAAACTCTGGACTAATCCACCCTATCCCACACTCTCAGGCACTGTGTTCCAGATCCTAACCTCTGGATTAATCCGGCCTAGCCCACACTCTCAGAAACTGTATTCCAGAACAAAACCCCTGGATTAATCCGCCCTATCCCACAATTTCAGATACTGAGTTCAAGACACTAATCCCTGGATTAACCGGGCCTATCCCACACTCTGAGACACTGTGTTCCAGAACGTAACCGCTGGATTAGTCCGGCCTATCCCACACTCTCAGGCACTGTGTTCCAGACGCTAACTTCAGGATTAATCCGGCCTACCCCACACTCTCAGGCACTGTGTTCCAGACCCGAACCCATGGATTAATCCGGCCTAGCCCACGCTCTCAGGCACTGTGTTCAAGACCCTAACCCCTGGATTTACCCGGCCTACCCCACACTCTTAGGCACTATGTTCGAGACCCTAACCCCTGGATTAATCCGGCCTCTCCTACACTCTCAGGCACTGTGTTCCAGACACTAACCCCTGGATTAACCCGGCCTATCTCACACTCTCAGGCACTGTGTTCCAGACCCTAACCCCTGGATTAATCCGATCTATCCCACACTCTCAGGCACTGTGTTCCAGACACTAACCTCTGGATTAATCAGGCCTATCCCACACTCTCAGGCACTGTGTTCCAGATCCTAACCTCTGGATTAATGCACCCTATCCCACGCTCTCAGGCACTGTGTTCCAGATCCTAACCTTTGGATTAATCCGGCCTAGACCACACTCTCAGAAACTGTATTCCAGACCCAAAACCCTGGATTTAATCCGGCCTATCTCACACTCTCAGGCACCGTGTTCCAGACCCTAATCCCTGGATTTACCCGGTCTATCCCACACTCTCAGGCACGGTGTTCCAGACGCTAACCCCTGGATTATTCCTGCATATCCCACTCTCTATGATACTGTGTTCCAGACCCTAACCCCCCGATTAATCCAGCCTCCCAACACTGTCAGACACTGTGTTCCAGACCCTAACCCCTGGATTAATCCGGCCTAGCCCACACTCTCAGGCACTGTGTTCCAGACCCTAACCGCTGGATTTATCCGGTCTATCTCACACTCTCAGGTACCTTGTTCCAGACCCTACCCCCTGGAATTACACGGCCTACCCCACACTCTCAGACACTATGTTCCAGACCCAAACCCCTGGACTCATCCAGCCTATCACACACTCTCACGCACTGTGTTCCAGACACAAACCCCTGGATTAATCCGGCATATCCCACACTCTCATGCATTGTGCTCCAGACCCTAACCCCTGGATTAATCCGGCCTATCTCAAACTCTCAGGCACTATGTTCCAGACCCTAACCCCTGGATTAATCCGGCCTACCCCACACTCTCAGGCACTGTGTTCCAGACCCTAACCTCTGGATTAATCCGGCCTACCCCACACTCTCAGGCACTGTGTTCCAGACACTAACCCCTGGATTAATCCGGCCGATCCCACACTCTCAGACAGTGTGTTCCAGACCCTAATCTCTGGATTAATACGGCCTACCCCACACTCTAAGGCACTGTGTTCCAGACACTAACCCCTGGATTAATCCGGCCTATCCCACACTCTCAGGCACTGTGTTCCAAACACTAACCTCTGGATTAATCCGGCCTACCCCACACTCTCAGGCACTGTGTTAAAGACCCTAACCCCTGGACTAATCCGGCCCATCCCACGCTCTCAGGCACTGTGTTCAAGACCCTAACCCCTGGATTTACCCGGCCTACCCCACACTCTCAGGCACTGTGTCCCAGACCCCAACAACTGGATTAATCCGTCCTATCCCACACTCTCAGGCACTATGTTACAGACCCAAACCCCTGGATTAATCCGCCCTATCCCACACTTTCAGACACTGTGTTCAAGACACTAACCCCAAGATTAACCGGGCCCACCCCACACTCTGAGACACTGTGTTCCAGAACGTAACCGCTGGATTAGTCCGGCCTATCCCACACTCTCAGGCACTGTGTTCCAGACGCTAACCCCTAGATTATTCCTGCGTATCCCACTCTCTATGATACTGTGTTCCAGACCCTAACCCCCAGATTAATCCAGCCTCCCAACACTGTCAGACACTGTGTTCCAAGCCCTAACCCATGGATTAATCCGGCCTATCCCACACTCTCAGGCACTGTGTTCCAGACTCTAACACCTGGATTAATGCGTCCTTTCCCACACTCTCAGGCACTGTATTCCAGACCCATCCCCTGGATTAATCCGGCCTATCCCACACTCTCAGGCACTGTGCTCCAGACCCTAACCCCTGGATTATTCCGCCCTATCCCACACTTTCAGACACTGTGTTCAAGACACCAACCCCTGGATTAACCGGGCCTAACCCACACTCTCAGACACTGTGTTCCAGAACGTAACCGCTGGATTCGTCCGGCCTATCCCACACTCTCAGGCACTGTGTTCCAGACGCTAACCCCTGGATTTACCCGGCCGACCCCACACTCTCAGGCACTGTGTTCCAGACGCTAACCCCTGGATTATTCCTGCCTAGCCCACTCTCTATGATACTGTGTGCCAGACCATAACCCCTGGATTAATCCAGCCTCCCCACACTGTCAGACACTGTGTTCCAGACCCTAACCCCAGGATTAATCCGGCCTATCCCACACTCTCAGGCACTGTGTTCCAGACCCTAACCCCTGGATTTACCCGGTCTATCTCACACTCTCAGGCACTGTGTTCCAGACCCAAACCCCTGGATTAATGCGGCCTATCCCACAGTCTCAGGCACTGTGCTCCAGACCCTAACCCCTGGATTAATCCGGCCTATCCCACACTCTCAGGCACTGCGTTTCAGTCCAAAACCTCTGGATTAATCCGGCCGATCCCACACTCTCAGACAGTGTGTTCCAGACCCTAATCTCTGGATTAATACGGCCTAGCCAAAACCCTCAGGCACTGTGTTCCAGACTCTAACCCCTGGATTATTCCGGCCTATCCCACACTCTCAGGCACTGGGTTCAAGACCCTAACCTCTGGATTAATCCGGCCTACCCCACACTCTCAGGCACTGTGTTCAAGACCCTAACCCCTGGATTAATCCGGCCTAGCCCACGCTCTCAGGCACTGTGTTCAAGACCATAACCCCTGGATTTACCCGGCCTACCCCACACTCTTAGGCACTATGTTCCAGACCATAACCCCTGGATTAATCCAGCCTGTCCTACAATCTCAGGCACTGTGTTCCAGACCCTAACTCCTGCATTAATTGGGTTTACACCACACTCTCAGGCACATTGTCTCAGAAACTAACCTCTCGATTAATTCGGCCTATGCCACACTCTCAGGCACTGTGTTCCAGACAGTAACCCCTGGATTAACCCGGCCTATCCCACACTCTCAGTCACTGTGTTCCAGACCCTAACCTCTGGATTAATCCGGCCTATCCCACACTCTCAGGCACTGTGTTCCAGATCCTAACCTCTGGATTAATCCGCCCTATCCCACACTCTCAGGCACTGTGTTCCAGATCCTAACCTCTGGATTAATCCGCCCTATCCCACACTTTCAGACACTGTGTTCAAGACACTAATCCCTGGATTAACCGGGCCTATCCCACACTCTGAGACACTGTGTTCCAGAACGTAACCGCTGGATTAGTCCGGCCTATCCCACACTCTCAGGCACTGTGTTCCAGACGCTAACCTCAGGATTAATCCGGCCTACCCCACACTCTCAGGCACTGTGTTCCAGACCCTAACACCTGGATTAATCGGGCCTAGCCCACGCTCTCAGGCACTGTGTTCAAGACCCTAACCCCTGGATTTACGCGGCCTCCCCCACACTCTTATGCACTATGTTACAGACCCTAACCCCTGGATTAATCCGGCCTATCCTACACTCTCAGGCACTGTGTTCCAGACAGTAACCCCTGGATTAACCCGGCCTATCTCACACTCTCAGGCACTGTGTTCCAGACCCTAACCCCTGGATTAATCCGGCCTATCCCACACTCTCAGGCACTGTGTTCCAGATCCTAACCTCTGGATTAATGCACCCTATCCCACGCTCTCAGGCACTGTGTTCCAGATCCTAACTTTTGGATTAATCCGGCCTAGCCCACACTCTCAGAAACTGTATTCCAGACCCTAACCCCTGGATTTAATCCGGCCTATCTCACACTCTCAGGCACCGTGTTCCAGACCCTAATCCCTGGATTTACCCGGTCTATCCCACACTCTCAGGCACGGTGTTCCAGACGCTAACCCCTGGATTATTCCTGCATATCCCACTCTCTATGATACTGTGATCCAGACCCTAACCCCCCGATTAATCCAGCCTCCCCACACTGTCAGACACTGTGTTCCAGACCCTAACCCCTGGATTAATCCGGCCTAGCCCACACTCTCAGGCATTGTGTTCCAGACCCTAACCCCTGGATTTATCCGGTCTATCTCACACTCTCAGGCACTGTGTTCCAGACCCTACCCCCTAGAATTACACGGCCTACCCCACACTCTCAGGCACTGTGTCCCAGACCCTAACACCTGGATTAATCCGGCCTATCCCACACTCTCATGCACTGTGTTCCAGACCCTAACCTCTGGATTAATCCAACCTATCACACACTCTCAGGCACTGTGTTGCAGACCCTAACCCCTGGATTAATCCGGCCTATCCCACACTCTCGATCACTGTGTTCCAGACACTAACCCCTGGATTAACCCGGCCTATCACACACTCTCAGGCACTGTGTTCCAGACCCTAACCCCTGGATTAATCCGGCCTATCCCACACTCTCAGGCACTGTGTTCCAGACCCTAACCTCTGGATTAATCTGGCCTATCCCACACTCTCAGGCACTGTGTTCCAGATCCTAACCTCTGGATTAATGCATCCTATCCCACACTCTCAGGCACTGTGTTCCAGATCCTAAACTTTGGAATAATCCGGCCTAGCACACACTCTCGGAAACTGTATTCCAGACCCTAACACCTGGATTTAATCCGGACTATCTCACATTCTCAGGCACCGTGTTCCAGACACTAATCCCTGGATTAATCCGCCTTATCCCACACTTTCAGACACTGTGTTCAAGACACTAACCCCTGGATTAATCCGGGCCTAACCCACACTCTGAGACACTGTGTTCCAGAACGTAACCGCTGGATTAGTCCGGCCAATCCCACACTCTCAGGCACTGTGTTCCAGACGCTAACCCCTGGATTATTCCTGCCTAGCCCACTCTCTATGATACTGTGTTCCAGACCATAACCCCTGGATTAATCCAGCCTCCCCACACTGTCTGACACTGTGTTCCAGACCCTAATCCCTGGATTAATCCGGCCTATCCCACGCTCTCAGGCACTGTGTTCCAGACTCTAACCCCTGGATTAATCCAGCCTATACCACACTCTCAGGCACTGTGTTCAAGACCCTAACCTCTGGATTAATCCGGCCTACCCCACACTCTCAGGCACTGTGTTCATGACCCTAACCACTGGATTAATCCGGCCTAGCCCACGCTCTCAGGCACTGTGTTCAAGACCATAACCCCTGGATTTACCCGGCCTTCCCCACACTCTTAGGCACTATGTTCCAGACCATAACCCCTGTATTAATTGGGCCTACCCCACACTCTAAGGCACTGTATCCCAGAAACGAACCTCTCGATTAATCCGTCCTATCCCACACTCTCAGGCACTGTGTTACAGACGCTAACCCCTGGATTATTCCTGCATATCCCACTCTCTATGATACTGTGTTCCAGACCCTAACCCCCAGATTAATCCAGCCTCCCCACACTGTCAGACACTGTGTTCCAGACCCTAACCCCTGGATTAATCCGGCCTAGCCCACACTCTCAGGCACTGTGTTCCAGACCCTAACCGCTGGATTTATCCGGTCTATCTCACACTCTCAGGCACCGTGTTCCAGACCCTAACCCCTGGATTAATCCGGCCTATCCCACACTCTCATGCACTGTGTTCCAGACCCTAACCTCTGGATTAATCCAACCTATCACACACTCTCAGGCACTGTGTTGCAGACCCTAACCCCTGGATTAATCCGGCCTATCCCACACTCTCGATCACTGTGTTCCAGACACTAACCCCTGGATTAACCCGGCCTATCACACACTCTCAGGCACTGTGTTCCAGACCCTAACCCCTGGATTAATCCGGCCTATCCCACACTCTCAGGCACTGTGTTCCAGACCCTAACCTCTGGATTAATCTGGCCTATCCCACACTCTCAGGCACTGTGTTCCAGATCCTAACCTCTGGATTAATGCATCCTATCCCACACTCTCAGGCACTGTGTTCCAGATCCTAAACTTTGGAATAATCCGGCCTAGCACACACTCTCGGAAACTGTATTCCAGACCCTAACACCTGGATTTAATCCGGACTATCTCACATTCTCAGGCACCGTGTTCCAGACACTAATCCCTGGATTAATCCGCCTTATCCCACACTTTCAGACACTGTGTTCAAGACACTAACCCCTGGATTAATCCGGGCCTAACCCACACTCTGAGACACTGTGTTCCAGAACGTAACCGCTGGATTAGTCCGGCCAATCCCACACTCTCAGGCACTGTGTTCCAGACGCTAACCCCTGGATTATTCCTGCCTAGCCCACTCTCTATGATACTGTGTTCCAGACCATAACCCCTGGATTAATCCAGCCTCCCCACACTGTCTGACACTGTGTTCCAGACCCTAATCCCTGGATTAATCCGGCCTATCCCACGCTCTCAGGCACTGTGTTCCAGACTCTAACCCCTGGATTAATCCAGCCTATACCACACTCTCAGGCACTGTGTTCAAGACCCTAACCTCTGGATTAATCCGGCCTACCCCACACTCTCAGGCACTGTGTTCATGACCCTAACCACTGGATTAATCCGGCCTAGCCCACGCTCTCAGGCACTGTGTTCAAGACCATAACCCCTGGATTTACCCGGCCTTCCCCACACTCTTAGGCACTATGTTCCAGACCATAACCCCTGTATTAATTGGGCCTACCCCACACTCTAAGGCACTGTATCCCAGAAACGAACCTCTCGATTAATCCGTCCTATCCCACACTCTCAGGCACTGTGTTACAGACGCTAACCCCTGGATTATTCCTGCATATCCCACTCTCTATGATACTGTGTTCCAGACCCTAACCCCCAGATTAATCCAGCCTCCCCACACTGTCAGACACTGTGTTCCAGACCCTAATCTCTGGATTAATACGGCCTACCCCACACTCTAAGGCACTGTGTTCCAGATGCTAACCTCTGGATTAATCCGGCCTATCCCACACTCTCAGGCACTGTGTTCAAGACCCTAACCCCTGTATTAATCCGGCCCATCCCACACACTCAGGCACTGTGTTCAAGACCCTAACCCCTGGATTTACCCGGCCTATCCCACACTCTCAGGCAATGTGTTCCAGACCCTACCCCCTGGATTTACCCGGCCTACCCCACACTCTCAGGCACTGTGTCCCAGACCCTAACACCTGGATTAATCCGTCCTATCCCACACTCTCAGGCACTATGTTACAGACCCAAACCCCTGGATCAATCCGCCCTATCCCACACTTTCAGATACTGTGTTCAAGAAACTAATCCCTGGATTAACCGGGCCTACCCCACACTCTGAGACACTGTGTTCCAGAACGTAACCGCTGGATTAGTCCGGCCTATCCCACACTCTCAGGCACTGTGTTCCAGACGCTAACCCCTAGATTATTCCTGCCTATCCCACTCTCTATGATACTGTGTTCCAGACCCTAACCCCCAGATTAATCCAGCCTCCCCACACTGTCAGACACTGTGTTCCAGACACTAACCCCTGGATTTACCCGGCCTATCTCACACTCTCAGGCACCGTGTTCCAGACCATAATCCCTGGATTAGTCCGGCCTACCCCACACTCTCAGGCACTGTGTCCCAGACCCTAACACCTGGATTAATGCGTCCTATCCCACACTCTCAGGCACTATGTTGTAGACCCATCCCCTGGATTAATCCAGCCTATCCCACGCTCTTAGGCACTATGTTCCAGACCATAACCCCTGTATTAATTGGGCCTACCCCACACTCTCAGGCACTGTGTCCCAGAAACTAACCTCTCGATTAATCCGGCCTATCCCACACTCTCAGGCACTGTGTTCCAGACCCTAACCACTGGATTAATCCGGCCTATCCCACACTCTCAGGCACTGTGTTCAAGACCCTAACCCCTGGATTAATCCGGCCTATCCCACGCTCTCAGGCACTGTGTTCAAGACCCTAACCCCTGGATTTACCCGGCCTACCCCACAATCTTAGGCACTATGTTCCAGACCATAACCCCTGTATTAATTGGGCCTACCCCACACTCTCAGGCACTGTGTCCCAGAAACTAACCTCTCGATTAATCCGGCCTATCCCACACTCTCAGGCACTGTGTTCCAGACACTAACCCCTGGATTAACCCGGCCTATCCCACACTCTCAGGCACTATGTTCCAGACCCTAACCACTGGATTAATCCGGCCTATCCCACACTCTCAGGCACTGTGTTCCAGACCCTAACCTCTGGATTAATCCGGTCTATCCCACACTCTCAGGCACTGTGTTCCAGATCCTAACCTCTGGATTAATCCACCCTATCCAACACTCTCAGGCACTGTGTTCCAGTTACAACCTCTGGATTAATCCGGCCTAGCCCACACTCTCAGAAACTGTATTCCAGAACAAAACCCCTGGATTAATCCGCCCTATCCCACACTTTCAGATACTGTGTTCAAGACACTAATCCCTGGATTAACCGGGCCTATCCCACACTCTGAGACACTGTGTTCCAGACCCTAACGCATGGATTAATCCGGCCTATCCCACACTCTCAGGCACTGTTTTCCAGACGCTAACCTCAGGATTAATCCAGCCTACCCCACACTCTCAGGCACTGTGTTCCAGACCCTAACCCCTGGATTAATCCGGCCTAGCCCACGCTCTCAGGCACTGTGTTCAAGACCCTAACCCCTGGATTTACCCGGCCTACCCCACACTCTTAGGCACTATGTTCCAGACCCTAACCCCTGGATTAATCCGGCCTCTCCTACACTCTCAGGCACTGTGTTCCAGACACTAACCCCTGGATTAACCCGGCCTATCTCACACTCTCAGGCACTGTGTTCCAGACCCTAACCCCTCGATTAATCCGGACTATCCCACACTCTCAGGCACTGTGTTCCAGACCCTAACCTCTGGATTAATCAGGCCTATCCCACACTCTCAGGCACTGTGTTCCAGATCCTAACCTCTGGATTAATGCACCCTATCCCACACTCTCAGGCACTGTGTTCCAGATCCTAACCTTTGGATTAATCCGGCCTAGCCCGCACTCTCAGAAACTGTATTCCAGACCCTAACCCCTGGATTTAATCCGGCCTATCTCACACTCTCAGGCACCGTGTTCCAGACCGTAATCCCTGGATTTACCCGGTCTATCCCACACTCTCAGGCACGGTGTTCCAGACGCTAACCCCTGGATTATTCCTGCATATCCCACTCTCTATGATACTGTGTTCCAGACCCTAACCCCCCGATTAATCCAGCCTCCCCACACTGTCAGACACCGTGTTCCAGACCCTACCCCCTGGAATTACACGGCCTACCCCACACTCTCAGGCACTGTGTCCCAGACCCTAACACCTGGATTAATCCGTCCTATCCCGCACTCTCAGACACTATGTTCCAGACCCAAACCCCTGGAATAATCCAGCCTATCACACACTCTCAGGCACTGTGTTCCAGACACAAATCCCTGGATTAATCCGGCATATCCCACACTCTCAGGCATTGTGCTCCAGACCCTAACCCCTGGATTAATCCGGCCTATCTCAAACTCTCAGGCACTATGTTCCAGACCCTAACACCTGGATTAATCCGTCCTATCCCACACTCTCAGGCACTATGTTACAGACCCAAACCCCTGGATTAATCCGCCCTATCCCACACTTTCAGACACTGTGTTCAAGACACTAACCCCTGGATTAACCGGGCCTACCCCACACTCTGAGACACTGTGTTCCTGAACGTAACCGCTGGATTAGTCCGGCCTATCCCACACTCTCAGACACTGTGTTCCAGACGCTAACCCCTGGATTATTCCTGCCTATCCCACTCTCTATGATACTGTGTTCCAGACCCTAACCCCCAGATTAATCCAGCCTTGCCACACCGTCAGACACTGTGTTCCAGACCCTAACCCCCAGATTAATCCAGCCTCCCCACACTGTCAGACACTGTGTTCCAAGCCCTAACCCATGGATTAATCTGGCCTATCCCACACTCTCAGGCACTGTGTTCCAGACCCGAACCCCTGGATTTAATGGCCTATCTCACACTCTCAGGCACCGTGTTCCAGACCATAACCCCTGGATTAATCTGGCCTATCCCACACTCTCAGGCACTGTGTTCCAGACCCTAAAACCTGGATTAATGCGTCCTTTCCCACACTCTCAGGCACTGTATTCCGGACCCATCCCCTGGATTAATCCAGCCTATCGCACACTCTCGGGCATTGTATTCCAGACCCAAACCCCTGGATTAATCCGGCCTATCCCACACTCTCAGGCACTGTGCTCCAGACCCTAACCTCTGGATTAATCCGGCCTATCCCACACTCTCAGGCACTATGTTCCTGACCCTAACCCCTGGATTAATCCGGTCTATCCCACACTCTCAGGCATGGTGTTCCAGACCAAATCCTCTGGATTAATCCGGCCGATCCAACACTCTCAGACACTGCGTTCCAGACCCTAACCTCTGGATTAATCCGGCCGATCCCACACACTCAGGCACTTTGTTCCAGACCCTAACCTCTGGATTAATCCGGACGATCACACACTCTCAGGCACTGTGTTCCAGACCCTAACCTCTGGATTAATTCGGCCTACACCACACTCTCAGGCACTGTGTTCACGACCCTAACGCATGGATTAATCCGGCCTATCCCACACTCTCAGGCACTGTATTCCAGACCCTAATCTCTGGATTAATCCGGACTACCCCACACTCTCAGGCACTGTGTTCCAGACACTAACCCCTGGATTAATCCGGCCTTACCCCACTCTCAGGCACTGCGTACCAGACCCTAACGCATGGATTCATCCGGCCTATCCCACACTCTCAGGCACTGTGTTCCAGACCCTAACCCCTGGATTAATCCGGCCCATCCCACATTCTCAGGCACTCTGTTCCAGACCCTAACCCCTGGATTAATCCGGCCTATCCCACACTCTCAGGCACTATGTTCCAGACCCTAACCCCTGGATAAATCTGGCCTATCCCACACTCTCAGGCACTGTGTTCCAGACCAAAACCTCTGGATTAATCTGGCCGATCCAACACTCTCAGGCACTGTGTTCCAGACAGTAACCCCTCGATTAACACGGCCTCTCCCACACTCTCAGGCACTGTGTTCCAGATCCGAACCCCTGGATTTAACGGCCTATCTCACACTCTCAGGCACCGTGTTCCAGACCATAACCCCTGGATTAATCTGGCCTATCCCACACTCTCAGGCACTGTGTTCCAGACCCTAACACCTGGATTAATGCGTCCTTTCCCACACTCTCAGGCACTGTATTCCGGACCCATCCCCTGGATTAATCCAGCCTCTCCCACACTCTCGGGCATTGTGTTCCAGACCCAAACCCCTGGATTAATCCGGCCTATCCCACACTCTCAGGCACTGTGCTCCAGACCCTAACCCCTGGATTAATCCAGCCTATCCCACACTCTCAGGCACTATGTTCCTGACCCTAACCCCTGGATTAATCCGGCCTATCCCACACTCTCAGGCATGGTGTTCCAGACCAAAACCTCTGGATTAATCCGCCCTATCCCACACTCTCAGGCACTGTTTTCCAGATCCTAACCTCTGGATTAATCTGCCTACTCCACACTCTCAGGCACTGTGTTCCAGAACCTAACCCCTGGATTAATCCAGCCTATCCCAAACTCTCAGGCACTGTGTTCCAGACCCTAACCCCTGGATTTACCTGGTCTCTCTCACACTCTCAGGCACTGTGTTCCAGACCCGAACCGCTGGATTTACCTGGTCTCTCTCACACTCTCAGGCACTGTGTTCCAGACCCTAACCCCTGGATTTACCCGGTCTATCTCACACTCTCAGGCACCGTGTTCCAGACCCTACCACCTGGAATTACCCGTCCTACCCCACACTCTCAGGCACTGTGTCCAAGACCCTAACACCTGGATTAATCCGTCCTATCCCACACTCTCAGACACTATGTTCCAGATCCAAACCCCTGGATTAATCCAGCCTATCCCACACTCTCAGGCACTGTGTTCCAGACCCAAACCCCTGGATTAACCCAGCCTATCCCACACTCTCAGGCACTATGTTCCAGAGCCTAACCCCTGGATTAACCCGGCCTATCCCACACTCTCAGGCACTATGTTCCAGACCCTAACCCCTGGATAAATCTGGCCTATCCCACACTCTCAGGCATGGTGTTCCAGACCAAAACCTCTTGATTAATCCGGCCGATCCCACACTCTCAGGCACTGTGTTCCAGACCCTGACCTCTGGATTAATCCAGCCTATCCCAAACTCTCAGGCACTGCGTACCAGACCCTAACGCATGGATTAATCCGGCCTATCCCACACTCTCAGGCACTGTGTTCCAGACCCTAACCCCTGGATTAATCCGGCCTATCCCACATTCTCAGGCACTCTGTTCCAGACCCTAACCCCTGGATTAATCCGGCCTATCCCACACTCTCAGGCACTATGTTCCAGACCCTAACCCCTGGATAAATCTGGCCTATCCCACACTCTCAGGCATGGTGTTCCAGACAGTAACCCCTCGATTAACACGGCCTATCCCACACTCTCAGACACTGTGTCCCAGAAACTAACCTCTCGATTAATTCGGCCTATCCCACACTCTCAGGCACTGTGTTCCAGACCCTAACCCCTGGATTAATCCAGCCTATCCCTCACTCTCAGGCATTGTGTTCCAGACCCTAACCTCTGGATTAATCCGGCCTATCCCACACTCTCAGGCACTGTGTTCCAGATCCTAACCTCTGGATTAATCCGCCCTATCCCACACTCTCAGGCACTGTTTTCCAGATCCTAACCTCTGGATTAATCTGCCTACTCCACACTCTCAGGCACTGTGTTCCAGACCCTAACCCCTGGATTTACCAGGTCTATCTCACACTCTCAGGCACTGTGTTCCAGACCCTACCACCTGGAATTACCCGGCCTACCCCACACTCTCAGTCACTGTGTCCCAGACCCTAACACCTGGATTAATGCGTCCTTTCCCACACTCTCAGGCACTGTATTCCGGACCCATCCCCTGGATTAATCCAGCCTCTCCCACACTCTCGGGCATTGTGTTCCAGACCCAAACCCCTGGATTAATCCGGCCTATCCCACACTCTCAGGCACTGTGCTCCAGACCCTAACCCCTGGATTAATCCGGCCTATCCCACACTCTCGGGCATTGTGTTCCAGACCCAAACCCCTGGATTAATCCGGCCTATCCCACACTCTCAGGCATGGTGTTCCAGACCAAAACCTCTGGATTAATCCGGCCAATCCAACACTCTCAGACACTGTGTTCCAGAACCTAACCCCTGGATTAATCCAGCCGAACCCACACTCTCCCGCATTGTGTTCCAGACCCTAACCTCTGGATTAATCCGGCCTATCCCACACTCTCAGGCACTGTGTTCCAGATCCTAACCTCTGGATTAATCCGCCCTATCCCACACTCTCAGGCACTGTTTTCCAGATCCTAACCTCTGGATTAATCTGCCTACTCCACACTCTCAGGCACTGTGTTCCAGAACCTAACCCCTGGATTAATCCAGCCTATCCCAAACTCTCAGGCACTGTGTTCCAGACCCTAACCCCTGGATTTACCAGGTCTATCTCACACTCTCAGGCACTGTGTTCCAGACCCTAACCGCTGGATTTACCCGGTCTATCTCACACTCTCAGGCACCATGTTCCAGACCCTAACCCCTGGATTAATCCGGCCTATCTCACACTCTCAGGCACTGTGTTCCAGACCCTAACCCCTGGATTTACCCCGTCTATCTCACACTCTCAGGCACCGTGTTCCAGACCCTACCACCTGGAATTACCCGGCCTACCCCACACTCTCAGGCACTGTGTCCCAGACCCTAACACCTGGATTAATCCGTCCTAACCCACACTCTCAGACACTATGTTCCAGACCCAAACCCCTGGATTAATCCGGCCTATCCCACACTCTCAGGCACTGTGCTCCAGACCCTAACCCCTGGATTAACCCGGCCTACCCCACACTCTCAGGCACTGTGTCCCAGACCCTAACACCTGGATTAATCCGTCCTAACCCACACTGTCAGACACTATGTTCCAGACCCTAACCCCTGGATTAATCCGGCCTATCCAACACTCTCAGGCACTGTGTTCCAGTCCAAAACCTCTGGATTAATCCGGTCGATCCCACACTCTCAGACAGTGTGTTTCAGACCCTAATCTCTGGATTAATACAGCCTACCCAACACTCTAAGGCACTGTGTTCCAGACTCTAACACCTGGATTAATCCGGCCTATCCCACACTCTCAGGCACTGTGTTCCAGACCCTAACCTCTGGATTAATTCGTCCTACCCCACACTCTCAGGCACTGTGTTCCATATCCTAACCCCTGGATTAATCCGGCCTACCCCATACTCTTAGGCAGTATGTTCCAGACCCTAACCCCTGGATTAATCCGGCCTATCCTACACTTTCAGGCACTGTGTTCCAGGCCTTAACTCCTGGATTAATTGTGCCTACCCCACACTCTCAGGCACTGTGTCCCAGAAACTAACCTCTCGATTAATTCGGCCTATCCCACACTCTCAGGCACTGTGTTCCAGACCCTAACCCCTGGATTAATCCGGCCTATCCCACACTCTCAGGCACTGTGTTCCAGACCCTAACCTCTGGATTAATCCGGCCTATCCCACACTCTCAGGCACTGTTTTCCAGATCCTAACCTCTGGATTAATCCGCCCTATCCCACACTCTCAGGCACTGTTTTCCAGATCCTAACCTCTGGATTAATCCGGCCTAGCCCACACTCTCAGAAACTGTATTCCAGAACAAAACCCCTGGATTAATCCGCCCTATCACACACTTTTAGACACTGTGTTAAAGACACTAACCCTTGGATTAACCGGGCCTACCCCACACTCTGAGACACTGTGTTCCAGAACGTATCCGCTGGATTAGTCCGGCCTATCCCACACTCTCAGGCACTGTGTTCCAGACGCTAACCCCTGGATTATTCCTGCCTATCCCACTCTCTATGATACTGTGTTCCAGACCATAACCCCCAGATTAATCCAGCCTCCCCACACTATCAGACACTGTGTTCCAGACCCTAATCCCGGGATTAATCTGGCCTAGCCCACACTCTCAGGCACCGTGTTCCAGACACTAACCCCTGGATTAATCCGGCCTATCCCACACTCTCAGGCACTGTGTTCCAGACCCTACCCCCTGGATTCACCCGGCGTACCCCACACTCTCAGGCACTGTGTCCCAGACCCTAACACCTGGATTGATCCGTCCTATCCCACACTCTCAGGCACTATGTTCCAGACACAAACCCCTGGATTAATCCGCCCTATCACACACTTTCAGACACTGTGTTCAAGAAACTAATCCCTGGATTAACCGGGCCTACCCCACTCTCTGAGACACTGTGTTCCAGAACGTAACCGCTGGATTAGTCCGGCCTATCCCACACTCTCAGGCACTGTGTTCCAGACGCTAACCCCTAGATTATTCCTGCCTATCCCACTCTCTATGATACTGTGTTCCAGACCCGAACCCCCAGATTAATCCAGCTTCCCCACACTCTCAGGCACTGTGTTCCAGACCCTAACCCCTGGATTTACCCGGCCTACCCCACAATCTCAGGCACTGTGTCCCAGACCCTAACACCAGGATTAATGCGTCCTATCCCACACTCTCAGGCACTATGTTGTAGACCCATTCCCTGGATTAATCCGCCCTAACCCACACTCTCAGGCACTATGTTCCAAACCCATCCCCTCGATTAATCCAGCCTATCCCACACTCTCAGGCACTGTGTTCAAGACCCTAACCCCTGGATTAATCCGGCCTATCCCACGCTCTTAGGCACTATGTTCCAGACCATAACCCCTGTATTAAATGGGCCTACCCCACATTCTCAGGCACTGTGTCCCAGAAACTAACCTCTCGATTAATCCGGCCTATCCCACACTCTCAGGCACTCTGTTCCAGACCCTAACCACTGGATTAATCCGGCCTATCCGACACTCTCAGGCACTGTGTTCCAGACCCTAACCTCTGGATTAATCCGGCCTATCCCACACTCTCAGGCACTGTGTTCCAGATCCTAACCTCTGGATTAATCCACCCTATCCCACACTCTCAGGCACTGTGTTCCAGATCCTAACCTCTGGATTAATCCGGCCTAGCCCACACTCTCAGAAACTGTATTCCAGAACAAAACCCCTGGATTAATCCGCCCTATCCCACACTTTCAGATACTGTGTTCAAGATACTAATCCCTGGATTAACCGGGCCTATCCCACACTCTGAGACACTGTGTTCCAGAACGTAACCGCTGGATTAGTCCGGCCTATCCCACACTCTCAGGCACTGTGTTCCAGACCCTAACCTCAGGATTAATGCGGCCTACCCCACACTCTCAGGCACTGTGTTCCAGACCCTAACCCCTGGATTAATCCGGCCTAGCCCACGCTCTCAGGCACTGTGTTCCAGACACTAACCCCTGGATTAACCCGGCCTACCCCACACTCTTAGGAACTATGTTCCAGACCCTAACCCCTGGATTAATCCGGCCTATCCTACACTCTCAGGCACTGTGTTCCAGACACTAACCCCTGGATTAACCCGGCCTATCTCACACTCTCAGGCACTGTGTTCCAGACCCTAACCCCTGGATTCATCCGGCCTTTCCCACACTCTCAGGCACTGTGTTCCTGACAGTAATGCCTGGATTAACCCGGCCTATCCCACACTCTCAGGCACTGTGTTCCAGATCCTAACCTCTGGATTAATGCACCCTATCCCACACTCTCAGGCACTGTGTTCCAGATCCTAACCTTTGGATTAATCCGGCCTCGCCCACACTCTCAGAAACTGTATTCCAGACCCTAACCCCTGGATTTAATCCGGCCTATCTCACACTCTCAGGCACCGTGTTCCAGACCCTAATCCCTGGATTTACCCGGTCTATCCCACACTCTCAGGCACGGTGTTCCAGACGCTAACCCCTGGATTATTCCTGCATATCCCACTCTCTATGATACTGATTCCAGACCTTAACCTCTGGATTAAGTCGGCCTACCCCACACTCTCAGGCACTGTATTCACGACCCTAACGCATGGATTAATCCGGCCTATCACACACTCTCAGGCACTGTATTCCAGACCCTAATCTCTGGATTAATCCGGCCTACCCCACACTCTCAGGCACCGCGTTCCAGACCCTAACGCATCGATCAATCTGGCCTATCCCACACTCTCAGGCACTGTGTTCCAGACCCTAACCCCTGCATCAATCCGGCCGACCCCACACTCTCAGGCACTGTGTTCCAGACCCTAACCACTGGATTAATCCGGCCTATCCCACACTCTCAGGCACTGTGTTCCAGATCCTAACCTCTGGATTAATCCGGCCTATCCCAAACTCTCAGGCACTTTGTTCCAGATCCTAACCTCCGGATTAATCCGGCCTATCCCACACTCTCAGGCACTATGTTCCAGTCCCTAACCCCTGGATTAATTCGGCCTATCCCACACTCTCAGGCACTGTGTTCCAGACCCTAACCTTTGGATTAATCCGGCCGATCACACACTCTCAGGCACTGTATTCCAGACCCTAATCGCTGGATTAATCCGGCCTTACCCACACTCTCAGGCACTGCGTTCCAGACCCTAACGCATGGATTAATCCGGCCTATCCTACACTCTCAGGCACTGTGTTCCAGACCCTAACCCCTGGATTAATCCGGCCTATCACACACTCTCAGGCACTCTGTTCCAGACACTAACCCCTGGATTAATCCGGCCTATCCCACACTCTCAGGCATTTTGTTCCAGACCCTAACCCCTGGATAAATCCGGCCTATCACACACTCTCAGGCACTCTGTTCCAGACCCTAACCCCTGGATTAATCCGGCCTATCCCACACTCTCAGGCACTGTGTTCCAGACCCTAACCCCTGGATAAATCCGGCCTATCCCACACTGTCAGGCACTGTGTTCCAGACGAAAACCTCTGGATTAATACGGCCGATCCCACACTCTCAGACACTGTGTTCCAGACCCTAACCCCTGGATTAATCCGGCCTATCCCACACTCTCAGGCACTGTGTTCCAGACCCTAACCTCTGGATTAATCCGGCCTATCCCACACTCTCAGGCACTGTGTTCCAGACCCTAACCTCTGGATTAATCCGGCCTATCCCACACTCTCAGGCACTGTGTTCCAGACCCTAATCTCTGGATTAATCCGGCCTACCCCACACTCTCAGGCACTGTGTTCCAGACCTTAACCTCAGGATTAATCCGGCCTGCCCCACACTCTCAAGCACTGTGTTCCAGACCCTAACCCCTGGATTAATCCGGCCTAGCCCACGCTCTCAGGCACTGTGTTAAAGACCCTAACCGCTG
Source organism: Chiloscyllium punctatum (assembly GCF_047496795.1). Lineage (NCBI taxonomy): Eukaryota > Metazoa > Chordata > Chondrichthyes > Orectolobiformes > Hemiscylliidae > Chiloscyllium > Chiloscyllium punctatum. The sequence continues at coordinate 77,934,135 of NC_092768.1, forward strand.
GATTTACCCGGCCTACCCCACACTCTTAGGCACTATATTCCAGACCCTAACCCCTGGATTAATCCGGCCTATCCCACACTCTCAGGCACTGTGTTCCAGACGAAAACCTCTGGATTAATACGGCCGATCCCACACTCTCAGACACTGTGTTCCAGACCCTAACCCCTGGATTAATCCGGCCTATCCCACACTCTCAGGCACTGTGTTCCAGATCCTAACCTCTGGATTAATCCGGCCTATCCCACACTCTCAGGCACTCTGTTCCAGACCCTCATCTCTGGATTAATCCGGCCTACCCCACACTCTCCGGCACTGTGTTCCAGACCCTAACCTCTGGATTAATCCGGCCTATCCCACACTCTCTGGCACTGTGTTCCAGACCCTAACGCATGGATTAATCCGGCCTATCCCACACTCACAGGCACTCTGTTCCAGACCCTAATCTCTGGATTAATCCGGCCTTCCCCACACTCTCAGGCACTGTGTTCCAGACCCTAACCTCTGGATTAATCCGGCCTATCCCACACTCTCAGGCACTGTGTTCCAGACACTAACCCCTGGATTAACCCGGCCTAACTCACACTCTCAGGCACTGTGTTCCAGACCCTAACCACTGGATTAATCTGGCCTATCCCACACTCTCAGGCACTGTGTTCCAGATCCTAACCTCTGGATTAATGCACCCTATTACCACACTCTCAGGCACTCGGTTCCAGATCCTAACCTTTGGATTAATCCGGCCGAGCCCACACTCTCAGAAACTGTATTCCAGACCCTAACCCCTGGATTTACTCCGGCCTATCTCACACTCTCAGGAAAAGTGTTCCAGACCCTAATCCCTGGATATACCCTGTCTATCCCACACTCTCAGGCCCGGTGTTCCAGACGCTAACCACTGGAATATTCCTGCATATCCCACTCTCTATGATACTGTGTTCCAGACCCTAACCCCTGGATTTATCCGGTCTATCTCACACTCTGAGGCACTGTGTTCCAGACCCTAACCCCTGGATTAATCCGGCCTATCCCAAACTCTCAGGCACTTTGTTCCAGATCCTAACCTCTGGATTAATCCGGCCTATCCCACACTCTCAGGCATGGTGTTCCAGACCCTAACCACTGGATTAATCTGGCCTATCCCACACTCTCAGGCACTGTGTTCCAGATCCTAACCTCTGGATTAATGCACCCTATTACCACACTCTCAGGCACTCGGTTCCAGATCCTAACCTTTGGATTAATCCGGCCGAGCCCACACTCTCAGAAACTGTATTCCAGACCCTAACCCCTGGATTTACTCCGGCCTATCTCACACTCTCAGGAAAAGTGTTCCAGACCCTAATCCCTGGATATACCCTGTCTATCCCACACTCTCAGGCCCGGTGTTCCAGACGCTAACCACTGGAATATTCCTGCATATCCCACTCTCTATGATACTGTGTTCCAGACCCTAACCCCTGGATTTATCCGGTCTATCTCACACTCTGAGGCACTGTGTTCCAGACCCTACCCGCTGGATTAATCCGGCCTAGCCCACACTCTCAGGCACTGTGTTCCAGACCCTAACCCCTGGATTAATCCGGCCGAGCCCACACTCTCAGGCACTGTGTTCCAGACCCTAACCCCTGGATTTACCCGGTCTATCTCACACTCTCAGGCACCGTGTTCCAGATCCTAACCCCTGGATTTACCCGGTCTATCTCACACTCTCAAGCACCGTGTTCCAGACCCTACCCCCTGGAATTACACGGCCTACCCCACACTCTCAGGCACTGTGTTCCAGACCCTAACCTCTGGATTAATCCGGCCGATCCCACACTCTCAGGCACTTTGTTCCAGACCCTAACCTCTGGATTAATCCGGCCTATCACACACTCTCAGGCACTGTGTTCCAGACCCTAACCCCTGGATTAATCCGGCCTACCCCACACTCTCAGGCACTGCGTTCCAGACCCTAACGCATCGATCAATCCGGCCTATCCCACACTCTCAGGCACTGTGTTCCAGACCCTAACCCCTGGATTAATCCGGCCTACCCCACACTCTCAGGCACTGTATTCACGACCCTAACGCATGGATTAATCCGGCCTATCACACACTCTCAGGCACTGTATTCCAGACCCTAATCTCTGGATTAATCCGGCCTACCCCACACTCTCAGGCACTGCGTTCCAGACCCTAACGCATCGATCAATCCGGCCTATCCCACACTCTCAGGCACTGTGTTCCAGACCCTAACCCCTGGATTAATCCGGCCTATCCCAAACTCTCAGGCACTTTGTTCCAGATCCTAACCTCTGGATTAATCCGGCCTATCCCACACTCTCAGGCATGGTGTTCCAGACCAAAACCTCTGGATTAATCGGGCCGATCCCCCACTCTCAGACACTGTGTTCCAGATCCTAACCTCTGGATTAATCCGGCCTATCCCACACTCTCAGGCACTTTGTTCCAGATCCTAACCTCTGGATTAATCCGGCCTATCCCACACTCTCAGGCACTATGTTCAAGTCCCTAACCCCTGGATTAATCCGGACTATCCCACACTCTCAGGCACTGTGTTCCAGACCCAACCCCTGGATTAATCGGGCCGATCCCCCACTCTCAGACACTGTGTTCCAGACCCTAACCCCTGGATTAATCCGGCCGAACCCCACACTCTCAGGCACTGTGTTCCAGACCCTAACCCCTGGATTAATTCGGCCTATCCCACACTCTCATGCACTGTGTTCCAGACCCTAACCTTTGGATTAATCCGGCCTACCCCACACTCTCAGGCACTTTGTTCCAGACCCTAACCCCTGGATTAATCCGGCCGATCACACACTCTCAGGCACTGTGTTCCAGACCCTAACCGCTGGATTAAGTCGGCCTACCCCACACTCTCAGGCACTGTGTTCCAGACCCTAACGCATGGATTAATCCGGCCTATCCCACACTCTCAGGCACCGTATTCCAGACCCTAATCGCTGGATTAATCCGGCCTTACCCACACTCTCAGGCACTGCGTTCCAGACCCTAACCCCTGGATTAATCCGGCCTATCCCACACTCTCAGGCACTGTGTTCCAGACCCTAACCCCTGGATAAATCCGGCCTATCCCACACTGTCAGGCATGGTGTTCCAGACGAAAGCCTCTGGATTAATACGGCCGATCCCACACTCTCAGACACTGTGTTCCAGACCCTAACCCCTGGATTAATCCGGCCTATCCCACACTCTCAGGCACTATGTTCCAGATCCTAACCCCTGGATTAATCCGGCCTATCCCACACTCTCAGGCACTCTGTTCCAGACCCTAATCTCTGGATTAATCCGGCCTACCCCACACTCTCAGGCACTGTGTTCCAGACCCTAACCTCTGGATTAATCCGGCCTATCCCACACTCTCAGGCACTGTGTACCAGACCCTAACCCCTGGATTAATCCGGCCGATCACACACTCTCAGGCACTGTGTTCCAGACCCTAACCTCTGGATTAAGTCGGCCTACCCCACACTCTCAGGCACTGTGTTCCAGACCCTAACGCATGGATTAATCCGGCCTATCCCACACTCTCAGGCACTGTGTTCCAGACCCTAATCGCTGGATTAATCCGGCCTTACCCACACTCTCAGGCACTGCGTTCCAGACCCTAACGCATGGATTAATCCGGCCTATCCCACACTCTCAGGCACTGTGTTCCAGACCCTAACCCCTGGATTAATCCGGCCTACCCCACACTCTCAGGCACTGTGTTCCAGACCCTAACCTCTGGATTAATCCGGCCTATCCCACACTCTCAGGCACTGTGTTCCAGACCCTAACCCCTGGATTAATCCGGCCTATCCCACACTCTCAGGCACTGTGTTCCAGACCCTAACGCATGGCTTAATCCGGCCTATCCCACACTCTCAGGCACTGTGTTCCAGACCTTAACCTCAGGATTAATCCGGCCTGCCCCACACTCTCAGGCACTGTGTTCCAGACCCTAACCCCTGGATGAATCCGGCCTAGCCCACGCTCTCAGGCACTGTGTTCAAGACCCTAACCGCTGGATTTACCCGGCCTACCCCACACTCTTAGGCACTATATTCCAGACCCTAACCCCTGGATTAATCCGGCCTATCCCACACTCTCAGGCACTGTGTTCCAGACCCTAACCTCTGGATTAATCCGGCCTATCCCACACTCTCTGGCACTGTGTTCCAGACGAAAACCTCTTTATTAATACGGCCGATCCCACACTCTCAGACACTGTGTTCCAGACCCTAACGCATGGATTAATCCGGCCTATCCCACACTCTCAGACACTGTGTTCCAGACCCTAACCTCTGGATTAATCCGGCCTATCCCACACTCTCTGGCACTGTGTTCCAGACCCTAACCTCTGGATTAATCCGGCCTATCCCACACTCACAGGCACTCTGTTCCAGACCCTAATCTCTGGATTAATCCGGCCTTCCCCACACTCTCAGGCACTGTGTTCCAGACCCTAACCTCTGGATTAATCCGGCCTATCCCACACTCTCAGGCACTGTGTTCCAGACACTAACCCCTGGATTAACCTGGCCTAACTCACACTCTCAGGCACTGTGTTCCTGACCCTAACCACTGGATTAATCCGGCCTATCCCACACTCTCAGGCACTGTGTTCCAGACCCTAACCTCTCGATTAATCTGGCCTATCCCACACTCTCAGGCACTGTGTTCCAGATCCTAACCTCTGGATTAATGCACCCTATTACCACACTCTCAGGCACTCGGTTCCAGATCCTAACCTTTGGATTAATCCGGCCGAGCCCACACTCTCAGAAACTGTATTCCAGACCCTAACCCCTGGATTTACTCCGGCCTATCTCACACTCTCAGGAAAAGTGTTCCAGACCCTAATCCCTGGATATACCCTGTCTATCCCACACTCTCAGGCCCGGTGTTCCAGACGCTAACCACTGGAATATTCCTGCATATCCCACTCTCTATGATACTGTGTTCCAGACTCTAACCCCCCGATTAATCCAGCCTCCCCACACTGTCAGACATTGTGTTCCAGACCCTAACCCCTGGATGAATCTGGCCGAGCCCACACTCTCAGGCACTGTGTTCCAGACCCTAACCCCTGGATTTATCCGGTCTATCTCACACTCTCAGGCACTGTGTTCCAGACCCTACTCGCTGGATTAATCCGGCCTAGCCCACACTCTCAGGCACTGTGTTCCAGACCCTAACCCCTGGATTAATCCGGCCGAGCCCACACTCTCAGGCACTGTGTTCCAGACCCTAACCCCTGGATTTACCCGGTCTATCTCACACTCTCAGGCACCGTGTTCCAGATCCTAACCCCTGGATTTACCCGGTCTATCTCACACTCTCAGGCACCGTGTTCCAGACCCTACCCCCTGGAATTACACGGCCTACCCCACACTCTCAGGCACTGTGTTCCAGACCCTAACCTCTGGATTAATCCGGCCGATCCCACACTCTCAGGCACTTTGTTCCAGACCCTAACCTCTGGATTAATCCGGCCTATCACACACTCTCAGGCACTGTGTTCCAGACCCTAACCTCTGGATTAAGTCGGCCTACCCCACACTCTCAGGCACTGTATTCACGACCCTAACGCATGGATTAATCCGGCCTATCACACACTCTCAGGCACTGTACTCCAGACCCTAATCTCTGGATTAATCCGGCCTATCCCACACTCTCAGGCACTGTGTTCCAGACCAAAACCTCTGGATTAATCGGGCCGATCCCACACTCTCAGGCAATTTGTTCCAGACCCTAACCCCTGGATTAATCCGGCCTATCCCACACTCTCAAGCACTGTGTTCCAGACCCGAACCCCTGGATAAATCCGGCCTATCCCACACTCTCAGGCACTGTGTTCCAGACCAAAACCTCTGGATTAATACGGCCGATTCCACACTCTCAGACTCTGTGTTCCAGACCCTAACCTCTGGATTAATCCGGCCGACCCCACACTCTCAGGCACTGTGTTCCAGACCCTAACCCCTGGATTAATCCGGCCGAACCCCACACTCTCAGGCACTGTGTTCCAGACCCTAACCCCTGGATTAATTCGGCCTATCCCACACTCTCATGCACTGTGTTCCAGACCCTAACCTTTGGATTAATCCGGCCGATCACACACTCTCAGGCACTTTGTTCCAGACCCTAACCCCTGGATTAATCCGGCCGATCACACACTCTCCGGCACTGTGTTCCAGACCCTAACCTCTGGATTAAGTCGGCCTACCCCACACTCTCAGGCACTGTGTTCCAGACCCTAACCCCTGGATTAATCCGGCCTATCCCACACTCTCAGGCACTGTATTCCAGACCCTAATCGCTGGATTAATCCGGCCTACCCCACACTCACAGGCACTCTGTTCCAGACCCTAACCCCTGGATTAATCCGGCCTATCCCACACTCTCAGGCACTGCGTTCCAGACCCTAACGCATGGATTAATCCGGCCTATCCCACACTCTCAGGCACTGTGTTCCAGACCCTAACCCCTGGATTAATCCGGCCTATCACACACTCTCAGGCACTGTGTTCCAGATCCTAACCTCTGGATTAATCCGGCCTATCCCACACTCTCAGGCACTCTGTTCCAGACCCTAATCTCTGGATTAATCCGGCCTACCCCACACTCTCAGGCACTGTGTTCCAGACCCTAACCTCTGGATTAATCCGGCCTATCCCACACTCTCAGGCACTGTGTACCAGACCCTAACCTCTGGATTAATCCGGCCTATCCCACACTCTCAGGCACTGTGTACCAGACCCTAACCCCTGGATTAATCCGGCCGATCACACACTCTCAGGCACTGTGTTCCAGACCCTAACCTCTGGATTAAGTCGGCCTACCCCACACTCTCAGGCACTGTGTTCCAGACCCTAACGCATGGATTAATCCGGCCTATCCCTCACTCTCAGGCACTGTATTCCAGACCCTAATCGCTGGATTAATCCGGCCTTACCCACACTCTCAGGCACTGCGTTCCAGACCCTAACGCATGGATTAATCCGGCCTATCCCACACTCTCAGGCACTGTGTTCCAGACCCTAACCCCTGGATTAATCCGGCCTACCCCACACTCTCAGGCACTGTGTTCCAGACCCTAACCTCTGGATTAATCCGGCCTATCCCACACTCTCAGGCACTGTGTTCCAGACCCTAACGCATGGATTAATCTGGCCTATCCCACACTCTCAGGCACTGTGTTCCAGACCTTAACCTCAGGATTAATCCGGCCTGCCCCACACTCTCAGGCACTGTGTTCCAGACCCTAACCCCTGGATGAATCCGGCCTAGCCCACGCTCTCAGGCACTGTGTTCAAGACCCTAACCGCTGGATTTACCCGGCCTACCCCACACTCTTAGGCACTATATTCCAGACCCTAACCCCTGGATTAATCCGGCCTATCCCACACTCTCAGGCACTGTGTTCCAGACGAAAACCTCTTTATTAATACGGCCGATCCCACACTCTCAGACACTGTGTTCCAGACCCTAACCTCTGGATTAATCCGGCCTATCCCACACTCTCTGGCACTGTGTTCCAGACGAAAACCTCTTTATTAATACGGCCGATCCCACACTCTCAGACATTGTGTTCCAGACTCTAACCCCTGGATTAATCCGGCCTATCCCACACTCTCAGGCACTGTGTTCCAGACCCTAACCTCTGGATTAATCCACCCTATCCCACAGTCTCAGGCACTGTGTTCCAGACCCTAACCCCTGGATTAATTCGGCCTATCCCACACTCTCAGGCACTGTGTTCCAGACCCTAACCTTTGGATTAATCCGGCCGATCACACACTCTCAGGCACTTTGTTCCAGACCCTAACCCCTGGATTAATCCGGCCGATCACACACTCTCAGGCACTGTGTTCCAGACCCTAACCTCTGGATTAAGTCGGCCTACCCCACACTCTCAGGCACTGTGTTCCAGACCCTAACGCATGGATTAATCCGGCCTATCCCACACTCTCAGGCACTGTATTCCAGACCCTAATCGCTGGATTAATCCGGCCTTACCCACACTCTCAGGCACTGCGTTCCAGACCCTAACGCATGGATTAATCCGGCCTATCCCACACTCTCAGGCACTGTGTTCCAGACCCTAACCACTGGATTAATCCGGCCTATCACAGACTCTCAGGCACTCTGTTCCAGACCCTAACCCCTGGATTAATCCGGCCTATCCCACACTCTCAGGCAATTTGTTCCAGACCCTAACCCCTGGATAAATCCGGCCTATCCCACACTGTCAGGCATGGTGTTCCAGACCCTAACCCCTGGATTAATCCGGCCTATCCCACACTCTCAGGCACTGTGTTCCAGATCCTAACCTCTGGATTAATCCGGCCTATCCCACACTCTCAGGCACTCTGTTCCAGACCCTAATCTCTGGATTAATCCGGCCTACCCCACACTCTCAGGCACTGTGTTCCAGACCCTAACCTCTGGATTAATCCGGCCTATCCCACATTCTCAGGCACTGTGTACCAGACCCTAACCCCTGGATTAATCCGGCCGATCACACACTCTCAGGCACTGTGTTCCAGACCCTAACCTCTGGATTAAGTCGGCCTACCCCACACTCTCAGGCACTGTGTTCCAGACCCTAACGCATGGATTAATCCGGCCTATCCCACACTCTCAGGCACTGTATTCCAGACCCTAATCGCTGGATTAATCCGGCCTTACCCACACTCTCAGGCACTGCGTTCCAGACCCTAACGCATGGATTAATCCGGCCTATCCCACACTCTCAGGCACTGTGTTCCAGACGCTAACCCCTGGATTAATCCGGCCTATCACACACTCTCAGGCACTCTGTTCCAGACCCTAACCCCTGGATTAATCCGGCCTATCCCACACTCTCAGGCAATTTGTTCCAGACCCTAACCCCTGGATAAATCCGGCCTATCCCACACTCTCAGGCACTGTGTTCCAGACGAAAACCTCTGGATTAATACAGCCGATCCCACACTCTCAGGCACTGTGTTCCAGACCCTAACCTCTGGATTAATCCGGCCTATCCCACACTCTCAGGCACTGTGTTCCAGACCCTAACCCCTGGATTAATCCGGCCTATCCCACACTCTCAGGCACTGTGTTCCAGACCCTAACGCATGGATTTATCCGGCCTATCCCACACTCTCAGGCACTGTGTTCCAGACCTTAACCTCAGGATTAATCCGGCCTGCCCCACACTCTCAGGCACTGTGTTCCAGATCCTAACCTCTGGATTAATCCGGCCTATCCCACACTCTCAGGCACTCTGTTCCAGACCCTAATCTCTGGATTAATCCGGCCTACCCCACACTCTCAGGCACTGTGTTCCAGACCCTAACCTCTGGATTAATCCGGCCTATCCCACACTCTCAGGCACTGTGTTCCAGACCCTAACCCCTGGATTAATCCGGCCTATCCCACACTCTCAGGCACTGTGTTCCAGACCCTAACGCATGGATTTATCCGGCCTATCCCACACTCTCAGGCACTGTGTTCCAGACCTTAACCTCAGGATTAATCCGGCCTGCCCCACACTCTCAGGCACTGTGTTCCAGACCCTAACCCCTGGATGAATCCGGCCTAGCCCACGCTCTCAGGCACTGTGTTCAAGACCCTAACCGCTGGATTTACCCGGCCTACCCCACACTCTTAGGCACTATATTCCAGACCCTAACCCCTGGATTAATCCGGCCTATCCCACACTCTCAGGCACTGTGTTCCAGACGAAAACCTCTGGATTAATACGGCCGATCCCACACTCTCAGACACTGTGTTCCAGACCCTAACCTCTGGATTAATCCGGCCTATCCCACACTCTCTGGCACTGTGTTCCAGACCCTAACCTCTGGATTAATCCGGCCTATCCCACACTCACAGGCACTCTGTTCCAGACCCTAATCTCTGGATTAATCCGGCCTTCCCCACACTCTCAGGCACTGTGTTCCAGACGCTAACCTCCGGATTAATCCGGCCTATCCCACACTCTCAGGCACTGTGTTCCAGACACTAACCCCTGGATTAACCCGGCCTAACTCACACTCTCAGGCACTGTGTTCCAGACCCTAACCACTGGATTAATCCGGCCTATCCCACACTCTCAGGCACTGTGTTCCAGACCCTAACCTCTCGATTAATCTGGCCTATCCCACACTCTCAGGCACTGTGTTCCAGATCCTAACCTCTGGATTAATGCACCCTATTACCACACTCTCAGGCACTCGGTTCCAGATCCTAACCTTTGGATTAATCCGGCCGAGCCCACACTCTCAGAAACTGTATTCCAGACCCTAACCCCTGGATTTACTCCGGCCTATCTCACACTCTCAGGAAAAGTGTTCCAGACCCTAATCCCTGGATATACCCTGTCTATCCCACACTCTCAGGCCCGGTGTTCCAGACGCTAACCACTGGAATATTCCTGCATATCCCACTCTCTATGATACTGTGTTCCAGACCCTAACCTCCCGATTAATCCAGCCTCCCCACACTGTCAGACATTGTGTTCCAGACCCTAACCCCTGGATTTATCCGGTCTATCTCACACTCTCAGGCACTGTGTTCCAGACCCTACCCGCTGGATTAATCCGGCCTAGCCCACACTCACAGGCACTGTGTTCCAGACCCTAACCCCTGGATTAATCCGGCCGAGCCCACACTCTCAGGCACTGTGTTCCAGACCCTAACCCCTGGATTTACCCGGTCTATCTCACACTCTCAGGCACCGTGTTCCAGATCCTAACCCCTGGATTTACCCGGCCTATCTCACACTCTCAGGCACTGTGTTCCAGACCCTAACCCCTGGATTTACCCGGTCTATCTCACACTCTCGGGAACGGTGTTCCAGATCCTAATCTCTGGATTAATCCGGCCTACTCCACACTCTCTGGCACTGCGTTCCAGACCCTAACGCATCGATCAATGCGGCCTTTTCCCACACTCTCAGGCACTGTGTTCCAGACCAAAACCTCTGGATTAATACGGCCGATTCCACACTCTCAGACACTGTGTTCCAGACCCTAACCACTGGATTAATCCGGCCTATCCCACACTCTCAGGCACTTTGTTCCAGATCCTAACCTCTGGATTAATCCGGCCTATCCCACACTCTCAGGCACTATGTTCCAGTCCCTAACCCCTGGATTAACCCGGCCTACCCCACACTCTTAGGAACTATGTTCCAGACCCTAACCCCTGGATTAATCCGGCCTATCCTACACTCTCAGGCACTGTGTTCCAGACACTAACCCCTGGATTAACCCGGCCTATCTCACACTCTCAGGCACTCTGTTCCAGACCCTAACCCCTGGATTCATCCGGCCTTTCCCACACTCTCAGGCACTGTGTTCCTGACAGTAACGCCTGGATTAACCCGGCCTATCCCACACTCTCAGGAACTGTGTTCCAGATCCTAACCTCTGGATTAATGCACCCTATCCCACACTCTCAGGCACTGTGTTCCAGATCCTAACCTTTGGATTAATCCGGCCTCGCCCACACTCTCAGAAACTGTATTCCAGACCCTAACCCCTGGATTTAATCCGGCCTATCTCACACTCTCAGGCACCGTGTTCCAGACCCTAATCCCTGGATTTACCCGGTCTATCCCACACTCTCAGGCACGGTGTTCCAGACGCTAACCCCTGGATTATTCCTGCATATCCCACTCTCTATGATACTGTGTTCCAGACCCTAACCTCTGGATTAAGTCGGCCTACCCCACACTCTCAGTCACTGCGTTCCAAACCCTAACGCATCGATCAATCTGGCCTATCCCACACTCTCAGGCACTGTGTTCCAGACCCTAACCCCTGGATTAATCCGGCCTATCACACACTCTCAGGCACTCTGTTCCAGACCCTAACCTCTGGATTAATCCGGCCGATCCCACACTCTCAGGCATGGTGTTCCAGACCCTAACCCCTGGATTAATCCAGCCTATCCCACACTCTCAGGCACGGTGTTCCAGACCCTAACCCCTGGATTAATCCAGCCTATCCCACACTCTCAGGCACGGTGTTCCAGACCATAAACCCTGGATAAATCCGGCCTATCCCACACTGTCAGGCATGGTGTTCCAGACCAAAACCTCTGGATTAATACGGCTGATCCCACACTCTCAGACACTGTGTTCCAGACCCTAACCTCTGGATTAATCCGGCCGACCACACACTCTCAGGCACTGTGTTCCAGACCCTAACCACTGGATTAATCCGGCCTATCCCACACTCTCAGGCACTGTGTTCCAGATCCTAACCTCTGGATTAATCCGGCCTATCCCACACTCTCAGACACTGTGTTCCAGACGCTAACCCCTGGATTAATCCGGCCTATCCCACACTCTCAGGCACTGTGCTCCAGACCCTAATCTCTGGATTAATCCGGCCTACCCCACACTCTCAGGCACTGTGTTCCAGACCCTAACCCCTGGATTAATCCGGCCTATCCCACACTCTCAGGCACTGTGTTCCAGACCCTAACGCATGGATTAATCCGGCCTATCCCACACTCTCAGGCACTGTGTTCCAGACCTTAACCTCAGGATTAATCCGGCCTGCCCCACACTCTCAAGCACTGTGTTCCAGACCCTAACCCCTGGATTAATCCGGCCTAGCCCACGCTCTCAGGCACTGTGTTCAAGACCCTAACCGCTGGATTTACCCGGCCTACCCCACACTCTTAGGCACTATATTCCAGACCCTAACCCCTGGATTAATCCGGACTATCCCACACTCTCAGGCACTGTGTTCCAGACGAAAACCTCTGGATTAATACGGCCGATCCCACACTCTCAGACACTGTGTTCCAGACCCTAACCCCTGGATTAATCCGGCCTATCCCACACTCTCAGGCACTGTGTTCCAGATCCTAACCTCTGGATTAATCCGGCCTATCCCACACTCTCAGGCACTATGTTCAAGTCCCTAACCTCTGGATTAATCCGGCCTACCCCACACTCTCAGGCACTGTGTTCCAGACCCAAACCCCTGGATTAATTCGGCCTATCCCACACTCTCAGGCACTGTGTTCCAGACCCTAACCTTTGGATTAATCCGGCCTATCCCACACTCTCAGGCACTATGTTCAAGTCCCTAACCTCTGGATTAATCCGGCCTACCCCACACTCTCAGGCACTGTGTTCCAGACCCTAACTTCTGGATTAAGTCGGCCTACCCCACACTCTCAGGCACTGTGTTCCAGACCCTAACGCATGGATTAATCCGGCCTATCCCACACTCTCAGGCACTGTATTCCAGACCCTAATCGCTGGATTAATCCAGCCTTACCCACACTCTCAGGCACTGCGTTCCAGACCCTAACGCATTGATTAATCCGGCCTATCCCACACTCTCAGGCACTGTGTTCCAGACCCTAACCCCTGGATTAATCCGGCCTATCACACACTCTCAGGCACTCTGTTCCAGACACTAACCCCTGGATTAATCCGGCCTATCCCACACTCTCAGGCAATTTGTTCCAGACCCTAACCCCTGGATAAATACGGCCTATCCCACACTGTCAGGCATGGTGTTCAAGACGAAAACCTCTGGATTAATACGGCCGATCCCACAGTCTCAGGCACTGTGTTCCAGACCCTAACCCCTGGATTAATCCGGCCTAACCCACACTCTCAGGCACTGTGTTCCAGATCCTAACCTCTGGATTAATCCGGCCTATCCCACACTCTCAGGCACTCTGTTCCAGACCCTAATCTCTGGATTAATCCGGCCTACCCCACACTCTCAGGCACTGTGTTCCAGACCCTAACCTCTGGATTAATCCGGCCTATCCCACACTCTCAGGCACTGTGTACCAGACCCTAACCCCTGGATTAATCCGGCCTATCCCACACTCTCAGGCACTGTGTTCCAGACCCTAACGCATGGATTAATCCGGCCTATCCCACACTCTCAGGCACTGTGTTCCAGACCTTAACCTCAGGATTAATCCGGCCTGCCCCACACTCTCAGGCACTGTGTTCCAGACCCTAACCCCTGGATTAATCCGGCCTAGACCACGCTCTCAGGCACTGTGTTCAAGACCCTAACCCCTGGATTTACCCGGCCTACCCCACACTCTTAGGCACTGTGTTCCAGACCCTAACCCCTGGATAAATCCGGCCTATCCCACACTGTCAGGCACTGTGTTCCAGACACTAACCCCTGGATTAATCCGGCCGATCCCACACTCTCAGACACTGTGTTCCAGACCCTAACCACTGGATTAATCCGGCCTATCCCACACTCTCAGGTACTGTGTTCCAGATCCTAACCTCTGGATTAATCCGGCCTATCCCACACTCTCAGGCACTTTGTTCCAGATCCTAACCTCTGGATTAATCCGGCCTACCCCACACTCTCAGACACTGTGTTCCAGACCCTAACCCCTGGATTAATCCGGCCGAACCCCACACTCTCAGGCACTGTGTTCCAGACCCTAACCCCTGGATTAATTCGGCCTATCCCACACTCTCAGGCACTGTGTTCCAGACCCTAACCTTTGGATTAATCCGGCCGATCACACACTCTCAGGCACTTTGTTCCAGACCCTAACCCCTGGATTAATCCGGCCGATCACACACTCTCAGGCACTGTGTTCCAGACCCTAACCTCTGGATTAAGTCGGCCTACCCCACACTCTCAGGCACTGTGTTCCAGACACTAACGCATGGATTAATCCGGCCTATCCCACACTCTCAGGCACTGTATTCCAGACCCTAATCGCTGGATTAATCCGGCTTTACCCACACTCTCAGGCACTGCGTTCCAGACCCTAACGCATGGATTAATCCGGCCTATCCCACACTCTCAGGCACTGTGTTCCAGACCCTAACCCCTGGATTAATCCGGCCTATCACACACTCTCAGGCACTCTGTTCCAGACCCTAACCCCTGGATAAATCCGGCCTATCCCACACTCTCAGGCAATTTGTTCCAGACCCTAACCCCTGGATAAATCCGGCCTATCCCACACTGTCAGGCATGGTGTTCCAGACCTTAACCTCAGGATTAATCCGACCTGCCCCACACTCTCAGGCACTGTGTTCCAGACCCCAACCCCTGGATTAATCCGGCCTAGCCCACGCTCTCAGGCACTGTGTTCAAGACCCTAACCCCTGGATTTACCCGGCCTACCCCACACTCTTAGGCACTATATTCCAGACCCTAACCCCTGGATTAATCCGGCCGATCCTACACTCTCAGGCACTGTGTTTCAGACCCTAACCACTGGATTAATCCGGCCTATCCCACACTCTCAGGCACTGTGTTCCAGACCCTAACCCCTGGATTAATCCGGCCTATCCCACACTCTCAGGCACTGTGTTCCAGATCCTAACCTCTGGATTAATCCGGCCTATCCCACACTCTCAGGCACTCTGTTCCAGACCCTAATCTCTGGATTAATCCGGCCTACCCCACACTCTCAGGCACTGTGTTCCAGACCCTAACCTCTGGATTAATCCGACCTATCCCACACTCTCAGGCACTGTGTTCCAGACCCTAACCCCTGGATTAATCCGGCCTATCCCACACTCTGAGGCACTGTGTTCCAGACCCTAACGCATGGAGTAATCCGGCCTATCCCACACTCTCAGGCACTGTGTTCCAGACCTTAACCTCAGGATTAATCCGGTCTGGCACACACTCTCAGGCACTGTGTTCCAGACCCTAACCCCTGGATTAATCCGGTCCAACCCACACTCTCAGGCACTGTGTTCAAGACCCTAACCCCTGGATTTACCCGCCGTCCCCACACTCTTATTCACTATATTCCAGACCCTAACCCCTGGATTAATCCGGCCAATCCTACACTCTCAGGCACTGTGTTCCAGACACTAACCCCTGGATTAACCCGGCCTATCTCACACTCTCAGGCACTGTGTTCCAGACCCTAACCACTGGATTAATCCGGCCTATCCCACACTCTCAGGCACTGTGTTCCAGACCCTAACCTCTGGATTAATCTGGCCTATCCCACACTCTCAGGCACTGTGTTCCAGACCCTAACCCCTGGATTAATCCAGCCTATCCCTCACTCTCAGGCACTGTGTTCCAGACACTAACCCCTGGATTAACCCGGCCTATCTCACACTCTCAGGCACTGTGTTCCAGACCCTAACCACTGGATTAATCCGGCCTATCCCACACTCTCAGGCACTGTGTTCCAGACCCTAACCTCTGGATTAATCTGGCCTATCCCACACTCTCAGGCACTCGGTTCCAGATCCTAACCTCTGGATTAATCCGGCCGATCACACACTCTCAGGCACTTTGTTCCAGACCCTAACCCCTGGATTAATCCGGCCGATCACACACTCTCAGGCACTGTGTTCCAGACCCTAACCTCTGGATTAAGTCGGCCTACCCCACACTCTCAGGCACTGTGTTCCAGACACTAACGCATGGATTAATCCGGCCTATCCCACACTCTCAGGCACTGTATTCCAGACCCTAATCGCTGGATTAATCCGGCCTTACCCCACTCTCAGGCACTGCGTTCCAGACCCTAACGCATGGATTAATCCGGCCTATCCCACACTCTCAGGCACTGTGTTCCAGACCCTAACCCCTGGATTAATCCGGCCTATTCCACACTCTCAGGCACTCTGTTCCAGACCCTAACCCCTGGATTAATCCGGCCTATCTCACACTCTCAGGCACTTTGTTCCAGACCCTAACCCCTGGATTAATCCGGCCGATCACACACTCTCAGGCACTGTGTTCCAGACCCTAACCTCTGGATTAAGTCGGCCTACCCCACACTCTCAGGCACTGTGTTCCAGACACTAACGCATGGATTAATCCGGCCTATCCCACACTCTCAGGCACTGTATTCCAGACCCTAATCGCTGGATTAATCCGGCCTTACCCCACTCTCAGGCACTGCGTTCCAGACCCTAACGCATGGATTAATCCGGCCTATCCCACACTCTCAGGCAATTTGTTCCAGACCCTAACCCCTGGATAAATCCGGACTATCCCACACTGTCAGGCACTGTGTTCCAGACCCTAACCCCTGGATTAATCCGGCCTATCCCACACTCTGAGGCACTGTGTTCCAGACCCTAACGCATGGAGTAATCCAGCCTATCCCACACTCTCAGGCACTGTGTTCCAGACCTTAACCTCAGGATTAATCCGGCCTGGCCCACACTCCCAGGCACTGTGTTCCAGACGAAAACCTCTGGATTAATACGGCCGATCCCACACTCCCAGGCACTGTGTTCCAGACCCTAACCCCTGGATTTACCCGGCCTACCCCACACTCTTAGGCACTGTGTTTCAGACACTAACCCCTGGATTAATCCGGCCTATCCCACACTCTCAGGCACTGTGTTCCAGATACTAACCTCTGGATTAATCCGGCCTATCCCACACTCTCAGGCACTGTGTTTCAGACACTAACCCCTGGATTAACCCGGCCTATCTCACACTCTCAGGCACTGTGTTCCAGACCCTAACCCCTGGATTAATCCGGCCTATCCCACACTCTCAGGCACTGTGTTCCAGACCCTAACCCCTGGATTAATCCGGCCTATCCCACACTCTCAGGCACTGTGTTCCAGATCCTAACCTCTGGATTAATCCGGCCTATCCCACACTCTCAGGCACTCTGTTCCAGACCCTAATCTCTGGATTAATCCGGCCTACCCCACACTCTCAGGCACTGTGTTCCAGACCCTAACCTCTGGATTAATCCGGCCTATCCCACACTCTCAGGCACTGTGTTCCAGACCCTAACCCCTGGATTAATCCGGCCTATCCCACACTCTGAGGCACTGTGTTCCAGACCCTAACGCATGGAGTAATCCAGCCTATCCCACACTCTCAGGCACTGTGTTCCAGACCTTAACCTCAGGATTAATCCGGCCTGGCCCACACTCTCAGGCACTGTGTTCCAGACCCTAACCCCTGGATTAATCCGGTCCAACCCACGCTCTCAGGCACTGTGTTCAAGACCCTAACCCCTGGATTTACCCGCCCTCCCCACACTCTTAGGCACTATATTCCAGACCCTAACCCCTGGATTAATCCGGCCTATCCTACACTCTCAGGCACTGTGTTCCAGACACTAACCCCTGGATTAACCCGGCCTATCTCACACTCTCAGGCACTGTGTTCCAGACCCTAACCACTGGATTAATCCGGCCTATCCCACACTCTCAGGCACTGTGTTCCAGACCCTAACCTCTGGATTAATCTGGCCTATCCCACACTCTCAGGCACTGTGTTCCAGATCCTAACCTCTGGATTAATGCACCCTATCCCACACTCTCAGGCACTCGGTTCCAGATCCTAACCTTTGGATTTATCCGGCCGAGCCCACACTCTCAGAAACTGTATTCCAGACCCTAACCCCTGGATTTACTCCGGCCTATCTCACACTCTCAGGAAAAGTGTTCCAGACCCTAATCCCTGGATATACCCTGTCTATCCCACACTCTCAGGCACGGTGTTCCAGACGCTAACCCCTGGAATATTCCTGCATATCCCACTCTCTATGATACTGTGTTCCAGACCCTAACCCCCCGATTAATCCAGCCTCCCCACACTGTCAGACATTGTGTTCCAGACCCTAACCCCCCGATTAATCCAGCCTCCCCACACTATCAGGCACTGTGTTCCAGACCCTAACCCCTGGATTTATCCGGTCTATCTCACACTCTCAGGCACTGTGTTCCAGACCCTAACCGCTGGATTAATCCGGCCTAGCCCACACTCTCAGGCACTTTGTTCCAGATCCTAACCTCTGGATTAATCCGGCCTATCCCACACTCTCAGGCACTATGTTCCAGTCCCTAACCCCTGGATTAATACGGCCTATCCCACACTCTCAGGCATGGTGTTCCAGACCCTACCCCCTGGATTTACCCAGCCTACCACACACTCTCAGGCACTGTGCTCCAGACCCTAACCCCTGGATTAATCCGGCCTATCCCACACTCTCCGGCACTATGTTCCAGACCCTAACCCCTGGATTAATCCGGCCGATCCCACACTCTCAGGCACTGTCTTCCAGACCCTAACCTCTGGATTAATCCGGCCGATCCCACACTCTCAGGCACTATGTTCCAGACCCTAACCTCTGGATTAATCCGGCCGATCACACACTCTCAGGCACTGTGTTCCTGACCCTAACCTCTGGATTAATCAGCCTACCCCACACTCTCAGGCACTGTGTTCCAGACCCTAACGCATGGATTAATCCGGCCTATCCCACACTGTCAGGCACTGTATTCCAGACCCAAATCTCTGGATTAATCCGGCCTACCCCACACTCTCAGGCACTGCGTTCCAGACCCTAACCTCTGGATTAATCCGGTTTATCCCTCACTCTCAGGCACTGTGTTCCAGACCCTAACCCCTGGATTAATCCGGCCTATCCCACACTCTCAGGCACTGTGTTCCAGACCCTAACCCCTGGATTAATCCGGCCGACACCACACTCTCAGGCACTGTGTTCCAGACCCTAACGCATGGATTAATCCGGCCTATCCCACACTCTCAGGCACTGTGTTCCAGACCCTAACCTCTGGATTAATCCGGCCTACCCCACACTCTCAGGCACTGTGTTCCAGACCCTAACCCCTGGATTAATCCGGCCTAGCCCACGCTCTCAGGCACTGTGTTGAAGACCCTAACCGCTGGATTTACCCGGCCTATCCCACACTCTCAGGCACTGTGTTCCAGACCCTAACTTCTGGATTAATCTGGCCTATCCCACACTCTCAGGCACTGTGTTCCAGATCCTAACCTCTGGATTAATACACCCTATCCCACACTCTCAGGCACTGTGTTCCAGATCCTAACCTTTGGATTAATCCGGCCTCGCCCACAATCTCAGAAACTGTATTCCAGACCTAACCCCTGGATTTAATCCGGCCTATCTCACACTCTCAGGCACCGTGTTCCAGACCCTACTCCCTGGATTATTCCGTTTTATCCCACACTCTCAGGCACTGTGTTCCAGATGCTACACCCTGGATTTACCCGGCATACCCCACACTCTCAGGCACTGTGTTCCAGACCCTAACACCTGGTTTAATCCGGAATATCCCACACTCTCAGGCACTGTGTTCCAGACCCTAACCTCTGGATTAAACCGGCCTATCCCACACTCTCAGGCACTGTGTTCCAGACCCTAACGCATGGATTAATCCGGCCTATCCCACACTCTCAGGCACTGTGTTGCAGACCCTAACCTCTGGATTAATCCGGACAACCCCACACTCTCAGGCACTGTGTTCCAGACCCTAACGCATGGATTAATCCGACCTAGCCCACGCTCTCAGGCACTGTGTTCAAGACCCTAACCCCTGGATTTACCCCGCCTACCCCACACTCTTAGGCACTATGTTCCAGACCCTAACCCCTGGATTTATCCGGCATATCTCACACTCTCAGGCACTGTGTTCCAGACCCTACCCCCTGGACTTACCCGGCCTACCCCACACTCTCAGGCACTATGTTCCAGACCCAAACCCCTGGATTAATCCGCCCTATCCCACACTTTCAGACACTGTGTTCAAGACACTAACCCCTGGATTAACCGGGCCTACCCCACACTCTGAGACACTGTGTTCCTGAACGTAACCGCTGGATTAGTCCGGCCTATCCCACACTCTCAGACACTGTGTTCCAGACGCTAACCCCTGGATTATTCCTGCCTATCCCACTCTCTATGATACTGTGTTCCAGACCCTAACCCCCAGATTAATCCAGCCTTGCCACACCGTCAGACACTGTGTTCCAGACACTAACCCCTGGATTTACCTGGCCTATCTCACTCTCTCAGGCACCGTGTTCGAGACCATAACCCCTGGATTAATCCGGCCTATTCCACACTCTCAGGCACTGTTTTCCAGACCGTACCCCCTGGATTTACCCGGCCTACCCCACAATCTCAGGCACTGTGTCCCAGACCCTAACACCTGGATTAATGCGTCCTTTCCCACACTCTCAGGCACTATGTTCCAGACCCATCCCCTGGATTAATCCAGCCTATCCCACGCTCTCAGGCACTGTGTTCCTGACCCAACCCCTGGATTAATCCGGCCTATCCCACACTATCAAGCACTGTGCTCCAGAGCCTAAACCCTGGATTAATCCGGCCTATGCCACACTCTCAGGCATGGTGTTCCAGACCCTAAACCCTGGATTAATCCGGCCTATCCCACACTCTCAGGCACTGTCTTCCAGACCCTAACCTCTGGATTAATCCGGCCGATCCCACACTCTCAGGCACTATGTTCCAGACCCTAACCTCTGGATTAATCCGGCCGATCACACACTCTCAGGCACTGTGTTCCTGACCCTAACCTCTGGATTAATCAGCCTACCCCACACTCTCAGGCACTGTGTTCCAGACCCTAACGCATGGATTAATCCGGCCTATCCCACACTGTCAGGCACTGTATTCCAGACCCAAATCTCTGGATTAATCCGGCCTACCCCACACTCTCAGGCACTGCGTTCCAGACCCTAAGCTCTGGATTAATCCGGTTTATCCCTCACTCTCAGGCACTGTGTTCCAGACCCTAACCCCTGGATTAATCCGGCCTATCCCACACTCTCAGGCACTGTGTTCCAGACCCTAACCCCTGGATTAATCCGGCCGACACCACACTCTCAGGCACTGTGTTCCAGACCCTAACGCCTGGATTAATCCGGCCTATCCCACACTCTCAGGCACTGTGTTCCAGACCCTAACCTCTGGATTAATCCGGCCTACCCCACACTCTCAGGCACTGTGTTCCAGACCCTAACCCCTGGATTAATCCGGCCTAGCCCACGCTCTCAGGCACTGTGTTGAAGACCCTAACCGCTGGATTTACCCGGCCTATCCCACACTCTCATGCACTGTGTTCCAGACCCTAACCCCTGGATTAATCCGGCCTATGCCACACTCTCAGGCACTGTGTTCCAGACCCTAACTTCTGGATTAATCTGGCCTATCCCACACTCTCAGGCACTGTGTTCCAGATCCTAACCTCTGGATTAATACACCCTATCCCACACTCTCAGGCACTGTGTTCCAGATCCTAACCTTTGGATTAATCCGGCCTCGCCCACAATCTCAGAAACTGTATTCCAGACCTAACCCCTGGATTTAATCCGGCCTATCTCACACTCTCAGGCACCGTGTTCCAGACCCTAATCCCTGGATTATTCCGTTTTATCCCACACTCTCAGGCACTGTGTTCCCGATGCTACACCCTGGATTTACCCGGCATACCCCACACTCTCAGGCACTGTGTTCCAGACCCTAACACCTGGTTTAATCCGGAATATCCCACACTCTCAGGCACTGTGTTCCAGACCCTAACCCCTGGATTAAACCGGCCTACCCCACACTCTCAGGCACTGTGTTCCAGACCCTAACGCATGGATTAATCCGGCCTATCCCACACTCTCAGGCACTGTGTTGCAGACCCTAACCTCTGGATTAATCCGGACAACCCCACACTCTCAGGCACTGTGTTGCAGACCCTAACGCATGGATTAATCCGGCTTATCCCACACTCTCAGGCACTGTGTTCCAGACCCTAACGCATGGATTATTCCGGCCTATCACACACTCTCAGGCACTGTGTTCCAGACCCTAACCTCTGGATTAATCTGGCCTATCCCACACTCTCAGGCACTGTGTTCCAGACCCTTACCCCTGGATTAATCCGCCCTATCCCACACTATCAGGCTCTGTGTTCCAGACCCTAACCTCTGGATTAATCCGGCCTACCCCACACTCTCAGGCACTGTGTTCCAGACACTAACCCCTGGATTAATCCGGCCTACCCCACACTCACAGGCACTGTGTTCCAGACTCTAACCCCTGGATTAACCGGGCCTACCCCACACTCTCAGGCACTGTGTTCCAGACCCTAACCCCTGGAGAAATCCTGCCTATCCCACACTCTCAGGCACTGTGTTCCAGACCCTAACCCCTGGATTAATCCGGCCTATCCTAAACTCTCAGGCACTGTGTTCCAGACCCTAACCGCTGTATTATTTGGGCCTACCCCACACTCTCAGGCACTGTGTACCAGAAACTAACCTCTCGATTAATCCGGCCTATCCCACACTCTCAGGCACTGTGTTCCAGACCCTAACCCCTGGATTTATCCGGCCTATGCCACACTCTCAGGCACTGTGTTCCAGACCCAAACCCCTGGATTAATCCGCCCTATCCCACACTTTCAGACAATGTGTTCAAGACACTAATCCCTGGATTAACCGGGCCTACCCCACACTCTGAGACACTGTGTTCCTGAACGTAACCGCTGGATTAGTCCGGCCTATCCCACACTCTCAGGCACTGTGTTCCAGACCCTAACCCCCAGATTAATCCAGCCTCGCCACAATGTCAGACACTGTGTTCCAGACACTAACCCCTGGATTTACCCGGCCTATCTCACTCTCTCAGGCACCGTGTTCCAGACCATAACCCCTGGATTAATCCGGCCTATCCCACACTCTCAGGCACTGTGTTGCAGACCCTAACCTCTGGATTAATCCGGCCTACCCCACACTCTCAGGCACTGTGTTCTAGACCCTAACCCCTGCATTCATCCGGCCTAGCCCACGCTCTCAGGCACTGTGTTCAAGACCCTAACCGCTGGATTTACCCGGCCTACCCCACACTCTCAGGAACTGTGTTCCAGACCCTAACCCCTGGATTAATCCGGCCTAGCCCACGCTCTCAGGCACTGTGTTGAAGACCCTAACCGCTGGATTTACCCGGCCTATCCCACACTCTCATGCACTGTGTTCCAGACCCTAACCCCTGGATTCATCCAGCCTATGCCACACTATCAGGCACTGTGTTCCAGACCCTAATTTCTGGATTAATCTGGCCTATCCCACACTCTCAGGCACTGTGTTCCAGATCCTAACCTCTGGATTAATGCACCCTATCCCACACTCTCAGGCACTGTGTTCCAGATCCTAACCTTTGGATTAATCCGGCCTCGCCCACACTCTCAGAAACTGTATTCCAGACCCTAACCCCTGGATTTAATCCGGCCTATCTCACACTCTCAGGCACCGTGTTCCAGACCCTAATCCCTGGATTATTCCGTTTTATCCCACACTCTCAGGCACTGTGTTGCAGACCCTAACCTCTGGAATAATCCGGCCTACCCCACACTCTCAGGCACTGTGTTCCAGACCCTAACACCTGGTTTAATCCGGAATATCCCACACTCTCAGGCACTGTGTTCCAGACCCTAACCTCTGGATTAAACCGGCCTACCCCACACTCTCAGGCACCGTGTTCCAGACCCTAACGCATGGATTAATCTGGCCTATCCCACACTCTCAGGCAGTGTATTCCAGACCCTAATCTGTGGATTAATCCGGCCTACCCCACACTCTCAGGCACTGCGTTCCAGACCATAACCTCTGGAATAATCTGGCCTATCCCACACTCTCAGGCTCTGTGTTCCAGACCCTAACCCCTGGATTAATCCGGCCTATCCCACACTCTCAGGCACTGTGTTGCAGACCCTAACCTCTGGAATAATCCGGCCTACCCCACACTCTCAGGCACTGTGTTCCAGACCCTAACGCATGGATTAATCCGTCTTATCCCACACTCTCAGGCACTGTGGTCCAGATCCTAACGCATGGATTATTCCGGCCTATCCCACACTCTCAAGCACTGTGTTCCAGACCCTAACCTCTGGATTAATCCGGCCTATCCCACACTCTCAGGCACTGAGTTCCAGACCCTAACCTCTGGATTAATCCGGCCTACCCCACATCTCAGGCACTGTGTTCCAGACACAAACCCCTGGATTAATCCGGCCTAGCCCACAATCTCAGGCACTGTGTTCCAGACCCTAACCCCTGGATTAATCCGGCCTACCCCACACTCTCAGGCACTCTGTTCCAGACGCTAACACCTGGATTAATCCGGCCGAGCCCACACTCTCAGGCACTGGGTTCCAGATCGTACCCCCTGGATTTACCCGGCCTACCCCACACTCTCAGGCACTGTGTCCCAGACCCTAACACCTGGACTAATCCGTCCTATCCCACACTCTCAGGCACTATGTTCCAGACCCAAACCCCTGGATTAATCCGCCCTATCCCACACTTTCAGACAATGTGTTCAAGACACTAATCCCTGGATTAACCGGGCCTTACCCACACTCTGAGACACTGTGTTCCTGAACGTAACTGCTGGATTAGTCCGGCCTATCCCACACTCTCAGGCACTGTGTTCCAGACGCTAACCCCTGGATTATTCCTGCCTATCCCACTCTCTATGATACTGTGTTCCAGACCCTAACCCCCAGATTAATCCAGCCTCGCCACAATGTCAGACACTGTGTTCCAGACACTAACCCCTGGATTTACCCGGCCTATCTCACTCTCTCAGGCACCGTGTTCCAGACCATAACCCCTGGATTAATCCGGCCTATCCCACACTCTCAGGCACTGTGTTGCAGACCCTAACTTCTGGATTAATCCGGCCTATCCCACGCTCTCAGGCACTGTGTTCTAGACCCTAACCCCTGCATTAATCCGGCCTAGCCCACGCTCTCAGGCACTGTGTTCAAGACCCTAACCGCTGGATTTACCCGGCCTACCCCACACTCTCAGGCACTGTGTTCCAGACCCTAACCCCTGGATTAATCCGGCCTAGCCCACGCTCTCAGGCACTGTGTTGAAGACCCTAACCGCTGGATTTACCCGGCCTATCCCACACTCTCATGCACTGTGTTCCAGACCCTAACCCCTGGATTCATCCAGCCTATGCCACACTATCAGGCACTGTGTTCCAGACCCTAACTTCTGGATTAATCTGGCCTATCCCACACTCTCAGGCACTGTGTTCCAGATCCTAACCTCTGGATTAATGCACCCTATCCCACACTCTCAGGCACTGTGTTCCAGATCCTAACCTTTGGATTAATCCGGCCTCGCCCACACTCTCAGAAACTGTATTCCAGACCCTAACCCCTGGATTTAATCCGGCCTATTTCACACTCTCAGGCACCGTGTTCCAGACCCTAATCCCTGGATTATTCCGTTTTATCCCACACTCTCAGGCACTGTGTTCCCGATGCTACACCCTGGATTTACCCGGCCTACCACACACTCTCAGGCACTGTGTTCCAGACCCTAACACCTGGTTTAATCCGGAATATCCCACACTCTCAGGCACTGTGTTCCAGACCCTAACCTCTGGATTAAACCGGCCTACCCCACACTCTCAGGCACCGTGTTCCAGACCATAACGCATGGATTAATCCGGCCTATCCCACACTCTCAGGCACTGTATTCCAGACCCTAATCTGTGGATTTAATCCGGCCTACCCCACACTCTCAGGCACTGCGTTCCAGACCATAACCTCTGGAATAATCTGGCCTATCCCACACTCTCAGGCTCTGTGTTCCAGACCCTAACCCCTGGATTAATCCGGCCTATCCCACACTCTCAGGCACTGTGTTGCAGACCCTAACCTCTGGAATAATCCGGCCTACCCCACACTCTCAGGCACTGTGTTCCAGACCCTAACGCATGGATTAATCCGTCTTATCCCACACTCTCAGGCACTGTGGTCCAGAACCTAACGCATGGATTATTCCGGCCTATCCCACACTCTCAGGCACTGTGTTCCAGACCCTAACCTCTGGATTAATCCGGCCTATCCCACACTCTCAGGCACTGAGTTCCAGACCCTACCCTCTGGATTAATCCGGCCTACCCCACACTCTCAGGCACTGTGTTCCAGACACAAACCCCTGGATTAATCCGGCCTATCCCACGCTCTCAGGCACTGTGTTCTAGACCCTAACCCCTGCATTAATCCGGCCTAGCCCACGCTCTCAGGCACTGTGTTCAAGACCCTAACCGCTGGATTTACCCGGCCTACCCCACACTCTCAGGCACTGTGTTCCAGACCCTAACCCCTGGATTAATCCGGCCTAGCCCACGCTCTCAGGCACTGTGTTGAAGACCCTAACCGCTGGATTTACCCGGCCTATCCCACACTCTCATGCACTGTGTTCCAGACCCTAACCCCTGGATTCATCCAGCCTATGCCACACTATCAGGCACTGTGTTCCAGACCCTAACTTCTGGATTAATCTGGCCTATCCCACACTCTCAGGCACTGTGTTCCAGATCCTAACCTCTGGATTAATGCACCCTATCCCACACTCTCAGGCACTGTGTTCCAGATCCTAACCTTTGGATTAATCCGGCCTCGCCCACACTCTCAGAAACTGTATTCCAGACCCTAACCCCTGGATTTAATCCGGCCTATTTCACACTCTCAGGCACCGTGTTCCAGACCCTAATCCCTGGATTATTCCGTTTTATCCCACACTCTCAGGCACTGTGTTCCCGATGCTACACCCTGGATTTACCCGGCCTACCACACACTCTCAGGCACTGTGTTCCAGACCCTAACACCTGGTTTAATCCGGAATATCCCACACTCTCAGGCACTGTGTTCCAGACCCTAACCTCTGGATTAAACCGGCCTACCCCACACTCTCAGGCACCGTGTTCCAGACCATAACGCATGGATTAATCCGGCCTATCCCACACTCTCAGGCACTGTATTCCAGACCCTAATCTGTGGATTTAATCCGGCCTACCCCACACTCTCAGGCACTGCGTTCCAGACCATAACCTCTGGAATAATCTGGCCTATCCCACACTCTCAGGCTCTGTGTTCCAGACCCTAACCCCTGGATTAATCCGGCCTATCCCACACTCTCAGGCACTGTGTTGCAGACCCTAACCTCTGGAATAATCCGGCCTACCCCACACTCTCAGGCACTGTGTTCCAGACCCTAACGCATGGATTAATCCGTCTTATCCCACACTCTCAGGCACTGTGGTCCAGAACCTAACGCATGGATTATTCCGGCCTATCCCACACTCTCAGGCACTGTGTTCCAGACCCTAACCTCTGGATTAATCCGGCCTATCCCACACTCTCAGGCACTGAGTTCCAGACCCTACCCTCTGGATTAATCCGGCCTACCCCACACTCTCAGGCACTGTGTTCCAGACACAAACCCCTGGATTAATCCGGCCTAGCCCACAATCGCAGGCACTGTGTTCCAGACCCTAACCCCTGGATTAATCCGGCCTACCCCACACTCTCAGGCACTGTGTTCCAGACGCTAACACCTGGATTAATCCGGCCTACCCCATACTCTCAGGCACTGTGTTCCAGACTCTAACCCCTGGATTAATCCGGTCTATCTCACACTCTCAGGCACCATGTTCCAGACCCTAACCCCTGGATTTACCCGGCCTATCTCACACTCTCAGGCACTGTGTTCCAGACCCTAACCCCTGGATTTACCCGGTCTATCTCACACTCTCAGGCACTGTGTCCCAGACCCTAACACCTGGATTAATCCGTCCTATCCCAAACTCTCAGACACTATGTTCCAGACCCAAACCCCTGGATTAATCCAGCCTATCACACACTCTCAGGCACTAAGTTCCAGACCCAAACCCCTGGATTAATCCGGCCTATCCCACACTCTCAGGCACTGTGTTCCAGACCCTAACCTCTGGATTAATCCGTTTTACCCCACACTCTCAGGCACTGTGTTCAAGACCCTAGCCCCTGGATTAATCCGGCCTACCCCACACTCTTAGGCACTATGTTCCAGACCCTATCCTCTGGATTAATCTGGCCTATGCCACACTCTCAGGCACTGTGTTCCAGACCCTAACCCCTGGATTAATCCGCCCTATCACACACTCTCAGGCACTGTGTTCTAGATCCTAACCTCTGGATTAATCTGGCCTAGCCCACACTCTCAGAAACTGTATTCCAGAACAAACCCCCTGGATTAATCCGCCTTATCCCACACTTTCAGACACTGTGTTCAAGACACTAACCCCTGGATTAACCGGGCCTGCCCCACACTCTCAGGCACTGTGTTCCAAACCCTAACGCATGGATTAATCCGGCCTATCCCACACTCTCAGGCACTGTGTTCCAGACCCTAACCTCTAGATTAATCCGGCCTACCCCACACTCTCAGGCACTGTGTTCCAGACCCTAACCTCTAGATTAATCCGGCCTACCCCACACTCTCAGGCACTGTGTTCCAGACCCTAACCCCTGGATTAATCCGGCCTAGCCCACGCTCTCAGGCACTGTGTTCAAGAACCTAACCGCTGGATTTACCCGGCCTACCCCACACTCTCAGGCAATCTGTTCCAGACCCTAACCCCTGGATTAATCCGGCCTATCCTACACTCTCAGGCACTGTGTTCCAGACACTAAACCCTGGATTAACCCGGCCTATCCCACACTCTCAGGCACCATGTTCCAGACCCTAACCCCTGGATTTACCCGGCCTATCTCACACTCTCAGGCACAGTGTTCCAGACCCTAACCCCTGGATTTACCCGGTCTATCTCACACTCTCAGGCACCGTGTTCCACACCCTACCCCCTGGATTTACCCAGCCTACCCCACACTCTCAGGCACTGTGTCCCAGACCCTAACACCTGCATTAATCCGTCCTATCCCAAACTCTCAGACACTATGTTCCAGACCCAAACCCCTGGATTAATCCAGCCTATCACACACTCTCAGGCACTAAGTTCCAGACCCAAACCCCTGGATTAATCCGGCCTATCCCACACTCTCAGGCACTGTGTTCCAGACCCTAACCCCTGGATTAATCCGTTTTACCCCACACTCTCAGGCACTGTGTTCCAGACCCTAACCTCTGGATTAATCCGTTTTACCCCACACTCTCAGGCACTGTGTTCCAGACCCTATCCTCTGGATTAATCTGGCCTATGCCACACTCTCAGGCACTGTGTTCCAGACCCTAACTCCTGGATTAATCCGCCCTATCACACACTCTCAGGCACTGTGTTCTAGATCCTAACCTCTGGATTAATCTGGCCTAGCCCACACTCTCAGAAACTGTATTCCAGAACAAACCCCCTGGATTAATCCGCCTTATCCCACACTTTCAGACACTGTGTTCAAGACACTAACCCCTGGATTAACCGGGCCTACCCCACACTCTCAGGCACTGTGTTCCAAACCCTAACGCATGGATTAATCCGGCCTATCCCACACTCTCAGGCACTGTGTTCCAGACCCTAACCTCTAGATTAATCCGGCCTACCCCACACTCTCAGGCACTGTGTTCCAGACCCTAACCCCTGGATTAATCCGGCCTAGCCCACGCTCTCAGGCACTGTGTTCAAGAACCAAACCGTTGGATTTACCCGGCCTACCCCACACTCTCAGGCACTCTGTTCCAGACCCTAACCCCTGGATTAATCCGGCCTATCCTACACTCTCAGGCACTGTGTTCCAGACACTAAACCCTGGATTAACCCGGCCTATCCCACACTCTCAGGCACTGTGTTCCAGACCCTAACCCCTCGATTAATCCGGTCTATCCCACACTCTCAGGCACTGTGTTCCAGACCCTGCCCTCTGGATTAATCTGGCCTATCCCACACTCTCAGGCACTGTGTTCCAGATCCTAACCTCTGGATTAATGCACCCTATCTCACACTCTCAGGCACTGTGTTCCAGATCTTAACCTTTGGATTAATCCGGCCTCGCCCACACTCTCAGAAACTGTATTCCAGCCCCTAACCCCTGGATTTAATCCGGCCTATCTCACACTCTCAGGCACCGTGTTCCAGACCCTAATCCCTGGATTAATCCGGCCTATCCCACACTCTCAGGCTCTGTGTTCCAGACCCTAACCCCTGGATTAATCCGGCCTATCCCACACTCTCAGGCACTGTGTTGCAGACCCTAACCTCTGGAATAATCCGGCCTACCCCACACTCTCAGGCACTGTGTTCCAGACCCTAACGCATGGATTAATCCGTCTTATCCCACACTCTCAGGCACTGTGGTCCAGACCCTAACGCATGGATTATTCCGGCCTATCCCACACTCTCAGGCACTGAGTTCCAGACCCTACCCTCTGGATTAATCCGGCCTACCCCACACTCTCAGGCACTGTGTTCCAGACACAAACCCCTGGATTAATCCGGCCTAGCCCACAATCTCAGGCACTGTGTTCCAGACCCTAACCCCTGGATTAATCCGGCCTACCCCACACTCTCAGGCACTGTGTTCCAGACGCTAACACCTGGATTAATCCGGCCTACCCCATACTCTCAGGCACTGTGTTCCAGACCCTAACCCCTGGATTTACCCGGTCTATCTCACACTCTCAGGCACCGTGTTCCACACCCTACCCCCTGGATTTACCCAGCCTACCCCACACTCTCAGGCACTGTGTCCCAGACCCTAACACCTGCAGTAATCCGTCCTATCCCAAACTCTCAGACACTATGTTCCAGACCCAAACCCCTGGATTAATCCAGCCTATCACACACTCTCAGGCACTAAGTTCCAGACCCAAACCCCTGGATTAATCCGGCCTATCCCACACTCTCAGGCACTGTGTTCCAGACCCTAACCTCTGGATTAATCCGTTTTACCCCACACTCTCAGGCACTGTGTTCAAGACCCTAGCCCCTGGATTAATCCGGCCTACCCCACACTCTTAGGCACTATGTTCCAGACCCTATCCTCTGGATTAATCTGGCCTATGCCACACTCTCAGGCACTGTGTTCCAGACCCTAACCCCTGGATTAATCCGCCCTATCACACACTCTCAGGCACTGTGTTCTAGATCCTAACCTCTGGATTAATCTGGCCGAGCCCACACTCTCAGAAACTGTATTCCAGAACAAACCCCCTGGATTAATCCGCCTTATCCCACACTTTCAGACACTGTGTTCAAGACACTAACCCCTGGATTAACCGGGCCTACCCCACACTCTCAGGCACTGTGTTCCAGACCCTAACCCCTGGATTAATCAGCCTTATCCCACACTTTCAGACACTGTGTTCCAGACCCTAACCTCTAGATTAATCCGGCCTACCCCACACTCTCAGGCACTGTGTTCCAGACCCTAACCCCTGGATTAATCCGGCCTAGCCCACGCTCTCAGGCACTGTGTTCAAGAACCTAACCGCTGGATTTACCCGGCCTACCCCACACTCTCAGGCACTCTGTTCCAGACCCTAACCCCTGGATTAATCCGGCCTATCCTACACTCTCAGGCACTGTGTTCCAGACACTAAACCCTGGATTAACCCGGCCTATCCCACACTCTCAGGCACTGTGTTCCAGACCCTAACCCCTGGATTAATCCGGTCGATCCCACACTCTCAGGCACTGTGTTCCAGACCCTGCCCTCTGGATTAATCTGGCCTATCCCACACTCTCAGGCACTGTGTTCCAGACCCTACCCTCTGGATTAATGCACCCTATCTCACACTCTCAGGCACTGTGTTCCAGATCTTAACCATTGGATTAATCCGGCCTCGCCCACACTCTCAGAAACTGTATTCCAGACCCTAACCCCTGGATTTAATCCGGCCTATCTCACACTCTCAGGCACTGTGTTCCAGACCCAAACCCCTGGATTAATCCGCACTATCCCACACTTTCAGACACTGTGTTCAATACACTAACCCCTGGAATAACCGGGCCTACCCCACACTCTGAGACACTGTGTTCCAGAACGTAACCGCTGGATTAGTCCGGCCTATCCCACACTCTCAGGCACGGTTTTCCAGACGCTAACCCCTGGATTATTCCTGCATATCCCACTCTCTATGATACTGTGTTCCAGACCCTAACCCCCCCGATCAATCCAGCCTCCCCGCACTGTCAGACACTGTGTTCCAGACCCTAAACCCTGGATTAATCCGGCCTAGCCCACACTCTCAGGCACTGTGTTCCAGACCCTAACCCCTGGATTTACCCGGTCTATCTCACACTCTCAGGCACTGTGTTCCAGACCCTAACCGCTGGATTTACCCGGTCTATCTCACACTCTCAGGCACCGTGTTCCAGACCCTAACCCCTGGATTAACCCGGTTTATCTCACACTCTCAGGCAACGTGTTCCAGACCCTACCCCCTGGAATTACCCGGCCTACCCCACACTCTCAGGCACTGTGTCCCAGACTGTAACACCTGGATTAATCCGTCTTATCCCACACTCTCAGACACTATGTTCCAGACCCAAACCCCTGGATTAATCCAGCCTATCACACACTCTCAGGCACTGTGTTCCAGACCCAAACCCCTGGATTAATCCGGCCTATCCCACACTCTCAGGCACTGTGCTCCAGATCCTAACCCCTGGATTAATCCGGCCTATCCCACACTCTCAGACACTATGTTCCAGACCCTAACCCCTGGATTAATCCGGCCTATCCCACACTCTCAGGCACTGTGTTCCAGACCCTAACCCCTGCATTAATTGGGCCTACCCCACACTCACAGGCACTCTGTCCCAGAAACTAACCTCTCGATTAATTCGGTCTATCCCACACTCTCAGGCACTGTGTTCCAGACACTAACCCCTGGATTAACCCGGCCTATCCTACACTCTCAGGCACTGTGTTCCAGACCCTAACCCCTGGATTTATCCGGCCTATGCCACACTCTCAGGCACTGTGTTCCAGACCCTAACCCCTGGATTAACCCGGCTTATCCTACACTCTCAGGCACTGTGCCCCAGAAACGAACCTCTCGATTAATCCGGCCTATCCCACACTCTCAGAAACTGTATTCCAGAACAAAACCCCTGGATTAATCCGCCTTATCCCACACTTTCAGACACTGTGTTCAAGACACTAACCCCTGGATTAATCGTGCCTACCACACACTCTGAGACACTGTGTTCCAGACGCTAACCCCTGGATTAATCCGCCTTATCCCACACTTTCAGACACTGTGTTCAAGACACTAACCCTTGGATTAATCGGGCCTACCACACACTCTGAGACACTGTGTTCCAGAACGTAACCGCTGGATTAGTCCGGTCTATCCCACACTCTCAGGCACTGTGTTCCAGACGCTAACCCCTGGATTATTCCTGCCTATCCCACTCTCTATGATACTGTGTTCCAGACACTAACCCCCAGATTAATCCAGCCTCCCCACACTGTCAGACACCATGCTCCAGACCCAAACCCCTGGATTAATCCGCCCTATCCCACACTTTCAGACAATGTGTTCAAGACACTAATCCCTGGATTAACCGGGCCTACCCCACACTCTGAGACACTGTGTTCCTGAACGTAACCGCTGGATTAGTCCGGCCTATCCCACACTCTCAGGCACTGTGTTCCAGACCCTAACCCCCAGACTAATCCAGCCTCGCCACAATGTCAGACACTGTGTTCCAGACACTAACCCCTGGATTTACCCGGCCTATCTCACTCTCTCAGGCACCGTGTTCCAGACCATAACCCCTGGATTAATCCGGCCTATCCCACACTCTCAGGCACTGTGTTGCAGACCCTAACCTCTGGATTAATCCGGCCTACCCCACACTCTCAGGCACTGTGTTCTAGACCCTAACCCCTGCATTCATCCGGCCTAGCCCACGCTCTCAGGCACTGTGTTCAAGACCCTAACCGCTGGATTTACCCGGCCTACCCCACACTCTCAGGCACTGTGTTCCAGACCCTAACCCCTGGATTAATCCGGCCTAGCCCACGCTCTCAGGCACTGTGTTGAAGACCCTAACCGCTGGATTTACCCGGCCTATCCCACACTCTCATGCACTGTGTTCCAGACCCTAACCCCTGGATTCATCCAGCCTATGCCACACTATCAGGCACTGTGTTCCAGACCCTAATTTCTGGATTAATCTGGCCTATCCCACACTCTCAGGCACTGTGTTCCAGATCCTAACCTCTGGATTAATGCACCCTATCCCACACTCTCAGGCACTGTGTTCCAGATCCTAACCTTTGGATTAATCCGGCCTCGCCCACACTCTCAGAAACTGTATTCCAGACCCTAACCCCTGGATTTAATCCGGCCTATCTCACACTCTCAGGCACCGTGTTCCAGACCCTAATCCCTGGATTATTCCGTTTTATCCCACACTCTCAGGCACTGTGTTGCAGACCCTAACCTCTGGAATAATCCGGCCTACCCCACACTCTCAGGCACTGTGTTCCAGACCCTAACACCTGGTTTAATCCGGAATATCCCACACTCTCAGGCACTGTGTTCCAGACCCTAACCTCTGGATTAAACCGGCCTACCCCACACTCTCAGGCACCGTGTTCCAGACCCTAACGCATGGATTAATCTGGCCTATCCCACACTCTCAGGCAGTGTATTCCAGACCCTAATCTGTGGATTAATCCGGCCTACCCCACACTCTCAGGCACTGCGTTCCAGACCATAACCTCTGGAATAATCTGGCCTATCCCACACTCTCAGGCTCTGTGTTCCAGACCCTAACCCCTGGATTAATCCGGCCTATCCCACACTCTCAGGCACTGTGTTGCAGACCCTAACCTCTGGAATAATCCGGCCTACCCCACACTCTCAGGCACTGTGTTCCAGACCCTAACGCATGGATTAATCCGTCTTATCCCACACTCTCAGGCACTGTGGTCCAGACCCTAACGCATGGATTATTCCGGCCTATCCCACACTCTCAAGCACTGTGTTCCAGACCCTAACCTCTGGATTAATCCGGCCTATCCCACACTCTCAGGCACTGAGTTCCAGACCCTAACCTCTGGATTAATCCGGCCGACCCCACACTCTCAGGCACTGTGTTCCAGACACAAACCCCTGGATTAATCCGGCCTAGCCCACAATCTCAGGCACTGTGTTCCAGACCCTAACCCCTGGATTAATCCGGCCTACCCCACACTCTCAGGCACTGTGTTCCAGACGCTAACACCTGGATTAATCCGGCCTAGCCCACACTCTCAGGCACTGGGTTCCAGATCGTACCCCCTGGATTTACCCGGCCTACCCCACACTCTCAGGCACTGTGTCCCAGACCCTAACACCTGGACTAATCCGTCCTATTCCCACACTCTCAGGCACTATGTTCCAGACCCAAACCCCTGGATTAATCCGCCCTATCCCACACTCTCAGACAATGTGTTCAAGACACTAATCCCTGGATTAACCGGGCCTTACCCACACTCTGAGACACTGTGTTCCTGAACGTACCCGCTGGATTAGTCCGGCCTATCCCACACTCTCAGGCACTGTGTTCCAGACCCTAACCCCCAGATTAATCCAGCCTCGCCACAATGTCAGACACTGTGTTCCAGACACTAACCCCTGGATTTACCCGGCCTATCTCACTCTCTCAGGCACCGTGTTCCAGACCATAACCCCTGGATTAATCCGGCCTATCCCACACTCTCAGGCACTGTGTTGCAGACCCTAACCTCTGGATTAATCCGGCCTACCCCACACTCTCAGGCACTGTGTTCTAGACCCTAACCCCTGCATTAATCCAGCCTAGCCCACGCTCTCAGGCACTGTGTTCAAGACCCTAACCGCTGGATTTACCCGGCCTACCCCACACTCTCAGGCACTGTGTTCCAGACCCTAACCCCTGGATTAATCCGGCCTAGCCCACGCTCTCAGGCACTGTGTTGAAGACCCTAACCGCTGGATTTACCCGGCCTATCCCACACTCTCATGCACTGTGTTCCAGACCCTAACCCCTGGATTCATCCAGCCTATGCCACACTATCAGGCACAGTGTTCCAGACCCTAATTTATGGATTAATCTGGCCTATCCCACACTCTCAGGCACTGTGTTCCAGATCCTAACCTCTGGATTAATGCACCCTATCCCACACTCTCACGCACTGTGTTCCAGATCCTAACCTTTGGATTAATCCGGCCTCGCCCACACTCTCAGAAACTGTATTCCAGACCCTAACCCCTGGATTTAATCCGGCTTATCTCACACTCTCAGGCACCGTGTTCCAGACCCTAATCCCTGGATTATTCCGTTTTATCCCACACTCTCAGGCACTGTGTTCCCGATGCTACACCCTGGATTTACCCGGCCTACCCCACACTCTCAGGCACTGTGTTCCAGACCCTAACACCTGGTTTAATCCGGAATATCCCACACTCTCAGGCACTGTGTTCCAGACCCTAACCTCTGGATTAAACCGGCCTACCCCACACTCTCAGGCACCGTGTTCCAGACCATAACGCATGGATTAATCCGGCCTATCCCACACTCTCAGGCACTGTATTCCAGACCCTAATCTGTGGATTTAATCCGGCCTACCCCACACTCTCAGGCACTGCGTTCCAGACCATAACCTCTGGAATAATCTGGCCTATCCCACACTCTCAGGCTCTGTGTTCCAGACCCTAACCCCTGGATTAATCCGGCCTATCCCACACTCTCAGGCACTGTGTTGCAGACCCTAACCTCTGGAATAATCCGGCCTACCCCACACTCTCAGGCACTGTGTTCCAGACCCTAACGCATGGATTAATCCGTCTTATCCCACACTCTCAGGCACTGTGGTCCAGAACCTAACGCATGGATTATTCCGGCCTATCCCACACTCTCAGGCAATGTGTTCCAGACCCTAACCTCTGGATTAATCCGGCCTATCCCACACTCTCAGGCACTGAGTTCCAGACCCTACCCTCTGGATTAATCCGGCCGACCCCACACTCTCAGGCACTGTGTTCCAGACACAAACCCCTGGATTAATCCGGCCTAGCCCACAATCTCAGGCACTGTGTTCCAGACCCTAACCCCTGGATTAATCCGGCCTACCCCACACTCTCAGGCACTGTGTTCCAGACTCTAACCCCTGGATTAATCCGGTCTATCTCACACTCTCAGGCACCATGTTCCAGACCCTAACCCCTGGATTTACCCGGCCTATCTCACACTCTCAGGCACTGTGTTCCAGACCCTAACCCCTGGATTTACCCGGTCTATCTCACACTCTCAGGCACTGTGTCCCAGACCCTAACACCTGGATTAATCCGTCCTATCCCAAACTCTCAGATACTATGTTCCAGACCCAAACCCCTGGATTAATCCAGCCTATCACACACTCTCAGGCACTAAGTTCCAGACCCAAACCCCTGGATTAATCCGGCCTATCCCACACTCTCAGGCACTGTGTTCCAGACCCTAACCTCTGGATTAATCCGTTTTACCCCACACTCTCAGGCACTGTGTTCAAGACCCTAGCCCCTGGATTAATCCGGCCTACCCCACACTCTTAGGCACTATGTTCCAGACCCTATCCTCTGGATTAATCTGGCCTATGCCACACTCTCAGGCACTGTGTTCCAGACCCTAACCCCTGGATTAATCCGCCCTATCACACACTCTCAGGCACTGTGTTCCAGATCCTAACCTCTGGATTAATCTGGCCTAGCCCACACTCTCAGAAACTGTATTCCAGAACAAACCCCCTGGATTAATCCGCCTTATCCCACACTTTCAGACACTGTGTTCAAGACACTAACCCCTGGATTAACCGGGCCTACCCCACACTCTCAGGCACTGTGTTCCAAACCCTAACGCATGGATTAATCCGGCCTATCCCACACTCTCAGGCACTGTGTTCCAGACCCTAACCTCTAGATTAATCCGGCCTACCCCACACTCTCAGGCACTGTGTTCCAGACCCTAACCCCTGGATTAATCCGGCCTAGCCCACGCTCTCAGGCACTGTGTTCAAGAACCTAACCGCTGGATTTACCCGGCCTACCCCACACTCTCAGGCACTCTGTTCCAGACCCTAACCCCTGGATTAATCCGGCCTATCCTACACTCTCAGGCACTGTGTTCCAGACACTAAACCCTGGATTAACCCGGACTATCCCACACTCTCAGGCACCATGTTCCAGACCCTAACCCCTGGATTTACCCGGCCTATCTCACACTCTCAGGCACTGTGTTCCAGACCCTAACCCCTGGATTTACCCGGTCTATCTCACACTCTCAGGCACCGTGTTCCACACCCTACCCCCTGGATTTACCCAGCCTACCCCACACTCTCAGGCACTGTGTCCCAGACCCTAACACCTGCATTAATCCGTCCTATCCCAAACTCTCAGACACTATGTTCCAGACCCAAACCCCTGGATTAATCCAGCCTATCACACACTCTCAGGCACTAAGTTCCAGACCCAAACCCCTGGATTAATCCGGCCTATCCCACACTCTCAGGCACTGTGTTCCAGACCCTAACCTCTGGATTAATCCGTTTTACCCCACACTCTCAGGCACTGTGTTCCAGACCCTAACCTCTGGATTAATCCGTTTTACCCCACACTCTCAGGCACTGTGTTCCAGACCCTATCCTCTGGATTAATCTGGCCTATGCCACACTCTCAGGCACTGTGTTCCAGACCCTAACCCCTGGATTAATCCGCCCTATCACACACTCTCAGGCACTGTGTTCTAGATCCTAACCTCTGGATTAATCTGGCCTAGCCCACACTCTCAGAAACTGTATTCCAGAACAAACCCCCTGGATTAATCCGCCTTATCCCACACTTTCAGACACTGTGTTCAAGACACTAACCCCTGGATTAACCGGGCCTACCCCACACTCTCAGGCACTGTGTTCCAAACCCTAACGCATGGATTAATCCGGCCTATCCCACACTCTCAGGCACTGTGTTCCAGACCCTAACCTCTAGATTAATCCGGCCTACCCCACACTCTCAGGCACTGTGTTCCAGACCCTAACCCCTGGATTAATCCGGCCTAGCCCACGCTCTCAGGCACTGTGTTCAAGAACCAAACCGCTGGATTTACCCGGCCTACCCCACACTCTCAGGCACTCTGTTCCAGACCCTAACCCCTGGATTAATCCGGCCTATCCTACACTCTCAGGCACTGTGTTCCAGACACTAAACCCTGGATTAACCCGGCCTATCCCACACTCTCAGGCACTGTGTTCCAGACCCTAACCCCTCGATTAATCCGGTCTATCCCACACTCTCAGGCACTGTGTTCCAGACCCTGCCCTCTGGATTAATCTGGCCTATCCCACACTCTCAGGCACTGTGTTCCAGATCCTAACCTCTGGATTAATGCACCCTATCTCACACTCTCAGGCACTGTGTTCCAGATCTTAACCTTTGGATTAATCCGGCCTCGCCCACACTCTCAGAAACTGTATTCCAGCCCCTAACCCCTGGATTTAATCCGGCCTATCCCACACTCTCAGGCTCTGTGTTCCAGACCCTAACCCCTGGATTAATCCGGCCTATCCCACACTCTCAGGCACTGTGTTGCAGACCCTAACCTCTGGAATAATCCGGCCTACCCCACACTCTCAGGCACTGTGTTCCAGACCCTAACGCATGGATTAATCCGTCTTATCCCACACTCTCAGGCACTGTGGTCCAGACCCTAACGCATGGATTATTCCGGCGTATCCCACACTCTCAGGCACTGTGTTCCAGACCCTAACCTCTGGATTAATCCGGCCTATCCCACACTCTCAGGCACTGAGTTCCAGACCCTACGCTCTGGATTAATCCGGCCTACCCCACACTCTCAGGCACTGTGTTCCAGACACAAACCCCTGGATTAATCCGGCCTAGCCCGCAATCTCAGGCACTGTGTTCCAGACCCTAACCCCTGGATTAATCCGGCCTACCCCACACTCTCAGGCACCATGTTCCAGACCCTAACCCCTGGATTTACCCGGCCTATCTCGCACTCTCAGGCACTGTGTTCCAGACCCTAACCCCTGGATTTACCCGGTCTATCTCACACTCTCAGGCACCGTGTTCCACACCCTACCCCCTGGATTTACCCAGCCTACCCCACACTCTCAGGCACTGTGTCCCAGACCCTAACACCTGGATTAATCCGTCCTATCCCAAACTCTCAGACACTATGTTCCAGACCCAAACCCCTGGATTAATCCAGCCTATCACACACTCTCAGGCACTAAGTTCCAGACCCAAACCCCTGGATTAATCCGGCCTATCCCACACTCTCAGGCACTGTGTTCCAGACCCTAACCTCTGGATTAATCCGTTTTACCCCACACTCTCAGGCACTGTGTTCAAGACCCTAGCCCCTGGATTAATCCGGCCTACCCCACACTCTTAGGCACTATGTTCCAGACCCTATCCTCTGGATTAATCTGGCCTATGCCACACTCTCAGGCACTGTGTTCCAGACCCTAACCCCTG
Source organism: Chiloscyllium punctatum (assembly GCF_047496795.1). Classification (NCBI taxonomy): domain Eukaryota; kingdom Metazoa; phylum Chordata; class Chondrichthyes; order Orectolobiformes; family Hemiscylliidae; genus Chiloscyllium; species Chiloscyllium punctatum. The sequence continues at coordinate 77,975,189 of NC_092768.1, forward strand.
GATTAATCCGCCCTATCACACACTCTCAGGCACTGTGTTCTAGATCCTAACCTCTGGATTAATCTGGCCTAGCCCACACTCTCAGAAACTGTATTCCAGAACAAACCCCCTGGATTAATCCGCCTTATCCCACACTTTCAGACACTGTGTTCAAGACACTAACCCCTGGATTTACCGGGCCTACCCCACACTCTCAGGCACTGTGTTCCAGACCCTAACCCCTGGATTAATCCGCCTTATCCCACACTTTCAGACACTTTGTTCCAGACCCTAACCCCTGGATTAATCCGGCCTACCCCACACTCTCAGGCACTGTGTTCCAAACCCTAACGCATGGATTAATCCGGCCTATCCCACACTCTCAGGCACTGTGTTCCAGACCCTACCCTCTGGATTAATCCGGCCTATCCCACACTCTCAGGCACTGTGTTCCAGACACAAACCCCTGGATTAATCCGGCCTAGCCCACAATCTCAGGCACTGCGTTCCAGACCCTAACGCCTGGATTAATCCGGCCTACCCCACACTCTCAGGCACTGTGTTCCAGACGCTAACACCTGGATTAATCCGGCCTACCCCATACTCTCAGACACTATGTTCCAGACCCAAACCCCTGGATTAATCCAGCCTATCACACACTCTCAGGCACTAAGTTCCAGACCCAAACCCCTGGATTAATCCGGCCTATCCCACACTCTCAGGCACTGTGTTCCAGACCCTAACCTCTGCATTAATCCGTTTTACCCCACACTCTCAGGCACTGTGTTCAAGACCCTAGCCCCTGGATTAATCCGGCCTACCCCACACTCTTAGGCACTATGTTCCAGACCCTATCCTCTGGATTAATCTGGCCTATGCCACACTCTCAGGCACTGTGTTCCAGACCCTAACCCCTGGATTAATCCGCCCTATCACACACTCTCAGGCACTGTGTTCTAGATCCTAACCTCTGGATTAATCTGGCCTAGCCCACACTCTCAGAAACTGTATTCCAGAACAAACCCCCTGGATTAATCCGCCTTATCCCACACTTTCAGACACTGTGTTCAAGACACTAACCCCTGGATTAACCGGGCCTACCCCACACTCTCAGGCACTGTGTTCCAAACCCTAACGCATGGATTAATCCGGCCTATCCCACACTCTCAGGCACTGTGTTCCAGACCCTAACCTCTAGATTAATCCGGCCTACCCCACACTCTCAGGCACTGTGTTCCAGACCCTAACCCCTGGATTAATCCGGCCTAGCCCACGCTCTCAGGCACTGTGTTCAAGAACCTAACCGCTGGATTTACCCGGCCTACCCCACACTCTCAGGCACTCTGTTCCAGACCCTAACCCCTGGATTAATCCGGCCTATCCTACACTCTCAGGCACTGTGTTCCAGACACTAAACCCTGGATTCACCCGGCCTATCCCACACTCTCAGGCACCATGTTCCAGACCCTAACCCCTGGATTTACCCGGCCTATCTCACACTCTCAGGCACTGTGTTCCAGACCCTAACCCCTGGATTAATCCGGCCTAGCCCACACTCTCAGGCACTGTGTTCCAGACCCTAACCCCTGGATTTACCCGGTCTATCTCACACTCTCAGGCACCGTGTTCCAGACCCTAACCCCTGGATTAATCCGGCCTAGCCCACACTCTCAGGCACTGTGTTCCAGAACCTAAACCCTGGATTAACCCGGCCTATCTCACACTCTCAGGCACTGTGTTCCAGACCCTAACCCCTGGATTAATCCGGCCTAGCCCACACTCTCAGGCACTGTGTTCCAGACCCTAACCCCTGGATTTACCCGGTCTATCTCACACTCTCAGGCACCGTGTTCCACACCCTACCCCCTGGATTTACCCAGCCTACCCCACACTCTCAGGCACTGTGTCCCAGACCCTAACACCTGCATTAATTCGTCCTATCCCAAACTCTCAGACACTATGTTCCAGACCCAAACCCCTGGATTAATCCAGCCTATCACACACTCTCAGGCACTAAGTTCCAGACCCAAACCCCTGGATTAATCCGGCCTATCCCACACTCTCAGGCACTGTGTTCCAGACCCTAACCCCTGGATTAATCCGCCCTATCACACACTCTCAGGCACTGTGTTCTAGATCCTAACCTCTGGATTAATCTGGCCTAGCCCACACTCTCAGAAACTGTATTCCAGAACAAACCCCCTGGATTAATCCGCCTTATCCCACACTTTCAGACACTGTGTTCAAGACACTAACCCCTGGATTTACCGGGCCTACCCCACACTCTCAGGCACTGTGTTCCAGACCCTAACCCCTGGATTAATCCGCCTTATCCCACACTTTCAGACACTGTGTTCCAGACCCTAACCCCTGGATTAATCCGGCCTACCCCACACTCTCAGGCACTGTGTTCCAAACCCTAACGCATGGATTAATCCGGCCTATCCCACACTCTCAGGCACTGTGTTCCAGACCCTACCCTCTGGATTAATCCGGCCTATCCCACACTCTCAGGCACTGTGTTCCAGACACAAACCCCTGGATTAATCCGGCCTAGCCCACAATCTCAGGCACTGCGTTCCAGACCCTAACCCCTGGATTAATCCGGCCTACCCCACACTCTCAGGCACTGTGTTCCAGACGCTAACACCTGGATTAATCCGGCCTACCCCATACTCTCAGACACTATGTTCCAGACCCAAACCCCTGGATTAATCCAGCCTATCACACACTCTCAGGCACTGTGTTCCAGACCCTAACCCCTGGATTAATCCGGCCTATCCCACACTCTCAGGCACTGTGTTCCAGACCCTAACCTCTGGATTAATCCGTTTTACCCCACACTCTCAGGCACTGTGTTCAAGACCCTAGCCCCTGGATTAATCCGGCCTACCCCACACTCTTAGGCACTATGTTCCAGACCCTATCCTCTGGATTAATCTGGCCTATGCCACACTCTCAGGCACTGTGTTCCAGACCCTAACCCCTGGATTAATCCGCCCTATCACACACTCTCAGGCACTGTGTTCCAGATCCTAACCTCTGGATTAATCTGGCCTAGCCCACACTCTCAGAAACTGTATTCCAGAACAAACCCCCTGGATTAATCCGCCTTATCCCACACTTTCAGACACTGTGTTCAAGACACTAACCCCTGGATTAACCGGGCCTACCCCACACTCTCAGGCACTGTGTTCCAAACCCTAACGCATGGATTAATCCGGCCTATCCCACACTCTCAGGCACTGTGTTCCAGACCCTAACCTCTAGATTAATCCGGCCTACCCCACACTCTCAGGCACTGTGTTCCAGACCCTAACCCCTGGATTAATCCGGCCTAGCCCACGCTCTCAGGCACTGTGTTCAAGAACCTAACCGCTGGATTTACCCGGCCTACCCCACACTCTCAGGCACTCTGTTCCAGACCCTAACCCCTGGATTAATCCGGCCTATCCTACACTCTCAGGCACTGTGTTCCAGACACTAAACCCTGGATTAACCCGGCCTATCCCACACTCTCAGGCACCATGTTCCAGACCCTAACCCCTGGATTTACCCGGCCTATCTCACACTCTCAGGCACTGTGTTCCAGACCCTAACCCCTGGATTTACCCGGTCTATCTCACACTCTCAGGCACCGTGTTCCACACCCTACCCCCTGGATTTACCCAGCCTACCCCACACTCTCAGGCACTGTGTCCCAGACCCTAACACCTGCATTAATCCGTCCTATCCCAAACTCTCAGACACTATGTTCCAGACCCAAACCCCTGGATTAATCCAGCCTATCACACACTCTCAGGCACTAAGTTCCAGACCCAAACCCCTGGATTAATCCGGCCTATCCCACACTCTCAGGCACTGTGTTCCAGACCCTAACCTCTGGATTAATCCGTTTTACCCCACACTCTCAGGCACTGTGTTCCAGACCCTAACCTCTGGATTAATCCGTTTTACCCCACACTCTCAGGCACTGTGTTCCAGACCCTATCCTCTGGATTAATCTGGCCTATGCCACACTCTCAGGCACTGTGTTCCAGACCCTAACCCCTGGATTAATCCGCCCTATCACACACTCTCAGGCACTGTGTTCTAGATCCTAACCTCTGGATTAATCTGGCCTAGCCCACACTCTCAGAAACTGTATTCCAGAACAAACCCCCTGGATTAATCCGCCTTATCCCACACTTTCAGACACTGTGTTCAAGACACTAACCCCTGGATTAACCGGGGCTACCCCACACTCTCAGGCACTGTGTTCCAAACCCTAACGCATGGATTAATCCGGCCTATCCCACACTCTCAGGCACTGTGTTCCAGACCCTAACCTCTAGATTAATCCGGCCTACCCCACACTCTCAGGCACTGTGTTCCAGACCCTAACCCCTGGATTAATCCGGCCTAGCCCACGCTCTCAGGCACTGTGTTCAAGAACCAAACCGCTGGATTTACCCGGCCTACCCCACACTCTCAGGCACTCTGTTCCAGACCCTAACCCCTGGATTAATCCGGCCTATCCTACACTCTCAGGCACTGTGTTCCAGACACTAAACCCTGGATTAATCCGGCCTATCCCACACTCTCAGGCACTGTGTTCCAGACCCTAACCCCTCGATTAATCCGGTCTATCCCACACTCTCAGGCACTGTGTTCCAGACCCTGCCCTCTGGATTAATCTGGCCTATCCCACACTCTCAGGCACTGTGTTCCAGATCCTAACCTCTGGATTAATGCACCCTATCTCACACTCTCAGGCACTGTGTTCCAGATCTTAACCTTTGGATTAATCCGGCCTCGCCCACACTCTCAGAAACTGTATTCCAGCCCCTAACCCCTGGATTTAATCCGGCCTATCCCACACTCTCAGGGTCTGTGTTCCAGACCCTAACCCCTGGATTAATCCGGCCTATCCCACACTCTCAGGCACTGTGTTGCAGACCCTAACCTCTGGAATAATCCGGCCTACCCCACACTCTCAGGCACTGTGTTCCAGACCCTAACGCATGGATTAATCCGTCTTATCCCACACTCTCAGGCACTGTGGTCCAGACCATAACGCATGGATTATTCCGGCGTATCCCACACTCTCAGGCACTGTGTTCCAGACCCTAACCTCTGGATTAATCCGGCCTATCCCACACTCTCAGGCACTGAGTTCCAGACCCTACGCTCTGGATTAATCCGGCCTACCCCACACTCTCAGGCACTGTGTTCCAGACACAAACCCCTGGATTAATCCGGCCTAGCCCGCAATCTCAGGCACTGTGTTCCAGACCCTAACCCCTGGATTAATCCGGCCTACCCCACACTCTCAGGCACCATGTTCCAGACCCTAACCCCTGGATTTACCCGGCCTATCTCACACTCTCAGGCACTGTGTTCCAGACCCTAACCCCTGGATTTACCCGGTCTATCTCACACTCTCAGGCACCGTGTTCCACACCCTACCCCCTGGATTTACCCAGCCTACCCCACACTCTCAGGCACTGTGTCCCAGACCCTAACACCTGCATTAATCCGTCCTATCCCAAACTCTCAGACACTATGTTCCAGACCCAAACCCCTGGATTAATCCAGCCTATCACACACTCTCAGGCACTGTGTTCCAGACCCAAACCCCTGGATTAATCCGGCCTATCCCACACTCTCAGGCACTGTGTTCCAGACCCTAACCTCTGGATTAATCCGTTTTACCCCACACTCTCAGGCACTGTGTTCAAGACCCTAGCCCCTGGATTAATCCGGCCTACCCCACACTCTTAGGCACTATGTTCCAGACCCTATCCTCTGGATTAATCTGGCCTATGCCACACTCTCAGGCACTGTGTTCCAGACCCTAACCCCTGGATTAATCCGCCCTATCACACACTCTCAGGCACTGTGTTCTAGATCCTAACCTCTGGATTAATCTGGCCTAGCCCACACTCTCAGAAACTGTATTCCAGAACAAACCCCCTGGATTAATCCGTCTTATCCCACACTTTCAGACACTGTGTTCAAGACACTAACCCCTGGATTAACCGGGCCTACCCCACACTCTCAGGCACTGTGTTCCAGACCCTAACCCCTGGATTAATCCGGCCTACCCCACACTCTCAGGCACCATGTTCCAGACCCTAACCCCTGGATTTACCCGGCCTATCTCACACTCTCAGGCACTGTGTTCCAGACCCTAACCCCTGGATTTACCCGGTCTATCTCACACTCTCAGGCACCGTGTTCCACACCCTACCCCCTGGATTTACCCAGCCTACCCCACACTCTCAGGCACTGTGTCCCAGACCCTAACACCTGCATTAATCCGTCCTATCCCAAACTCTCAGACACTATGTTCCAGACCCAAACCCCTGGATTAATCCAGCCTATCACACACTCTCAGGCACTGTGTTCCAGACCCAAACCCCTGGATTAATCCGGCCTATCCCACACTCTCAGGCACTGTGTTCCAGACCCTAACCTCTGGATTAATCCGTTTTACCCCACACTCTCAGGCACTGTGTTCAAGACCCTAGCCCCTGGATTAATCCGGCCTACCCCACACTCTTAGGCACTATGTTCCAGACCCTATCCTCTGGATTAATCTGGCCTATGCCACACTCTCAGGCACTGTGTTCCAGACCCTAACCCCTGGATTAATCCGCCCTATCACACACTCTCAGGCACTGTGTTCTAGATCCTAACCTCTGGATTAATCTGGCCTAGCCCACACTCTCAGAAACTGTATTCCAGAACAAACCCCCTGGATTAATCCGTCTTATCCCACACTTTCAGACACTGTGTTCAAGACACTAACCCCTGGATTAACCGGGCCTACCCCACACTCTCAGGCACTGTGTTCCAGACCCTAACCCCTGGATTAATCCGCCTTATCCCACACTTTCAGACACTGTGTTCCAGACCCTAACCCCTGGATTAATCCGGCCTACCCCACACTCTCAGGCACTGTGTTCCAAACCCTAACGCATGGATTAATCCGGCCTATCCCACACTCTCAGGCACTGTGTTCCAGACCCTACCCTCTGGATTAATCCGGCCTATCCCACACTCTCAGGCACTGTGTTCCAGACACAAACCCCTGGATTAATCCGGCCTAGCCCACAATCTCAGGCACTGTGTTCCAGACCCTAACCCCTGGATTAATCCGGCCTACCCCACACTCTCAGGCACTGTGTTCCAGACGCTAACACCTGGATTAATCCGGCCTACCCCATACTCTCAGGCACTGTGTTCCAGACTCTAACCCCTGGATTAATCCGGTCTATCTCACACTCTCAGGCACCATGTTCCAGACCCTAACCCCTGGATTTACCCGGCCTATCTCACACTCTCAGGCACAGTGTTCCAGACCCTAACCCCTGGATTTACCCGGTCTATCTCACACTCTCAGGCACCGTGTTCCACACCCTACCCCCTGGATTTACCCAGCCTACCCCACACTCTCAGGCACTGTGTCCCAGACCCCAACACCTGCATTAATCCGTCCTATCCCAAACTCTCAGACACTATGTTCCAGACCCAAACCCCTGGATTAATCCAGCCTATCACACACTCTCAGGCACTACGTTCCAGACCCAAACCCCTGGATTAATCCGGCCTATCCCACACTCTCAGGCACTGTGTTCCAGACCCTAACCTCTGGATTAATCCGTTTTACCCCACACTCTCAGGCACTGTGTTCCAGACCCTAACCTCTGGATTAATCCGTTTTACCCCACACTCTCAGGCACTGTGTTCCAGACCCTATCCTCTGGATTAATCTGGCCTATGCCACACTCTCAGGCACTGTGTTCCAGACCCTAACCCCTGGATTAATCCGCCCTATCACACACTCTCAGGCACTGTGTTCTAGATCCTAACCTCTGGATTAATCTGGCCTAGCCCACACTCTCAGAAACTGTATTCCAGAACAAACCCCCTGGATTAATCCGCCTTATCCCACACTTTCAGACACTGTGTTCAAGACACTAACCCCTGGATTAACCGGGCCTACCCCACACTCTCAGGCACTGTGTTCCAAACCCTAACGCATGGATTAATCCGGCCTATCCCACACTCTCAGGCACTGTGTTCCAGACCCTAACCTCTAGATTAATCCGGCCTACCCCACACTCTCAGGCACTGTGTTCCAGACCCTAACCCCTGGATTAATCCGGCCTAGCCCACGCTCTCAGGCACTGTGTTCAAGAACCAAACCGCTGGATTTACCCGGCCTACCCCACACTCTCAGGCACTCTGTTCCAGACCCTAACCCCTGGATTAATCCGGCCTATCCTACACTCTCAGGCACTGTGTTCCAGACACTAAACCCTGGATTAATCCGGCCTATCCCACACTCTCAGGCACTGTGTTCCAGACCCTAACCCCTCGATTAATCCGGTCTATCCCACACTCTCAGGCACTGTGTTCCAGACCCTGCCCTCTGGATTAATCTGGCCTATCCCACACTCTCAGGCACTGTGTTCCAGATCCTAACCTCTGGATTAATGCACCCTATCTCACACTCTCAGGCACTGTGTTCCAGATCTTAACCTTTGGATTAATCCGGCCTCGCCCACACTCTCAGAAACTGTATTCCAGCCCCTAACCCCTGGATTTAATCCGGCCTATCTCACACTCTCAGGCACCGTGTTCCCGACCCTAATCCCTGGATTAATCCGGCCTATCCCACACTCTCAGGCTCTGTGTTCCAGACCCTAACCCCTGGATTAATCCGGCCTATCCCACACTCTCAGGCACTGTGTTGCAGACCCTAACCTCTGGAATAATCCGGCCTACCCCACACTCTCAGGCACTGTGTTCCAGACCCTAACGCATGGATTAATCCGTCTTATCCCACACTCTCAGGCACTGTGGTCCAGACCCTAACGCATGGATTATTCCGGCCTATCCCACACTCTCAGGCACTGTGTTCCAGACCCTACCCTCTGGATTAATCCGGCCTACCCCACACTCTCAGGGACTGTGTTCCAGACACAAACCCCTGGATTAATCCGGCCTAGCCCACAATCTCAGGCACTGTGTTCCAGACCCTAACCCCTGGATTAATCCGGCCTACCCCACACTCTCAGGCACTGTGTTCCAGACGCTAACACCTGGATTAATCCGGCCTACCCCATACTCTCAGGCACTGTGTTCCAGACTCTAACCCCTGGATTAATCCGGTCTATCTCACACTCTCAGGCACCATGTTCCAGACCCTAACCCCTGGATTTACCCGGCCTATCTCACACTCTCAGGCACTGTGTTCCAGACCCTAACCCCTGGATTTACCCGGTCTATCTCACACTCTCAGGCACCGTGTTCCACACCCTACCCCCTGGATTTACCCAGCCTACCCCACACTCTCAGGCACTGTGTCCCAGACCCTAACACCTGCATTAATCCGTCCTATCCCAAACTCTCAGACACTATGTTCCAGACCCAAACCCCTGGATTAATCCAGCCTATCACACACTCTCAGGCACTAAGTTCCAGACCCAAACCCCTGGATTAATCCGGCCTATCCCACACTCTCAGGCACTGTGTTCCAGACCCAAACCTCTGGATTAATCCGTTTTACCCCACACTCTCAGGCACTGTGTTCAAGACCCTAGCCCCTGGATTAATCCGGCCTACCCCACACTCTTAGGCACTATGTTCCAGACCCTATCCTCTGGATTAATCTGGCCTATGCCACACTCTCAGGCACTGTGTTCCAGACCCTAACCCCTGGATTAATCCGCCCTATCACACACTCTCAGGCACTGTGTTCTAGATCCTAACCTCTGGATTAATCTGGCCTAGCCCACACTCTCAGAAACTGTATTCCAGAACAAACCCCCTGGATTAATCCGCCTTATCCCACACTTTCAGACACTGTGTTCAAGACACTAACCCCTGGATTAACCGGGCCTACCCCACACTCTCAGGCACTGTGTTCCAGACCCTAACCCCTGGATTAATCCGCCTTATCCCACACTTTCAGACACTGTGTTCCAGACCCTAACCCCTGGATTAATCCGGCCTACCCCACACTCTCAGGCACTGTGTTCCAAACCCTAACGCATGGATTAATCCGGCCTATCCCACACTCTCAGGCACTGTGTTCCAGACCCTAACCTCTAGATTAATCCGGCCTACCCCACACTCTCAGGCACTGTGTTCCAGACCCTAACCCCTGGATTAATCCGGCCTAGCCCACGCTCTCAGGCACTGTGTTCAAGAACCTAACCGCTGGATTTACCCGGCCTACCCCACACTCTCAGGCACTCTGTTCCAGACCCTAACCCCTGGATTAATCCGGCCTATCCTACACTCTCAGGCACTGTGTTCCAGACACTAAACCCTGGATTAACCCGGCCTATCCCACACTCTCAGGCACTGTGTTCCAGACCCTAACCCCTGGATTAATCCGGTCTATCCCACACTCTCAGGCACTGTGTTCCAGACCCTGCCCTCTGGATTAATCTGGCCTATCCCACACTCTCAGGCACTGTGTTCCAGACCCTACCCTCTGGATTAATGCACCCTATCTCACACTCTCAGGCACTGTGTTCCAGATCTTAACCATTGGATTAATCCGGCCTCGCCCACACTCTCAGAAACTGTATTCTAGACCCTAACCCCTGGATTTAATCCGGCCTATCTCACACTCTCAGGCACCGTGTCCCAGACCCTAATCCCTGGATTAATCCGGCCTATCCCACACTCTCAGGCACTGTGTTCCAGACCCAAACCCCTGGATTAATCCGCCCTATCCCACACTTTCAGACACTGTGTTCAATACACTAACCCCTGGAATAACCGGGCCTACCCCACACTCTGAGACACTGTGTTCCAGAACGTAACCGCTGGATTAGTCCGGCCTATCCCACACTCTCAGGCACGGTTTTCCAGACGCTAACCCCTGGATTATTCCTGCATATCCCACTCTCTATGATACTGTGTTCCAGACCCTAACCCCCCCGATCAATCCAGCCTCCCCACACTGTCAGACACTGTGTTCCAGACCCTAAACCCTGGATTAATCCGTCCTAGCCCACACTCTCAGGCACTGTGTTCCAGACCCTAACCCCTGGATTTACCCGGTCTATCTCACACTCTCAGGCACTGTGTTCCAGACCCTAACCGCTGGATTTACCCGGTCTATCTCACACTCTCAGGCACCGTGTTCCAGACCCTAACCCCTGGATTAACCCGGTTTATCTCAGACTCTCAGGCACCGTGTTCCAGACCCTACCCCCTGGAATTACCCGGCCTACCCCACACTCTCAGGCACTGTGTCCCAGACTGTAACACCTGGATTAATCTGTCTTATCCCACACTCTCAGACACTATGTTCCAGACCCAAACCCCTGGATTAATCCAGCCTATCACACACTCTCAGGCACTGTGTTCCAGACCCAAACCCCTGGATTAATCCGGCCTATCCCACACTCTCAGGCACTGTGTTCCAGACCCTAACCCCTGCATTAATTGGGCCTACCCCACACTCACAGGCACTCTGTCCCAGAAACTAACCTCTCGATTAATTCGGTCTATCCCACACTCTCAGGCACTGTGTTCCAGACACTAACCCCTGGATTAACCCGGCCTATCCTACACTCTCAGGCACTGTGTTCCAGACCCTAACCCCTGGATTTATCCGGCCTATGCCACACTCTCAGGCACTGTGTTCCAGACCCTAACCCCTGGATTAACCCGGCCTATCCTACACTCTCAGGCACTGTGTTCCAGACCCTAACCCCTGGATTTATCCGGCCTATGCCACACTCTCAGGCACTGTGTTCCAGACCCTAACCCCTGGATTAACCCGGCTTATCCTACACTCTCAGGCACTGTGCCCCAGAAACGAACCTCTCGATTAATCCGGCCTATCCCACACTGTCAGAAACTGTATTCCAGAACAAAACCCCTGGATTAATCCGCCTTATCCCACACTTTCAGACACTGTGTTCAAGACACTAACCCCTGGATTAATCGTGCCTACCACACACTCTGAGACACTGTGTTCCAGACGCTAACCCCTGGATTAATCCGCCTTATCCCACACTTTCAGACACTGTGTTCAAGACACTAACCCCTGGATTAATCGGGCCTACCACACACTCTGAGACACTGTGTTCCAGAACGTAACCGCTGGATTAGTCCGGCCTATCCCACACTCTCAGGCACTGTGTTCCAGACGCTAACCCCTGGATTATTCCTGCCTATCCCACTCTCTATGATACTGTGTTCCAGACACTAACCCCCAGATTAATCCAGCCTCCCCACACTGTCAGACACCATGCTCCAGACCCTAACCCCTGGATTAATCCGGCCTAGCCCACACTGACAGGCACTGGGTTCCAGATCCTACCCCCTGGATTTACCCGGCCTACCCCACACTCTCAGGCACTGTGTCCCAGACCCTAACACCTGGACTAATCCGTCCTATCCCACACTCTCAGGCACTATGTTCCAGACCCAAACCCCTGGATTAATCCGCCCTATCCCACACTTTCAGACACTGTGTTCAAGACACTAACCCCTGGATTAATCGGGCCTACCACACACTCTGAGACACTGTGTTCCAGACGCTAACCCCTGGATTAATCCGCCTTATCCCACACTTTCAGACACTGTGTTCAAGACACTAATCCCTGGATTAACCGGGCCTTACCCACACTCTGAGACACTGTGTTCCTGAACGTAACCGCTGGATTAGTCCGGCCTATCCCACACTCTCAGGCACTGTGTTCCAGACGCTAACCCCTGGATTATTCCTGCCTATCCCACTCTCTATGATACTGTGTTCCAGACCCTAACCCCCAGATTAATCCAGCCTCGCCACAATGTCAGACACTGTGTTCCAGACACTAACCCCTGGATTTACCCGGCCTATCTCACTCTCTCAGGCACCGTGTTCCAGACCATAACCCCTGGATTAATCCGGCCTATCCCACACTCTCAGGAACTGTGTTCCAGACCCTACCCCCTGGATTTAGCCGGCCTACCCCACAATCTCAGGCACTGTGTCCCAGACCCTAACACCTGGATTAATGCGTCCTTTCCCACACTCTCAGGCACTACGTTCCAGACCCAGCTCCTGGATTAATCCAGCCTATCCCACACTCTCAGGCACTGTGTTCCAGACCCAACCCCTGGATTAATCCGGCCTATCCCACACTCTCAGGCACTGTGTTCCAGACCCTAACCTCTGGATTAATCCGGCCTACCCCACACTCTCAGGCACTGTGTTCCAGACCAAAACCTCTGGATAAATCCGGCCGATCCCATACTCTCAGACACTGTGTTCCAGACCCTAACCCCAGGATTAATCCGGCCGACCCCACACTCACAGGCACTGTGTTCCAGACCCTAACCCCTGGATTAATCCGGCCTATCCCACACTCTCAGTCACTGTGTTCCAGACCCTAGCCTCTGGATTAATCCGGCCGATCCCACACTCTCAGGCACTTTGTTCCAGACCCTAACCTCTGGATTAATCCGGCTGATCACACACTCTCAGGCACAGTGTTTCAGACCCTAACCTCTGGATAAATCGGCCTACCCCACTCTCTCAGGCACTGTGTTCCAGACCCTAACGCATGGATTAATCCGGCCTATCCCACACTCTCAGGCACTGTATTCCAGACCCTAATCTCTGGATTAATCAGGCCTATCCCACACTCTCAGGCACTGTGTTCCAGACCCTAACCTCTGGATTAATCCAGCCTATCCCACACTCTCAGGCCCTGTGTTCCAGTCCCTAACCCGTGGATTAATCCGGCCTATCCCACACTCTCAAGCACTGTGTTCCAGACCCTAACGCATGGATTAATCCGGCCTATCCCTCACTCTCAGGCACTGTGTTCCAGACCCTAACCTCTGGATTAATCCGGCCTACCCCACACTCTCAGGCACTGTGTTCCAGACCCTAACCGCTGGATTTACCCGTCCTACCGCACACTCTTAGGCACTATGTTCCAGACCCTAACCCCTGGATTAATCCGGCCTATCCTACACTCTCAGGCACTTTGTTCCAGACACTAACCCCTGGATTAATCCGGCCTATCCCACACTCTCAGGCACTGTGTTCCAGACCCTAACCTCTGGATTAATCTGGCCTATCCCACACTCTCAGGCACTATGTTCCAGATCCTAACCTCTGGATTAATGCACCCTATCCCACACTCTCAGGCACAGTCTTCCAGATCCTAACCTTTGGATTAATCCGGCCTCGCCCACACTCTCAGAAACTGTATTCCAGACCCTAACCCCTGGATTTAATCCGGTCTGTCTCACACTCTCAGGCACCGTGTTCCAGACCCTAATCCCTGGATTAATCCGGCCTATCCCACACTCTCAGGCACTGTGTTCCAGATGCTACACCCTGGATTTACCCGGCCTACCCCAGACTCTCAGGCACTGTGTTCCAGACCCTAACACCTGGATTAATCCAGCCTATCACACACACTCAGGCACTGTGTTCCAGACCCTAACCTCTGGATTAAACCGGCCTACCCCACACTCTCAGGCACTGTGGTCCAGACCCTAACGAATGGATTAATCCGGCCTATCCCACACTCTCAGGCACTGTTTTCCAGACCCTTATCTCTGGATTAATCCGGCCTACCCCACACTCTCAGGCACTGCGTTCCAGACCATAACCTCTGGATTAATCTGGCCTATCCCACACTCTCAGGCACTGTGTTCCAGACTCTAACCCCTGGATTAATCCGGCCTATCCCACACTCTCAGGCACTGTGTTGCAGACCCTAACCTCTGGATTAATCCGGCCTACCCCACACTCTCAGGCACTGTGTTCTAGACCCTAACCCCTGCATTAATCCGGCCTAGCCCACGCTCTCAGGCACTGTGTTCAAGACCCTAACCGCTGGATTTACCCGGCCTACCCCACACTCTTAGGCACTATGTTCCAGACACTAACCCCTGGATTAATCCGGCCTAGCCCACACTCTCAGGCACTGTGTTCCAGACCATAACCCCTGGATTAACCCAGCATATCCCACACTCTCAGGCACTGTGTTCCAGACCCTACCCTCTGGATTAATGCACCCTATCCCACACTCTCAGGCACTGTGTTCCAGATCTTAACTTTTGGATTAATCCGGCCTCGCACACACTCTCAGAAACTGTATTCCAGCCCCTAACCCCTGGATTTAATCCGGCCTATCTCACAGTCTCAGTCACTGTGTTCCAGACCCTAACGCATGGATTAATCCGGCCTATCCCACACTCTCAGGCACTGTGTTCCAGACCCTAACCTCTGGATTAATCCGGCCTATCCCACACTCTCAGGCAATGTGTTCCAGACACTAACCCCTGGATTAATCCGCCCTATCCCACACTATCAGGCTCTGTGTTCAAGACCCTAAACTCTGGATTAATCTGGCCTATCCCACACTCTCAGGCACTGTGTTCCAGATCCTAACCTCTGGATTAATCCGGCCTACCCCACACTCTCAGGCACTGTGTTCCAGACTCTAACCCCTGGATTAATCCGACCTATCCCACAATCTCAGGCACTGTGTTCCAGACCCTAACCCCTGGATTAATCCGGCCTACCCCACACTCTCAGGCACTGTGTTCCAGACTCTAACCCCTGGATTAATCCGGCCTACACCACACTCTCAGGCACCGTGTTCCAGACCCTAACCCCTGGATTTACCCAGCCTATCTCACACTCTCAGGCACTGTGTTCCAGACCCTAACCCCTGGATTTACCCGGTCTATCTCACACTCTCAGGCACCGTGTCCCAGACCCTAATCCCTGGATTAATCCGGCCTATCCCACACTCTCAGGCACTGTGTTCCAGATGCTACACCCTGGATTTACCCGGCCTATCCCACACTCTCAGGCACTGTGCTGCAGACCCTAACCTCTGGATTAATCCGGCCTACCCCACGCTCTCAGGCACTGTGTTCCAGACCCTAACCTCTGGATTAATCCGGCCTATCCCACACTCTCAGGCACTGTGTTCCAGACCATAACGCATGGATTATTCCGGCCAATCCCACACTCTCAGGCACTGTGTTCCAGACCCTAACCTCTGGATTAATCCGGCCTATCCCACACTCACAGGCACTGTGTTCCAGATCTTAACCCCTGGATTAATCCGCCCTATCCCACACTATAAGGCTTTGTGTTCAATACCCTAAACTCTGAATTAATCCGGCCTATCCCACACTCTCAGGCACTGTGTTCCAGACCCTAACCTCTGGATTAATCCGGCCTATCCCACACTCTCAGGCACTGTGTTCCAGACCCTAACCCCTGGATTAATCCGGCCTATCCCACACTCTCAGTCACTGTGTTCCAGACCCTAGCCTCTGGATTAATCCGGCCGATCCCACACTCTCAGGCACTTTGTTCCAGACCCTAACCTCTGGATTATTCCGGCCGATCACACACTCTCAGGCACAGTGTTTCAGACCCTAACCTCTGGATAAATCGGCCTACCCCACTCTCTCAGGCACTGTGTTCCAGACCCTAACGCATGGATTAATCCGGCCTATCCCACACTCTCAGGCACTGTATTCCAGACCCTAATCTCTGGATTAATCAGGCCTATCCCACACTCTCAGGCACTGTGTTCCAGACCCTAACCTCTGGATTAATCCGGCCTATCCCACACTCTCAGGCCCTGTGTTCCAGTCCCTAACCCGTGGATTAATCCGGCCTATCCCACACTCTCAAGCACTGTGTTCCAGACCCTAACGCATGGATTAATCCGGCCTATCCCTCACTGTCAGGCACTGTGTTCCAGACCCTAACCTCTGGATTAATCCGGCCTACCCCACACTCTCAGGCACTGTGTTCCAGACCCTAAACCCTAGATTAATCCTGCCTAGCCTACGCTCTCAGGCACTGTGTTCAAGACCCTAACCGCTGGATTTACCCGTCCTACCGCACACTCTTAGGCACTATGTTCCACACCCTAACCCCTGGATTAATCCGGCCTATCCTACACTCTCAGGCACTTTGTTCCAGACACTAACCCCTGGATTAATCCGGCCTATCCCACACTCTCAGGCACTGTGTTCCAGACCCTAACCTCTGGATTAATCTGGCCTATCCCACACTCTCAGGCACTGTGTTCCAGATCCTAACCTCTGGATTAATGCACCCTATCCCACACTCACAGGCACAGTGTTCCAGATCCTAACCTTTGGATTAATCCGGCCTCGCCCACACTCTCAGAAACTGTATTCCAGACCCTAACCCCTGGATTTAATCCGGTCTGTCTCACACTCTCAGGCACCGTGTTCCAGACCCTAATCCCTGGATTAATCCGGCCTATCCCACACTCTCAGGCACTGTGTTCCAGATGCTACACCCTGGATTTACCCGGCCTACCCCAGACTCTCAGGCACTGTGTTCCAGACCCTAACACCTGGATTAATCCAGCCTATCACACACTCTCAGGCACTGTGTTCCAGACCCTAACCTCTGGATTAAACCGGCCTACCCCACACTCTCAGGCACTGTGGTCCAGACCCTAACGCATGGATTAATCCGGCCTATCCCACACTCTCAGGCAGTGTTTTCCAGACCCTTATCTCTGGATTAATCCGGCCTACCCCACACTCTCAGGCACTGCGTTCCAGACCATAACCTCTGGATTAATCTGGCCTATCCCACACTCTCAGGCACTGTGTTCCAGACTCTAACCCCTGGATTAATCTGGCCTATCCCACACTCTCAGGCACTGTGTTGCAGACCCTAACCTCTGGATTAATCCGGCCTACCCCACACTCTCAGGCACTGTGTTCTAGACCCTAACCCCTGCATTAATCCGGCCTAGCCCACGCTCTCAGGCACTGTGTTCAAGACCCTAACCGCTGGATTTACCCGGCCTACCCCACACTCTTAGGCACTATGTTCCAGACACTAACCCCTGGATTAATCCGGCCTAGCCCACACTCTCAGGCACTGTGTTCCAGACCATAACCCCTGGATTAACCCAGCATATCCCACACTCTCAGGCACTGTGTTCCAGACCCTACCCTCTGGATTAATGCACCCTATCCCACACTCTCAGGCACTGTGTTCCAGATCTTAACTTTTGGATTAATCCAGCCTCGCACACACTCTCAGAAACTGTATTCCAGCCCCTAACCCCTGGATTTAATCCGGCCTATCTCACAGTCTCAGTCACTGTGTTCCAGACCATAATGCATGGATTATTCCGGCCTATCCCACACTCTCAGGCACTGTGTTCCAGACCCTAACCTCTGGATTAATCCAGCCTATCCCACACTCTCAGGCAATGTGTTCCAGATGCTAACCCCTGGATTAATCCGCCCTATCCCACACTATCAGGCTCTGTGTTCAAGACCCTAAACTCTGGATTAATCTGGCCTATCCCACACTCTCAGGCACTGTTTTCCAGATCCTAACCTCTGGATTAATCCGGCCTACCCCACACTCTCAGGCCCTGTGTTCCAGACTCTAACCCCTGGATTAATCCGACCTATCCCACAATCTCAGGCACTGTGTTCCAGACCCTAACCCCTGGATTAATCCGGCCTACCCCACACTCTCAGGCACTGTGTTCCAGACTCTAACCCCTGGATTTACCCAGCCTATCTCACACTCTCAGGCACTGTGTTCCAGACCCTAACCCCTGGATTTACCCGGTCTATCTCACACTCTCAGGCACCGTGTCCCAGACCCTAATCCCTGGATTAATCCGGCCTATCCCACACTCTCAGGCACTGTGTTCCAGATGCTACACCCTGGATTTACCCGGCCTACCCCACACTATCAGGCACTGTGTTCCAGACCCAAACACCTGGATTAATCCAGCCTATCACACACTCTCAGGCACTGTGTTCCAGACCCTAACCTCTGGATTAAACCGGCCTACCCCACACTCTCAGGCACTGCGTTCCAGACCATAACCTCTGGATTAATCTGGCCTATCCCACACTCTCAGGCACTGTGTTCCAGACCCTAACCCCTGGATTAATCCGGCCTATCCCACACTCTCAGGCACTGTGCTGCAGACCCTAACCTCTGGATTAATCCGGCCTACCCCACGCTCTCAGGCACTGTGTTCCAGATCCTAACCTCTGGATTAATCCGGCCTATCCCACACTCTCAGGCACTGTGTTCCAGACCATAACGCATGGATTATTCCGGCCTATCCCACACTCTCAGGCACTGTGTTCCAGACCCTAACCTCTGGATTAATCCGGCCTATCCCACACTCTCAGGCACTGTGTTCCAGATCTTAACCCCTGGATTAATCCGCCCTATCCCACACTATAAGGCTTTGTGTTCAATACCCTAAACTCTGAATTAATCCGGCCTATCCCACACTCTCAGGCACTGTGTTCCAGACCCTAACCTCTGGATTAATCCGGCCTACCCCACACTCTCAGGCACTGTGTTCCAGAATCTAACCCCTGGATTAATCTCGCCTATCCCACAATCTCAGGCAGTGTGTTCCCGACCCTAACCCCTGGATTAATCCGGCCTACCCCACACTCTCAGGCACTGTGTTCCAGACTCTAACCCCTGGATTAATCCAGCCTACCCAACACTCTCAGGCACTGTGTTCCAGACTCTAACTCCTGGATTAATCCGGTCTATCTCACGCTCTCAGGCACCGTGTTCCAGACCCTAACCCCTGGATTTACCCGGCCTACCCCACACTCTTAGGCACTATGTTCCAGACCCTATCCTCTGGATTAATCTGGCCTATCACACACTCTCAGGCACTGTGTTCTAGATCCTAACCTCTGGATTAATCCGGCCTAGCCCACACTCTCAGAAACTGTATTCCCGAACAAAACCCCTGGATTAATCCGCCTTATCCCACACTTTCATGACTGTTCAAGACACTAACCACTGGATTTACCGGGCCGACCCCACACTCTGAGACACTGTGTTCCAGAACGTAACCGCTGGATTAGTCCGGCCTATCCCACACTCTCAGGCACTGTGTTCTAGACCCTAACCCCTGCATTAATCCGGCCTAGCCCACGCTCTCAGGCACTGTGTTCAAGACCCTAACCGTTGGATTTACCCGGCCTACCCCACACTCTTAGGCACTATGTTCCAGACCCTAACCCCTGGAGTAATCTGGCCTATCCTACACTCTCAGGCACTGTGTTCCAGACACTAACCCCTGGATTAACCTGGCCTATCCTACACTCTCAGGCACTGTGTTCCAGACCCTAACCCCTGGATTAAGCCGGCCTATCCCACACTCTCAGGCACTGTGTTCCAGACCCCACCCTCTGGATTAATGCACCCTATCCCACACTCTCAGGCACTGTGTTCCAGATCTTAACTTTTGGATTAATCCGGCCTCGCACACACTCTCAGAAACTGTATTCCAGACGCTCACCCCTGGATTTAATCCGGCCTATCTCACACTCTCAGGCACTGTGTCCCAGACCCTAACGCATGGATTAATCCGGCCTATCCCACACTCTCAGGCACGGTGTTCCAGACCCTAACCCCTGGATTAATCCGCCCTATCCCACACTATCAGGCTCTGTGTTCAAGACCCTAAACTCTGGATTAATCCGGCCTATCCCACACTCTCAGGCACTGTGTTCCTGACCCTAACCTCTGGATTAATCCGGCCTACCCCACACTCTCAGGCACTGTGTTCCAGACTCTAACCCCTGGATTAATCCGGCCTATGCCACAATCTCAGGCACTGTGTTCCCGACCCTCACCCCTGGATTAATCCGGCCTACCCCACACTCTCAGGCACTGTGTTCCAGACTCTAACCCCTGGATTCATCCGGCCTACCCCACACTCTCAGGCACTGTGTTCCAGACTCTAACCCCTGGATTTACCCGGTCTATCTCACACTCCCAGGCACTGTGTTCCAGACCCTAACCCCTGGATTTACCCGGTCTATCTCACACTCACAGGCACCGTGTTCCACACCCTACCCCCTGGATTTACCCGGCCTACCACACACTCTCAGGCACTGTGTCCCAGATCCTAACACCTGGATTAATCCGTCCAATCCCACACTCTCAGACACTATGTTCCAGACCCAAACCCCTGGATTAATCCGGCCTATCCCACATTCTCAGGCACTGTGTTCCAGACCCTAACCTCTGGATTAATCCGGCCTACCCCACACTCTCAGGCACTGTGTTCAAGACCCTAACCCCTGGATTAATCCGGCCTAGCCCACGCTCTCAGGCACTATGTTCCAGACCCTGTCCTCTGGATTAATCCGCCCTATCACACACTCTCAGGCACTGTGTTCTAGATCCTAACCTCTGGATTAATCCGGCCTAGCCCACACTCTCAGAAACTGTATTCCCGAACAAAACCCCTGGATTAATCCGCCTTATCCCACACTTTCAGACACTGTTCAAGACACTAACCCCTGGATTAAACGGGCCTACCCCGCACTCTGAGACACTGTGTTCCAGAACGTAACCGCTGGATTAGTCCGGCCTACCCCACACTCTTAGGCACTATGTTCCAGACACTAACCCCTGGATTAACCCGGCCTATCCCACACACTCAGGCACTGTGTCCCAGACCCTAACCCCTGGATTAACCCGGCCTACCCCACACTCTCAGGCACTGTGTTCCAGACCCTACCCTCTGCATTAATGCACCCTATCCCACACTCTCAGGCACTGTGTTCCAGATCTTAACTTTTGGATTAATCCGGCCTCGCACACACTCTCAGAAACTGTATTCCAGACCCTAACCCTTGGATTTAATCCGGACTATCTCAAACTCTCAGGGACCGTGTTCCAGACCCTAATCCCTGGATTAATCCGGCCTATCCCACACTCACAGGCACTGTGTTCCAGATGCTACCCCCTGGATTTACCCGGCCTACCCCACACTCTCAGGCACTGTGTCCCATACCCTAACACCTGGATTAATCCGTCCTATCCCACACTCTCAGGCACTGTGTTCCAGACCCAAACCCCTGGATTAATCCGCACTATCCCACACTTTCAGACACTGTGTTCAAGACACTAACCCCTGGATTAACCGGGCCTAACCCACATTCTGAGACACTGTGTTCCAGAACGTAACCGCTGGATTAGTCCGGACTATCCCACACTCTCAAGCACGGTATTCCAGACGCAAACCCCTGGAATATTCCTGCATATCCCACTCTCTATTGTGGGATATTGTGTTCCAGACGCTAACCCCCCCGATCAATCCAGCCTCCCCACACTGTCAGACACTGTGTTCCAGACCCTAACTCCTGGATTAATCCGGCCTAGCCCACACTCTCAGGCACTGTGTTCCAGACCCTAACCCCTGGATTTACCCGGTCTATCTCAAACTCTCAGGCACCGTGTTCCAGACCCTACCCCCTGGAATTACACGGCCTACCCCACACTCTCAGGCACTGTGTCCCAAACCCTAACACCTCGATTAATCCGTCTTATCCCACACTCTCAGGCACTGTGTTCCAGACCCTAACCCCTGGATTAATCCGGCCTATCCCACACTCTCAGTCACTGTGTTCCAGACCCTAGCCTCTGGATTAATCCGGCCGATCCCACACTCTCAGGCACTTTGTTCCAGACCCTAACCTCTGGATTATTCCGGCCGATCACACACTCTCAGGCACAGTGTTTCAGACCCTAACCTCTGGATAAATCGGCCTACCCCACTCTCTCAGGCACTGTGTTCCAGACCCTAACGCATGGATTAATCCGGCCTATCCCACACTCTCAGGCACTGTATTCCAGACCCTAATCTCTGGATTAATCAGGCCTATCCCACACTCTCAGGCACTGTGTTCCAGACCCTAACCTCTGGATTAATCCGGCCTATCCCACACTCTCAGGCCCTGTGTTCCAGTCCCTAACCCGTGGATTAATCCGGCCTATCCCACACTCTCAAGCACTGTGTTCCAGACCCTAACGCATGGATTAATCCGGCCTATCCCTCACTCTCAGGCACTGTGTTCCAGACCCTAACCTCTGGATTAATCCGGCCTACCCCACACTCTCAGGCACTGTGTTCCAGACCCTAAACCCTAGATTAATCCTGCCTAGCCTACGCTCTCAGGCACTGTGTTCAAGACCCTAACCGCTGGATTTACCCGTCCTACCGCACACTCTTAGGCACTATGTTCCACACCCTAACCCCTGGATTAATCCGGCCTATCCTACACTCTCAGGCACTTTGTTCCAGACACTAACCCCTGGATTAATCCGGCCTATCCCACACTCTCAGGCACTGTGTTCCAGACCCTAACCTCTGGATTAATCTGGCCTATCCCACACTCTCAGGCACTGTGTTCCAGATCCTAACCTCTGGATTAATGCACCCTATCCCACACTCACAGGCACAGTGTTCCAGATCCTAACCTTTGGATTAATCCGGCCTCGCCCACACTCTCAGAAACTGTATTCCAGACCCTAACCCCTGGATTTAATCCGGTCTGTCTCACACTCTCAGGCACCGTGTTCCAGACCCTAATCCCTGGATTAATCCGGCCTATCCCACACTCTCAGGCACTGTGTTCCAGATGCTACACCCTGGATTTACCCGGCCTACCCCAGACTCTCAGGCACTGTGTTCCAGACCCTAACACCTGGATTAATCCAGCCTATCACACACTCTCAGGCACTGTGTTCCAGACCCTAACCTCTGGATTAAACCGGCCTACCCCACACTCTCAGGCACTGTGGTCCAGACCCTAACGCATGGATTAATCCGGCCTATCCCACACTCTCAGGCAGTGTTTTCCAGACCCTTATCTCTGGATTAATCCGGCCTACCCCACACTCTCAGGCACTGCGTTCCAGACCATAACCTCTGGATTAATCTGGCCTATCCCACACTCTCAGGCACTGTGTTCCAGACTCTAACCCCTGGATTAATCTGGCCTATCCCACACTCTCAGGCACTGTGTTGCAGACCCTAACCTCTGGATTAATCCGGCCTACCCCACACTCTCAGGCACTGTGTTCTAGACCCTAACCCCTGCATTAATCCGGCCTAGCCCACGCTCTCAGGCACTGTGTTCAAGACCCTAACCGCTGGATTTACCCGGCCTACCCCACACTCTTAGGCACTATGTTCCAGACACTAACCCCTGGATTAATCCGGCCTAGCCCACACTCTCAGGCACTGTGTTCCAGACCATAACCCCTGGATTAACCCAGCATATCCCACACTCTCAGGC
This sequence comes from Chiloscyllium punctatum, assembly GCF_047496795.1. Classification (NCBI taxonomy): domain Eukaryota; kingdom Metazoa; phylum Chordata; class Chondrichthyes; order Orectolobiformes; family Hemiscylliidae; genus Chiloscyllium; species Chiloscyllium punctatum. The sequence goes on from NC_092768.1 coordinate 77,999,303, forward strand.
ACTGTGTTCCAGACCCTACCCTCTGGATTAATGCACCCTATCCCACACTCTCAGGCACTGTGTTCCAGATCTTAACTTTTGGATTAATCCAGCCTCGCACACACTCTCAGAAACTGTATTCCAGCCCCTAACCCCTGGATTTAATCCGGCCTATCTCACAGTCTCAGTCACTGTGTTCCAGACCATAATGCATGGATTATTCCGGCCTATCCCACACTCTCAGGCACTGTGTTCCAGACCCTAACCTCTGGATTAATCCAGCCTATCCCACACTCTCAGGCAATGTGTTCCAGATGCTAACCCCTGGATTAATCCGCCCTATCCCACACTATCAGGCTCTGTGTTCAAGACCCTAAACTCTGGATTAATCTGGCCTATCCCACACTCTCAGGCACTGTTTTCCAGATCCTAACCTCTGGATTAATCCGGCCTACCCCACACTCTCAGGCCCTGTGTTCCAGACTCTAACCCCTGGATTAATCCGACCTATCCCACAATCTCAGGCACTGTGTTCCAGACCCTAACCCCTGGATTAATCCGGCCTACCCCACACTCTCAGGCACTGTGTTCCAGACTCTAACCCCTGGATTTACCCAGCCTATCTCACACTCTCAGGCACTGTGTTCCAGACCCTAACCCCTGGATTTACCCGGTCTATCTCACACTCTCAGGCACCGTGTCCCAGACCCTAATCCCTGGATTAATCCGGCCTATCCCACACTCTCAGGCACTGTGTTCCAGATGCTACACCCTGGATTTACCCGGCCTACCCCACACTATCAGGCACTGTGTTCCAGACCCAAACACCTGGATTAATCCAGCCTATCACACACTCTCAGGCACTGTGTTCCAGACCCTAACCTCTGGATTAAACCGGCCTACCCCACACTCTCAGGCACTGCGTTCCAGACCATAACCTCTGGATTAATCTGGCCTATCCCACACTCTCAGGCACTGTGTTCCAGACCCTAACCCCTGGATTAATCCGGCCTATCCCACACTCTCAGGCACTGTGCTGCAGACCCTAACCTCTGGATTAATCCGGCCTACCCCACGCTCTCAGGCACTGTGTTCCAGATCCTAACCTCTGGATTAATCCGGCCTATCCCACACTCTCAGGCACTGTGTTCCAGACCATAACGCATGGATTATTCCGGCCTATCCCACACTCTCAGGCACTGTGTTCCAGACCCTAACCTCTGGATTAATCCGGCCTATCCCACACTCTCAGGCACTGTGTTCCAGATCTTAACCCCTGGATTAATCCGCCCTATCCCACACTATAAGGCTTTGTGTTCAATACCCTAAACTCTGAATTAATCCGGCCTATCCCACACTCTCAGGCACTGTGTTCCAGACCCTAACCTCTGGATTAATCCGGCCTACCCCACACTCTCAGGCACTGTGTTCCAGAATCTAACCCCTGGATTAATCTCGCCTATCCCACAATCTCAGGCAGTGTGTTCCCGACCCTAACCCCTGGATTAATCCGGCCTACCCCACACTCTCAGGCACTGTGTTCCAGACTCTAACCCCTGGATTAATCCAGCCTACCCAACACTCTCAGGCACTGTGTTCCAGACTCTAACTCCTGGATTAATCCGGTCTATCTCACGCTCTCAGGCACCGTGTTCCAGACCCTAACCCCTGGATTTACCCGGCCTACCCCACACTCTTAGGCACTATGTTCCAGACCCTATCCTCTGGATTAATCTGGCCTATCACACACTCTCAGGCACTGTGTTCTAGATCCTAACCTCTGGATTAATCCGGCCTAGCCCACACTCTCAGAAACTGTATTCCCGAACAAAACCCCTGGATTAATCCGCCTTATCCCACACTTTCATGACTGTTCAAGACACTAACCACTGGATTTACCGGGCCGACCCCACACTCTGAGACACTGTGTTCCAGAACGTAACCGCTGGATTAGTCCGGCCTATCCCACACTCTCAGGCACTGTGTTCTAGACCCTAACCCCTGCATTAATCCGGCCTAGCCCACGCTCTCAGGCACTGTGTTCAAGACCCTAACCGTTGGATTTACCCGGCCTACCCCACACTCTTAGGCACTATGTTCCAGACCCTAACCCCTGGAGTAATCTGGCCTATCCTACACTCTCAGGCACTGTGTTCCAGACACTAACCCCTGGATTAACCTGGCCTATCCTACACTCTCAGGCACTGTGTTCCAGACCCTAACCCCTGGATTAAGCCGGCCTATCCCACACTCTCAGGCACTGTGTTCCAGACCTCACCCTCTGGATTAATGCACCCTATCCCACACTCTCAGGCACTGTGTTCCAGATCTTAACTTTTGGATTAATCCGGCCTCGCACACACTCTCAGAAACTGTATTCCAGACGCTCACCCCTGGATTTAATCCGGCCTATCTCACACTCTCAGGCACTGTGTCCCAGACCCTAACGCATGGATTAATCCGGCCTATCCCACACTCTCAGGCACGGTGTTCCAGACCCTAACCCCTGGATTAATCCGCCCTATCCCACACTATCAGGCTCTGTGTTCAAGACCCTAAACTCTGGATTAATCCGGCCTATCCCACACTCTCAGGCACTGTGTTCCTGACCCTAACCTCTGGATTAATCCGGCCTACCCCACACTCTCAGGCACTGTGTTCCAGACTCTAACCCCTGGATTAATCCGGCCTATGCCACAATCTCAGGCACTGTGTTCCCGACCCTCACCCCTGGATTAATCCGGCCTACCCCACACTCTCAGGCACTGTGTTCCAGACTCTAACCCCTGGATTCATCCGGCCTACCCCACGCTCTCAGGCACTGTGTTCAAGACCCTAACCGTTGGATTTACCCGGCCTACCCCACACTCTTAGGCACTATGTTCCAGACCCTAACCCCTGGAGTAATCTGGCCTATCCTACACTCTCAGGCACTGTGTTCCAGACACTAACCCCTGGATTAACCTGGCCTATCCTACACTCTCAGGCACTGTGTTCCAGACCCTAACCCCTGGATTAAGCCGGCCTATCCCACACTCTCAGGCACTGTGTTCCAGACCTCACCCTCTGGATTAATGCACCCTATCCCACACTCTCAGGCACTGTGTTCCAGATCTTAACTTTTGGATTAATCCGGCCTCGCACACACTCTCAGAAACTGTATTCCAGACGCTCACCCCTGGATTTAATCCGGCCTATCTCACACTCTCAGGCACTGTGTCCCAGACCCTAACGCATGGATTAATCCGGCCTATCCCACACTCTCAGGCACGGTGTTCCAGACCCTAACCCCTGGATTAATCCGCCCTATCCCACACTATCAGGCTCTGTGTTCAAGACCCTAAACTCTGGATTAATCCGGCCTATCCCACACTCTCAGGCACTGTGTTCCTGACCCTAACCTCTGGATTAATCCGGCCTACCCCACACTCTCAGGCACTGTGTTCCAGACTCTAACCCCTGGATTAATCCGGCCTATGCCACAATCTCAGGCACTGTGTTCCCGACCCTCACCCCTGGATTAATCCGGCCTACCCCACACTCTCAGGCACTGTGTTCCAGACTCTAACCCCTGGATTCATCCGGCCTACCCCACACTCTCAGGCACTGTGTTCCAGACTCTAACCCCTGGATTTACCCGGTCTATCTCACACTCCCAGGCACTGTGTTCCAGACCCTAACCCCTGGATTTACCCGGTCTATCTCACACTCACAGGCACCGTGTTCCACACCCTACCCCCTGGATTTACCCGGCCTACCACACACTCTCAGGCACTGTGTCCCAGATCCTAACACCTGGATTAATCCGTCCAATCCCACACTCTCAGACACTATGTTCCAGACCCAAACCCCTGGATTAATCCGGCCTATCCCACATTCTCAGGCACTGTGTTCCAGACCCTAACCTCTGGATTAATCCGGCCTACCCCACACTCTCAGGCACTGTGTTCAAGACCCTAACCCCTGGATTAATCCGGCCTAGCCCACGCTCTCAGGCACTATGTTCCAGACCCTGTCCTCTGGATTAATCCGCCCTATCACACACTCTCAGGCACTGTGTTCTAGATCCTAACCTCTGGATTAATCCGGCCTAGCCCACACTCTCAGAAACTGTATTCCCGAACAAAACCCCTGGATTAATCCGCCTTATCCCACACTTTCAGACACTGTTCAAGACACTAACCCCTGGATTAAACGGGCCTACCCCGCACTCTGAGACACTGTGTTCCAGAACGTAACCGCTGGATTAGTCCGGCCTACCCCACACTCTTAGGCACTATGTTCCAGACACTAACCCCTGGATTAACCCGGCCTATCCCACACACTCAGGCACTGTGTCCCAGACCCTAACCCCTGGATTAACCCGGCCTACCCCACACTCTCAGGCACTGTGTTCCAGACCCTACCCTCTGCATTAATGCACCCTATCCCACACTCTCAGGCACTGTGTTCCAGATCTTAACTTTTGGATTAATCCGGCCTCGCACACACTCTCAGAAACTGTATTCCAGACCCTAACCCTTGGATTTAATCCGGACTATCTCAAACTCTCAGGGACCGTGTTCCAGACCCTAATCCCTGGATTAATCCGGCCTATCCCACACTCACAGGCACTGTGTTCCAGATGCTACCCCCTGGATTTACCCGGCCTACCCCACACTCTCAGGCACTGTGTCCCATACCCTAACACCTGGATTAATCCGTCCTATCCCACACTCTCAGGCACTGTGTTCCAGACCCAAACCCCTGGATTAATCCGCACTATCCCACACTTTCAGACACTGTGTTCAAGACACTAACCCCTGGATTAACCGGGCCTAACCCACATTCTGAGACACTGTGTTCCAGAACGTAACCGCTGGATTAGTCCGGACTATCCCACACTCTCAAGCACGGTATTCCAGACGCAAACCCCTGGAATATTCCTGCATATCCCACTCTCTATGATATTGTGTTCCAGACGCTAACCCCCCCGATCAATCCAGCCTCCCCACACTGTCAGACACTGTGTTCCAGACCCTAACTCCTGGATTAATCCGGCCTAGCCCACACTCTCAGGCACTGTGTTCCAGACCCTAACCCCTGGATTTACCCGGTCTATCTCAAACTCTCAGGCACCGTGTTCCAGACCCTACCCCCTGGAATTACACGGCCTACCCCACACTCTCAGGCACTGTGTCCCAAACCCTAACACCTCGATTAATCCGTCTTATCCCACACTCTCAGGCACTGTGTTCCAGACCCTAACCCCTGGATTAATCCGGCCTATCCCACACTCTCAGTCACTGTGTTCCAGACCCTAACCTCGAGATTAATCCGGCCTATGCCACAATCTCATGCACTGTGTTCCAGACCCTAACCCCTGGATTAATCCGCCCTATCCCACACTATCAGGCTCTGTGTTCCAGACCCTAACCTCGAGATTAATCCGGCCTATGCCACAATCTCATGCACTGTGTTCCAGACCCTAACCTCTGGATTAATCCGTCCTTTCCCACACTCTCAGGCACTGTGTTCCAGACCCAAACCCCTGGATTAATCCGCACTATCCCACACTTTCAGACACTGTGTTCAAGACACTAACCCCTGGATTAACCGGCCCTAACCCACACTCTGAGACACTGTGTTCCAGAACGTAACCGCTGGATTAGTCCGGACTATCCCACACTCTCAAGCACGGTTTTCCAGACGCAAACCCCTGGATTATTCCTGCATATCCCACTCTCTATGATATTGTGTTCCAGACGCTAACCCCCCCGATCAATCCAGCCTCCCCACACTGTCAGACACTGTGTTCCAGACCCTAACCCCTGGATTAATCCGGCCGAGCCCACACTCTCAGGCACTGTGTTCCAGACCCTAACCCCTGGATTTACCCGGTCTATCTCAAACTCTCAGGCACTGTGTTCCAGACCCTAACCGCGGGATTTACCCGGTCTATCTCACACTCTCAGGCACTGTGTTCCAGACCCTAACCGCGGGATTTACCCGGTCTATCTCACACTCTCAGGCACTGTGTTCCAGACCCTACCCCCTGGAATTACCCGGCCTACCCCACACTCTCAGGCACTGTGTCCCAAACCCTAACACCTCGATTAATCCGTCTTATCCCACACTCTCAGACACTATGTTCCAGACCCAAACCCCTGGATTAATCCAGCCTATCACACACTCTCAGGCACTGTGTTCCAGTCCAAAACCTCTGGATTAATCCGGCCTACCCCACACTCTCAGGCACTGTGTTCCAGACCCTAACCCCTGGATTAATCCAGCCTATCCCACACTCTCAGGCACTGTGTTCCAGACCCTAACCCCTGGATTAATCCAGCCTACCCCACACTCTCAGGCACTGTGTTCCAGACCCTAACCCCTGGATTAATCCAGCCTATCCCACACTCTCAGGCACTGTGTTCCAGACCCTACCCACTGGATTAATGCACCCTATCCCACACTCTCAGGCACTGTGTTCCAGAACCTAACCTCTGGATTAATCCGCCCTATCCCACACTCTCAGGCACTGTGTTCCAGATCCTAACCTCTGGATTAATCCGGCCTAACCCACACTCTCAGAAACTGTATTCCAGAACAAAACCCCTGGTTTAATCCGCCCTATCCCACACTTTCAGAAACTGTGTTCAAGACACTAACCCCTGGATTAACCGGGCCTACCCCACACTCTGAGACACTGTGTTCCAGAACGTAACCGCTGGATTAGTCCGGCCTATGCCACACTCTCAGGCACTGTGTTCCAGACGCTAACCCCTGGATTATTCCTGCCTATCCCACTCTCTATGATACTGTGTTCCAGACCCTAACCCCCAGATTAATCCAGCCTCCCCACACTGTCAGACACTGTGTTCCAGACACTAACCCCTGGATTTACCCGGCCTACCCCGCACTCACAGGCACTGTGTCCCAGACCCAAACCCCTGGATTAATCCAGCCTATCCCACACTCTCAGGCACTGTGTTCCAGACCCTAACCCCTGGATTAATCCGGCCTATCCCACACTATCAGGCACTGTGTTCCAGACCCTAACCCCTGGATTAATCCGGCCTATCCCACACTCTCAGGCACTGTGTTCCAGACCCTAACCCCTGGATTAATCCGGCCAATCCCACACTCTCAGGCACTGTGTTCCAGTCCAAAACCTCTGGATTAATCCGGCCAATCCCACACTCTGAGGCACTGTGCTCCAGACCCTAATCCCTGGATTAAGCCGGCCTATCCCACACTCTCAGACACTATGTTCCAGACCCTAACCCCTGGATTAATCCGGCCAATCCCACACTCTGAGGCACTGTGCTCCAGACCCTAATCCCTGGATTAAGCCGGCCTATCCCACACTCTCAGACACTGTGTTCCAGTCCAAAACCTCTGGATTAATCCGGCCGATCCCACACTCTCAGACAGTGTGTTCCAGATCCTAATCTCTGGATTAATACGGCCTACCCCACACTCTCAGGCACTATGTTCCAGACCCTAATCCCTGGATTAATCCGGCCTATCCTACACTCTCAGGCACTGTGTTCCAGACCCTAACACCTGTATTAATTGGGCCTACCCCACACTCACAGGCACTGTGTCCCAGAAACTAACCTCTCGATTAATCCGGCCTATCCCACACTCTCAGGCACTGTGTTCCAGACCCTAACCCCTGGATTAATCCAGCCTATCCCACACTCTCAGGCACTGTGTTCCAGACCCTAACCTCTGGATTAATCCGGCCTAACCCACACTCTCAGAAACTGTATTCCAGAACAAAACCCCTGGTTTAATCCGCCCTATCCCACACTTTCAGACACTGTGTTCAAGACACTAACCCCTGGATTAACCGGGCCTACCCCACACTCTGAGACACTGTGTTCCAGACCCTAACCTCTGGATTAATCCGGCCTATCCCACACTCTCAGGCACTGTGTTCAAGACCCTAACGCATGGATTAATCCGGCCTATCCCACACTCTCAGGCACTGTGTTCCAGACCCTAACGCATGGATTAATCCGGCCTATTCCACACTCTCAGGCACTGTGTTCCAGACGCTAATCCCTGGATTAATCCGGCCTATCCCACACTCTCAGGCACTGTGTTCCAGACCCTAACCCCTGGATTAATCCGCCCTATCCCACACTATCAGGCTCTGTGTTCCAGACCCTAACCTCGAGATTAATCCGGCCTATGCCACAATCTCATGCACTGTGTTCCAGACCCTAACCTCTGGATTAATCCGTCCTTTCCCACACTCTCAGGCACTGTGTTCCAGACCCAAACCCCTGGATTAATCCGCACTATCCCACACTTTCAGACACTGTGTTCAAGACACTAACCCCTGGATTAACCGGCCCTAACCCACACTCTGAGACACTGTGTTCCAGAACGTAACCGCTGGATTAGTCCGGACTATCCCACACTCTCAAGCACGGTTTTCCAGACGCAAACCCCTGGATTATTCCTGCATATCCCACTCTCTATGATATTGTGTTCCAGACGCTAACCCCCCCGATCAATCCAGCCTCCCCACACTGTCAGACACTGTGTTCCAGACCCTAACCCCTGGATTAATCCGGCCGAGCCCACACTCTCAGGCACTGTGTTCCAGACCCTAACCCCTGGATTTACCCGGTCTATCTCAAACTCTCAGGCACCGTGTTCCAGACCCTACCCCCTGGAATTACACGGCCTACCCCACACTCTCAGGCACTGTGTTCCAGACCCTAACCCCTGGATTTACCCGGTCTATCTCAAACTCTCAGGCACTGTGTTCCAGACCCTAACCGCGGGATTTACCCGGTCTATCTCACACTCTCAGGCACTGTGTTCCAGACCCGAACCCCTGGATTTACCCGGTCTATCTCACACTCTCAGGCACCGTGTTCCAGACCCTACCCCCTGGAATTACCCGGCCTACCCCACACTCTCAGGCACTGTGTCCCAAACCCTAACACCTCGATTAATCCGTCTTATCCCACACTCTCAGACACTATGTTCCAGACCCAAACCCCTGGATTAATCCGGCCTATCCCACACTCTCAGGCACTGTGCTCCAGACCCTAACCCCTGGATTAATCCGGCCTATCCCACACTCTCAGGCACTGTGTTCCAGACCCTAATCTCTGGATTAATACGGCCTACCCCACACTCTCAGGCACTGTGTTCCAGACCCTAACCCCTGGATTAATCCGGCCTATCCCACACTCTCAGGCACTGTGTTCCAGTCCAAAACCTCTGGATTAATCCGGCCTATCCCACACTCTCAGGCACTGTGCTCCAGACCCTAACCCCTGGATTAATCCGGCCTATCCCACACTCTCAGGCACTGTGCTCCAGACCCTAACCCCTGGATTAATCCGGCCTATCCCACACTCTCAGGCACTGTGTTCCAGACCCTAATCTCTGGATTAATACGGCCTACCCCACACTCTCAGGCACTGTGTTCCAGACCCTAACCCCTGGATTAATCCGGCCTATCCCACACTCTCAGGCACTGTGTTCCAGTCCAAAACCTCTGGATTAATCCGGCCGATCCCACACTCTCAGACAGTGTGTTCCAGATCCTAATCTCTGGATTAATACGGCCTACCCCACACTCTCAGGCACTGTGTTCCAGACCCTAATCCATGGATTAATCCGGCCTATCCTACACTCTCAGGCATTGTGTTCCAGACCCTAACCCCTGGATTAATCCAGCCTATCCCACACTCTCAGGCACTGTGTTCCAGACCCTACCCACTGGATTAATGCACCCTATCCCACACTCTCAGGCACTGTGTTCCAGAACCTAACCTCTGGATTAATCCGCCCTATCCCACACTCTCAGGCACTGTGTTCCAGATCCTAACCTCTGGATTAATCCGGCCTAACCCACACTCTCAGAAACTGTATTCCAGAACAAAACCCCTGGTTTAATCCGCCCTATCCCACACTTTCAGAAACTGTGTTCAAGACACTAACCCCTGGATTAACCGGGCCTACCCCACACTCTGAGACACTGTGTTCCAGAACGTAACCGCTGGATTAGTCCAGCCTATGCCACACTCTCAGGCACTGTGTTCCAGACGCTAACCCCTGGATTATTCCTGCCTATCCCACTCTCTATGATACTGTGTTCCAGACCCTAACCCCCAGATTAATCCAGCCTCCCCACACTGTCAGACACTGTGTTCCAGACCCTAGCCCCTGGATTTACCCGGCCTACCCCGCACTCACAGGCACTGTGTCCCAGACCCAAACCCCTGGATTAATCCAGCCTATCCCACACTCTCAGGCACTGTGCTGCAGACCCTAAACCCTGGATTAATCCAGCCTATCCCACACTATCAGGCACTGTGTTCCAGACCCAAACCCCTGGATTAATCCTGCCAATCCCACACTCTCAGGCACTGTGCTGCAGACCCTAACCCCTGGATTAATCCGGCCTATCCCACACTCTCAGGCACTGTGTTCCAGACCCTAACCCCTGGATTTACCCGGCCTATCTCACACTCTCAGGCACCGTGTTCCAGACACTAACCCCTGGATTAATCCAGCCTATCCCACACTCTCAGGCACTGTGTTCCAGACCCTACCCCCTGTATTTACCCGGCCTACCCCACACTCTCAGGCACGGTGTCCCAGACCCTAACACCTGGATTAATCCGTCCTATCCCACACTCTCAGGCACTATGTTCCAGACCCAAACCCCTGGATTAATCCGCCCTCTCCCACACTTTCAGACACTGTGTTCAAAGACACTAATCCCGGGATTAACACAGCCTACCCCACACTCTGAGACACTGTGTTCCAGAACGTAACCGCTGGATTAGTCCGGCCTATCCCACACTCTGAGACACTGTGTTCCAGACGCTAACCCCAGGATTATTCCTGCCTATCCCACACTCTCAGACACTGTGTTCAAGACGCTAACCCCTGGATTATTCCTGCCTATCCCACTCTCTATGATACTGTGTTCCAGACCCTAACCCCCAGATTAATCCAGCCTCCCCACACTGTCAGACATTGTGTTCCAGACCCTAACCCCTGGATTAATGCGGCCTAGCCCACACTCTCCGGCACTGTGTTCCACACCCTAACCCCTGGATTTACCCGGGCTATCTCACACTCTCAGGCACTGTGTCCCAGACCCTAACAACTGCATTAATCCGTCCTATCCCACACTCTCAGGCACTATGTTCCAGACCCAAACCCCTGGATTAATCCAGCCTATCCCACACTCTCAGGCACTGTGTTCCAGACCCTAACCCCTGGATTAATCCGGCCTATCCCACACTCTCAGGCACTGTGCTGCAGACACAAACCCCTGGATTAATCCAGCCTATCCCACACTCTCAGGCACTGTGTTCCTGACCCTAACCTCTGGATTAATCCGGTTTAACCCACACTCTCAGGCACTGTGTTCCAGATCCTAACTCTGGATTAATCAGACCTATCCCACACTCTCAGGCACTACTTTCCAGACCCTAACCTCTGGATTAATCCGGGCTAACCCACACTCTCAGAAACTGTATTCCAGACCAAAACCCCTGGATTAATCCGCCCTATCCCACACTTTCAGACACTATGTTCAAGGCACTAACCCCTGGATTAATCCGGCCTATCCCACACTCTCAGGCACTGTGTTCCAGACCATAACCCCTGGATTTATCCGGCCTATCCCACACTCTCAGGCACTGTGTTCCTGACCCTAACCTCTGGATTAATCCGGCTTACCCCACACTCTCAGGCACTGTGTTCCAGATCCTAACTCTGGATTAATCAGCCCTATCCCACACTCTCAGGCACTTTTTTCCAGACCCTAACCTCTGGATTAATCCGGCCTAGCCCACACTCTCAGGCACTGTGTTCCAGACACTACCCCCTGGATTAATCCACCTTATCCCACACTATCAAGCACTGTGTTCCAGACCCTAACCCCTGGATTAATCCAGCCTATCCCACACTCTCAGAAACTGTGTTACAGACCCTAACCTCTGGATTAATCCGGCCTTTCCAACACTCTCAGGCACTGTGTTCCAGATTTTAACTTCTGGATTAATCCGCCGTATCCCACACTCTCAGGCACTGTGTTCCAGACCTTAACCACTGGATTAATCCGGCCTAGCCCACACTCTCAGACACTGTGTTCAAGACACTAACCCCTGGATTAACCGGGCCTACCCCACAATCTGAGACACTGTGTTCCAGAACGTAACCGCTGGATTAGTCCGGCCTATCCCACACTCTCAGGCACTGTGTTCCAGACCCTAACCACTGGATTAATCCGGCCTAGCCCACACTTTCAGACACTGTGTCCCACACCCTAACCCCTGGATTTACCCGGGCGATCTCACACTCTCAGGCACCATGTCCAGACCCTAACCCCTGGATTAATCCGGCCTATCCCACACTCTCAGGCACTGTGTTCCAGACCCTATCCTCTGGATTAATCCGGCCCAGCCCACACTCTCAGAAACTGTATTCCAGACGAAAACGCCTGGATTAATCCGCCCTATCCCACAGTTTCAGACACTGTGTTCAAGACACTAACCCCTGGATTAACCGGGCCTATCCCACACTCTGAGATACTGTGTTCCAGAACGTAACCGCTGGATTAGTCCGGCCTATGCCACTCTCTATGATACTGTGTTCCAGACCCTAACCCACAGATTAATCCAGCCTCCCCACACTGTCAGACACTGTGTTCCAGACCCTAGCCCCTGGATTTACCCGGCCTACCCCGCACTCAAAGGCACTGTGTCCCAGACCCTAACAACTGCATTAATCCGTCCTATCCCACACTCTCAGGCATTATGTTCCAGACCCAAACCCCTGGATTAATCCAGCCTATCCCACACTCTCAGGCACTGTGTTCCAGACCCAAACCCCTGGATTAATCCTGCCTATCCCACACTCTCAGGCACTGTGCTGCAGACACAAACCCCTGGATTAATCCAGCCTACCCCACACTCTCAGGCACTGTGTTCCAGTCCCAAACCCCTGGAGAAATCCTGCCTATCCCACACTCTCAGGCACTGTGCTGCAGACCCTAACCCCTGGATTAATCCGGCCTATCCCACACTCTCAGGCACTGTGTTCCAGCCCATAACCCCTGGATTAATCCGGCCTATCCCACACTCTCAGGCACTGTGCTGCAGACCCTAACCCCTAGATTAATCTGGCCTATCCCACACTCTCAGGCACTGTGCTCCAGCCCATAACCCCTGGATTAATCCGGCCTATCCCACACTCTCAGGCACTGTGTTCCTGACCCTAACCTATGGATTAATCAGACCTATCCCACACTCTCAGGCACTACTTTTCAGACCCTAACCTCTGGATTAATCCGGCCGAGCCCACACTCTCAGAAACTGTTTTCCAGACCAAAACCCCTGGATTAATCCGCCCTATTCCACACTTTCAGACACGATGTTCAAGGCACTAACCCCTGGATTAACCGGGCCCACCCCACACTCTCAGACACTGTGTTCCAGAACGTAACCGCTGGATTAGTCCGGCCTATCCCACACTCTCAGGCACTGTGTTCCAGACCCTACCCCTGGATTACACGGCCCACCCGACACTCTCAGACACTGTGTTCCAGACGCTAACCCCTGCATTAATCCGTCCTATCCCACACTCTCAGGCACTATGTTCCAGACACAAACCCCTGGATTAATCCAGCCTATCCCACACTCTCAGGCACCTCAGGCACTGTGTTCCAGTCCCAAACCCCTAGAGAAATACTGCCTATCCCACACTCTCAGGCACTGTGCTGCAGACCCTAACCCCTGGATTAATCCAGCCTATCCCACACTCTCAGGCACTGTGTTCCAGACCATAACCCCTGGATTTATCCGGCCTATCCCACACACTCAGGCACTGTGTTCCTGACCCTAACCTCTGGATTAATCCGGCCTATCCCACACTCTCAGGCACTGTGTTCCAGATCCTAACTCTGGATTAATCAGCCCTATCCCACACTCTCAGGCACTTTTTTCCAGACCCTAACCTCTGGATTAATCCGGCCTAGCCCACACTCTCAGGCACTGTGTTCCAGACACTACCCCCTGGATTAATCCGGCCTACCCCACACTCTCAGGCACTGCGTCCCAGATCTTAACCTCTGGATTAATCCGGCCTACCCCACACTCTCAGACACTGTGTTCCAGACACTAACCCCTGGATTAATCCAGCTTTTCCCACACTATCAAGCACTGTGTTCCAGACCCTAACCCCTGGATTAATCCAGCCTATCCCACACTCTCAGAAACTGTGTTACTGACCCTAACCTCTGGATTAATCCGGCCTTTCCCACACTCTCAGGCACTGTGTTCCAGATTTTAACCTCTGGATTAATTCGCCGTATCCCACACTCTCAGGCACTGTGTTCCAGACCCTAACCCCTGGATTAATCCGGCCTAGCCCACACTCTCAGACACTGTGTTCAAGACACTAACCCCTGGATTAACCGGGCCTACCCCACAATCAGAGACACTGTGTTCCAGAACGTAACCGCTGGATTAGTCCGGCCTATCCCACACTCTCAGGCACTGTGTTCCAGACCCTAACCACTGGATTAATCCGGCCTAGCCCACACTGTCAGACACTGTGTTCAAGACACTAACCCCTGTATTAACCGGGCCTACTCCACACTCTGAGACACTGTGTTCCAGAACGTAACCGCTGGATTAGTCCGGCCTATCCCACACTCTCAGACACTGTGTTCCAGACGCTAACCCCCGGATTATTCCAGCCTATCCCACTCTCTATGATACTGTGTTCCAGACCATAACCCACAGATTAATCCAGCCTCCCCACACTGTCCGACACTGTGTTCCAGACCCTACCCCCTGGATTAATCCGGCCTACTCCACACTCTCAGGCACTGTGTCCCAGAACCTAACCTCTGGATTAATCCGGCCTATGCCACACTCTCAGACACTGTGTTCCAGACACTAACCCCTGGATTAATCCAGCCTATCCCACACTATCAAGCACTGTGTTCCAGACCCTAACCCCTGGATTAATCCAGCCTATCCCACACTCTCAGAAACTGTGTTACAGACCCTAACCTCTGGATTAATCCGGCCTTTCCCACACTCTCAGGCACTGTGTTCCAGATTTTAACCTCTGGATTAATCCGCCGTATCCCACACTCTCAGGCACTGTGTTCCAGACCCTAACCACTGGATTAATCCGGCCTAGCCCACACTCTCAGGCACTGTGTTCCAGACGCTAACCCCTGGATTATTCCTGCCTATCCCACTCTCAATGATACTGTGTTCCAGACCCTAACCCCCAGATTAATCCAGCCTCCCCACACTGTCAGACACTGTGTTCCAGACCCAAACCCCTGGATTAATCCGCCCTATCCCACACTTTGAGACACTGTGTTCAAGACACTAACCCCTGGATTAACCGGGCCTACCCCACAATCTGAGACACTGTGTTCCAGAACGTAACCGCTGTATTAGTCCGGCCTATCCCACACTCTCAGGCACTGTGGTCCAGACGCTAACCCCTGGATTATTCCTGCCTTTCCCACTCTCTATGATTCTGTGTTTCAGACCCTAAACCCCAGATTAATCCAGCCTCCCCACACAGTCAGACACTGTGTTCCATACCCTAACCCCTGGATTAATCCGGCCTAGCCCACACTCTCAGACACTGTGTTCAAGACACTAACCCCTGGATTAACCGGGCCTACCCCACAATCAGAGACACTGTGTTCCAGAACGTAACCGCTGGATTAGTCCGGCCTATCCCACACTCTCAGGCACTGTGTTCCAGACCCTAACCCATGGATTTACCCGGCCTATCTCACACTCTCAGGCACTGTGTTCCAGGCCCTACCCCCTGGATTACCCGGCCTACCCCGCACTCACAGGCACTGTGTCCCAGACCCTATCCCCTGGATTAAGCCATCCTATCCCACACTCTCAGGCACTATTTTCCAGACCCAAACCCCTGGATTAATCCAGCCTATCCCACACTCTCAGGTACTGTGTTCCAGACCCAAACCCCTGGATTAATCCTGCCTATCCCACACTCTCAGACACCGTGTTCCAGACCATAACCCATGGATTTTTCTGGCCTATCCCACACTCTCAGGCACTGTGTTCCAGACCCTAACCTCTGGATTAATCCGGCCTATCCCACACTCTCAGGCACTTTGTTCCAGATCCTAACTCTGGATTAATCAGCCCTATCCCACACTCTCAGGCACTTTGTTCCAGACCCTAACCTCTGGATTAATCCGGCCTAGCCCACACTCTCAGAAACTGTATTCCAGACCCTAACCCCTGGATTAATCCAGCCTATCCCACACTCTCCGGCACTGTGTTCCAGACCCTAACCTCTGGATTAATCCGGCCTATCCCACACTCTCAGGCACTGTGTTCCAGACCCTAACCTCTGGATTAATCAGCCCTATCCCACACTCTCAGGCACTGTGTTCCAGACCCTAACCTCTGGATTAATCCAGCCTAGACCACACTCTCAGAAACTGTATTCCAGACGAAAACGCCTGGATTAATCCGCCCTATCCCACAGTTTCAGACACTGTGTTCAAGACACAAACCCCTGGATTAACCGGGCCTATCCCACACTCTGAGATACTGTGTTCCAGAACGTAACCGCTGGATTAGTCCGGCCTATGCCACACTCTCAGGCACTGTGTTCCAGACGCTAACCCCTGGATTATTCCTGCCTATCCCACTCTCTATGATACTGTGTTCCAGACCCTAACCCCCAGATTAATCCAGCCTCCCCACACTGTCAGACACTGTGTTCCAGACCCTAGCCCCTGGATTTACCCGGCCTACCCCGCACTCACAGGCACTGTGTCCCAGACCCAAACCCCTGGATTAATCCTGCCTATCCCACACTCTCAGGCACTGTGCTGCAGACCCTAACCCCTGGATTAATCCAGCCTATCCCACACTCTCAGGCACTGTGTTCCAGATCGTAACCTCTGGATTAATCAGCCCTATCCCACACTCTCAGGCACTGTGTTCCAGACCCTAACCCCTGGATTAATCCGGCCTATCCCACACTCTCAGGCACTGTGTTCCAGACCCTAACCTCTGGATTAATCCAGCCTAGCCCACAGTCTCAGAAACTGTATTCCAGACGAAAACGCCTGGATTAATCCGCCCTATCCCACAGTTTCAGACACTGTGTTCAAGACACTAACCCCTGGATTAACCGGGCCCACCCCACACTCTCAGACACTGTGTTCCAGAACGTAACCGCTGGATTAGTCCGGCCTATCCCACACTCTCAGGCACTGTGTTCCAGACCCTACCCACTGGATTACACGGCCTACCCCGCACTCACAGGCACTGTGTCCCAGACGCTAACCCCTGCATTAATCCGTCCTATCCCACACTCTCAGGCACTATGTTCCAGACACAAACCCCTGGATTAATCCAGCCTATCCCACACTCTCAGGCACTGTGTTCCAGTCCCAAACCCCTGGAGAAATCCTGCCTATCCCACACTCTCAGGCACTGTGCTGCAGACCCTAACCCCTGGATTAATCCAGCCTATCCCACACTCTCAGGCACTGTGTTCCAGACCATAACCCCTGGATTTATCCGGCCTATCCCACACACTCAGGCACTGTGTTCCTGACCCTAACCTCTGGATTAATCCGGCCTATCCCACACTCTCAGGCACTGTGTTCCAGATCCTAACTCTGGATTAATCAGCCCTATCCCACACTCTCAGGCACTTTTTTCCAGACCCTAACCTCTGGATTAATCCGGCCTAGCCCACACTCTCAGGCACTGTGTTCCAGACACTACCCCCTGGATTAATCCGGCCTACCCCACACTCTCAGGCACTGCGTCCCAGATCTTAACCTCTGGATTAATCCGGCCTACCCCACACTCTCAGACACTGTGTTCCAGACACTAACCCCTGGATTAATCCAGCTTTTCCCACACTATCAAGCACTGTGTTCCAGACCCTAACCCCTGGATTAATCCAGCCTATCCCACACTCTCAGAAACTGTGTTACTGACCCTAACCTCTGGATTAATCCGGCCTTTCCCACACTCTCAGGCACTGTGTTCCAGATTTTAACCTCTGGATTAATTCGCCGTATCCCACACTCTCAGGCACTGTGTTCCAGACCCTAACCCCTGGATTAATCCGGCCTAGCCCACACTCTCAGACACTGTGTTCAAGACACTAACCCCTGTATTAACCGGGCCTACCCCACAATCAGAGACACTGTGTTCCAGAACGTAACCGCTGGATTAGTCCGGCCTATCCCACACTCTCAGGCACTGTGTTCCAGACCCTAACCACTGGATTAATCCGGCCTAGCCCACACTGTCAGACACTGTGTTCAAGACACTAACCCCTGTATTAACCGGGCCTACTCCACACTCTGAGACACTGTGTTCCAGAACGTAACCGCTGGATTAGTCCGGCCTATCCCACACTCTCAGACACTGTGTTCCAGACGCTAACCCCCGGATTATTCCAGCCTATCCCACTCTCTATGATACTGTGTTCCAGACCATAACCCACAGATTAATCCAGCCTCCCCACACTGTCCGACACTGTGTTCCAGACCCTACCCCCTGGATTAATCCGGCCTACCCCACACTCTCAGGCACTGTGTCCCAGAACCTAACCTCTGGATTAATCCGGCCTATCCCACACTCTCAGACACTGTGTTCCAGACACTAACCCCTGGATTAATCCAGCCTATCCCACACTATCAAGCACTGTGTTCCAGACCCTAACCCCTGGATTAATCCAGCCTATCCCACACTCTCAGAAACTGTGTTACAGACCCTAACCTCTGGATTAATCCGGCCTTTCCCACACTCTCAGGCACTGTGTTCCAGATTTTAACCTCTGGATTAATCCGCCGTATCCCACACTCTCAGGCACTGTGTTCCAGACCCTAACCACTGGATTAATCCGGCCTAGCCCACACTCTCAGGCACTGTGTTCCAGACGCTAACCCCTGGATTATTCCTGCCTATCCCACTCTCAATGATACTGTGTTCCAGACCCTAACCCCCAGATTTATCCAGCCTCCCCACACTGTCAGACACTGTGTTCCAGACCCAAACCCCTGGATTAATCCGCCCTATCCCACACTTTGAGACACTGTGTTCAAGACACTAACCCCTGGATTAACCGGGCCTACCCCACAATCTGAGACACTGTGTTCCAGAACGTAACCGCTGTATTAGTCCGGCCTATCCCACACTCTCAGGCACTGTGGTCCAGACGCTAACCCCTGGATTATTCCTGCCTTTCCCACTCTCTATGATTCTGTGTTTCAGACCCTAAACCCCAGATTAATCCAGCCTCCCCACACAGTCAGACACTGTGTTCCAGACCCTAACCCCTGGATTAATCCGGCCTAGCCCACACTCTCAGACACTGTGTTCAAGACACTAACCCCTGGATTAACCGGGCCTACCCCACAATCAGAGACACTGTGTTCCAGAACGTAACCGCTGGATTAGTCCGGCCTATCCCACACTCTCAGGCACTGTGTTCCAGACCCTAACCCATGGATTTACCCGGCCTATCTCACACTCTCAGGCACTGTGTTCCAGACCATAACCCCTGGATTAATCCGGCCTATCCCACACTCTCAGGCACTGTGTTCCAGGCCCTACCCCCTGGATTACCCGGCCTACCCCGCACTCACAGGCACTGTGTCCCAGACCCTATCCCCTGGATTAAGCCATCCTATCCCACACTCTCAGGCACTATTTTCCAGACCCAAACCCCTGGATTAATCCAGCCTATCCCACACTCTCAGGTACTGTGTTCCAGACCCAAACCCCTGGATTAATCCTGCCTATCCCACACTCTCAGACACCGTGTTCCAGACCATAACCCATGGATTTTTCTGGCCTATCCCACACTCTCAGGCACTGTGTTCCAGACCCTAACCTCTGGATTAATCCGGCCTATCCCACACTCTCAGGCACTTTGTTCCAGACACTAACCCCTGGATTAATCAGCCCTATCCCACACTCTCAGGCACTTTGTTCCAGACCCTAACCTCTGGATTAATCCGGCCTAGCCCACACTCTCAGAAACTGTATTCCAGACCCTAACCCCTGGATTAATCCAGCCTATCCCACACTCTCCGGCACTGTGTTCCAGACCCTAACCTCTGGATTAATCCGGCCTATCCCACACTCTCAGGCACTGTGTTCCAGACCCTAACCTCTGGATTAATCAGCCCTATCCCACACTCTCAGGCACTGTGTTCCAGACCCTAACCTCTGGATTAATCCAGCCTAGACCACACTCTCAGAAACTGTATTCCAGACGAAAACGCCTGGATTAATCCGCCCTATCCCACAGTTTCAGACACTGTGTTCAAGACACAAACCCCTGGATTAACCGGGCCTATCCCACACTCTGAGATACTGTGTTCCAGAACGTAACCGCTGGATTAGTCCGGCCTATGCCACACTCTCAGGCACTGTGTTCCAGACGCTAACCCCTGGATTATTCCTGCCTATCCCACTCTCTATGATACTGTGTTCCAGACCCTAACCCCCAGATTAATCCAGCCTCCCCACACTGTCAGACACTGTGTTCCAGACCCTAGCCCCTGGATTTACCCGGCCTACCCCGCACTCACAGGCACTGTGTCCCAGACCCAAACCCCTGGATTAATCCTGCCTATCCCACACTCTCAGGCACTGTGCTGCAGACCCTAACCCCTGGATTAATCCAGCCTATCCCACACTCTCAGGCACTGTGTTCCAGACCCAAACCCCTGGATTAATCCTGCCTATCCCACACTCTCAGGCACTGTGTTCCAGACCCTACCCCCTGTATTTACCCGGCCTACCCCACACTCTCAGGCACGGTGTCCCAGACCCTAACACATGGATTAATCCGTCCTATCCCACACTCTCAGGCACTATGTTCCAGACCCAAACCCCTGGATTAATCCGCCCTCTCCCACACTTTCAGACACTGTGTTCAAAGACACTAATCCCGGGATTAACACAGCCTACCCCACACTCTGAGACACTGTGTTCCAGAACGTAACCGCTGGATTAGTCCGGCCTATCCCACACTCTCAGGCACTGTGTTCCAGACGCTAACCCCAGGATTATTCCTGCCTATCCCACACTCTCAGACACTGTGTTCCAGACGCTAACCCCTGGATTATTCCTGCCTATCCCACTCTCTATGATACTGTGTTCCAGACCATAACCCCCAGATTAATCCAGCCTCCCCACACTGTCAGACATTGTGTTCCAGACCCTAACCCTTGGATTTAATCCGGACTATCTCAAACTCTCAGGGACCGTGTTCCAGACCCTAATCCCTGGATTAATCCGGCCTATCCCACACTCACAGGCACTGTGTTCCAGATGCTACCCCCTGGATTTACCCGGCCTACCCCACACTCTCAGGCACTGTGTCCCATACCCTAACACCTGGATTAATCCGTCCTATCCCACACTCTCAGGCACTGTGTTCCAGACCCAAACCCCTGGATTAATCCGCACTATCCCACACTTTCAGACACTGTGTTCAAGACACTAACCCCTGGATTAACCGGGCCTAACCCACATTCTGAGACACTGTGTTCCAGAACGTAACCGCTGGATTAGTCCGGACTATCCCACACTCTCAAGCACGGTATTCCAGACGCAAACCCCTGGAATATTCCTGCATATCCCACTCTCTATGATATTGTGTTCCAGACGCTAACCCCCCCGATCAATCCAGCCTCCCCACACTGTCAGACACGGTGTTCCAGACCCTAACTCCTGGATTAATCCGGCCTAGCCCATACTCTCAGGCACTGTGTTCCAGACCCTAACCCCTGGATTTACCCGGTCTATCTCAAACTCTCAGGCACCGTGTTCCAGACCCTACCCCCTGGAATTACACGGCCTACCCCACACTCTCAGGCACTGTGTCCCAAACCCTAACACCTCGATTAATCCGTCTTATCCCACACTCTCAGACACTATGTTCCAGACCCAAACCCCTGGATTAATCCAGCCTATCACACACTCTCAGGCACTGTGTTCCAGCCCATAACCCCTGGATTAATCCGGCCTATCCAACACTCTCAGGCACTGTGCTCCAGACCCTAATCCCTGGATTAAGCCGCACTATCCCACACTCTCAGGCACTGTGCTCCAGTCCAAAACCTCTGGATTAATCCGGCCGATCCCACACTCTCAGACAGTGTGTTCCAGATCCTAATCTCTGGATTAATACGGCCTACCCCACACTCTCAGGCACTATGTTCCACTCCCTAATCCCTGGATTAATCCGGCCTATCCCACACTCTCAGGCACTATGTTCCAGACCCTAATCCCTGGATTAATCCGGCCTATCCCACACTCTCAGGCACTGTGTTCCAGATCCTAACACCTGTATTAATTGGGCCTACCCCACACTCACAGGCACTGTGTCCCAGAAACTAACCTCTCGATTAATCCGGCCTATCCCACACTCTCAGGCACTGTGTTCCAGACCCTAACCCCTGGATTAATCCAGCCTATCCCACACTCTCAGGCACTGTGTTCCAGACCCTAACCTCTGGATTAATCCGGCCTAACCCACACTCTCAGAAACTGTATTCCAGAACAAAACCCCTGGTTTAATCCGCCCTATCCCACACTTTCAGACACTGTGTTCAAGACACTAACCCCTGGATTAACCGGGCCTACCCCACACTCTGAGACACTGTGTTCCAGACCCTAACCTCTGGATTAATCCGGCCTATCCCACACTCTCAGGCACTGTGTTCAAGACCCTAACGCATGGATTAATCCGGCCTATCCCACACTCTCAGGCACTGTGTTCCAGACCCTAACGCATGGATTAATCCGGCCTATTCCACACTCTCATGCACTCTGTTCCAGACCCTAACCTCTGGATTAATCCGTCCTTTCCCACACTCTCAGGCACTGTGTTCCAGACCCAAACCCCTGGATTAATCCGCACTATCCCACACTTTCAGACACTGTGTTCAAGACACTAACCCCTGGATTAACCGGCCCTAACCCACACTCTGAGACACTGTGTTCCAGAACGTAACCGCTGGATTAGTCCGGACTATCCCACACTCTCAAGCACGGTTTTCCAGACGCAAACCCCTGGATTATTCCTGCATATCCCACTCTCTATGATATTGTGTTCCAGACGCTAACCCCCCCGATCAATCCAGCCTCCCCACACTGTCAGACACTGTGTTCCAGACCCTAACCCCTGGATTAATCCGGCCGAGCCCACACTCTCAGGCACTGTGTTCCAGACCCTAACCCCTGGATTTACCCGGTCTATCTCAAACTCTCAGGCACTGTGTTCCAGACCCTAACCGCGGGATTTACCCGGTCTATCTCACACTCTCAGGCACTGTGTTCCAGACCCTAACCGCGGGATTTACCCGGTCTATCTCACACTCTCAGGCACTGTGTTCCAGACCCTACCCCCTGGAATTACCCGGCCTACCCCACACTCTCAGGCACTGTGTCCCAAACCCTAACACCTCGATTAATCCGTCTTATCCCACACTCTCAGACACTATGTTCCAGACCCAAACCCCTGGATTAATCCAGCCTATCACACACTCTCAGGCACTGTGTTCCAGACCCAAACCCCTGGATTAATCCGGCCGATCCCACACTCTCAGGCATTGTGTTCCAGATCCTAATCTCTGTATTAATACGGCCTACCCCACACTCTCAGGCATTGTGTTCCAGACCCTAACCCCTGGATTAATCCAGCCTATCCCACACTCTCAGGCACTGTGTTCCAGACCCTACCCACTGGATTAATGCACCCTATCCCACACTCTCAGGCACTGTGTTCCAGAACCTAACCTCTGGATTAATCCGCCCTATCCCACACTCTCAGGCACTGTGTTCCAGATCCTAACCTCTGGATTAATCCGGCCTAACCCACACTCTCAGAAACTGTATTCCAGAACAAAACCCCTGGTTTAATCCGCCCTATCCCACACTTTCAGAAACTGTGTTCAAGACACTAACCCCTGGATTAACCGGGCCTACCCCACACTCTGAGACACTGTGTTCCAGAACGTAACCGCTGGATTAGTCCGGCCTATCCCACACTCTCAGGCACTGTGTTCCAGACGCTAACCCCTGGATTATTCCTGCCTAACCCACTCTCTATGATACTGTGTTCCAGACCCTAACCCCCAGATTAATCCAGCCTCCCCACACTGTCAGACACTGTGTTCCAGACACTAACCCCTGGATTTACCCGGCCTACCCCGCACTCACAGGCACTGTGTCCCAGACCCAAACCCCTGGATTAATCCAGCCTATCCCACACTCTCAGGCACTGTGTTCCAGTCCAAAACCTCTGGATTAATCTGGCCGATCCCACACTCTCAGACAGTGTGTTCCAGATCCTAATCTCTGGATTAATACGGCCTACCCCACACTCTCAGGCACTATGTTCCACTCCCTAATCCCTGGATTAATCCGGCCTATCCTACACTCTCAGGCATTGTGTTCCAGACCCTAACACCTGTATTAATTGGGCCTACCCCACACTCACAGGCACTGTGTCCCAGAAACTAACCTCTCGATTAATCCGGCCTATCCCACACTCTCAGGCACTGTGTTCCAGACACTAACCCCCTGATTAACCCGGCCTATCCCACACTCTCAGGCACTGTGTTCCAGACCCTAACCCCTGGATTAATCCAGCCTATCCCACACTCTCAGGCACTGTGTTCCAGACCCTAACCTCTGGATTAATCCGGCCTAACCCACACTCTCAGAAACTGTATTCCAGAACAAAACCCCTGGTTTAATCCGCCCTATCCCACACTTTCAGACACTGTGTTCAAGACACTAACCCCTGGATTAACCGGGCCTACCCCACACTCTGAGACACTGTGTTCCAGACCCTAACCTCTGGATTAATCCGGCCTATCCCACACTCTCAGGCACTGTGTTCAAGACCCTAACGCATGGATTAATCCGGCCTATCCCACACTCTCAGGCACTGTGTTCCAGACCCTAACGCATGGATTAATCCGGCCTATTCCACACTCTCAGGCACTGTGTTCCAGACGCTAATCCCTGGATTAATCCGGCCTATCCCACACTCTCAGGCACTGTGTTCCAGACCCTAACCCCTGGATTAATCCGCCCTATCCCACACTATCAGGCTCTGTGTTCCAGACCCTAACCTCGAGATTAATCCGGCCTATGCCACAATCTCATGCACTGTGTTCCAGACCCTAACCTCTGGATTAATCCGTCCTTTCCCACACTCTCAGGCACTGTGTTCCAGACCCAAACCCCTGGATTAATCCGCACTATCCCACACTTTCAGACACTGTGTTCAAGACACTAACCCCTGGATTAACCGGCCCTAACCCACACTCTGAGACACTGTGTTCCAGAACGTAACCGCTGGATTAGTCCGGACTATCCCACACTCTCAAGCACGGTTTTCCAGACGCAAACCCCTGGATTATTCCTGCATATCCCACTCTCTATGATATTGTGTTCCAGACGCTAACCCCCCCGATCAATCCAGCCTCCCCACACTGTCAGACACTGTGTTCCAGACCCTAACCCCTGGATTAATCCGGCCGAGCCCACACTCTCAGGCACTGTGTTCCAGACCCTAACCCCTGGATTTACCCGGTCTATCTCAAACTCTCAGGCACTGTGTTCCAGACCCTAACCGCGGGATTTACCCGGTCTATCTCACACTCTCAGGCACTGTGTTCCAGACCCGAACCCCTGGATTTACCCGGTCTATCTCACACTCTCAGGCACCGTGTTCCAGACCCTACCCCCTGGAATTACCCGGCCTACCCCACACTCTCAGGCACTGTGTCCCAAACCCTAACACCTCGATTAATCCGTCTTATCCCACACTCTCAGACACTATGTTCCAGACCCAAACCCCTGGATTAATCCGGCCTATCCCACACTCTCAGGCACTGTGCTCCAGACCCTAACCCCTGGATTAATCCGGCCTATCCCACACTCTCAGGCACTGTGTTCCAGTCCAAAACCTCTGGATTAATCCGGCCGATCCCACACTCTCAGACAGTGTGTTCCAGATCCTAATCTCTGGATTAATACGGCCTACCCCACACTCTCAGGCACTGTGTTCCAGACCCTAATCCATGGATTAATCCGGCCTATCCTACACTCTCAGGCATTGTGTTCCAGACCCTAACCCCTGGATTAATCCAGCCTATCCCACACTCTCAGGCACTGTGTTCCAGACCCTACCCACTGGATTAATGCACCCTATCCCACACTCTCAGGCACTGTGTTCCAGAACCTAACCTCTGGATTAATCCGCCCTATCCCACACTCTCAGGCACTGTGTTCCAGATCCTAACCTCTGGATTAATCCGGCCTAACCCACACTCTCAGAAACTGTATTCCAGAACAAAACCCCTGGTTTAATCCGCCCTATCCCACACTTTCAGAAACTGTGTTCAAGACACTAACCCCTGGATTAACCGGGCCTACCCCACACTCTGAGACACTGTGTTCCAGAACGTAACCGCTGGATTAGTCCGGCCTATGCCACACTCTCAGGCACTGTGTTCCAGACGCTAACCCCTGGATTATTCCTGCCTATCCCACTCTCTATGATACTGTGTTCCAGACCCTAACCCCCAGATTAATCCAGCCTCCCCACACTGTCAGACACTGTGTTCCAGACCCTAGCCCCTGGATTTACCCGGCCTACCCCGCACTCACAGGCACTGTGTCCCAGACCCAAACCCCTGGATTAATCCAGCCTATCCCACACTCTCAGGCACTGTGCTGCAGACCCTAAACCCTGGATTAATCCAGCCTATCCCACACTATCAGGCACTGTGTTCCAGACCCAAACCCCTGGATTAATCCTGCCAATCCCACACTCTCAGGCACTGTGCTGCAGACCCTAACCCCTGGATTAATCCGGCCTATCCCACACTCTCAGGCACTGTGTTCCAGACCCTAACCCCTGGATTTACCCGGCCTATCTCACACTCTCAGGCACCGTGTTCCAGACACTAACCCCTGGATTAATCCAGCCTATCCCACACTCTCAGGCACTGTGTTCCAGACCCTACCCCCTGTATTTACCCGGCCTACCCCACACTCTCAGGCACGGTGTCCCAGACCCTAACACCTGGATTAATCCGTCCTATCCCACACTCTCAGGCACTATGTTCCAGACCCAAACCCCTGGATTAATCCGCCCTCTCCCACACTTTCAGACACTGTGTTCAAAGACACTAATCCCGGGATTAACACAGCCTACCCCACACTCTGAGACACTGTGTTCCAGAACGTAACCGCTGGATTAGTCCGGCCTATCCCACACTCTGAGACACTGTGTTCCAGACGCTAACCCCAGGATTATTCCTGCCTATCCCACACTCTCAGACACTGTGTTCAAGACGCTAACCCCTGGATTATTCCTGCCTATCCCACTCTCTATGATACTGTGTTCCAGACCCTAACCCCCAGATTAATCCAGCCTCCCCACACTGTCAGACATTGTGTTCCAGACCCTAACCCCTGGATTAATGCGGCCTAGCCCACACTCTCCGGCACTGTGTTCCACACCCTAACCCCTGGATTTACCCGGGCTATCTCACACTCTCAGGCACTGTGTCCCAGACCCTAACAACTGCATTAATCCGTCCTATCCCACACTCTCATGCACTATGTTCCAGACCCAAACCCCTGGATTAATCCAGCCTATCCCACACTCTCAGGCACTGTGTTCCAGACCCTAACCCCTGGATTAATCCGGCCTATCCCACACTCTCAGGCACTGTGCTGCAGGCACAAACCCCTGGATTAATCCAGCCTATCCCACACTCTCAGGCACTGTGTTCCTGACCCTAACCTCTGGATTAATCCGGTTTAACCCACACTCTCAGGCACTGTGTTCCAGATCCTAACTCTGGATTAATCAGACCTATCCCACACTCTCAGGCACTACTTTCCAGACCCTAACCTCTGGATTAATCCGGGCTAACCCACACTCTCAGAAACTGTATTCCAGACCAAAACCCCTGGATTAATCCGCCCTATCCCACACTTTCAGACACTATGTTCAAGGCACTAACCCCTGGATTAACCGGGCCCACCCCACACTGTCAGACACTGTGTTCCAGAACGTAACCGCTGGATTAGTCCGGCCTATCCCACACTCTCAGGCACTGTGTTCCAGACCCTACCCACTGGATTACACGGCCTACCCCGCACTCACAGGCACTGTGTCCCAGACGCTAACCCCTGCATTAATCCGTCCTATCCCACACTCTCAGGCACTATGTTCCAGACACAAACCCCTGGATTAATCCAGCCTATCCCACACTCTCAGGCACTGTGTTCCAGTCCCAAACCCCTGGAGAAATCCTGCCTATCCCACACTCTCAGGCACTGTGCTGCAGACCCTAACCCCTGGATTAATCCGGCCTATCCCACACTCTCAGGCACTGTGTTCCAGACCATAACCCCTGGATTTATCCGGCCTATCCCACACTCTCAGGCACTGTGTTCCTGACCCTAACCTCTGGATTAATCCGGCCTATCCCACACTCTCAGGCACTGTGTTCCAGATCCTAACTCTGGATTAATCAGCCCTATCCCACACTCTCAGGCACTTTTTTCCAGACCCTAACCTCTGGATTAATCCGGCCTAGCCCACACTCTCAGGCACTGTGTTCCAGACACTACCCCCTGGATTAATCCACCTTATCCCACACTATCAAGCACTGTGTTCCAGACCCTAACCCCTGGATTAATCCAGCCTATCCCACACTCTCAGAAACTGTGTTACAGACCCTAACCTCTGGATTAATCCGGCCTTTCCAACACTCTCAGGCACTGTGTTCCAGATTTTAACTTCTGGATTAATCCGCCGTATCCCACACTCTCAGGCACTGTGTTCCAGACCTTAACCACTGGATTAATCCGGCCTAGCCCACACTCTCAGACACTGTGTTCAAGATACTAACCCCTGGATTAACCGGGCCTACCCCACAATCTGAGACACTGTGTTCCAGAACGTAACCGCTGGATTAGTCCGGCCTATCCCACACTCTCAGGCACTGTGTTCCAGACCCTAACCACTGGATTAATCCGGCCTAGCCCACACTTTCAGACACTGTGTCCCACACCCTAACCCCTGGATTTACCCGGGCGATCTCACACTCTCAGGCACCATGTCCAGACCCTAACCCCTGGATTAATCCGGCCTATCCCACACTCTCAGGCACTGTGTTCCAGACCCTATCCTCTGGATTAATCCGGCCCAGCCCACACTCTCAGAAACTGTATTCCAGACGAAAACGCCTGGATTAATCCGCCCTATCCCACAGTTTCAGACACTGTGTTCAAGACACTAACCCCTGGATTAACCGGGCCTATCCCACACTCTGAGATACTGTGTTCCAGAACGTAACCGCTGGATTAGTCCGGCCTATGCCACTCTCTATGATACTGTGTTCCAGACCCTAACCCACAGATTAATCCAGCCTCCCCACACTGTCAGACACTGTGTTCCAGACCCTAGCCCCTGGATTTACCCGGCCTACCCCGCACTCACAGGCACTGTGTCCCAGACCCTAACAACTGCATTAATCCGTCCTATCCCACACTCTCAGGCATTATGTTCCAGACCCAAACCCCTGGATTAATCCAGCCTATCCCACACTCTCAGGCACTGTGTTCCAGACCCAAACCCCTGGATTAATCCTGCCTATCCCACACTCTCAGGCACTGTGCTGCAGACACAAACCCCTGGATTAATCCAGCCTACCCCACACTCTCAGGCACTGTGTTCCAGTCCCAAACCCCTGGAGAAATCCTGCCTATCCCACACTCTCAGGCACTGTGCTGCAGACCCTAACCCCTGGATTAATCCGGCCTATCCCACACTCTCAGGCACTGTGTTCCAGCCCATAACCCCTGGATTAATCCGGCCTATCCCACACTCTCAGGCACTGTGCTGCAGACCCTAACCCCTAGATTAATCTGGCCTATCCCACACTCTCAGGCACTGTGCTCCAGCCCATAACCCCTGGATTAATCCGGCCTATCCCACACTCTCAGGCACTGTGTTCCTGACCCTAACCTATGGATTAATCAGACCTATCCCACACTCTCAGGCACTACTTTTCAGACCCTAACCTCTGGATTAATCCGGCCGAGCCCACACTCTCAGAAACTGTTTTCCAGACCAAAACCCCTGGATTAATCCGCCCTATTCCACACTTTCAGACACGATGTTCAAGGCACTAACCCCTGGATTAACCGGGCCCACCCCACACTCTCAGACACTGTGTTCCAGAACGTAACCGCTGGATTAGTCCGGCCTATCCCACACTCTCAGGCACTGTGTTCCAGACCCTACCCCTGGATTACACGGCCCACCCGACACTCTCAGACACTGTGTTCCAGACGCTAACCCCTGCATTAATCCGTCCTATCCCACACTCTCAGGCACTATGTTCCAGACACAAACCCCTGGATTAATCCAGCCTATCCCACACTCTCAGGCACCTCAGGCACTGTGTTCCAGTCCCAAACCCCTAGAGAAATACTGCCTATCCCACACTCTCAGGCACTGTGCTGCAGACCCTAACCCCTGGATTAATCCAGCCTATCCCACACTCTCAGGCACTGTGTTCCAGACCATAACCCCTGGATTTATCCGGCCTATCCCACACACTCAGGCACTGTGTTCCTGACCCTAACCTCTGGATTAATCCGGCCTATCCCACACTCTCAGGCACTGTGTTCCAGATCCTAACTCTGGATTAATCAGCCCTATCCCACACTCTCAGGCACTTTTTTCCAGACCCTAACCTCTGGATTAATCCGGCCTAGCCCACACTCTCAGGCACTGTGTTCCAGACACTACCCCCTGGATTAATCCGGCCTACCCCACACTCTCAGGCACTGCGTCCCAGATCTTAACCTCTGGATTAATCCGGCCTACCCCACACTCTCAGACACTGTGTTCCAGACACTAACCCCTGGATTAATCCAGCTTTTCCCACACTATCAAGCACTGTGTTCCAGACCCTAACCCCTGGATTAATCCAGCCTATCCCACACTCTCAGAAACTGTGTTACTGACCCTAACCTCTGGATTAATCCGGCCTTTCCCACACTCTCAGGCACTGTGTTCCAGATTTTAACCTCTGGATTAATTCGCCGTATCCCACACTCTCAGGCACTGTGTTCCAGACCCTAACCCCTGGATTAATCCGGCCTAGCCCACACTCTCAGACACTGTGTTCAAGACACTAACCCCTGGATTAACCGGGCCTACCCCACAATCAGAGACACTGTGTTCCAGAACGTAACCGCTGGATTAGTCCGGCCTATCCCACACTCTCAGGCACTGTGTTCCAGACCCTAACCACTGGATTAATCCGGCCTAGCCCACACTGTCAGACACTGTGTTCAAGACACTAACCCCTGTATTAACCGGGCCTACTCCACACTCTGAGACACTGTGTTCCAGAACGTAACCGCTGGATTAGTCCGGCCTATCCCACACTCTCAGACACTGTGTTCCAGACGCTAACCCCCGGATTATTCCAGCCTATCCCACTCTCTATGATACTGTGTTCCAGACCATAACCCACAGATTAATCCAGCCTCCCCACACTGTCCGACACTGTGTTCCAGACCCTACCCCCTGGATTAATCCGGCCTACTCCACACTCTCAGGCACTGTGTCCCAGAACCTAACCTCTGGATTAATCCGGCCTATCCCACACTCTCAGACACTGTGTTCCAGACACTAACCCCTGGATTAATCCAGCCTATCCCACACTATCAAGCACTGTGTTCCAGACCCTAACCCCTGGATTAATCCAGCCTATCCCACACTCTCAGAAACTGTGTTACAGACCCTAACCTCTGGATTAATCCGGCCTTTCCCACACTCTCAGGCACTGTGTTCCAGATTTTAACCTCTGGATTAATCCGCCGTATCCCACACTCTCAGGCACTGTGTTCCAGACCCTAACCACTGGATTAATCCGGCCTAGCCCACACTCTCAGGCACTGTGTTCCAGACGCTAACCCCTGGATTATTCCTGCCTATCCCACTCTCAATGATACTGTGTTCCAGACCCTAACCCCCAGATTAATCCAGCCTCCCCACACTGTCAGACACTGTGTTCCAGACCCAAACCCCTGGATTAATCCGCCCTATCCCACACTTTGAGACACTGTGTTCAAGACACTAACCCCTGGATTAACCGGGCCTACCCCACAATCTGAGACACTGTGTTCCAGAACGTAACCGCTGTATTAGTCCGGCCTATCCCACACTCTCAGGCACTGTGGTCCAGACGCTAACCCCTGGATTATTCCTGCCTTTCCCACTCTCTATGATTCTGTGTTTCAGACCCTAAACCCCAGATTAATCCAGCCTCCCCACACAGTCAGACACTGTGTTCCATACCCTAACCCCTGGATTAATCCGGCCTAGCCCACACTCTCAGACACTGTGTTCAAGACACTAACCCCTGGATTAACCGGGCCTACCCCACAATCAGAGACACTGTGTTCCAGAACGTAACCGCTGGATTAGTCCGGCCGATCCCACACTCTCAGGCACTGTGTTCCAGACCCTAACCCATGGATTTACCCGGCCTATCTCACACTCTCAGGCACTGTGTTCCAGGCCCTACCCCCTGGATTACCCGGCCTACCCCGCACTCACAGGCACTGTGTCCCAGACCCTATCCCCTGGATTAAGCCATCCTATCCCACACTCTCAGGCACTATTTTCCAGACCCAAACCCCTGGATTAATCCAGCCTATCCCACACTCTCAGGTACTGTGTTCCAGACCCAAACCCCTGGATTAATCCTGCCTATCCCACACTCTCAGACACCGTGTTCCAGACCATAACCCATGGATTTTTCTGGCCTATCCCACACTCTCAGGCACAGTGTTCCAGACCCTAACCTCTGGATTAATCCAGCCTATCCCACACTCTCAGGCACTTTGTTCCAGATCCTAACTCTGGATTAATCAGCCCTATCCCACACTCTCAGGCACTTTGTTCCAGACCCTAACCTCTGGATTAATCCGGCCTAGCCCACACTCTCAGAAACTGTATTCCAGACCCTAACCCCTGGATTAATCCAGCCTATCCCACACTCTCCGGCACTGTGTTCCAGACCCTAACCTCTGGATTAATCCGGCCTATCCCACACTCTCAGGCACTGTGTTCCAGACCCTAACCTCTGGATTAATCAGCCCTATCCCACACTCTCAGGCACTGTGTTCCAGACCCTAACCTCTGGATTAATCCAGCCTAGACCACACTCTCAGAAACTGTATTCCAGACGAAAACGCCTGGATTAATCCGCCCTATCCCACAGTTTCAGACACTGTGTTCAAGACACAAACCCCTGGATTAACCGGGCCTATCCCACACTCTGAGATACTGTGTTCCAGAACGTAACCGCTGGATTAGTCCGGCCTATGCCACACTCTCAGGCACTGTGTTCCAGACGCTAACCCCTGGATTATTCCTGCCTATCCCACTCTCTATGATACTGTGTTCCAGACCCTAACCCCCAGATTAATCCAGCCTCCCCACACTGTCAGACACTGTGTTCCAGACCCTAGCCCCTGGATTTACCCGGCCTACCCCGCACTCACAGGCACTGTGTCCCAGACCCAAACCCCTGGATTAATCCTGCCTATCCCACACTCTCAGGCACTGTGCTGCAGACCCTAACCCCTGGATTAATCCAGCCTATCCCACACTCTCAGGCACTGTGTTCCAGATCGTAACCTCTGGATTAATCAGCCCTATCCCACACTCTCAGGCACTGTGTTCCAGACCCTAACCCCTGGATTAATCCGGCCTATCCCACACTCTCAGGCACTGTGTTCCAGACCCTAACCTCTGGATTAATCCAGCCTAGCCCACAGTCTCAGAAACTGTATTCCAGACGAAAACGCCTGGATTAATCCGCCCTATCCCACAGTTTCAGACACTGTGTTCAAGACACTAACCCCTGGATTAACCGGGCCCACCCCACACTCTCAGACACTGTGTTCCAGAACGTAACCGCTGGATTAGTCCGGCCTATCCCACACTCTCAGGCACTGTGTTCCAGACCCTACCCACTGGATTACACGGCCTACCCCGCACTCACAGGCACTGTGTCCCAGACGCTAACCCCTGCATTAATCCGTCCTATCCCACACTCTCAGGCACTATGTTCCAGACACAAACCCCTGGATTAATCCAGCCTATCCCACACTCTCAGGCACTGTGTTCCAGTCCCAAACCCCTGGAGAAATCCTGCCTATCCCACACTCTCAGGCACTGTGCTGCAGACCCTAACCCCTGGATTAATCCAGCCTATCCCACACTCTCAGGCACTGTGTTCCAGACCATAACCCCTGGATTTATCCGGCCTATCCCACACACTCAGGCACTGTGTTCCTGACCCTAACCTCTGGATTAATCCGGCCTATCCCACACTCTCAGGCACTGTGTTCCAGATCCTAACTCTGGATTAATCAGCCCTATCCCACACTCTCAGGCACTTTTTTCCAGACCCTAACCTCTGGATTAATCCGGCCTAGCCCACACTCTCAGGCACTGTGTTCCAGACACTACCCCCTGGATTAATCCGGCCTACCCCACACTCTCAGGCACTGCGTCCCAGATCTTAACCTCTGGATTAATCCGGCCTACCCCACACTCTCAGACACTGTGTTCCAGACCCTAACCACTGGATTAATCCGGCCTAGCCCACACTGTCAGACACTGTGTTCAAGACACTAACCCCTGTATTAACCGGGCCTACTCCACACTCTGAGACACTGTGTTCCAGAACGTAACCGCTGGATTAGTCCGGCCTATCCCACACTCTCAGACACTGTGTTCCAGACGCTAACCCCCGGATTATTCCAGCCTATCCCACTCTCTATGATACTGTGTTCCAGACCATAACCCACAGATTAATCCAGCCTCCCCACACTGTCCGACACTGTGTTCCAGACCCTACCCCCTGGATTAATCCGGCCTACCCCACACTCTCAGGCACTGTGTCCCAGAACCTAACCTCTGGATTAATCCGGCCTATCCCACACTCTCAGACACTGTGTTCCAGACACTAACCCCTGGATTAATCCAGCCTATCCCACACTATCAAGCACTGTGTTCCAGACCCTAACCCCTGGATTAATCCAGCCTATCCCACACTCTCAGAAACTGTGTTACAGACCCTAACCTCTGGATTAATCCGGCCTTTCCCACACTCTCAGGCACTGTGTTCCAGATTTTAACCTCTGGATTAATCCGCCGTATCCCACACTCTCAGGCACTGTGTTCCAGACCCTAACCACTGGATTAATCCGGCCTAGCCCACACTCTCAGGCACTGTGTTCCAGACGCTAACCCCTGGATTATTCCTGCCTATCCCACTCTCAATGATACTGTGTTCCAGACCCTAACCCCCAGATTAATCCAGCCTCCCCACACTGTCAGACACTGTGTTCCAGACCCAAACCCCTGGATTAATCCGCCCTATCCCACACTTTGAGACACTGTGTTCAAGACACTAACCCCTGGATTAACCGGGCCTACCCCACAATCTGAGACACTGTGTTCCAGAACGTAACCGCTGTATTAGTCCGGCCTATCCCACACTCTCAGGCACTGTGGTCCAGACGCTAACCCCTGGATTATTCCTGCCTTTCCCACTCTCTATGATTCTGTGTTTCAGACCCTAAACCCCAGATTAATCCAGCCTCCCCACACAGTCAGACACTGTGTTCCATACCCTAACCCCTGGATTAATCCGGCCTAGCCCACACTCTCAGACACTGTGTTCAAGACACTAACCCCTGGATTAACCGGGCCTACCCCACAATCAGAGACACTGTGTTCCAGAACGTAACCGCTGGATTAGTCCGGCCTATCCCACACTCTCAGGCACTGTGTTCCAGACCCTAACCCATGGATTTACCCGGCCTATCTCACACTCTCAGGCACTGTGTTCCAGACCATAACCCCTGGATTAATCCGGCCTATCCCACACTCTCAGGCACTGTGTTCCAGGCCCTACCCCCTGGATTACCCGGCCTACCCCGCACTCACAGGCACTGTGTCCCAGACCCTATCCCCTGGATTAAGCCATCCTATCCCACACTCTCAGGCACTATTTTCCAGACCCAAACCCCTGGATTAATCCAGCCTATCCCACACTCTCAGGTACTGTGTTCCAGACCCAAACCCCTGGATTAATCCTGCCTATCCCACACTCTCAGACACCGTGTTCCAGACCATAACCCATGGATTTTTCTGGCCTATCCCACACTCTCAGGCACTGTGTTCCAGACCCTAACCTCTGGATTAATCCGGCCTATCCCACACTCTCAGGCACTTTGTTCCAGACACTAACCCCTGGATTAATCAGCCCTATCCCACACTCTCAGGCACTTTGTTCCAGACCCTAACCTCTGGATTAATCCGGCCTAGCCCACACTCTCAGAAACTGTATTCCAGACCCTAACCCCTGGATTAATCCAGCCTATCCCACACTCTCCGGCACTGTGTTCCAGACCCTAACCTCTGGATTAATCCGGCCTATCCCACACTCTCAGGCACTGTGTTCCAGACCCTAACCTCTGGATTAATCAGCCCTATCCCACACTCTCAGGCACTGTGTTCCAGACCCTAACCTCTGGATTAATCCAGCCTAGACCACACTCTCAGAAACTGTATTCCAGACGAAAACGCCTGGATTAATCCGCCCTATCCCACAGTTTCAGACACTGTGTTCAAGACACAAACCCCTGGATTAACCGGGCCTATCCCACACTCTGAGATACTGTGTTCCAGAATGTAACCGCTGGATTAGTCCGGCCTATGCCACACTCTCAGGCACTGTGTTCCAGACGCTAACCCCTGGATTATTCCTGCCTATCCCACTCTCTATGATCCTGTGTTCCAGACCCTAACCCCCAGATTAATCCAGCCTCCCCACACTGTCAGACACTGTGTTCCAGACCCTAGCCCCTGGATTTACCCGGCCTACCCCGCACTCACAGGCACTGTGTCCCAGACCCAAACCCCTGGATTAATCCTGCCTATCCCACACTCTCAGGCACTGTGCTGCAGACCCTAACCCCTGGATTAATCCAGCCTATCCCACACTCTCAGGCACTGTGTTCCAGACCCAAACCCCTGGATTAATCCTGCCTATCCCACACTCTCAGGCACTGTGTTCCAGACCCTACCCCCTGTATTTACCCGGCCTACCCCACACTCTCAGGCACGGTGTCCCAGACCCTAACACATGGATTAATCCGTCCTATCCCACACTCTCAGGCACTATGTTCCAGACCCAAACCCCTGGATTAATCCGCCCTCTCCCACACTTTCAGACACTGTGTTCAAAGACACTAATCCCGGGATTAACACAGCCTACCCCACACTCTGAGACACTGTGTTCCAGAACGTAACCGCTGGATTAGTCCGGCCTATCCCACACTCTCAGGCACTGTGTTCCAGACGCTAACCCCAGGATTATTCCTGCCTATCCCACACTCTCAGACACTGTGTTCCAGACGCTAACCCCTGGATTATTCCTGCCTATCCCACTCTCTATGATACTGTGTTCCAGACCATAACCCCCAGATTAATCCAGCCTCCCCACACTGTCAGACATTGTGTTCCAGACCCTAACCCCTGGATTTACCCGGGCTATCTCACACTCTCAGGCACCGTGTCCCAGACCCTAACCCCTGGATTAATACGGCCTATCCCACACTCTCAGGCACTGTGTTCCAGATCGTAACCTCTGGATTAATCAGCCCTATCCCACACTCTCAGGCACTGTGTTCCAGACCCTAACCCCTGGATTAATCCGGCCTATCCCACACTCTCAGGCACTGTGTTCCAGACCCTAACCTCTGGATTTATCCAGCCTAGCCCACAGTCTCAGAAACTGTATTCCAGACGAAAACGCCTGGATTAATCCGCCCTATCCCACAGTTTCAGACACTGTGTTCAAGACACTAACCCCTGGATTAACCGGGCCCACCCCACACTCTCAGACACTGTGTTCCAGAACGTAACCGCTGGATTAGTCCGGCCTATCCCACACTCTCAGGCACTGTGTTCCAGACCCTACCCACTGGATTACACGGCCTACCCCGCACTCACAGGCACTGTGTCCCAGACGCTAACCCCTGCATTAATCCGTCCTATCCCACACTCTCAGGCACTATGTTCCAGACACAAACCCCTGGATTAATCCAGCCTATCCCACACTCTCAGGCACTGTGTTCCAGTCCCAAACCCCTGGAGAAATCCTGCCTATCCCACACTCTCAGGCACTGTGCTGCAGACCCTAACCCCTGGATTAATCCGGCCTATCCCACACTCTCAGGCACTGTGTTCCAGACCATAACCCCTGGATTTATCCGGCCTATCCCACACTCTCAGGCACTGTGTTCCTGACCCTAACCTCTGGATTAATCCGGCCTATCCCACACTCTCAGGCACTGTGTTCCAGATCCTAACTCTGGATTAATCAGCCCTATCCCACACTCTCAGGCACTTTTTTCCAGACCCTAACCTCTGGATTAATCCGGCCTAGCCCACACTCTCAGGCACTGTGTTCCAGACACTACCCCCTGGATTAATCCACCTTATCCCACACTATCAAGCACTGTGTTCCAGACCCTAACCCCTGGATTAATCCAGCCTATCCCACACTCTCAGAAACTGTGTTACAGACACTAACCTCTGGATTAATCCGGCCTTTCCCACACTCTCAGGCACTGTGTTCCAGATTTTAACTTCTGGATTAATCCGCCGTATCCCACACTCTCAGGCACTGTGTTCCAGACCTTAACCACTGGATTAATCCGGCCTAGCCCACACTCTCAGACACTGTGTTCAAGACACTAACCCCTGGATTAACCGGGCCTACCCCACAATCTGAGACACTGTGTTCCAGAACGTAACCGCTGGATTAGTCCGGCCTATCCCACACTCTCAGGCACTGTGTTCCAGACCCTAACCACTGGATTAATCCGGCCTAGCCCACACTTTCAGACACTGTGTTCCACACCCTAACCCCTGGATTTACCCGGGCGATCTCACACTCTCAGGCACCATGTCCAGACCCTAACCCCTGGATTAATCCGGCCTATCCCACACTCTCAGGCACTGTGTTCCAGACCCTATCCTCTGGATTAATCCGGCCCAGCCCACACTCTCAGAAACTGTATTCCAGACGAAAACGCCTGGATTAATCCGCCCTATCCCACAGTTTCAGACACTGTGTTCAAGACACTAACCCCTGGATTAACCGGGCCTATCCCACACTCTGAGACACTGTGTTCCAGAACGTAACCGCTGGATTAGTCCGGCCTATGCCACTCTCTATGATACTGTGTTCCAGACCCTAACCCACAGATTAATCCAGCCTCCCCACACTGTCAGACACTGTGTTCCAGACCCTAGCCCCTGGATTTACCCGGCCTACCCCGCACTCACAGGCACTGTGTCCCAGACCCTAACAACTGCATTAATCCGTCCTATCCCACACTCTCAGGCACTATGTTCCAGACCCAAACCCCTGGATTAATCCAGCCTATCCCACACTCTCAGGCACTGTGTTCCAGACCCAAACCCCTGGATTAATCCTGCCTATCCCACACTCTCAGGCACTGTGCTGCAGACACAAACCCCTGGATTAATCCAGCCTACCCCACACTCTCAGGCACTGTGTTCCAGTCCCAAACCCCTGGAGAAATCCTGCCTATCCCACACTCTCAGGCACTGTGCTGCAGACCCTAACCCCTGGATTAATCCGGCCTATCCCACACTCTCAGGCACTGTGTTCCAGCCCATAACCCCTGGATTAATCCGGCCTATCCCACACTCTCAGGCACTGTGCTGCAGACCCTAACCCCTAGATTAATCTGGCCTATCCCACACTCTCAGGCACTGTGCTCCAGCCCATAACCCCTGGATTAATCCGGCCTATCCCACACTCTCAGGCACTGTGTTCCTGACCCTAACCTATGGATTAATCCGGCCTATCCCACACTCTCAGGCACTGTGTTCCAGATCCTAACTCTGGATTAATCAGACCTATCCCACACTCTCAGGCACTACTTTTCAGACCCTAACCTCTGGATTAATCCGGCCTAGCCCACACTCTCAGAAACTGTTTTCCAGACCAAAACCCCTGGATTAATCCGCCCTATTCCACACTTTCAGACACGATGTTCAAGGCACTAACCCCTGGATTAACCGGGCCCACCCCACACTCTCAGACACTGTGTTCCAGAACGTAACCGCTGGATTAGTCCGGCCTATCCCACACTCTCAGGCACTGTGTTCCAGACCCTACCCCCTGGATTACACGGCCCACCCCACACTCTCAGACACTGTGTTCCAGACGCTAACCCCTGCATTAATCCGTCCTATCCCACACTCTCAGGCACTATGTTCCAGACACAAACCCCTGGATTAATCCAGCCTATCCCACACTCTCAGGCACCTCAGGCACTGTGTTCCAGTCCCAAACCCCTAGAGAAATACTGCCTATCCCACACTCTCAGGCACTGTGCTGCAGACTCTAACCCCTGGATTAATCCGGCCTATCCCACACTCTCAGGCACTGTGTTCCAGACCATAACCCCTGGATTTATCCGGCCTATCCCACACACTCAGGCACTGTGTTCCTGACCCTAACCTCTGGATTAATCCGGCCTATCCCACACTCTCAGGCACTGTGTTCCAGATCCTAACTCTGGATTAATCAGCCCTATCCCACACTCTCAGGCACTTTTTTCCAGACCCTAACCTCTGGATTAATCCGGCCTAGCCCACACTCTCAGGCACTGTGTTCCAGACACTACCACCTGGATTAATCCGGCCTACCCCACACTCTCAGGCACTGCGTCCCAGATCTTAACCTCTGGATTAATCCGGCCTACCCCACACTCTCAGACACTGTGTTCCAGACACTAACCCCTGGATTAATCCAGCTTTTCCCACACTATCAAGCACTGTGTTCCAGACCCTAACCCCTGGATTAATCCAGCCTATCCCACACTCTCAGAAACTGTGTTACTGACCCTAACCTCTGGATTAATCCGGCCTTTCCCACACTCTCAGGCACTGTGTTCCAGATTTTAACCTCTGGATTAATTCGCCGTATCCCACACTCTCAGGCACTGTGTTCCAGACCCTAACCCCTGGATTAATCCGGCCTAGCCCACACTCTCAGACACTGTGTTCAAGACACTAACCCCTGTATTAACCGGGCCTACCCCACAATCAGAGACACTGTGTTCCAGAACGTAACCGCTGGATTAGTCCGGCCTATCCCACACTCTCAGGCACTGTGTTCCAGACCCTAACCACTGGATTAATCCGGCCTAGCCCACACTGTCAGACACTGTGTTCAAGACACTAACCCCTGTATTAACCGGGCCTACTCCACACTCTGAGACACTGTGTTCCAGAACGTAACCGCTGGATTAGTCCGGCCTATCCCACACTCTCAGGCACTGTGTTCCAGACCCTACCCCCTGGATTACACGGCCCACCCCACACTCTCAGACACTGTGTTCCAGACGCTAACCCCTGCATTAATCCGTCCTATCCCACACTCTCAGGCACTATGTTCCAGACACAAACCCCTGGATTAATCCAGCCTATCCCACACTCTCAGGCACCTCAGGCACTGTGTTCCAGTCCCAAACCCCTAGAGAAATACTGCCTATCCCACACTCTCAGGCACTGTGCTGCAGACTCTAACCCCTGGATTAATCCAGCCTATCCCACACTCTCAGGCACTGTGTTCCAGACCATAACCCCTGGATTTATCCGGCCTATCCCACACACTCAGGCACTGTGTTCCTGACCCTAACCTCTGGATTAATCCGGCCTATCCCACACTCTCAGGCACTGTGTTCCAGATCCTAACTCTGGATTAATCAGCCCTATCCCACACTCTCAGGCACTTTTTTCCAGACCCTAACCTCTGGATTAATCCGGCCTAGCCCACACTCTCAGGCACTGTGTTCCAGACACTACCACCTGGATTAATCCGGCCTACCCCACACTCTCAGGCACTGCGTCCCAGATCTTAACCTCTGGATTAATCCGGCCTACCCCACACTCTCAGACACTGTGTTCCAGACACTAACCCCTGGATTAATCCAGCTTTTCCCACACTATCAAGCACTGTGTTCCAGACCCTAACCCCTGGATTAATCCAGCCTATCCCACACTCTCAGAAACTGTGTTACTGACCCTAACCTCTGGATTAATCCGGCCTTTCCCACACTCTCAGGCACTGTGTTCCAGATTTTAACCTCTGGATTAATTCGCCGTATCCCACACTCTCAGGCACTGTGTTCCAGACCCTAACCCCTGGATTAATCCGGCCTAGCCCACACTCTCAGACACTGTGTTCAAGACACTAACCCCTGTATTAACCGGGCCTACCCCACAATCAGAGACACTGTGTTCCAGAACGTAACCGCTGGATTAGTCCGGCCTATCCCACACTCTCAGGCACTGTGTTCCAGACCCTAACTACTGGATTAATCCGGCCTAGCCCACACTGTCAGACACTGTGTTCAAGACACTAACCCCTGTATTAACCGGGCCTACTCCACACTCTGAGACACTGTGTTCCAGAACGTAACCGCTGGATTAGTCCGGCCTATCCCACACTCTCAGACACTGTGTTCCAGACGCTAACCCCCGGATTATTCCAGCCTATCCCACTCTCTATGATACTGTGTTCCAGACCATAACCCACAGATTAATCCAGTCTCCCCACACTGTCCGACACTGTGTTCCAGACCCTACCCCCTGGATTAATCCGGCCTACCCCACACTCTCAGGCACTGTGTCCCAGAACCTAACCTCTGGATTAATCCGGCCTATCCCACACTCTCAGACACTGTGTTCCAGACACTAACCCCTGGATTAATCCAGCCTATCCCACACTATCAAGCACTGTGTTCCAGACCCTAACCCCTGGATTAATCCAGCCTATCCCACACTCTCAGAAACTGTGTTACAGACCCTAACCTCTGGATTAATCCGGCCTTTCCCACACTCTCAGGCACTGTGTTCCAGATTTTAACCTCTGGATTAATCCGCCGTATCCCACACTCTCAGGCACTGTGTTCCAGACCCTAACCACTGGATTAATCCGGCCTAGCCCACACTCTCAGGCACTGTGTTCCAGACGCTAACCCCTGGATTATTCCTGCCTATCCCACTCTCAATGATACTGTGTTCCAGACCCTAACCCCCAGATTAATCCAGCCTCCCCACACTGTCAGACACTGTGTTCCAGACCCAAACCCCTGGATTAATCCGCCCTATCCCACACTTTGAGACACTGTGTTCAAGACACTAACCCCTGGATTAACCGGGCCTACCCCACAATCTGAGACACTGTGTTCCAGAACGTAACCGCTGTATTAGTCCGGCCTATCCCACACTCTCAGGCACTGTGGTCCAGACGCTAACCCCTGGATTATTCCTGCCTTTCCCACTCTCTATGATTCTGTGTTTCAGACCCTAAACCCCAGATTAATCCAGCCTCCCCACACAGTCAGACACTGTGTTCCATACCCTAACCCCTGGATTAATCCGGCCTAGCCCACACTCTCAGACACTGTGTTCAAGACACTAACCCCTGGATTAACCGGGCCTACCCCACAATCAGAGACACTGTGTTCCAGAACGTAACCGCTGGATTAGTCCGGCCTATCCCACACTCTCAGGCACTGTGTTCCAGACCCTAACCCATGGATTTACCCGGCCTATCTCACACTCTCAGGCACTGTGTTCCAGACCATAACCCCTGGATTAATCCGGCCTATCCCACACTCTCAGGCACTGTGTTCCAGGCCCTACCCCCTGGATTACCCGGCCTACCCCGCACTCACAGGCACTGTGTCCCAGACCCTATCCCCTGGATTAAGCCATCCTATCCCACACTCTCAGGCACTATTTTCCAGACCCAAACCCCTGGATTAATCCAGCCTATCCCACACTCTCAGGTACTGTGTTCCAGACCCAAACCCCTGGATTAATCCTGCCTATCCCACACTCTCAGACACCGTGTTCCAGACCATAACCCATGGATTTTTCTGGCCTATCCCACACTCTCAGGCACAGTGTTCCAGACCCTAACCTCTGGATTAATCCGGCCTATCCCACACTCTCAGGCACTTTGTTCCAGATCCTAACTCTGGATTAATCAGCCCTATCCCACACTCTCAGGCACTTTGTTCCAGACCCTAACCTCTGGATTAATCCGGCCTAGCCCACACTCTCAGAAACTGTATTCCAGACCCTAACCCCTGGATTAATCCAGCCTATCCCACACTCTCCGGCACTGTGTTCCAGACCCTAACCTCTGGATTAATCCGGCCTATCCCACACTCTCAGGCACTGTGTTCCAGACCCTAACCTCTGGATTAATCAGCCC
Organism: Chiloscyllium punctatum; assembly: GCF_047496795.1. NCBI lineage: Eukaryota > Metazoa > Chordata > Chondrichthyes > Orectolobiformes > Hemiscylliidae > Chiloscyllium > Chiloscyllium punctatum. The sequence goes on from NC_092768.1 coordinate 78,043,782, forward strand.
TATCCCACACTCTCAGGCACTGTGTTCCAGACCCTAACCTCTGGATTAATCCAGCCTAGACCACACTCTCAGAAACTGTATTCCAGACGAAAACGCCTGGATTAATCCGCCCTATCCCACAGTTTCAGACACTGTGTTCAAGACACAAACCCCTGGATTAACCGGGCCTATCCCACACTCTGAGATACTGTGTTCCAGAACGTAACCGCTGGATTAGTCCGGCCTATGCCACACTCTCAGGCACTGTGTTCCAGACGCTAACCCCTGGATTATTCCTGCCTATCCCACTCTCTATGATACTGTGTTCCAGACCCTAACCCCTGCATTAATCCGTCCTATCCCACACTCTCAGGCACTATGTTCCAGACACAAACCCCTGGATTAATCCAGCCTATCCCACACTCTCAGGCACTGTGTTCCAGTCCCAAACCCCTGGAGAAATCCTGCCTATCCCACACTCTCAGGCACTGTGCTGCAGACCCTAACCCCTGGATTAATCCGGCCTATCCCACACTCTCAGGCACTGTGTTCCAGACCATAACCCCTGGATTTATCCGGCCTATCCCACACTCTCAGGCACTGTGTTCCTGACCCTAACCTCTGGATTAATCCGGCCTATCCCACACTCTCAGGCACTGTGTTCCAGATCCTAACTCTGGATTAATCAGCCCTATCCCACACTCTCAGGCACTTTTTTCCAGACCCTAACCTCTGGATTAATCCGGCCTAGCCCACACTCTCAGGCACTGTGTTCCAGACACTACCCCCTGGATTAATCCACCTTATCCCACACTATCAAGCACTGTGTTCCAGACCCTAACCCCTGGATTAATCCAGCCTATCCCACACTCTCAGAAACTGTGTTACAGACCCTAACCTCTGGATTAATCCGGCCTTTCCAACACTCTCAGGCACTGTGTTCCAGATTTTAACTTCTGGATTAATCCGCCGTATCCCACACTCTCAGGCACTGTGTTCCAGACCTTAACCACTGGATTAATCCGGCCTAGCCCACACTCTCAGACACTGTGTTCAAGACACTAACCCCTGGATTAACCGGGCCTACCCCACAATCTGAGACACTGTGTTCCAGAACGTAACCGCTGGATTAGTCCGGCCTATCCCACACTCTCAGGCACTGTGTTCCAGACCCTAACCACTGGATTAATCCGGCCTAGCCCACACTTTCAGACACTGTGTCCCACACCCTAACCCCTGGATTTACCCGGGCGATCTCACACTCTCAGGCACCATGTCCAGACCCTAACCCCTGGATTAATCCGGCCTATCCCACACTCTCAGGCACTGTGTTGCAGACCCTATCCTCTGGATTAATCCGGCCCAGCCCACACTCTCAGAAACTGTATTCCAGACGAAAACGCCTGGATTAATCCGCCCTATCCCACAGTTTCAGACACTGTGTTCAAGACACTAACCCCTGGATTAACCGGGCCTATCCCACACTCTGAGATACTGTGTTCCAGAACGTAACCGCTGGATTAGTCCGGCCTATGCCACTCTCTATGATACTGTGTTCCAGACCCTAACCCACAGATTAATCCAGCCTCCCCACACTGTCAGACACTGTGTTCCAGACCCTAGCCCCTGGATTTACCCGGCCTACCCCGCACTCACAGGCACTGTGTCCCAGACCCAAACCCCTGGATTAATCCTGCCTATCCCACACTCTCAGGCACTGTGCTGCAGACCCTAACCCCTGGATTAATCCAGCCTATCCCACACTCTCAGGCACTGTGTTCCAGACCCAAACCCCTGGATTAATCCTGCCTATCCCACACTCTCAGGCACTGTGTTCCAGACCCTACCCCCTGTATTTACCCGGCCTACCCCACACTCTCAGGCACGGTGTCCCAGACCCTAACACCTGGATTAATCCGTCCTATCCCACACTCTCAGGCACTATGTTCCAGACCCAAACCCCTGGATTAATCCGCCCTCTCCCACACTTTCAGACACTGTGTTCAAAGACACTAATCCCGGGATTAACACAGCCTACCCCACACTCTGAGACACTGTGTTCCAGAACGTAACCGCTGGATTAGTCCGGCCTATCCCACACTCTCAGGCACTGTGTTCCAGACGCTAACCCCAGGATTATTCCTGCCTATCCCACACTCTCAGACACTGTGTTCCAGACGCTAACCCCTGGATTATTCCTGCCTATCCCACTCTCTATGATACTGTGTTCCAGACCATAACCCCCAGATTAATCCAGCCTCCCCACACTGTCAGACATTGTGTTCCAGACCCTAACCCCTGGATTTACCCGGGCTATCTCACACTCTCAGGCACCGTGTCCCAGACCCTAACCCCTGGATTAATACGGCCTATCCCACACTCTCAGGCACTGTGTTCCAGATCGTAACCTCTGGATTAATCAGCCCTATCCCACACTCTCAGGCACTGTGTTCCAGACCCTAACCCCTGGATTAATCCGGCCTATCCCACACTCTCAGGCACTGTGTTCCAGACCCTAACCTCTGGATTAATCCAGCCTAGCCCACACTCTCAGAAACTGTATTCCAGACGAAAACGCCTGGATTAATCCGCCCTATCCCACAGTTTCAGACACTGTGTTCAAGACACTAACCCCTGGATTAACCGGGCCTATCCCACACTCTGAGACACTGTGTTCCAGAACGTAACCGCTGGATTAGTCCGGCCTATCCCACACTCTCAGGCACTGTGTTCCAGACGCTAACCCCTGGATTATTCCTGCCTATCCCACTCTCTATGATACTGTGTTCCAGACCCTAACCCCCAGATTAATCCAGCCAATCCAAACACTCTCAGGCACTGTGTTCCAGACCCAAACCCCTGGATTAATCCTGCCTATCCCACACTCTCAGGCACTGTGCTGCAGACACAAACCCCTGGATTAATCCAGCCTATCCCACACTCTCAGGCACTGTGTTCCAGTCCCAAACCCCTGGAGAAATCCTGCCTATCCCACACTCTCAGGCAGTGTGCTGCAGACCCTAACCCCTGGATTAATCCGGCCTATCCCACACTCTCAGGCACTGTGTTCCAGCCCTTAAACCCTGGATTAATCCGGCCTATCCCACACTCTCAGGCACTGTGTTCCAGATCCTAACTCTGGATTAATCAGCCCTATCCCACACTCTCAGGCACTACTTTCCAGACCCTAACCTCTGGATTAATCCGGGCTAGCCCACACTCTCAGAAACTGTATTCCAGACCAAAACCCCTGGATTAATCTGCCCTATCCCACACTTTCAGACACTATGTTCAAGGCACTAACCCCTGGATTAACCGGGCCCACCCGACACTCTCAGACACTGAGTTCCAGAACGTAACCGCTGGATTAGTCCGGCCTATCCCACACTCTCAGGCACTGTGTTCCAGACCCTACCCCCTGGATTACACGGCCTACCCCGCACTCACAGGCACTGTGTCCCAGACGCTAACCCCTGCATTAATCCGGCCTATCCCACACTCTCAGGCACTGTGTTCCAGACCATAACCCCTGGATTTATCCGGCCTATCCCACACTCTCAGGCACTGTGTTCCTGACCCTAACCTCTGGATTAATCCGGCCTATCCCACACTCTCAGGCACTGTGTTCCAGATCCTAACTCTGGATTAATCAGCCCTATCCCACACTCTCAGGCACTTTTTTCCAGACCCTAACCTCTGGATTAATCCGGCCTAGCCCACACTCTCAGAAACTTTATTCCAGACCAAAACCCCTGGATTAATCCGCCCTATCCCACACTTTCAGACACTGTGTTCAAGGCACTAACCCCTGGATTAACCGGGCCCACCCCACACTCTCAGGCACTGTGTTCCAGACGCTAACCCCTGGATTATTCCTGCCTATCCCACTCTCTATGATACTGTGTTCCAGATCATAACCCCCAGATTAATCCAGCCTCCGCACACTGTCAGACACTGTGTTCCAGACCCTAACCCCTGGATTAATCCGGCCTAGCCCACACTCTCAGGCACTGTGTTCCAGACCCTAACCCCTGGATTTACCCGGCCTATCTCACACTATCAGGCACCGTGTTCCAGACACTAACCCCTGGATTAATCCAGCCTATCCCACACTCTCAGGCACTGGGTTCCAGACCCTACCCCCTGGATTTACCCGGCCTACCCCACACTCTCAGGCACTGTGTCCCAGACCCTAACACATGGATTAATCCGTCCTATCCCACACTTTCAGACACTGTGTTCAAAGACACGAATCCCGGGATTAACAGGGCCTACCCCACACTCTGAGACACTGTGTTCCAGAACGTAACCGCTGGATTAGTCCGGCGTATCCCACACTCTCAGGCACTGTGTTCCAGACCCTAACCCCTGGATTAATCCGTCCTACCCCACACTCTCAGATACTGTTTTACAGACCCTAACCCCTGGATTAATCCGGCCTAGCCCACGCTCTCAGGCACTGTGTTCAAGACCCTAACCCCTGGATTTACCCGGCCTACCCCACACTCTTCGGCACTATGTTCCAGACCTTAACCCCTGGATTAATCCGGCCTATCCTACACTCTCAGGCACTGTGTTCCAGGCCAAAACCCCTGGATTAATCCGGCCTACCCCACACTCTCAGGCACTGTGTCCCAGAACCTAACCTCTGGATTAATTTGGCCTACCCCACACTCTCAAGCACTGTCTTCCAGACACTAGCCCCGGGATTAACCCGGCCAATCCCACACTCTCAGGCACTGTGTTCCAGACCCTAACCCCTGGATTAATCCGGCCTATCCCACACTCTCAGGCACTGTGTTCCAGACCCTAATCTCTCGATTAATCCGGCCTATCCCACTCTCTCAGGCACTGTGTTCCAGATCCTAAGATCTGGATTAATCCGCCCTATCCCACACTCTCAGGCACTGTGTTCCAGACCCAAACCCCTGGATAAAACCGGCCTATCCCACACTCTCAGGCACTGTGTTCCAGACCCTAACCTCTGGATTAATCCGGCCTATCCCACACTCTCAGGCACTGTGCTCCAGACGCTAACCCCTGGATTATTCCTGCCTATCCCACACTCTCAGACACTGTGTTCCAGACGCTAAACCCTGGATTAATCCGGCCTATCCCACACTCTCAGGCACTGTGCTCCAGACGCTAACCCCTGGATTATTCCTGCCTATCCCACACTCTCAGACACTGTGTTCCAGACGCTAAACCCTGGATTATTCCTGCCTATCCCACTCTCTATGATACTGTGTTCCAGACCCTAACCCCTGGATTAATCCGGCCTAGCCCACACTCTCAGGCACCGTGTTCCAGACCCTAACCCCTAGATTAATCCGGCCTATCCCACACTCTCAGGGACTGTGTTCCAGACCCTAACCTTTAGATTAATCCGGCCTATCCCACACTCTCAGGCACTGTGTTCCAGATCGTAACCTCTGGATTAATCCGCCCTATCCCACACTCGCAGAAACTGTGTTCCAGACCCTAACCTCTGGATTAATCCGGCCTATCCCACACTCTTAGGCACTGTGTTCCAGACCCAAACCCCTGGATTAATCCGGCCTAGCCCACACTCTCAGGCACTATGTTCCAGACCCTACCCCCTGGATTTACCCGGCCAATCCCACACTCTCAGGCACTGTGTCCCAGACACTAACCCCTGGATTAATCCGTCCTATCCCACACTCTCTGGCACTGTGTTCCAGACCCAAACCCCTGGATTAATCCGGCCTAGCCCACACTCTCAGGCACTATGTTCCAGACCCTACCCCCTGGATTTACCCGGCCTACCCCGCACTCACAGGCACTGTGTCCCAGACCCTAACCCCTGGATTAATCCGGCCTATCCCACACTCTCAGGCACTGTGCTGCAGACCCTAACCCCTGGACTAATCCGGCCTATCTCACACTCTCAGGCACCGTGTTCCAGACCATAACCCCTGGATTAATTCGGCCTATCCCACACTCTCAGGCACTGTGTTCCAGACCATAACCCCTGGATTAATTCGGCCTATCCCACACTCTCAGGCACTGTGTTCCAGACCCAACCCCCTGGATTAATCCAGCCTATCCCACACTGTCAGGCACTGTGTTCCAGACCCAAGCCCCTGGATTAATCCTGCCTAACCCATACTCTCAGGCACTGAGCTGCACACCCTAACTCCTGGATTAATCCGGCCTATCCCACACTCTCAGGCACTGTGTTCAAGACCCTAACCCCTGGATTTACCCGGCCTACCCCACACTCTTCGGCTCTATGTTCCAGACCTTAACCCCTGGATTAATCCGGCCTATCCTACACTCTCAGGCACTGTGTTCCAGGCCAAAACCCCTGGATTAATCCGGCCTACCCCACACTCTCAGGCACTGTGTCCCAGAACCTAACCTCTGGATTAATTTGGCCTACCCCACACTCTCAAGCACTGTCATCCAGACACTAGCCCCGGGATTAACCCGGCCAATCCCACACTCTCAGGCACTGTGTTCCAGACCCTAACCCCTGGATTAATCCGGCCTATCCCACACTCTCAGGCACTGTGTTCCAGACCCTAATCTCTAGATTAATCCGGCCTATCCCACTCTCTCAGGCACTGTGTTCCAGATCCTAAAATCTGGATTACTCCGCCCTATCCCACACTCTCAGGCACTGTGTTCCAGACCCAAACCCCTGGATAAAACCGGCCTATCCCACACTCTCAGGCACTGTGTTCCAGACCCTAACCTCTGGATTAATCCGGCCTATCCCACACTCTCAGGCACTGTGCTCCAGACACAAACCCCTGGATTAATCCAGCCTATCCCACACTCTCAGGCACTGTGTTCCAGTCCCAAACCCCTGGAGAAATCCTGCCTATCCCACACTCTCAGGCACTGTGCTGCAGACCCTAACCCCTGGATTAATCCGGCCTATCCCACACTCTCAGGCACTGTGTTCCAGCCCATAACCCCTGGATTAATCCGGCCTATCCCACACTCTCAGGCACTATGTTCCAGACCCTACCCCCTGGATTTACCCGGCCAATCCCACACTCTCAGGCACTGTGTCCCAGACACTAACCCCTGGATTAATCCGTCCTATCCCACACTCTCAGGCACTGTGTTCCAGACCCAAACCCCTGGATTAATCCGGCCTAGCCCACACTCTCAGGCACTATGTTCCAGACCCTACCCCCTGGATTTACCCGGCCAATCCCACACTCTCAGGCACTGTGTCCCAGACACTAACCCCTGGATTAATCCGTCCTATCCCACACTCTCTGGCACTGTGTTCCAGACCCAAACCCCTGGATTAATCCGGCCTAGCCCACACTCTCAGGCACTATGTTCCAGACCCTACCCCCTGGATTTACCCGGCCTACCCCGCACTCACAGGCACTGTGTCCCAGACCCTAACCCCTGGATTAATCCGGCCTATCCCACACTCTCAGGCACTGTGCTGCAGACCCTAACCCCTGGACTAATCCGGCCTATCTCACACTCTCAGGCACCGTGTTCCAGACCATAACCCCTGGATTAATTCGGCCTATCCCACACTCTCAGGCACTGTGTTCCAGACCATAACCCCTGGATTAATTCGGCCTATCCCACACTCTCAGGCACTGTGTTCCAGACCCAACCCCCTGGATTAATCCAGCCTATCCCACACTGTCAGGCACTGTGTTCCAGACCCAAGCCCCTGGATTAATCCTGCCTAACCCATACTCTCAGGCACTGAGCTGCACACCCTAACTCCTGGATTAATCCGGCCTATCCCACACTCTCAGGCACTGTGTTCAAGACCCTAACCCCTGGATTTACCCGGCCTACCCCACACTCTTCGGCTCTATGTTCCAGACCTTAACCCCTGGATTAATCCGGCCTATCCTACACTCTCAGGCACTGTGTTCCAGGCCAAAACCCCTGGATTAATCCGGCCTACCCCACACTCTCAGGCACTGTGTCCCAGAACCTAACCTCTGGATTAATTTGGCCTACCCCACACTCTCAAGCACTGTCTTCCAGACACTAGCCCCGGGTTTAACCCGGCCAATCCCACACTCTCAGGCACTGTGTTCCAGACCCTAACCCCTGGATTAATCCGGCCTATCCCACACTCTCAGGCACTGTGTTCCAGACCCTAATCTCTAGATTAATCCGGCCTATCCCACTCTCTCAGGCACTGTGTTCCAGATCCTAAAATCTGGATTACTCCGCCCTATCCCACACTCTCAGGCACTGTGTTCCAGACCCAAACCCCTGGATAAAACCGGCCTATCCCACACTCTCAGGCACTGTGTTCCAGACCCTAACCTCTGGATTAATCCGGCCTATCCCACACTCTCAGGCACTGTGCTCCAGACACAAACCCCTGGATTAATCCAGCCTATCCCACACTCTCAGGCACTGTGTTCCAGTCCCAAACCCCTGGAGAAATCCTGCCTATCCCACACTCTCAGGCACTGTGCTGCAGACCCTAACCCCTGGATTAATCCGGCCTATCCCACACTCTCAGGCACTGTGTTCCAGCCCATAACCCCTGGATTAATCCGGCCTATCCCACACTCTCAGGCACTGTGTTCCAGATCCTAACTCTGGATTAATCAGACCTATCCCACACTCTCAGGCACTACTTTCCAGACCCTAACCTCTGGATTAATCCGGGCTAGCCCACACTCTCAGAAACTGTATTCCAGACCAAAATCCCTGGATTAATCTGCCCTATCCCACACTTTCAGACACTATGTTCAAGGCACTAACCCCTGGATTAACCGGGCCCACCCCACACTCTCAGACACTGAGTTCCAGAACGTAACCGCTGGATTAGTCTGGCCTATCCCACACTCTCAGGCACTGTGTTCCAGACCCTACTCCCTGGATTACACGGCCTACCCCGCACTCACAGGCACTGTGTCCCAGACGCTAACCCCTGCATTAATCCGTCCTATCCCACACTCTCAGGACTATGTTCCAGACACAAACCCCTGGATTAATCCAGCCTATCCCACACTCTCAGGCACTGTGTTCCAGACCATAGCCCCTGGATTTATCCGGCCTATCCCACACTCTCAGGCACTGTGTTCCTGACCCTAACCTCTGGATTAATCCGGCCTATCCCACACTCTCAGGCACTTTTTTCCAGACCCTAACCTCTGGATTAATCCGGCCTAGCCCACACTCTCAGAAACTTTATTCCAGACCAAAACCCCTGGATTAATCCGCCCTATCCCACACTTTCAGACACTGTGTTCAAGGCACTAACCCCTGGATTAACCGGGCCCACCCTACACTCTCAGGCAGTGTTCCAGACGCTAACCCCTGGATTATTCCTGCCTATCCCACTCTCTGTGATACTGTGTTCCAGATCATAACCCCCAGATTAATCCAGCCTCCGCACACTGTCAGACACTGTGTTCCAGACCCTAACCCCTGGATTAATCCGGCCTAGCCCACACTCTCAGGCACTGTGTTCCAGACCCTAACCCCTGGATTTACCCGGCCTATCTCACACTATCAGGCACCGTGTTCCAGACACTAACCCCTGGATTAATCCAGCCTATCCCACACTCTCAGGCACTGGGTTCCAGACCCTACCCCCTGGATTTACCCGGCCTACCCCACACGCTCAGGCACTGTGTCCCAGACCCTAACACATGGATTAATCCGTCCTATCCCACACTTTCAGACACTGTGTTCAAAGACACGAATCCCGGGATTAACAGGGCCTACCCCACACTCTGAGACACTGTGTTCCAGAACGTAACCGCTGGATTAGTCCGGCGTATCCCACACTCTCAGGCACTGTGTTCCAGACCCTAACCCCTGGATTAATCCGGCCTACCCCACACTCTCAGATACTGTTTTACAGACCCTAACCCCTGGATTTATCCGGCCTAGCCCACGCTCTCAGGCACTGTGTTCAAGACCCTAACCCCTGGATTTACCCGGCCTACCCCACACTCTTCGGCACTATGTTCCAGACCTTTACCCCTGGATTAATCCGGCCTATCCTACACTCTCAGGCACTGTGTTCCAGGCCAAAACCCCTGGATTAATCCGGCCTACCCCACACTCTCAGGCACTGTGTCCCAGAACCTAACCTCTGGATTAATTTGGCCTACCCCACACTCTCAAGCACTGTCTTCCAGACACTAGCCCCGGGATTAACCCGGCCAATCCCACACTCTCAGGCACTGTGTTCCAGACCCTAACCCCTGGATTAATCCGGCCTATCCCACACTCTCAGGCACTGTGTTCCAGACCCTAATCTCTAGATTAATCCGGCCTATCCCACTCTCTCAGGCACTGTGTTCCAGATCCTAAGATCTGGATTAATCCGCCCTATTCCACACTCTCAGGCACTGTGTTCCAGACCCAAACCCCTGGATAAAACCGGCCTATCCCACACTCTCAGGCACTGTGTTCCAGACCCTAACCTCTGGATTAATCCGGCCTATCCCACACTCTCAGGCACTGTGCTCCAGACGCTAACCCCTGGATTATTCCTGCCTATCCCACACTCACAGACACTGTGTTCCAGACGCTAAACCCTGGATTAATCCGGCCTATCCCACACTCTCAGGCACTGTGCTCCAGACGCTAACCCCTGGATTATTCCTGCCTATCCCACACTCTCAGACACTGTGTTCCAGACGCTAAACCCTGGATTATTCCTGCCTATCCCACTCTCTATGATACTGTGTTCCAGACCCTAACCCCTGGATTAATCCGGCCTACCCCACACTCTCAGGCACCGTGTTCCAGACCCTAACCCCTGGATTAATCCGGCCTATCCCACACTCTCAGGGACTGTGTTCCAGACCATAACCTTTAGATTAATCCGGCCTATCCCACACTCTCAGGCACTGTGTTCCAGATCGTAACCTCTGGATTAATTCGCCCTATCCCACACTCGCAGGCACTGTGTTCCAGACCCTAACCTCTGGATTAATCCAACCTAGCCCACACTCTCAGGCACTGTGTCCCAGACCCAAACCCCTGGATTAATCCAGCCTCCCCACACTCTCAGGCACTGTGTTCCAGACCCTACCCCCTGGATTATCCGGGCCTACCCCACACTCACAGGCACTGTGTCCCAGACCCTAACCCCTGGATTAATCCGTCCTATCCCACACTCTCAGGCACTATGTTCCAGACCCAAACACCTGGATTAATCCAGCCTATCCCACACTCTCAGGCACTGTGTTCCAGACCCAAACCCCTGGATTAATCCGGCCTAGCCCACACTCTCAGGCACTATGTTCCAGACCCTACCCCCTGGATTTACCCGGCCTACCCCGCACTCACAGGCACTGTGTCCCAGACCCTAACCCCTGGATTAATTCGGCCTATCCCACACTCTCAGACACTGTGCTGCAGACCCTAACCCCTGGATTAATCCGGCCTATCCCACACTCTCAGGCACTGTGTTCCAGACCCTAACCCCTGGATTTACCTGTGCTATCTCACACTCTCAGGCACCGTGTTCCAGACCATAACCCCTGGATTAATTCGGCCTATCCCACACTCTCAGGCACTGTGTTCCAGACCATAACCCCTGGATTAATTCGGCCTATCCCACACTCTCAGGCACTGTGTTCCAGACCCAACACCCTGGATTAATCCAGCCTATCCCACACTGTCAGGCACTGTGTTCCAGACCCAAGCCCCTGGATTAATCCTGCCTAACCCATACTCTCAGGCACTGAGCTGCACACCCTAACTCCTGGATTAATCCGGCCTATCCCACACTCTCAGGCACTGTGTTCAAGACCCTAACCCCTGGATTTACCCGGCCTACCCCACACTCTTCGGCACTATGTTCCAGACCTTAACCCCTGGATTAATCCGGCCTATCCTACACTCTCAGGCACTGTGTTCCAGGCCAAAACCCCTGGATTAATCCGGCCTACCCCACACTCTCAGGCACTGTGTCCCAGAACCTAACCTCTGGATTAATTTGGCCTACCCCACACTCTCAAGCACTGTCTTCCAGACACTAGCCCCGGGATTAACCCGGCCAATCCCACACTCTCAGGCACTGTGTTCCAGACCCTAACCCCTGGATTAATCCGGCCTATCCCACACTCTCAGGCACTGTGTTCCAGACCCTAATCTCTAGATTAATCCGGCCTATCCCACTCTCTCAGGCACTGTGTTCCAGATCCTAAAATCTGGATTAATCCGCCCTATCCCACACTCTCAGGCACTGTGTTCCAGACCCAAACCCCTGGATAAAACCGGCCTATCCCACACTCTCAGGCATTGTGTTCCAGACCCTAACCTCTGGATTAATCCGGCCTATCCCACACTCTCAGGCACTGTGCTCCAGACGCTAACCCCTGGATTATTCCTGCCTATCCCACACTCTCAGACACTGTGTTCCAGACGCTAAACCCTGGATTAATCCGGCCTATCCCACACTCTCAGGCACTGTGCTCCAGACGCTAACCCCTGGATTATTCCTGCCTATCCCACTCTCTATGAAACTGTGTTCCAGACCCTAACCCCTGGATTAATCCGGCCTACCCCACACTCTCAGGCACCGTGTTCCAGACCCTAACCCCTGGAGAAATCCGGCCTATCCCACACTCTCAGGGACTGTGTTCCAGACCCTAACCTTTAGATTAATCCGGCCTATCCCACACTCTCAGGCACTGTGTTCCAGATCGTAACCTCTGGATTAATCCGCCCTATCCCACACTCGCAGGCACTGTGTTCCAGACCCTAACATCTGGATTATTCCAGCCTAGCCCACACTCTCAGGCACTGTGTCCCAGACCCAAACCCCTGGATTAATCCGGCCTAGCCCACACTCTCAGGCACTGTGTTCCAGACCCTACCCCCTGGATTAACCGGGTCTACCCCACACTCACAGGCACTGTGTCCCAGACCCTAACCCCTGGATTAATCCGTCCTATCCCACACTCTCAGGCACTATGTTCCAGACCCAAACCCCTGGATTAATCCAGCCTATCCCACACTCTCAGGCACTGTGTTCCAGACCCAAACCCCTGGATTAATCCGGCCTAGCCCACACTCTCAGGCACTATGGTCCAGACCCTACCCCCTGGATTTACCCGGCCTACCCCGCACTCACAGGCACTGTGTCCCAGACCCTAACCCCTGGATTAATCCGGCCTATCCCACACTCTCAGGCACTGTGTTCCAGACCCTAACCCCTGGATTTACCCGGGCTATCTCACACTCTCAGGCACCGTGTTCCAGACACTAACCCCTGGATTAATCCAGCCTATCCCACACTCTCAGGCACTGGGTTCCAGACCCAACCCCCTGGATTAATCCAGCCTATCCCACACTCTCAGGCACTGTGTTCCAGACCCAAGCCCCTGGATTAATCCTGCCTAACCCATACTCTCAGGCACTGAGCTGCACACCCTAACTCCTGGATTAATTCGGCCTATCCCACACTCTCAGGCACTGTGTTCCAGACCCTAACCCCTTGATTTACCCGGCCTATCTCACACTCTCAGGCACCGTGTTCCAGACATTAACCCCTGGATTAATCCAGCCTATCCCACACTCTCAGGCACCGTGTTCCAGACCCTACCCCCTGTATTTACCCGGCCTACCCCACACTCTCAGGCACGGTGTCCCAGACCCTAACACCTGGATTAATCCGTCCTATCCCACACTCTCAGGCACTATGTTCCAGACCCAAACCCCTGGATTAATCCGCCCTATCCCACACTTTCAGACACTGTGTTCAAAGACACTAATCCCGGGATTAACACAGCCTACCCCACACTCTGAGACACTGTGTTCCACAATGTAACCGCTGGATTAGTCCGGCCTATCCCACACTCTCAGGCACTGTGTTCCAGACGCTAACCCCTGGATTATTCCTGCCTATCCCACTCTCTATGATACTGTGTTCCAGACCCTAACCCCCAGATTAATCCAGCCTCCCCACACTGTCAGACACTGTGTTCCAGACCCTTACCCCTGGATTAATCCGGCCTAGCCCACACTCTCAGGCACTGTGTTCCAGACACTAACCCCTGGATTAATCCAGACTCCCCACACTGTCTGACATTGTGTTCCAGACCCTAACCCCTGGATTTACCCGGCCTTGCCCACACTCTCAGGCACTGTGTTCCAGACCCTAACCCCTGGATTAATCCAGCCTATCCCACACTCTCAGGCACTGGGTTCCAGACCCTACCCCCTGGATTTACCCGGCCTAGCCCACACTCTCAGGCACTGTGTTCCAGACCCTAACCCCTGGATTAATCCGGCCTACCCCACACTCTCAGGCACTGTGTTCCAGACCCTAACACCTGGGTTACATTGACAGAGTGGGGTCAGTCTGCTCTTCCCTGGGTGTGTCACATTAAAAGAGTGAGGTCAGTCTGCTCTTCCCTGGGTGTGTTACATTGACAGAGTGGGGTCAGTCTGCTCTTCCCTGGGCGTGTTTCATTGACAGAGTGGGGTCAGTCTGCTCTTCGCTTTGTGTGTTACATTGACAGAGTCAGGTCAGTCTGCTCTTCCCTGGGCGTGTTTCATTGACAGAGTAGGGTCAGTGTGCTCTTCCCTAGGTGTGTTACATTGACAGAGTGGGGTCAGTCTGCTCTTCCCTGGGTGTGTTACATTGACAGAGTGGGGTCAGTCTGCTCTTCGCTTTGTGTGTTACATTGACAGAGTGGGGTCACTCGGCTCTTCACTGGGTGTGTTACATTGACAGAGTGGGGTCAGTCTGCTCTTCCCTGCGTGTATAACATTGACAGAGTGGGGTCAGTCTGCTCTTCCCGGGGTGTGTTACATTAACAAAGTGGGGTCAGTCTGCTCTTCCCTGGGTGTGTTACTTTGACAGAGTGGGGTCAGTCTGCTCTTCCCTGCGTGTGTTACATTGACAGAGTGGGGTCATTCTGCTCTTTCCTGGGTGTGTTACGTTGTCAGACGGGTGTCAGTCTGCTATTCCCTGGATGAGTTATATTCACAGAGTGGGGTCAGTCTGCTCTTCCCGGGGTGTGTTACATTAACTGAGTGGGTCAGTCTGCACTTCCCTGGGTGTGTTACATTGACAGAGTGGGGTCAGTCTACTCTTCTCTGAGTGTGTTACATTGACAGAGTGGGGTCAGTCTGCACTTCCCTGGGTGTGTTACATTGACAGAGTGAGGTCAGTCTGCTATTCCCTGCGTGTGTTACATTGATAGAGTGGGGTTTGTCTGCTCTTCCCTGGGTATGTTACATTGACAGAATGGAGTCAGTCTGCACTTCACTGGGTGTGTTACATTGACAGAGTGGGGTCAGTCTGCTCTTCTGTGGGTGTGTTACATTGACAGAGTGAGGTCAGTCTGCTCTTCCCTGGGTGTGTTACATTGACAGACTGGTGTAAGTCTGCTCTTCCGTGGAGGAGTTACATTGACAGAGAGGGGTCAGTCTGCTCTTCCCTGGATGTATTTCATTGAGAGATTGGGTCAGTCTGCTGTTCCCTGGGCGTGTTTCATTGACAGAGTGGGGTTAGTCTGCTCTTCCCTGGGTGAGTTACATTGAGAGAGTGTGGTCAGTCTGCTCTTCAATGGGTGTGTTACATTAACAAAGTGGGGTCAGTCTGCTCTTCCCTGGGTGTGTTACTTTGACAGAGTGGGGTCAGTCTTCTCTTCCCTGCGTGTGTTCCATTGACAGAGTGGGGTCAGTCTGCTCTTCCCTTTGTGTGTTACATTGACAGAGTGGGGTCAGTCTGCTCTTCCCCGGGTGAGTTACATTGACAGAGTGGGGTCAGTCTGCTCTTCCCTGGGTGTGTTACATTGTCAGAGTGGGGTCAGTCTGCTCTTCTCTGGGTGTGTTACATTGACAGAGTGAGGTCAGTCTGCTCTTCCCTGGGCGGGTTACATTGTCAGAGGTGGGTCAGTCTGCACTTCCCTGGGAGTGTTACATTGACAGAGTGGAGTCAGTCTCCTCTTCCCTGGGTGTGTTACATTGACAGGGTGGGGTCAGTCTGCTCTACCATAGGTGTGTTACATGGACAGAGTGGGGTAAGTCAGCTCTTCCCTGGGTGTGTTACATTGACAGAGTGGGGTCAGTGTGCTGTTCCCTGGGTTTGTTACATTAACTGAGTGGGGTCAGTCTGCTCTTCCCTGTGTGTGTTACATTGACAGAGTGAGGTCAGTCTGCTCTTCCATGGGTTTGTTACATTGACAGACTGGTGTTAGTCTGCTCTTCCCTGGAGGAGTTACATTGACAGAGGGAGGTCAGTCTGCTCTTCCCTGGGTGTGTTATATTGTCAGAGTGAGGTCAGTCTGCTCTTCCCTGGGTGTGTTCCATTGACTGATTGGGTCAGTCTGCTCTTCGCTTTGTGTGTTGCATTGACAGATTCGGGTCAGTCTGCTCTTCCCTGGGTGTGTTGCATTGACAGAGTGGGGTCAGTCTGCCCTTCCCTGGGTGTGTTGCATTGACAGAGTTGGGTCAGTCTGCTCTTCCCTGGGTGTGTTACATTGACAGAGTTGGGTCAGTCTGCTCTTCCCTGGGTGTGTTGCATTGACAGAGTTGGGTCAGTCTGCTCTTCCCGGGGTGTGTTACATTGACAGAGTTGGGTCAGTCTGCTCTTCACTGGGTGTGTTACATTGACAGAGTGGGGTCAGTCTGCACTTCCCCGTGTGTCTTACTTTGACAGAGTGGGGTCAGTCTGCTCTTCGCTTTGTGTGTTCCATTTAGTGTGAGGTCAGTCTGATCTTCTTTGTGTGTGTTGCATTGACAGAGTGGTGTCAGTCTGCTCTTCCCTGGGTGGGTTACATTGACAGAGTGGGGTCCGTCTGCACTTTCCTGGGTGTGTTACATTGACAGAGTGGGTTCCGTCTGCTATTCCCTGGATGTGTTACATTGACTGAGTGGGGTCAGTCGGCTCTTCCCTGGGTGTGTTACATTGACAGAGTGGAGTCAGTCTGCTCTTCCCTGGGTGTGTTACATTGACAGAGTGGGGTCAGTCTGCTCTTCTGTGGGTGTGTTACATTGACAGAGTGAGGTCAGTCTGCTCTTCCCTGGGTGTGTTACATTGACAGACTGGTGTAAGTCTGCTCTTCCGTGGAGGAGTTACATTGACAGAGAAGGGTCAGTCTGCTCTTCCCTGGATGTATTACATTGAGAGATTGGGTCAGTCTGCTGTTCCCTGGGCGTGTTTCATTGACAGAGTGGGGTTAGTCTGCTCTTCCCTGGGTGAGTTACATTGAGAGAGTGTGGTCAGTCTGCTCTTCAATGGGTGTGTTACATTAACAAAGTGGGGTCAGTCTGCTCTTCCCTGGGTGTGTTACTTTGACAGAGTGGGGTCAGTCTTCTCTTCCCTGCGTGTGTTCCATTGACAGAGTGGGGTCAGTCTGCTCTTCCCTTTGTGTGTTACATTGACAGAGTGCGGTCAGTCTGCTCTTCCCCGGGTGAGTTACATTGACAGGATGGGGTCAGTCTGCTCTTCCCTGGGTGGGTTACATTGATAGAGTGAGGTCTGTCTGCTCTTCCCTGGGTGTGTTACATTGACAGAGTGGGGTCAGTCTGCTCTTCCCTGGGTGTGTTACATTGTCAGAGTGGGGTCAGTCTGCTCTTCTCTGGGTGTGTTACATTGACAGAGTGAGGTCAGTCTGCTCTTCCCTGGGCGGGTTACATTGTCAGAGGTGGGTCAGTCTGCACTTCCCTGGGAGTGTTACATTGACAGAGTGGAGTCAGTCTCCTCTTCCCTGGGTGTGTTACATTGACAGGGTGGGGTCAGTCTGGTCTACCATAGGTGTGTTACATTGACAGAGTGGGGTAAGTCAGCTCTTCCCTGGGTGTGTTACATTGACAGAGTGGGGTCAGTGTGCTCTTCCCTGGGTTTGTTACATTAACTGAGTGGGGTCAGTCTGCTCTTCCCTTTGTGTGTTACATTGACAGAGTGGGGTCAGTCTGCTCTTCCCTGGGTGTGTTACATTGACAGAGTGGGGTCAGTCTGCACTTCCCTGGGTATGTTACATTGACAGAGTTGGGTCAGTCTGCTCTTCCCTGGGTGGGTTACATTGACAGAGTAGGGTCAGTCTGCACTTCCCGAGGTGTGTTACATTGACAGAGTGGGGACAGTCTGCTCTTCCCTGGGTATGTTACATTGACAGAGTTGGGTCAGTCTGCTCTTCCCTGGGTGGGTTACATTGACAGAGTGGGGTCAGTCTGCTCATTCCTGGGTGGGTTACATCGACAGAGTGAGGTAAGTCTGCTCTAGCCTGAGGGGTGTTACATTGACAGAGTGGGGTCTGTCTGCTCTTCGCTGGGTGTGGTACGATGTCTGAGTGCGGTCATTGTGCTCTTCCCTGGGTGTGTTAGATTGACAGGGTGGGGTCAGTCTGCTCTTCCCTGGGTGTGTTACATTGACAGAGTGGGGTCAGTCTGCTCTTCCCTGGGTGTGTTACATTGACAGATGGGGGTCAGTCTGCTCTTCACTGGGAGTGTTACATTGACAGAGTGGGATCAGTCTGCTCTTCGCTGGTTGTGGTACGATGTCTGAGTGGGGTCAGTCTGCTCTTCCCTGGGTGTGTCACATTAAAAGTGTGAGGTCAGTCTGCTCTTCCCTGGGTGTGTTACATTGACAGAGTGGGGTCAGTCTGCTCTTCCCTGGGCGTGTTTCATTGACAGAGTGGGGTCAGTCTGCTCTTCGCTTTGTGTGTTACATTGACAGAGTCAGGTCAGTCTGCTCTTCCCTGGGCGTGTTTCATTGACAGAGTAGGGTCAGTGTGCTCTTCCCTAGGTGTGTTACATTGACAGAGTGGGGTCAGTCTGCTCTTCCCTGGGTGTGTTACATTGACAGAGTGGGGTCAGTCTGCTCTTCGCTTTGTGTGTTACATTGACAGAGTGGGGTCACTCGGCTCTTCACTGGGTGTGTTACATTGACAGAGTGGGGTCAGTCTGCTCTTCCCTGGGTGTATAACATTGACAGAGTGGGGTCAGTCTGCTCTTCCCGGGGTGTGTTACATTAACAAAGTGGGGTCAGTCTGCTCTTCCCTGGGTGTGTTACTTTGACAGAGTGGGGTCAGTCTGCTCTTCCCTGCGTGTGTTACATTGACAGAGTGGGGTCATTCTGCTCTTTCCTGGGTGTGTTACGTTGTCAGACGGGTGTCAGTCTGCTATTCCCTGGATGAGTTATATTCACAGAGTGGGGTCAGTCTGCTCTTCCCGGGGTGTGTTACATTAACTGAGTGGGTCAGTCTGCACTTCCCTGGGTGTGTTACATTGACAGAGTGGGGTCAGTCTACTCTTCTCTGAGTGTGTTACATTGACAGAGTGGGGTCAGTCTGCACTTCCCTGGGTGTGTTACATTGACAGAGTGAGGTCAGTCTGCTATTCCCTGCGTGTGTTACATTGATAGAGTGGGGTTTGTCTGCTCTTCCCTGGGTATGTTACATTGACAGAATGGAGTCAGTCTGCACTTCACTGGGTGTGTTACATTGACAGAGTGGGGTCAGTCTGCTCTTCTGTGGGTGTGTTACATTGACAGAGTGAGGTCAGTCTGCTGTTCCCTGGGCGTGTTTCATTGACAGAGTGGGGTTAGTCTGCTCTTCCCTGGGTGAGTTACATTGAGAGAGTGTGGTCAGTCTGCTCTTCAATGGGTGTGTTACATTAACAAAGTGGGGTCAGTCTGCTCTTCCCTGGGTGTGTTACTTTGACAGAGTGGGGTCAGTCTTCTCTTCCCTGCGTGTGTTCCATTGACAGAGTGGGGTCAGTCTGCTCTTCCCTTTGTGTGTTACATTGACAGAGTGGGGTCAGTCTGCTCTTCCCCGGGTGAGTTACATTGACAGAGTGGGGTCAGTCTGCTCTTCCCTGGGTGTGTTACATTGTCAGAGAGGGGTCAGTCTGCTCTTCTCTGGGTGTGTTACATTGACAGAGTGAGGTCAGTCTGCTCTTCCCTGGGCGGGTTACATTGTCAGAGGTGGGTCAGTCTGCACTTCCCTGGGAGTGTTACATTGACAGAGTGGAGTCAGTCTCCTCTTCCCTGGGTGTGTTACATTGACAGGGTGGGGTCAGTCTGCTCTACCATAGGTGTGTTACATGGACAGAGTGGGGTAAGTCAGCTCTTCCCTGGGTGTGTTACATTGACAGAGTGGGGTCAGTGTGCTGTTCCCTGGGTTTGTTACATTAACTGAGTGGGGTCAGTCTGCTCTTCCCTGTGTGTGTTACATTGACAGAGTGAGGTCAGTCTGCTCTTCCATGGGTTTGTTACATTGACAGACTGGTGTTAGTCTGCTCTTCCCTGGAGGAGTTACATTGACAGAGGGAGGTCAGTCTGCTCTTCCCTGGGTGTGTTATATTGTCAGAGTGAGGTCAGTCTGCTCTTCCCTGGGTGTGTTCCATTGACTGATTGGGTCAGTCTGCTCTTCCCTGGGTGTGTTGCATTGACAGAGTGGGGTCAGTCTGCCCTTCCCTGGGTGTGTTGCATTGACAGAGTTGGGTCAGTCTGCTCTTCCCTGGGTGTGTTACATTGACAGAGTTGGGTCAGTCTGCTCTTCCCTGGGTGTGTTGCATTGACAGAGTTGGGTCAGTCTGCTCTTCCCGGGGTGTGTTACATTGACAGAGTTGGGTCAGTCTGCTCTTCACTGGGTGTGTTACATTGACAGAGTGGGGTCAGTCTGCACTTCCCCGTGTGTCTTACTTTGACAGAGTGGGGTCAGTCTGCTCTTCGCTTTGTGTGTTCCATTTAGTGTGAGGTCAGTCTGATCTTCTTTGTGTGTGTTGCATTGACAGAGTGGTGTCAGTCTGCTCTTCCCTGGGTGGGTTACATTGACAGAGTGGGGTCAGTCTGCACTTCCCTTTCTGTGTTACATTGACAGAGTGGGGTCCGTCTGCACTTTCCTGGGTGTGTTACATTGACAGAGTGGGTTCCGTCTGCTATTCCCTGGATGTGTTACATTGACTGAGTGGGGTCAGTCGGCTCTTCCCTGGGTGTGTTACATTGACAGAGTGGAGTCAGTCTGCTCTTCCCTGGGTGTGTTACATTGACAGAGTGGGGTCAGTCTGCTCTTCTGTGGGTGTGTTACATTGACAGAGTGAGGTCAGTCTGCTCTTCCCTGGGTGTGTTACATTGACAGACTGGTGTAAGTCTGCTCTTCCGTGGAGGAGTTACATTGACAGAGAAGGGTCAGTCTGCTCTTCCCTGGATGTATTACATTGAGAGATTGGGTCAGTCTGCTGTTCCCTGGGCGTGTTTCATTGACAGAGTGGGGTTAGTCTGCTCTTCCCTGGGTGAGTTACATTGAGAGAGTGTGGTCAGTCTGCTCTTCAATGGGTGTGTTACATTAACAAAGTGGGGTCAGTCTGCTCTTCCCTGGGTGTGTTACTTTGACAGAGTGGGGTCAGTCTTCTCTTCCCTGCGTGTGTTCCATTGACAGAGTGGGGTCAGTCTGCTCTTCCCTTTGTGTGTTACATTGACAGAGTGCGGTCAGTCTGCTCTTCCCCGGGTGAGTTACATTGACAGGATGGGGTCAGTCTGCTCTTCCCTGGGTGGGTTACATTGATAGAGTGAGGTCTGTCTGCTCTTCCCTGGGTGTGTTACATTGACAGAGTGGGGTCAGTCTGCTCTTCCCTGGGTGTGTTACATTGTCAGAGTGGGGTCAGTCTGCTCTTCTCTGGGTGTGTTACATTGACAGAGTGAGGTCAGTCTGCTCTTCCCTGGGCGGGTTACATTGTCAGAGGTGGGTCAGTCTGCACTTCCCTGGGAGTGTTACATTGACAGAGTGGAGTCAGTCTCCTCTTCCCTGGGTGTGTTACATTGACAGGGTGGGGTCAGTCTGGTCTACCATAGGTGTGTTACATTGACAGAGTGGGGTAAGTCAGCTCTTCCCTGGGTGTGTTACATTGACAGAGTGGGGTCAGTGTGCTCTTCCCTGGGTTTGTTACATTAACTGAGTGGGGTCAGTCTGCTCTTCCCTGTGTGTGTTACATTGGCAGAGTGAGGTCAGTCTGCTCTTCCATGGGTTTGTTACATTGACAGACTGGTGTTAGTCTGCTCTTCCCTGGAGGAGTTACATTGACAGAGGGAGGTCAGTCTGCTCTTCCCTGGGTGTGTTATATTGTCAGAGTGAGGTCAGTCTGCTCTTCCCTGGGTGTGTTCCATTGACTGATTGGGTCAGTCTGCTCTTCGCTTTGTGTGTTGCATTGACAGATTCGGGTCAGTCTGCTCTTCCCTGGGTGTGTTGCATTGACAGAGTTGGGTCAGTCTGCTCTTCCCTGGGTGTGTTACATTGACAGATTCGGGTCAGTCTGCTCTTCCCGGGGTGTGTTACATTGACAGAGTTGGGTCAGTCTGCTCTTCCCTGGGTGTGTTACATTGACAGAGTGGGGTCAGTCTGCTCTTCCCCGTGTGTCTTACTTTGACAGAGTGGGGTCAGTCTGCTCTTCGCTTTGTGTGTTACATTTAGAGTGAGGTCAGTCTGATCTTCTTTGTGCGTGTTGCATTGACAGAGTGGGGTCAGTCTGCTCTTTCCTGGGTGTGTTACATTGACAGAGTGGGGTCAGTCTGCTCTTCCCTGGGTGTGTTACATTGACAGAGTGGCGTCCGTCTCCTCTTCCCTGGGTGTGTTACATTGGCAGAGTGGGGTCAGTCTGCTCTTCCCTGGGTATGTTACATTGACAGAGTGGGGTCAGTCTGCTCTTCCCTGGGTGTGTTACATTGACAGAGTGGGGTCAGTCTGCTCTTCCCTGGGTGTGTTACATTGACAGAGTGAGGTCAGTCTGCTCTTCCCTGCGTGTGTTACATTGACAGAGTGGGGTCAGTCGGCTCTTCCGTGGTTGTGTTACATTGACAGAGTGTGGTCAGTCTCCTCTTCCCTGGGTATGTTACATTGACAGGGTGGGGTCAGTCTGCTCTTCCCTGGGTGTGTTACATTGACAGAGTGGGGACAGTCTGCACTTCCCTGTGTGTGTTACATTTAGAGTGAGGTCAGTCTGATCTTCTTTGTGTGTGTTGCATTGACAGAGTGGGGTCAGTCTGCTCTTCCCTGGGTATGTTGCATTGACAGAGTGGGGTCAGTCTGTTCTTCCCTGGGTGGGTTACATTGACAGAGTGGGGTCAGTCTGCACGTCCCTGGGTGTGTTACATTGACAGAGTGAGGTCAGTCTGCTATTCCCTGCGTGTGTTACATTGATAGAGTGGGGTTTGTCTGCTCTTCCCTCGGTCTGTTTCATTGACAGAGTGGGGTCAGTCTGCTCTTCCCTGGGTGTGTTACATTGACAGACTGGTGTAAGTCTGGTCTTCCCTGGAGGAGTTACATTGACCGAGAGGGGTCAGTCTGCTCTTCCCTGGATGTGTTTCTTTGAGAGATTGGGTCAGTCTGCTCTTCACTGGGCGTGTTTCATTGACAGAGTGGGGTCAGTCTGCTCTTCCCTGGGTGTGTTACATTGACAGGGTGGGGTCAGTCTGGTCTTCCCTGGGTGTGTTACATTGACAGAGTGTGGTCAGTCTGCTCTTCCCTGGGTGTGTTACTTTGACAGAGTGGGATTAGTCTGCTCTTCCCTGGGTGCTTTACATTGACAGATTGTGGTCAGTCTGATCGTCCCTGGGTGGGTTACATTGTCAGAGTGGGGTCAGTCTGCTCTTCCCTGGGTGGGTCACATTGACAGAGTGGGGTCAGTCTGCTCTTCCCTGGGTGTGTTACATTGAAGGGTGGGGTCAGTCTGCTCTTCCCTGGGTGTGTTACATTGACAGAATGGAGGCAGTCTTCTCTTCTCTGGGTGTGTTAGATTGACAGAGTGGGGTCAGTCTGATCTTCCCTGTGTGCGTTACATTGACAGAGTGGGGTCCGTCTGCTCTTCCCTGGGTGTGTTACATTGACAGAGTGGGGTCAGTCTTCTCTTCTCTGTGTTTCTTTCATTGACAGGGTGGGGTCAGTCTACTCCTCCCTGGGTGCGTTACATTGACAGAGTGGGGTCAGTCTGCTCTTCCCTGGGTGTGTTACATTGACAGACGGGTATCAGTCTGCTCTTCCCTGGGTGTGTTATATTGACAGGGTGGGGTCAGTCTGCTCTTCCCTGGGTGTGTTACATTGACAGAGTGTGGTCAGTCTCCTCTTCCCTGGGTGTGTTATATTGACAGGGTGGGGTCAGTCTGCTCTTCCCTGAGTGTGTTACATTGACTGAGTGGTGTCACTCTGCTCTTCCCTTGGTGAGTTACATTGTCAGATTGGGGTCAGTCTGCTCTTCCCTGGGTGAGTTACATTGACCGTGTGTGTCAATCTGCTCTTCCCTGGATTAGTTACATTAACAGAGTGGGGTCAGTCTGCTCTTCCCTAGGTGTGTTAAATTGACCGACTGGGGTCAGTCTGCTCTTCCCTGGAGGAGTTGCATTGACAGGTTGGGTTCAGTGTGCTCTTCCCTGGGTGTGTTACATTGACTGATTGGGTCAGTCTGCTCTTCCCTGGGAGTGTTTCATTGACAGAGTGGTGTCAGTCTGCTCTTCCCTGGGTCTGTTACATTGACAGACTGGTGTCAGTCTGCTGTTCCCTGGAGGAGTTACTTTGACAGGTTGGGGTCAGTCTGCTCTTCCCTGGGTGTGTTACATTGACTGATTGGGTCGGCCTGCTCTTCCCTGTATGGTTACTTTGACAGAGTGGGGTCAGTCTGCTCTTCCCTGCGTGTGTTACATTTACAGAGTGGGGTCAGTCTGCTCTTCCCTGGGTGTGTTACTTTGACAGAGTGGGGTCAGTCTGCTCTTCCCTGCGTGTGTTACATTTACAGAGTGGGGTCAGTCTGCTCTTCCCTGTGTGGTTACTTTGACAGAGTGGGGTCAGTCTGCTCTTCCCTGCGTGTGTTGCATTGACAGAGTGGGGTCAGTCTGCTCTTCCCTGTGTGGGTTACATTGACAGAGTAGGGTCAGTCTGCTCTTCCCTGGGTGTGTTACATTGACAGAGTGGGGTCAGTCTGTTCTTCCCTGGGTGTGTTACATTGACAGATTGGGGTCAGTCTGCTCTTGCCTGGGTGTGTTACATTGACAGAGTGGGGTCAGTCTGCACTTTCTTTTGTATTTTACATTGAGAGATTGGTGTCAGTCTGCTCTTGCTTGTGTGAGTTATTTTACAGAGTGAGGTCAGTCTGGTCTTCCCCGGGCGTGGTACATTGACAGAGTGGCGTCAGTGTGTTCTTCCCTGGGTGGGCTACATTGACTTAGTGGGGTCTGTCTGTTCTTCACTGGGTGTGTTACATTGACAGAGTGGGGTCAGTCTGCTCTTCCCTGGGTGTGTTACATTGACAGAGAGGGGTCAGTCTGCTCTTCCATGTGTGTGTTACATTGACAGAGTGGGGTCTGTCTGATCTTCCCTGGGTGTGTTACATTGACAGAGTGGGGTCAGTCTGTTCTCCCCTGGGTGTGTGACATTGACTGAGTGGGGTCAGTCTGCAATTCCTTGCGTGTGTTACATTTACAGAGTGGGGTCAGTCTGCTCTTCCCGGGGTGTGTTACTTTGACAGAATGGGGTCAGTCTGGTCTTCCCTGCGTGTGTTACATTGACAGAGTGAGGTCAGTCTGCTCTTCCCGGGGTGTGTTACATTGACTGAGTGGGGTCAGTCTGCAATTCCTTGCGTGTGTTACATTTACAGAGTGGGGTCAGTCTGCTCTTCCCGGGGTGTTTTACACTGACAGAGTGAGGTCAGTCGGCTCTTGCCGGGGTGTGTAACATTGACAGAGTGGGGTCAGTCTGCAATTCCTTGGGTGTGTAACATTGACAGAGTGGGGTCAGTCTGCTCTTCCCTGTGTGTGTTACATTGACAGAGTGAGGTCCGTCAGCTCTTCCCTGGGTGTGTTACGTTGACAGACTAGTGTCAGTCTGTACTTCCCTGGAGGAGTTACATTGACAGGTTGGGGTCAGTCTGCTCTTCCCTGGGTGGGTTACATTGACAGAGTGGGGTCAGTCTGCTCTTCCCTGGGTGTGTTACATTGACAGAGTGAGGTCAGTCTGCTTTTCCCGTGGTGTGTTACATTGACAGAGTGGGGTCAGTCTGCTATTCCCTGGGTGTGTTACATTGTCAGAGTGGGGCAGTCTGCACTTCGCTATGTGTGTTACATTGACAGAGTGGGGTCAGTCTGCTCTTCTCTGAGATTGTTACATTGACAGGGAGGGGTCAGTCTTCTCTTCTCTGGGTGGGTTACATTGACAGGGAGGGGTCAGTCTGCTCTTCCCTGGGTGTGTTATATTGACAGAGTGGGGTCAGTCTGCTCTTCTCTGGTTCTGTTACATTGACAGGGTGGGGTCAGTCTGCTCTTCCCTGGGTGTGTTACATTGACAGGGTGGGGTCAGTCTGGTCTTCCCTGGGTGTGTTACATTGACAGAGTGTGGTCAGTCTGCTCTTCCCTGGGTGTGTTACTTTGACAGAGTGGGATTAGTCTGCTCTTCCCTGGGTGCTTTACATTGACAGATTGTGGTCAGTCTGATCGTCCCTGGGTGGGTTACATTGTCAGAGTGGGGTCAGTCTGCTCTTCCCTGGGTGGGTCACATTGACAGAGTGGGGTCAGTCTGCTCTTCCCTGGGTGTGTTACATTAAAGGGTGGGGTCAGTCTGCTCTTCCCTGGGTGTGTTACATTGACAGAATGGAGGCAGTCTTCTCTTCTCTGGGTGTGTTACATTGACAGAGTGGGGTCCGTCTGCTCTTCCCTGGGTGTGTTACATTGACAGAGTGGGGTCAGTCTTCTCTTCTCTGTGTTTCTTTCATTGACAGGGTGGGGTCAGTCTACTCCTCCCTGGGTGCGTTACATTGACAGAGTGGGGTCAGTCTGCTCTTCCCTGGGTGTGTTACATTGACAGACGGGTATCAGTCTGCTCTTCCCTGGGTGTGTTATATTGACAGGGTGGGGTCAGTCTGCTCTTCCCTGGGTGTGTTACATTGACAGAGTGTGGTCAGTCTCCTCTTCCCTGGGTGTGTTATATTGACAGGGTGGGGTCAGTCTGCTCTTCCCTGAGTGTGTTACATTGACTGAGTGGTGTCACTCTGCTCTTCCCTTGGTGAGTTACATTGTCAGATTGGGGTCAGTCTGCTCTTCCCTGGGTGTGTTACATTGACAGAGTGGGGTCAGTCTGTTCTCCCCTGGGTGTGTGACATTGACTGAGTGGGGTCAGTCTGCAATTCCTTGCGTGTGTTACATTTACAGAGTGGGGTCAGTCTGCTCTTCCCGGGGTGTGTTACTTTGACAGAATGGGGTCAGTCTGGTCTTCCCTGCGTGTGTTACATTGACAGAGTGAGGTCAGTCTGCTCTTCCCGGGGTGTGTTACATTGACTGAGTGGGGTCAGTCTGCAATTCCTTGCGTGTGTTACATTTACAGAGTGGGGTCAGTCTGCTCTTCCCGGGGTGTTTTACACTGACAGAGTGAGGTCAGTCGGCTCTTGCCGGGGTGTGTAACATTGACAGAGTGGGGTCAGTCTGCAATTCCTTGGGTGTGTAACATTGACAGAGTGGGGTCAGTCTGCTCTTCCCTGTGTGTGTTACATTGACAGAGTGAGGTCCGTCAGCTCTTCCCTGGGTGTGTTACGTTGACAGACTAGTGTCAGTCTGTACTTCCCTGGAGGAGTTACATTGACAGGTTGGGGTCAGTCTGCTCTTCCCTGGGTGGGTTACATTGACAGAGTGGGGTCAGTCTGCTCTTCCCTGGGTGTGTTACATTGACAGAGTGAGGTCAGTCTGCTTTTCCCGTGGTGTGTTACATTGACAGAGTGGGGTCAGTCTGCTATTCCCTGGGTGTGTTACATTGTCAGAGTGGGGCAGTCTGCACTTCGCTATGTGTGTTACATTGACAGAGTGGGGTCAGTCTGCTCTTCTCTGGGATTGTTACATTGACAGGGAGGGGTCAGTCTTCTCTTCTCTGGGTGGGTTACATTGACAGGGAGGGGTCAGTCTGCTCTTCCCTGGGTGTGTTATATTGACAGAGTGGGGTCAGTCTGCTCTTCTCTGGTTCTGTTACATTGACAGGGTGGGGTCAGTCTGCTCTTCCCTGGGTGTGTTACATTGACAGGGTGGGGTCAGTCTGGTCTTCCCTGGGTGTGTTACATTGACAGAGTGTGGTCAGTCTGCTCTTCCCTGGGTGTGTTACTTTGACAGAGTGGGATTAGTCTGCTCTTCCCTGGGTGCTTTACATTGACAGATTGTGGTCAGTCTGATCGTCCCTGGGTGGGTTACATTGTCAGAGTGGGGTCAGTCTGCTCTTCCCTGGGTGGGTCACATTGACAGAGTGGGGTCAGTCTGCTCTTCCCTGGGTGTGTTACATTGAAGTGTGGGGTCAGTCTGCTCTTCCCTGGGTGTGTTACATTGACAGAATGGAGGCAGTCTTCTCTTCTCTGGGTGTGTTACATTGACAGAGTGGGGTCCGTCTGCTCTTCCCTGGGTGTGTTACATTGACAGAGTGGGGTCAGTCTTCTCTTCTCTGTGTTTCTTTCATTGACAGGGTGGGGTCAGTCTACTCCTCCCTGGGTGCGTTACATTGACAGAGTGGGGTCAGTCTGCTCTTCCCTGGGTGTGTTACATTGACAGACGGGTATCAGTCTGCTCTTCCCTGGGTGTGTTATATTGACAGGGTGGGGTCAGTCTGCTCTTCCCTGGGTGTGTTACATTGACAGAGTGTGGTCAGTCTCCTCTTCCCTGGGTGTGTTATATTGACAGGGTGGGGTCAGTCTGCTCTTCCCTGAGTGTGTTACATTGACTGAGTGGTGTCACTCTGCTCTTCCCTTGGTGAGTTACATTGTCAGATTGGGGTCAGTCTGCTCTTCCCTGGGTGTGTTACATTGACAGAGTGGGGTCAGTCTGTTCTCCCCTGGGTGTGTGACATTGACTGAGTGGGGTCAGTCTGCAATTCCTTGCGTGTGTTACATTTACAGAGTGGGGTCAGTCTGCTCTTCCCGGGGTGTGTTACTTTGACAGAATGGGGTCAGTCTGGTCTTCCCTGCGTGTGTTACATTGACAGAGTGAGGTCAGTCTGCTCTTCCCGGGGTGTGTTACATTGACTGAGTGGGGTCAGTCTGCAATTCCTTGCGTGTGTTACATTTACAGAGTGGGGTCAGTCTGCTCTTCCCGGGGTGTTTTACACTGACAGAGTGAGGTCAGTCGGCTCTTGCCGGGGTGTGTAACATTGACAGAGTGGGGTCAGTCTGCAATTCCTTGGGTGTGTAACATTGACAGAGTGGGGTCAGTCTGCTCTTCCCTGTGTGTGTTACATTGACAGAGTGAGGTCCGTCAGCTCTTCCCTGGGTGTGTTACGTTGACAGACTAGTGTCAGTCTGTACTTCCCTGGAGGAGTTACATTGACAGGTTGGGGTCAGTCTGCTCTTCCCTGGGTGGGTTACATTGACAGAGTGGGGTCAGTCTGCTCTTCCCTGGGTGTGTTACATTGACAGAGTGAGGTCAGTCTGCTTTTCCCGTGGTGTGTTACATTGACAGAGTGGGGTCAGTCTGCTATTCCCTGGGTGTGTTACATTGTCAGAGTGGGGCAGTCTGCACTTCGCTATGTGTGTTACATTGACAGAGTGGGGTCAGTCTGCTCTTCTCTGGGATTGTTACATTGACAGGGAGGGGTCAGTCTTCTCTTCTCTGGGTGGGTTACATTGACAGGGAGGGGTCAGTCTGCTCTTCCCTGGGTGTGTTATATTGACAGAGTGGGGTCAGTCTGCTCTTCTCTGGTTCTGTTACATTGACAGGGTGGGGTCAGTCTGCTCTTCCCTGGGTGTGTTACATTGACAGGGTGGGGTCAGTCTGGTCTTCCCTGGGTGTGTTACATTGACAGAGTGTGGTCAGTCTGCTCTTCCCTGGGTGTGTTACTTTGACAGAGTGGGATTAGTCTGCTCTTCCCTGGGTGCTTTACATTGACAGATTGTGGTCAGTCTGATCGTCCCTGGGTGGGTTACATTGTCAGAGTGGGGTCAGTCTGCTCTTCCCTGGGTGGGTCACATTGACAGAGTGGGGTCAGTCTGCTCTTCCCTGGGTGTGTTACATTGAAGGGTGGGGTCAGTCTGCTCTTCCCTGGGTGTGTTACATTGACAGAATGGAGGCAGTCTTCTCTTCTCTGGGTGTGTTACATTGACAGAGTGGGGTCCGTCTGCTCTTCCCTGGGTGTGTTACATTGACAGAGTGGGGTCAGTCTTCTCTTCTCTGTGTTTCTTTCATTGACAGGGTGGGGTCAGTCTACTCCTCCCTGGGTGCGTTACATTGACAGAGTGGGGTCAGTCTGCTCTTCCCTGGGTGTGTTACATTGACAGACGGGTATCAGTCTGCTCTTCCCTGGGTGTGTTATATTGACAGGGTGGGGTCAGTCTGCTCTTCCCTGGGTGTGTTACATTGACAGAGTGTGGTCAGTCTCCTCTTCCCTGGGTGTGTTATATTGACAGGGTGGGGTCAGTCTGCTCTTCCCTTGGTGAGTTACATTGTCAGATTGGGGTCAGTCTGCTCTTCCCTGGGTGAGTTACATTGACCGTGTGTGTCAATCTGCTCTTCCCTGGATTAGTTACATTAACAGAGTGGGGTCAGTCTGCTCTTCCCTAGGTGTGTTAAATTGACCGACTGGGGTCAGTCTGCTCTTCCCTGGAGGAGTTGCATTGACAGGTTGGGTTCAGTGTGCTCTTCCCTGGGTGTGTTACATTGACTGATTGGGTCAGTCTGCTCTTCCCTGGGAGTGTTTCATTGACAGAGTGGTGTCAGTCTGCTCTTCCCTGGGTCTGTTACATTGACAGACTGGTGTCAGTCTGCTGTTCCCTGGAGGAGTTACTTTGACAGGTTGGGGTCATTCTGCTCTTCCCTGGGTGTGTTACATTGACTGATTGGGTCGGTCTGCTCTTCCCTGTGTGGTTACTTTGACAGAGTGGGGTCAGTCTGCTCTTCCCTGCGTGTGTTACATTTACAGAGTGGGGTCAGTCTGCTCTTCCCTGGGTCTTTACATTGACAGAGCGTGGTCAGTCTGCTCTTCCTTGGTTGTGTTACATTGACAGATTGGGGTCAGTCTGATCTTCCCTGGTGTGTTGCATTGACAGAGTGGGGTCAGTCTGCTCTTCCCTGTGTGGGTTACATTGACAGAGTAGGGTCAGTCTGCTCTTCCCTGGGTGTGTTACATTGACAGAGTGGGGTCAGTCTGTTCTTCCCTGGGTGTGTTACATTGACAGATTGGGGTCAGTCTGCTCTTGCCTGGGTGTGTTACATTGACAGAGTGGGGTCAGTCTGCACTTTCTTTTGTATTTTACATTGAGAGATTGGTGTCAGTCTGCTCTTGCTTGTGTGAGTTATTTTACAGAGTGAGGTCAGTCTGGTCTTCCCCGGGCGTGGTACATTGACAGAGTGGCGTCAGTGTGTTCTTCCCTGGGTGGGTTACATTGACTTAGTGGGGTCTGTCTGTTCTTCACTGGGTGTGTTACATTGACAGAGTGGGGTCAGTCTGCTCTTCCCTGGGTGTGTTACATTGACAGAGAGGGGTCAGTCTGCTCTTCCATGTGTGTGTTACATTGACAGAGTGGGGTCTGTCTGCTCTTCCCTGGGTGTGTTACATTGACAGAGTGGGGTCAGTCTGTTCTCCCCTGGGTGTGTGACATTGACTGAGTGGGGTCAGTCTGCAATTCCTTGCGTGTGTTACATTTACAGAGTGGGGTCAGTCTGCTCTTCCCGGGGTGTGTTACTTTGACAGAATGGGGTCAGTCTGGTCTTCCATGTGTGTGTTACATTGACAGAGTGGGGTCTGTCTGCTCTTCCCTGGGTGTGTTACATTGACAGAGTGAGGTCAGTCTGCTCTTCCCGGGGTGTGTTACATTGACTGAGTGGGGTCAGTCTGCAATTCCTTGCGTGTGTTACATTTACAGAGTGGGGTCAGTCTGCTCTTCCCGGGGTGTTTTACACTGACAGAGTGAGGTCAGTCGGCTCTTGCCGGGGTGTGTAACATTGACAGAGTGGGGTCAGTCTGCAATTCCTTGGGTGTGTAACATTGACAGAGTGGGGTCAGTCTGCTCTTCCCTGTGTGTGTTACATTGACAGAGTGAGGTCCGTCAGCTCTTCCCTGGGTGTGTTACGTTGACAGACTAGTGTCAGTCTGTACTTCCCTGGAGGAGTTACATTGACAGGTTGGGGTCAGTCTGCTCTTCCCTGGGTGGGTTACATTGACAGAGTGGGGTCAGTCTGCTCTTCCCTGGGTGTGTTACATTGACAGAGTGAGGTCAGTCTGCTTTTCCCGTGGTGTGTTACATTGACAGAGTGGGGTCAGTCTGCTATTCCCTGGGTGTGTTACATTGTCAGAGTGGGGCAGTCTGCACTTCGCTATGTGTGTTACATTGACAGAGTGGGGTCAGTCTTCTCTTCTCTGGGTGGGTTACATTGACAGGGAGGGGTCAGTCTGCTCTTCCCTGGGTGTGTTATATTGACAGAGTGGGGTCAGTCTGCTCTTCTCTGGTTCTGTTACATTGACAGGGTGGGGTCAGTCTGCTCTTCCCTGGGTGTGTTACATTGACAGAGAGGAGTCAGTCTGCTCTTCCCTTGGTGTGTTACATTGACAGAGTGGGGTCAGTCTGCTCTTCTCTGGGTGTGTTGCAATGACAGAGTGTGGTCAGTCTGCTCTTCCCTGGGTGTGTTACATTGACAGAGTGGGGTCAGTCTGGTCTTCCCTGGGTGTGTTACATTGACAAGGTGGGGTCAGTCTGCTCTTCCCTGGAGGAGTTACATTGACAGAGTGGGGTCAGTCTGCTCTTCCCTGGGTGTGTTACATTGACTGATTGGGTCAGTCTGCACTTCCCTGGGAGTGTTTCATTGACAGAGTGGGGTCAGTCTGCTCTTCCCTGGGTGAGTTACATTGACAGAGTTGTGTCAGTCTGCTCTTCCCTGGGTGAGTTACATTGACAGAGTGGGGTCAGTCTGCTCTTCCCTGGGTGTGTTACATTGACAGAGTGAGGTCAGTCTGCTCTTCCCTGGGTGTGTTACATTGACAGACTGGTGTCAGTCTGCTCTTCCCTGGAGGAGTTACATTGACAGGTTGGGGTCAGTCTGCTCTTCCCTGGGTGGGTTACATTGACAGATTGGGGTCAGTCTGCTCTTCCCTGGGTGTGTTACATTGACAGAGTGAGGTCAGTCTGCTCTTCCCCGGGCGTGTTACATTGACAGAATGGCGTCAGTGTGTTCTTCCCCGGGTGGGTTACATTGACTTAGTGGGGTCAGTCTGTTCTTCCCTGGGTGTGTTACATTGACAGAGAGGGGTCAGTCTGCTCTTCCCTGGGTGTGTTACATTGAGAGAGTGGGTTCAGTCTGCTCTTCCCTGGGTGTGTTACATTGACAGAGTGGGGTCAGTCTGCTCTTCCCTGGGTGTGTTACATTGACAGAGTGGGCTCAGTCTGCTCTTCCCTCGGTGTGTTACATTTACAGAGTGGGGTCAGTCTGCTCTTCCCTGGGTGTGTTACTTTGACAGAGTGAGGTCAGTCTGCTCTTCCCTGTGTGTGTTACATTTACAGAGTGGGGTCAGTCTGCTCTTCCCTGGGTGTGTTACTTTGACAGAGTGGGGTCAGTCTGCAATTCCTTGGGTGTGTTACATTGACAGAATGTGGTCAGTCTGCTCTTCCCTGGGTGTGTTACATTGACAGAGTGAGGTCATTCTGCTCTTCCCGGGGTGTGTTACATTGACAGAGTGGGGTCAGTCTGCAATTCCTTGGGTGTGTAACATTGACAGAGTGTGGTCAGTCTGCTCTTCCCTGGGTGTGTTACATTGACAGAGTGAGGTCATTCTGCTCTTCCCGGGGTGTGTTACATTGACAGAGTGGGGTCAGTCTGCAATTCCTTGGGTGTGTTACATTGAAAGAGTGGGGTCATTTAGCTCTTCCCTGGGTGTGTTACATTGTGAGAGTGCGACAGTCTGCATTTCCCTTTGTGTGTTACATTGACAGAGTGGGGTCAGTCTGCACTTCTATGGGTATGTTACATTGACTGAGTGGGGTCAGTCTGCTCTCGTCTGGGTGTGCTACATTGACATGGTGGGGTCAGTCTGCTCTTCCCTGCGTGTTTGACATTGACAGAGTGGGGTCAGACTGCTCTTCCCTGGGTGTGTTACATTGACAGAGTGGGGTCAGTCTGCAATTCCTTGGGTGTGTTACATTGAAAGAGTGGGGTCATTTAGCTCTTCCCTGGGTGTGTTACATTGTGAGAGTGGGACAGTCTGCATTTCCCTTTGTGTGTTACATTGACAGAGTGGGTTCAGTCTGCACTTCTATGGGTATGTTACATTGACAGAGTGGGGTCAGTCTGCTCTCCTCTGGGTGTGCTACATTGACATGGTGGGGTCAGTCTGCTCTTCCCTGGGTGTGTTACATTGACAGAGTGGGGTCAGTCTGCTCTTCCCTGGGTGTGTTACATTGACAGAGTGGGGTCAGTCTGCTCTTCCCTGTGTGTGTTACATTGACAGAGTGGGGTCAGTCTGCTCTTCCCTGTGTGTGTTACATTTACAGAGTGGGGTCAGTCTGCTCTTCCCTGGGTGTGTTACTCTGACAGAGTGAGGTCAGACTGCTCTTCCCTGTGTGTGTTACATTTACAGAGTGGGGTCAGTCTGCTCTTCCTTGGATGTGTTACTTTGACAGAGTGAGGTCAGTCTGCTCTTCCCTGGGTGTGTTACTTTGACAGAGTGGGGTCAGTCTGCTCTTCCCTGTGTGTGTTACATTTACAGAATGGGGTCAGTCTGCTCTTCCCTGGGTGGGTTACATTGACAGAGTGGGGTCAGTCTGCAATTCCTTGGGTGTGTAACATTGACAGAGTGAGGTCATTCTGCTCTTCCCGGGGTGTGTAACATTGTCAGAGTGGGGTCAGTCTGCAATTCCTTGGGTGTGTAACAATGACAGAGTGGGGTCCGTCCGCTCTTCTATGGGTATGTTACATTGACAGAGTGGGGTCAGTCTGCTCTCCTCTGGGTGTGTTACATTGACAGGGTGCGGTCAGTCTGCTCTTCCCTGGGTGTTTTACATTGACAGAGTGGGGTCAGTCTGCTCTTCCCTGGGTGAGTTACATTGACAGAGTTGTGTCAGTCTGCTCTTCCCTGGGTGAGTTACATTGACAGAGTGGGGTCAGTCTGCTCTTCCCTGGGTGTGTTACTTTGACAGAGTGAGGTCAGTCTGCTCTTCCCTGTGTGTGTTACATTTACAGAGTGGGGTCAGTCTGCTCTTCCCTGGGTGTGTTACTTTGACAGAGTGGGGTCAGTCTGCAATTCCTTGGGTGTGTTACATTGACAGAATGTGGTCAGTCTGCTCTTCCCTGGGTGTGTTACATTGACTGATTGGGTCAGTCTGCACTTCCCTGGGAGTGTTTCATTGACAGAGTGGGGTCAGTCTGCTCTTCCCTGGGTGAGTTACATTGACAGAGTTGTGTCAGTCTGCTCTTCCCTGGGTGAGTTACATTGACAGAGTGGGGTCAGTCTGCTCTTCCCTGGGCGGGTTACATTGACAGAGTGAGGTCAGTCTGCTCTTCCCTGGGTGTGTTACATTGACAGACTGGTGTCAGTCTGCTCTTCCCTGGAGGAGTTACATTGACAGGTTGGGGTCAGTCTGCTCTTCCCTGGGTGGGTTACATTGACAGATTGGGGTCAGTCTGCTCTTCCCTGGGTGTGTTACATTGACAGAGTGAGGTCAGTCTGCTCTTCCCCGGGCGTGTTACATTGACAGAATGGCGTCAGTGTGTTCTTCCCCGGGTGGGTTACATTGACTTAGTGGGGTCAGTCTGTTCTTCCCTGGGTGTGTTACATTGACAGAGAGGGGTCAGTCTGCTCTTCCCTGGGTGTGTTACATTGAGAGAGTGGGTTCAGTCTGCTCTTCCCTGGGTGTGTTACATTGACAGAGTGGGGTCAGTCTGCTCTTCCCTGGGTGTGTTACATTGACAGAGTGGGCTCAGTCTGCTCTTCCCTCGGTGTGTTACATTTACAGAGTGGGGTCAGTCTGCTCTTCCCTGGGTGTGTTACTTTGACAGAGTGAGGTCAGTCTGCTCTTCCCTGTGTGTGTTACATTTACAGAGTGGGGTCAGTCTGCTCTTCCCTGGGTGTGTTACTTTGACAGAGTGGGGTCAGTCTGCAATTCCTTGGGTGTGTTACATTGACAGAATGTGGTCAGTCTGCTCTTCCCTGGGTGTGTTACATTGACAGAGTGAGGTCATTCTGCTCTTCCCGGGGTGTGTTACATTGACAGAGTGGGGTCAGTCTGCAATTCCTTGGGTGTGTAACATTGACAGAGTGTGGTCAGTCTGCTCTTCCCTGGGTGTGTTACATTGACAGAGTGAGGTCATTCTGCTCTTCCCGGGGTGTGTTACATTGACAGAGTGGGGTCAGTCTGCAATTCCTTGGGTGTGTTACATTGAAAGAGTGGGGTCATTTAGCTCTTCCCTGGGTGTGTTACATTGTGAGAGTGCGACAGTCTGCATTTCCCTTTGTGTGTTACATTGACAGAGTGGGGTCAGTCTGCACTTCTATGGGTATGTTACATTGACTGAGTGGGGTCAGTCTGCTCTCGTCTGGGTGTGCTACATTGACATGGTGGGGTCAGTCTGCTCTTCCCTGCGTGTTTGACATTGACAGAGTGGGGTCAGACTGCTCTTCCCTGGGTGTGTTACATTGACAGAGTGGGGTCAGTCTGCAATTCCTTGGGTGTGTTACATTGAAAGAGTGGGGTCATTTAGCTCTTCCCTGGGTGTGTTACATTGTGAGAGTGGGACAGTCTGCATTTCCCTTTGTGTGTTACATTGACAGAGTGGGTTCAGTCTGCACTTCTATGGGTATGTTACATTGACAGAGTGGGGTCAGTCTGCTCTCCTCTGGGTGTGCTACATTGACATGGTGGGGTCAGTCTGCTCTTCCCTGGGTGTGTTACATTGACAGAGTGGGGTCAGTCTGCTCTTCCCTGGGTGTGTTACATTGACAGAGTGGGGTCAGTCTGCTCTTCCCTGTGTGTGTTACATTGACAGAGTGGGGTCAGTCTGCTCTTCCCTGTGTGTGTTACATTTACAGAGTGGGGTCAGTCTGCTCTTCCCTGGGTGTGTTACTCTGACAGAGTGAGGTCAGACTGCTCTTCCCTGTGTGTGTTACATTTACAGAGTGGGGTCAGTCTGCTCTTCCTTGGATGTGTTACTTTGACAGAGTGAGGTCAGTCTGCTCTTCCCTGGGTGTGTTACTTTGACAGAGTGGGGTCAGTCTGCTCTTCCCTGTGTGTGTTACATTTACAGAATGGGGTCAGTCTGCTCTTCCCTGGGTGGGTTACATTGACAGAGTGGGGTCAGTCTGCAATTCCTTGGGTGTGTAACATTGACAGAGTGAGGTCATTCTGCTCTTCCCGGGGTGTGTTACATTGTCAGAGTGGGGTCAGTCTGCAATTCCTTGGGTGTGTAACAATGACAGAGTGGGGTCCGTCCGCTCTTCTATGGGTATGTTACATTGACAGAGTGGGGTCAGTCTGCTCTCCTCTGGGTGTGTTACATTGACAGGGTGCGGTCAGTCTGCTCTTCCCTGGGTGTTTTACATTGACAGAGTGGGGTCAGTCTGCTCTTCCCTGGGTGTGTTACATTGACAGAATGGAGTCAGTCTTCTCTTCTCTGGGTGTGTTACATTGACAGAGTGGTGTCAGTCTGCTCTTCCCTGGGTGTGTTACATTGACAGAGTGGGGTCAGTCTTCTCGAGGTGTGTTTCATTGACAGGGTGGGGTCAGTCTACTCTTCCCTGGCTGTGTTACATTGGCAGAGAGGAGTCAGTCTGCTCTTCCCTTGGTGTGTTACATTGACAGAGTGGGGTCAGTCTGCTCTTCCCTCGGTGTGTTACATTTACAGAGTGGGGTCAGTCAGCACTTTCTTTTGTATTTTAGATTGAGAGATTGGGGTCAGTCTGCTCTTGCTTGTTTGAGTTATTTTGCAGAGTTAGGTCAGTCTGCTCTTCCCTGGGCGTGTTACATTGACACAGAGGAGTCAGTCTGCTCTTCCCTGCGTGTGTTACATTGACAGAGTGCGGTCAGTCTGCTCTTCCCTGGGTGGGTTACATTGACAGGGTGGGGTCAATCTGCTCTTCCCTGTATTAGTTACATTAACAGAGTGGGGTCAGTCTGCTCTACCCTGGGTGTGTTACATTGACCGACTGGGGTCAGTCTGCTCTTCCCTGGAGGAGTTGCATTGACAGGTTGGGGTCAGTGTGCTCTTCCCTGGGTGTGTTACATTGACTGATTGGGTCAGTCTGCTCTTCCCTGGGAGTGTTTCATTGACAGAGTGGTGTCAGTCTGCTCTTCCCTGGGTGAGTTACATTGACAGAGTGTGGTCAGTCTGCTCTTCCCTGGGTGTGTTACATTGACAGACTGGTGTCAGTCTGCTCTTCCCTGGGTGGTTACTTTGACAGAGTGGGGTCAGTCTGCTCTTCCCTGCGTGTGTTACATTGAGAGAGTGGGTTCAGTCTTCTCTTCCCTGGGTGGTTACTTTGACAGAGTGGGGTCAGTCTGCTCTTCCCTGCGTGTGTTACATTTACAGAGTGGGGTCAGTCTGCTCTTCCTTGGTTGTGTTACATTGACAGATTGGGGTCAGTCTGCTCTTCCCTGGTGGGTTGCATTGACAGGGTGAGTTCAGTCAGCTCTTCCCTGGGTGTGTTGCATTGACAGAGTGTGGTCAGTCTGCACTTCCCTGGGTGTGTAACATTAACTGAGTGGGGTCAGTCTGCTCTTCCTTGTGTGTGTTACATTGACAGAGTGGGGTCAGTCCGCTCTTCTATGGGTGTGTTACATTGAAAGAGTGGGGTCATTTACCTCTTCCCTGGGTGTGTTACATTGACAGAGTGGGGTCAGTCGGCTCTTCTATGGGTATGTTGCATTGACAGAGTGGGGTCAGTCTGCTCTTCTCTGGGTGTGTTACATTGACAGGGTGGGGTCAGTCTGCTCTTCCCTGGGTGTTTTACATTGACAGGGTGGGGTCAGACTGCACTTTCTTTTGTATTTTACATTGAGAGATTGGGGTCAGTCTGCTCTTCCCTGGGTGTGTTACATTGAAGTGTGGGGTCAGTCTGCTCTTCCCTGGGTGTGTTACATTGACAGAATGGAGGCAGTCTTCTCTTCTCTGGGTGTGTTAGATTGACAGAGTGGGGTCAGTCTGATCTTCCCTGTGTGCGTTACATTGACAGAGTGGGGTCCGTCTGCTCTTCCCTGGGTGTGTTACATTGACAGAGTGGGGTCAGTCTTCTCTTCTCTGTGTTTCTTTCATTGACAGGGTGGGGTCAGTCTACTCCTCCCTGGGTGCGTTACATTGACAGAGTGGGGTCAGTCTGCTCTTCCCTGGGTGTGTTACATTGACAGATGGGTATCAGTCTGCTCTTCCCTGGGTGTGTTATATTGACAGGGTGGGGTCAGTCTGCTCTTCCCTGGGTGTGTTACATTGACAGAGTGTGGTCAGTCTCCTCTTCCCTGGGTGTGTTATATTGACAGGGTGGGGTCAGTCTGCTCTTCCCTGAGTGTGTTACATTGACTGAGTGGTGTCACTCTGCTCTTCCCTTGGTGAGTTACATTGTCAGATTGGGGTCAGTCTGCTCTTCCCTGGGTGAGTTACATTGACCGTGTGTGTCAATCTGCTCTTCCCTGGATTAGTTACATTAACAGAGTGGGGTCAGTCTGCTCTTCCCTAGGTGTGTTAAATTGACCGACTGGGGTCAGTCTGCTCTTCCCTGGAGGAGTTGCATTGACAGGTTGGGTTCAGTGTGCTCTTCCCTGGGTGTGTTACATTGACTGATTGGGTCAGTCTGCTCTTCCCTGGGAGTGTTTCATTGACAGAGTGGTGTCAGTCTGCTCTTCCCTGGGTCTGTTACATTGACAGACTGGTGTCAGTCTGCTGTTCCCTGGAGGAGTTACTTTGACAGGTTGGGGTCAGTCTGCTCTTCCCTGGGTGTGTTACATTGACTGATTGGGTCGGCCTGCTCTTCCCTGTGTGGTTACTTTGACAGAGTGGGGTCAGTCTGCTCTTCCCTGCGTGTGTTACATTTACAGAGTGGGGTCAGTCTGCTCTTCCCTGGGTCTTTACATTGACAGAGCGTGGTCAGTCTGCTCTTCCTTGGTTGTGTTACATTGACAGATTGGGGTCAGTCTGATCTTCCCTGGTGTGTTGCATTGACAGAGTGGGGTCAGTCTGCTCTTCCCTGTGTGGGTTACATTGACAGAGTAGGGTCAGTCTGCTCTTCCCTGGGTGTGTTACATTGACAGAGTGGGGTCAGTCTGTTCTTCCCTGGGTGTGTTACATTGACAGATTGGGGTCAGTCTGCTCTTGCCTGGGTGTGTTACATTGACAGAGTGGGGTCAGTCTGCACTTTCTTTTGTATTTTACATTGAGAGATTGGTGTCAGTCTGCTCTTGCTTGTGTGAGTTATTTTACAGAGTGAGGTCAGTCTGGTCTTCCCCGGGCGTGGTACATTGACAGAGTGGCGTCAGTGTGTTCTTCCCTGGGTGGGTTACATTGACTTAGTGGGGTCTGTCTGTTCTTCACTGGGTGTGTTACATTGACAGAGTGGGGTCAGTCTGCTCTTCCATGTGTGTGTTACATTGACAGAGTGGGGTCTGTCTGCTCTTCCCTGGGTGTGTTACATTGACAGAGTGGGGTCAGTCTGTTCTCCCCTGGGTGTGTGACATTGACTGAGTGGGGTCAGTCTGCAATTCCTTGCGTGTGTTACATTTACAGAGTGGGGTCAGTCTGCTCTTCCCGGGGTGTGTTACTTTGACAGAATGGGGTCAGTCTGGTCTTCCCTGCGTGTGTTACATTGACAGAGTGAGGTCAGTCTGCTCTTCCCGGGGTGTGTTACATTGACTGAGTGGGGTCAGTCTGCTCTTCCCTGTGTGTGTTACATTTACAGAATGGGGTCAGTCTGCTCTTCCCTGGGTGGGTTACATTGACAGAGTGGGGTCAGTCTGCAATTCCTTGGGTGTGTAACATTGACAGAGTGAGGTCATTCTGCTCTTCCCGGGGTGTGTTACATTGTCAGAGTGGGGTCAGTCTGCAATTCCTTGGGTGTGTAACAATGACAGAGTGGGGTCCGTCCGCTCTTCTATGGGTATGTTACATTGACAGAGTGGGGTCAGTCTGCTCTCCTCTGGGTGTGTTACATTGACAGGGTGCGGTCAGTCTGCTCTTCCCTGGGTGTTTTACATTGACAGAGTGGGGTCAGTCTGCTCTTCCCTGGGTGTGTTACATTGACAGAATGGAGTCAGTCTTCTCTTCTCTGGGTGTGTTACATTGACAGAGTGGTGTCAG
The DNA here is from genome assembly GCF_047496795.1 of Chiloscyllium punctatum. Taxonomy (NCBI): domain Eukaryota; kingdom Metazoa; phylum Chordata; class Chondrichthyes; order Orectolobiformes; family Hemiscylliidae; genus Chiloscyllium; species Chiloscyllium punctatum. The sequence continues at coordinate 78,084,919 of NC_092768.1, forward strand.
TCTGCTCTTCCCTGGGTGTGTTACATTGACAGAGTGGGGTCAGTCTTCTCGAGGTGTGTTTCATTGACAGGGTGGGGTCAGTCTACTCTTCCCTGGCTGTGTTACATTGGCAGAGAGGAGTCAGTCTGCTCTTCCCTTGGTGTGTTACATTGACAGAGTGGGGTCAGTCTGCTCTTCCCTCGGTGTGTTACATTTACAGAGTGGGGTCAGTCAGCACTTTCTTTTGTATTTTAGATTGAGAGATTGGGGTCAGTCTGCTCTTGCTTGTTTGAGTTATTTTGCAGAGTTAGGTCAGTCTGCTCTTCCCTGGGCGTGTTACATTGACACAGAGGAGTCAGTCTGCTCTTCCCTGCGTGTGTTACATTGACAGAGTGCGGTCAGTCTGCTCTTCCCTGGGTGGGTTACATTGACAGGGTGGGGTCAATCTGCTCTTCCCTGTATTAGTTACATTAACAGAGTGGGGTCAGTCTGCTCTACCCTGGGTGTGTTACATTGACCGACTGGGGTCAGTCTGCTCTTCCCTGGAGGAGTTGCATTGACAGGTTGGGGTCAGTGTACTCTTCCCTGGGTGTGTTACATTGACTGATTGGGTCAGTCTGCTCTTCCCTGGGAGTGTTTCATTGACAGAGTGGTGTCAGTCTGCTCTTCCCTGGGTGAGTTACATTGACAGAGTGTGGTCAGTCTGCTCTTCCCTGGGTGTGTTACATTGACAGACTGGTGTCAGTCTGCTCTTCCCTGGGTGGTTACTTTGACAGAGTGGGGTCAGTCTGCTCTTCCCTGCGTGTGTTACATTGAGAGAGTGGGTTCAGTCTTCTCTTCCCTGGGTGGTTACTTTGACAGAGTGGGGTCAGTCTGCTCTTCCCTGCGTGTGTTACATTTACAGAGTGGGGTCAGTCTGCTCTTCCTTGGTTGTGTTACATTGACAGATTGGGGTCAGTCTGCTCTTCCCTGGTGGGTTGCATTGACAGGGTGAGTTCAGTCAGCTCTTCCCTGGGTGTGTTGCATTGACAGAGTGTGGTCAGTCTGCACTTCCCTGGGTGTGTAACATTAACTGAGTGGGGTCAGTCTGCTCTTCCTTGTGTGTGTTACATTGACAGAGTGGGGTCAGTCCGCTCTTCTATGGGTGTGTTACATTGAAAGAGTGGGGTCATTTACCTCTTCCCTGGGTGTGTTACATTGACAGAGTGGGGTCAGTCGGCTCTTCTATGGGTATGTTGCATTGACAGAGTGGGGTCAGTCTGCTCTTCTCTGGGTGTGTTACATTGACAGGGTGGGGTCAGTCTGCTCTTCCCTGGGTGTTTTACATTGACAGGGTGGGGTCAGACTGCACTTTCTTTTGTATTTTACATTGAGAGATTGGGGTCAGTCTGCTCTTCCCTGGGTGTGTTACATTGAAGGGTGGGGTCAGTCTGCTCTTCCCTGGGTGTGTTACATTGACAGAATGGAGGCAGTCTTCTCTTCTCTGGGTGTGTTAGATTGACAGAGTGGGGTCAGTCTGATCTTCCCTGTGTGCGTTACATTGACAGAGTGGGGTCCGTCTGCTCTTCCCTGGGTGTGTTACATTGACAGAGTGGGGTCAGTCTTCTCTTCTCTGTGTTTCTTTCATTGACAGGGTGGGGTCAGTCTACTCCTCCCTGGGTGCGTTACATTGACAGAGTGGGGTCAGTCTGCTCTTCCCTGGGTGTGTTACATTGACAGACGGGTATCAGTCTGCTCTTCCCTGGGTGTGTTATATTGACAGGGTGGGGTCAGTCTGCTCTTCCCTGGGTGTGTTACATTGACAGAGTGTGGTCAGTCTCCTCTTCCCTGGGTGTGTTATATTGACAGGGTGGGGTCAGTCTGCTCTTCCCTGAGTGTGTTACATTGACTGAGTGGTGTCACTCTGCTCTTCCCTTGGTGAGTTACATTGTCAGATTGGGGTCAGTCTGCTCTTCCCTGGGTGAGTTACATTGACCGTGTGTGTCAATCTGCTCTTCCCTGGATTAGTTACATTAACAGAGTGGGGTCAGTCTGCTCTTCCCTAGGTGTGTTAAATTGACCGACTGGGGTCAGTCTGCTCTTCCCTGGAGGAGTTGCATTGACAGGTTGGGTTCAGTGTGCTCTTCCCTGGGTGTGTTACATTGACTGATTGGGTCAGTCTGCTCTTCCCTGGGAGTGTTTCATTGACAGAGTGGTGTCAGTCTGCTCTTCCCTGGGTCTGTTACATTGACAGACTGGTGTCAGTCTGCTGTTCCCTGGAGGAGTTACTTTGACAGGTTGGGGTCAGTCTGCTCTTCCCTGGGTGTGTTACATTGACTGATTGGGTCGGCCTGCTCTTCCCTGTGTGGTTACTTTGACAGAGTGGGGTCAGTCTGCTCTTCCCTGCGTGTGTTACATTTACAGAGTGGGGTCAGTCTGCTCTTCCCTGGGTCTTTACATTGACAGAGCGTGGTCAGTCTGCTCTTCCTTGGTTGTGTTACATTGACAGATTGGGGTCAGTCTGATCTTCCCTGGTGTGTTGCATTGACAGAGTGGGGTCAGTCTGCTCTTCCCTGTGTGGGTTACATTGACAGAGTAGGGTCAGTCTGCTCTTCCCTGGGTGTGTTACATTGACAGAGTGGGGTCAGTCTGTTCTTCCCTGGGTGTGTTACATTGACAGATTGGGGTCAGTCTGCTCTTGTCTGGGTGTGTTACATTGACAGAGTGGGGTCAGTCTGCACTTTCTTTTGTATTTTACATTGAGAGATTGGTGTCAGTCTGCTCTTGCTTGTGTGAGTTATTTTACAGAGTGAGGTCAGTCTGGTCTTCCCCGGGCGTGGTACATTGACAGAGTGGCGTCAGTGTGTTCTTCCCTGGGTGGGTTACATTGACTTAGTGGGGTCTGTCTGTTCTTCACTGGGTGTGTTACATTGACAGAGTGGGGTCAGTCTGCTCTTCCCTGGGTGTGTTACATTGACAGAGAGGGGTCAGTCTGCTCTTCCATGTGTGTGTTACATTGACAGAGTGGGGTCTGTCTGCTCTTCCCTGGGTGTGTTACATTGACAGAGTGGGGTCAGTCTGTTCTCCCCTGGGTGTGTGACATTGACTGAGTGGGGTCAGTCTGCAATTCCTTGCGTGTGTTACATTTACAGAGTGGGGTCAGTCTGCTCTTCCCGGGGTGTGTTACTTTGACAGAATGGGGTCAGTCTGGTCTTCCCTGCGTGTGTTACATTGACAGAGTGAGGTCAGTCTGCTCTTCCCGGGGTGTGTTACATTGACTGAGTGGGGTCAGTCTGCAATTCCTTGCGTGTGTTACATTTACAGAGTGGGGTCAGTCTGCTCTTCCCGGGGTGTTTTACACTGACAGAGTGAGGTCAGTCGGCTCTTGCCGGGGTGTGTAACATTGACAGAGTGGGGTCAGTCTGCAATTCCTTGGGTGTGTAACATTGACAGAGTGGGGTCAGTCTGCTCTTCCCTGTGTGTGTTACATTGACAGAGTGAGGTCCGTCAGCTCTTCCCTGGGTGTGTTACGTTGACAGACTAGTGTCAGTCTGTACTTCCCTGGAGGAGTTACATTGACAGGTTGGGGTCAGTCTGCTCTTCCCTGGGTGGGTTACATTGACAGAGTGGGGTCAGTCTGCTCTTCCCTGGGTGTGTTACATTGACAGAGTGAGGTCAGTCTGCTTTTCCCGTGGTGTGTTACATTGACAGAGTGGGGTCAGTCTGCTATTCCCTGGGTGTGTTACATTGTCAGAGTGGGGCAGTCTGCACTTCGCTATGTGTGTTACATTGACAGAGTGGGGTCAGTCTGCTCTTCTCTGGGATTGTTACATTGACAGAGTGGGGTCAGTCTTCTCTTCTCTGGGTGGGTTACATTGACAGGGAGGGGTCAGTCTGCTCTTCCCTGGGTGTGTTATATTGACAGAGTGGGGTCAGTCTGCTCTTCTCTGGTTCTGTTACATTGACAGGGTGGGGTCAGTCTGCTCTTCCCTGGGTGTGTTACATTGACAGAGAGGAGTCAGTCTGCTCTTCCCTTGGTGTGTTACATTGACAGAGTGGGGTCAGTCTGCTCTTCCCTGGGTGGGTTATATTGACAGAGTGGGGTCAGTCTGCTCTTCCCTGGGTGTGTTACATTGACAGAGTGGGGTCAGTCTGGTCTTCCCTGGGTGTGTTACATTGACAAGGTGGGGTCAGTCTGCTCTTCCCTGGAGGAGTTACATTGACAGAGTGGGGTCAGTCTGCTCTTCCCTGGGTGTGTTACATTGACTGATTGGGTCAGTCTGCACTTCCCTGGGAGTGTTTCATTGACAGAGTGGGGTCAGTCTGCTCTTCCCTGGGTGAGTTACATTGACAGAGTTGTGTCAGTCTGCTCTTCCCTGGGTGAGTTACATTGACAGAGTGGGGTCAGTCTGCTCTTCCCTGGGTGTGTTACATTGACAGAGTGAGGTCAGTCTGCTCTTCCCTGGGTGTGTTACATTGACAGACTGGTGTCAGTCTGCTCTTCCCTGGAGGAGTTACATTGACAGGTTGGGGTCAGTCTGCTCTTCCCTGGGTGGGTTACATTGACAGATTGGGGTCAGTCTGCTCTTCCCTGGGTGTGTTACATTGACAGAGTGAGGTCAGTCTGCTATTCCCGAGGTGTGTAACATTGACAGAGTGGGGTCAGTCTGCACTTCCCTGGGTGTGTTACATTAACTGAGTGGGGTCAGTCTGCTCTTCCCTGTGTGTGTTGCATCGACAGAGTGAGGTCAGTCTGCTCTTCCCTGGGTGGGTTACATTGACAGAGTCGGGTCAGTCTGCTCTTCCCTGGAGGTGTTTCATTGACAGAGTGGCGTCAGTCTGCTCTTCCCTGGGTGTGTTACATTGACAGAGTGGGGTCAGTCTGCTCTTCCCTGATTGTGTTACATTGACAGGGTGGGGTCAGTCTGCTCTTCCCTGGGTGTGTTACATTGACAGAGTGGGGTCAGTCTGCTCTTCCCGGGGTGTGTTACTTTGACAGAATGGGGTCAATCTGCACTTCCCTGTGTGTGTAACATTTAGAGTGAGGTCAGTCTGATCTTCCATGTGTGCGTTACATTGACAGAGTGTGGTCAGTCTGCACTTCCCTTTGTGTGTTACATTGACAGAGTAGGGTCAGTCTGTTCTTCACTGGGTGTGTTACATTGACAGAGTGGGGTCAGTCTGCTCTTCTCTGGGTGTGTTACATTGACAGAGTGGGGTCAGTCTGTTCTTCCCTGGGTGTGTTACATTGACAGATTGGGGTCAGTCTGCTCTTGCCTGGGTGTGTTACATTGATATTCTGGTGTCAGTCTGTTCTTCCCTGGATGAGTTACTTTGACAGTGTGGGGTCAGTCTGCTCTTCCCTGGGCGGGTTACATTGACTGATTGGGTCAGTCTGCTCTTCCCTGGGTGTGTTTCATTCACAGAGTGGGGTCAGTCTGCTCTTCCCTGGGTGTGTTACGTTGACAGAGTTGGGTCAGACTGCACTTTCTTATGTATTTTACATTGAGAGATTGGGGTCAGTCTGCTCTTGCGTGTGTGAGATATTTTGCAGAGTGAGGTCAGTCTGCTCTTCCCCGGGCGTGTTACATTGACAGAATGGCGTCAGTGTGTTCTTCCCCGGGTGGGTTACATTGACTTAGTGGGGTCAGTCTGTTCTTCCCTGGGTGTGTTACATTGACAGAGAGGGGTCAGTCTGCTCTTCCCTGGGTGTGTTACATTGAGAGAGTGGGTTCAGTCTGCTCTTCCCTGGGTGTGTTACATTGACAGAGTGGGGTCAGTCTGCTCTTCCCTGCGTGTGTTACATTGACAGAGTGGGCTCAGTCTGCTCTTCCCTCGGTGTGTTACATTTACAGAGTGGGGTCAGTCTGCTCTTCCCTGGGTGTGTTACTTTGACAGAGTGAGGTCAGTCTGCTCTTCCCTGTGTGTGTTACATTTACAGAGTGGGGTCAGTCTGCTCTTCCCTGGGTGTGTTACTTTGACAGAGTGGGGTCAGTCTGCAATTCCTTGGGTGTGTTACATTGACAGAATGTGGTCAGTCTGCTCTTCCCTGGGTGTGTTACATTGACAGAGTGAGGTCATTCTGCTCTTCCCGGGGTGTGTTACATTGACAGAGTGGGGTCAGTCTGCAATTCCTTGGGTGTGTAACATTGACAGAGTGTGGTCAGTCTGCTCTTCCCTGGGTGTGTTACATTGACAGAGTGAGGTCATTCTGCTCTTCCCGGGGTGTGTTACATTGACAGAGTGGGGTCAGTCTGCAATTCCTTGGGTGTGTTACATTGAAAGAGTGGGGTCATTTAGCTCTTCCCTGGGTGTGTTACATTGTGAGAGTGCGACAGTCTGCATTTCCCTTTGTGTGTTACATTGACAGAGTGGGGTCAGTCTGCACTTCTATGGGTATGTTACATTGACTGAGTGGGGTCAGTCTGCTCTCGTCTGGGTGTGCTACATTGACATGGTGGGGTCAGTCTGCTCTTCCCTGCGTGTTTGACATTGACAGAGTGGGGTCAGACTGCTCTTCCCTGGGTGTGTTACATTGACAGAGTGGGGTCAGTCTGCAATTCCTTGGGTGTGTTACATTGAAAGAGTGGGGTCATTTAGCTCTTCCCTGGGTGTGTTACATTGTGAGAGTGGGACAGTCTGCATTTCCCTTTGTGTGTTACATTGACAGAGTGGGTTCAGTCTGCACTTCTATGGGTATGTTACATTGACAGAGTGGGGTCAGTCTGCTCTCCTCTGGGTGTGCTACATTGACATGGTGGGGTCAGTCTGCTCTTCCCTGGGTGTGTTACATTGACAGAGTGGGGTCAGTCTGCTCTTCCCTGGGTGTGTTACATTGACAGAGTGGGGTCAGTCTGCTCTTCCCTGTGTGTGTTACATTGACAGAGTGGGGTCAGTCTGCTCTTCCCTGTGTGTGTTACATTTACAGAGTGGGGTCAGTCTGCTCTTCCCTGGGTGTGTTACTCTGACAGAGTGAGGTCAGACTGCTCTTCCCTGTGTGTGTTACATTTACAGAGTGGGGTCAGTCTGCTCTTCCTTGGATGTGTTACTTTTACAGAGTGAGGTCAGTCTGCTCTTCCCTGGGTGTGTTACTTTGACAGAGTGGGGTCAGTCTGCTCTTCCCTGTGTGTGTTACATTTACAGAATGGGGTCAGTCTGCTCTTCCCTGGGTGGGTTACATTGACAGAGTGGGGTCAGTCTGCAATTCCTTGGGTGTGTAACATTGACAGAGTGAGGTCATTCTGCTCTTCCCGGGGTGTGTTACATTGTCAGAGTGGGGTCAGTCTGCAATTCCTTGGGTGTGTAACAATGACAGAGTGGGGTCCGTCCGCTCTTCTATGGGTATGTTACATTGACAGAGTGGGGTCAGTCTGCTCTCCTCTGGGTGTGTTACATTGACAGGGTGCGGTCAGTCTGCTCTTCCCTGGGTGTTTTACATTGACAGAGTGGGGTCAGTCTGCTCTTCCCTGGGTGTGTTACATTGACAGAATGGAGTCAGTCTTCTCTTCTCTGGGTGTGTTACATTGACAGAGTGGTGTCAGTCTGCTCTTCCCTGGGTGTGTTACATTGACAGAGTGGGGTCAGTCTTCTCGAGGTGTGTTTCATTGACAGGGTGGGGTCAGTCTACTCTTCCCTGGCTGTGTTACATTGACAGAGAGGAGTCAGTCTGCTCTTCCCTTGGTGTGTTACATTGACAGAGTGGGGTCAGTCTGCTCTTCCCTCGGTGTGTTACATTTACAGAGTGGGGTCAGTCAGCACTTTCTTTTGTATTTTAGATTGAGAGATTGGGGTCAGTCTGCTCTTGCTTGTTTGAGTTATTTTGCAGAGTTAGGTCAGTCTGCTCTTCCCTGGGCGTGTTACATTGACACAGAGGAGTCAGTCTGCTCTTCCCTGCGTGTGTTACATTGACAGAGTGCGGTCAGTCTGCTCTTCCCTGGAGGAGTTGCATTGACAGGTTGGGGTCAGTGGACTCTTCCCTGGGTGTGTTACATTGACTGATTGGGTCAGTCTGCTCTTCCCTGGGAGTGTTTCATTGACAGAGTGGTGTCAGTCTGCTCTTCCCTGGGTGAGTTACATTGACAGAGTGTGGTCAGTCTGCTCTTCCCTGGGTGTGTTACATTGACAGCCTGGTGTCAGTCTGCTCTTCCCTGGGTGGTTACTTTGACAGAGTGGGGTCAGTCTGCTCTTCCCTGCGTGTGTTACATTGAGAGAGTGGGTTCAGTCTTCTCTTCCCTGGGTGGTTACTTTGACAGAGTGGGGTCAGTCTGCTCTTCCCTGCGTGTGTTACATTTACAGAGTGGGGTCAGTCTGCTCTTCCCTGGGTCTTTACATTGACAGAGCGTGGTCAGTCTGCTCTTCCTTGGTTGTGTTACATTGACAGATTGGGGTCAGTCTGCTCTTCCCTGGTGGGTTGCATTGACAGGGTGAGTTCAGTCAGCTCTTCCCTGGGTGTGTTGCATTGACAGAGTGTGGTCAGTCTGCACTTCCCTGGGTGTGTAACATTAACTGAGTGGGGTCAGTCTGCTCTTCCTTGTGTGTGTTACATTGACAGAGTGGGGTCAGTCCGCTCTTCTATGGGTGTGTTACATTGAAAGAGTGGGGTCATTTACCTCTTCCCTGGGTGTGTTACATTGACAGAGTGGGGTCAGTCGGCTCTTCTATGGGTATGTTGCATTGACAGAGTGGGGTCAGTCTGCTCTTCTCTGGGTGTGTTACATTGACAGGGTGGGGTCAGTCTGCTCTTCCCTGGGTGTTTTACATTGACAGGGTGGGGTCAGACTGCACTTTCTTTTGTATTTTACATTGAGAGATTGGGGTCAGTCTGCTCTTGCTTGTGTGAGTTATTTTGCTGAGTGAGGTCAGTCTGCTCTTCCCTGGGTGTGTTACATTGACAGAGTGGGGTCAGTCTGCTCTTCCCTGGGCGTGTTACATTGACAGAGTGGCGTCAGTGTGTTCTTCCCTGGGTGGGTTACATTGACTTAGTGGGTTCAGTCTGTTCTTCCCTGGGTGTGTTACCTTGACAGAGAGGGGTCAGTCTGCTCTTCCATGTGTGTGTTACATTGACAGAGTGGGGTCTGTCTGCTCTTCCCTGGGTGTGTTACATTGACAGAGTGGGGTCAGTCTGTTCTTCCCTGGGTGTGTTACATTGAGAGAGTGGGTTCAGTCTGCTCTTCCCGGGGTGTGTTACATTGACAGAGTGGGGTCAGTCTGCTCTTCCCTGGGTGTGTTACATTTACAGAGTGGGGTCAGTCTGCTCTTCCCTGGGTGTGTTACTTTTACAGAGTGGGGTCAGTCTGCTCTTCCCTGCGTGTGTTACATTGACAGAGTGAGGTCAGTCTGCTCTTCCCGGGGTGTGTTACATTGACAGAGTGGGGTCAGTCTGCAATTCCTTGGGTGTGTTACATTGACAGAGTGGGGTCAGTTTGCTCTTCCCTGTATTAGTTACATTAACAGAGTGGGGTCAGTCTGCTCTACCCTGGGTGTGTTACATTGACCGACTGGGGTCAGTCTGCTCTTCCCTGGAGGAGTTGCATTGACAGGTTGGGGTCAGTGTACTCTTCCCTGGGTGTGTTACATTGACTGATTGGGTCAGTCTGCCCTTCCCTGGGAGTGTTTCATTGACAGAGTGGTGTCAGTCTGCTCTTCCCTGGGTGAGTTACATTGACAGAGTGTGGTCAGTCTGCTCTTCCCTGGGTGTGTTACATTGACAGACTGGTGTCAGTCTGCTCTTCCCTGGGTGGTTACTTTGACAGAGTGGGGTCAGTCTGCTCTTCCCTGCGTGTGTTACATTGAGAGAGTGGGTTCAGTCTTCTCTTCCCTGGGTGGTTACTTTGACAGAGTGGGGTCAGTCTGCTGTTCCCTGCGTGTGTTACATTTACAGAGTGGGGTCAGTCTGCTCTTCCCTGGGCCTTTACATTGACAGAGCGTGGTCAGTCTGCTCTTCCTTGGTTGTGTTACATTGACAGATTGAGGTCAGTCTGCTCTTCCCTGGTGGGTTGCATTGACAGGGTGAGTTCAGTCAGCTCTTCCCTGGGTGTGTTGCATTGACAGAGTGTGGTCAGTCTGCACTTCCCTGGGTGTGTAACATTAACTGAGTGGGGTCAGTCTGCTCTTCCTTGTGTGTGTTACATTGACAGAGTGGGGTCAGTCGGCTCTTCTATGGGTGTGTTACATTGAAAGAGTGGGGTCATTTAGCTCTTCCCGGGGTGTGTTACATTGACAGAGTGGGGTCAGTCGGCTCTTCTATGGGTATGTTGCATTGACAGAGTGGGGTCAGTCTGCTCTTCTCTGGGTGTGTTACATTGACAGGGTGGGGTCAGACTGCACTTTCTTTTGTATTTTACATTGAGAGATTGGGGTCAGTCTGCTCTTGCTTGTGTGAGTTATTTTGCTGAGTGAGGTCAGTCTGCTCTTCCCTGGGTGTGTTACATTGACAGAGTGGGGTCAGTCTGCTCTTCCCTGGGCGTGTTACATTGACAGAGTGGCGTCAGTGTGTTCTTCCCTGGGTGGGTTACATTGACTTAGTGGGGTCAGTCTGTTCTTCCCTGAGTGTGTTACCTTGACAGAGAGGGGTCAGTCTGCTCTTCCATGTGTGTGTTACATTGACAGAGTGGGGTCAGTCTGCTCTTCCCTGGGTGTGTTACATTGACAGAGTGGGGTCAGTCTGTTCTTCCCTGGGTGTGTTACATTGAGAGAGTGGGTTCAGTCTGCTCTTCCCGGGGTGTGTTACATTGACAGAGTCGGGTCAGTCTGCTCTTCCCTGCGTGTGTTACATTTACAGAGTGGGGTCAGTCTGCTCTTCCCTGGGTGTGTTACTTTTACAGAGTGGGGTCAGTCTGCTCTTCCCTGCGTGTGTTACATTGACAGAGTGAGGTCAGTCTGCTCTTCCCGGGGTGTGTTACATTGACAGAGCGGGGTCAGTCTGCAATTCCTTGGGTGTGCTACATTGACAGAGTGGGGTCAGTCTGCTCTTCCCTGGGTGTGTTACATTGACAGAGTGAGGTCAGTCTGCTCTTCCCGGGGTGTGTTACATTGACAGAGTGGGGTCAGTCTGCAATTCCTTGGGTGTTTTACATTGACAGAGTGGGGTCAGTCCGCTCTTCTATGGGTGTGTTACATTGAAAGAGTGGGGTCATTTAGCTCTTCCCTGGGTGTGTTACATTGTGAGAGTGGGACAGTCTGCATTTCCCTTTGTATGTTACATTGACAGAGTGGTGTCAGTCTGCTCTTCTATGGGTATGTTACATTGACAGAGTGGGGTCAGTCTGCTCTTCTCTGGGTGTGTTACATTGTCAGAGTGGAGTCAGTCTGCTCTTCCCTGGGTGTTTTACATTGACAGAGTGGGGTTAGTCTGCTCTTCCCTGGGTGTGTTACATTGACAGAATGGAGTCAGTCTTCTCTTCCCTGGGTGTGTTACATTGACAGAGTGGGGTCAGTCTGCTCTTCCCTGGGTGTGTTACATTGACAGAGTGGGGTCAGACTTCTCTTCTCTGGGTGTGTTTCATTTACAGGGTGGGGTCAGTCTACTCTTCCCTGGGTGTGTTACATTGACAGAGAGGAGTCAGTCTGCTCTTCCCTGGGTGTGTTACATTGACAGAGTGGGGGCAGTCTTCTCTTCTCTGGGTGTGTTTCATTGACAGGGTGGGGTCAGTCTACTCTTCCCTTGGTGTGTTACATTGACAGAGTGGGGTCAGTCTGCTCTTCCCTGGGTGTGTTACATTGACTGAGTGGGGTCAGTCTGCTCTTCCCTGCGTGTCTTACATTGACAGAGAGGGGTCAGTCTGCTCTTCCCTTTGTGTGTTACATTGACAGAGTGCGGTCAGTCTGCTCTTCCCTGGGTGGGTTACATTGACAGGGTGGGGTCAATCTGCTCTTCCCTGGATTAATTACATTAACAGAGTGGGGTCAGTCTGCTCTTCCCTGGGTGTGTTACATTGACCGACTGGGGTCAGTCTGCTCTTCCCTGGAGGAGTTGCATTTACAGGTTAGGATCAGTGTACTCTTCCCTGGGAGTGTTTCATTGACAGAGTGGTGTCAGTCTGCTCTTCCCTGGGTGAGTTACATTGTCAGATTGTGGTCAGTCTGCTCTTCCCTGGGTGTGTTACATTGACAGACTGGTGTCAGTCTGCTCTTCCCTGGGTGGTTACTTTGACAGCGGGGTTCAGTCTGCTCTTCCCTGGGTCTTTACATTGACAGAGCGTTGTCAGTCTGCTCTTCCTTGGTTGTGTTACATTGACAGATTGAGGTCAGTCTGCTCTTCCCTGGTGGGTTGCATTGACAGGGTGGGTTCAGTCTGCTCTTTCCTGTGTGGGTTACATTGACAGAGTAGGGTCAGTCTGTTCTTCCCTGGGTGTATTACATTGACAGAGTGGGGTCAGTCTGCTCTTCCCTGGGTGTGTTACATTGACAGAGTGGGGTCAGTCTGTTCTTCCCTGGGTGTGTTATATTGACAGATTGGGGTCAGTCTGCACTTTCTTTTGTATTTTACATTGAGAGATTGGAGTCAGTCTGCTCTTGCATGTGTGAGTTATTTTGCAGAGTGAGGTCTGTCTGCTCTTCCCGGGGTGTGTTACTTTGATAGAGTGGGGTCAGTCTGCTCTTCCCTGCGTGTGTTAAATTGACAGAGTGAGGTCAGTCTGCTCTTCCCGGGGTGTGTTACATTGACTGAGCGGGGTCAGTGTGCAATTCCTTGGGTGTGTTACATTGACAGAGTGGGGTCAGTCTGCTCTTCTTTGGGTGTTTTACATTGAGAGAGTGAGATCAGTCTGCTCTTCCCGGGGTGTGATACATTGACAGAGTGGGGTCAGTCTGCAATTCCTTGGGTGTGTTACATTGACAGAGTGGGGTCAGTCTGCTCTTCCCTGTGTGTGTTACATTGATAGAGAGAGGTCAGTCAGCTCTTCCCTGGGTGGGTTACATTGACAGAGTGGGGTCAGTCTGCTCTTTCCAGGGTGTGTTACATGGACAGATTGGGGTCAGTCTGCTCTTCCCTTGGTGTGTTACATTGACAGAGTGGGGTCAGTCTGCTCTTCCCTGGGTGTGTTACATTGACAGACGGGTGTCAGTCTGCTCTTCCCTGGGTGTGTTACATGACAGAGTGGGGTCAGTCTACTCTTCCCTGGGTGTGTTACATTGACAGAGTTGGGTCAGTCTGCTCTTCCCTGGGTGTGTTACATTGACAGACGGGTGTCAGTCTGCTCTTCCCTGGGTGTGTTACATGACAGAGTGGGGTCAGTCTACTCTTCCCTGGGTGTGTTACATTGTGAGAGTGGGGCAGTCTGCATTTCCCTTTGTGTGTTACATTGACAGAGTGGGGTCAGTCTGCTCTTCTTTGGGTATGTTACATTGACAGAGTGAGGTCAGTCTGCTCTTATCTGGGTGTGTTACATTGACAGGGTGGGGTCAGTCTGCTCTTCCATGGATGTTTTACATTGACAGAGTGGGGTCAGTCTGCTCTTCCCTGGGTGTGTTACATTGACAGAATGGAGTTAGTCTGTTCTTCCCTGGAGGAGTTACATTGACAGATTGGGGTCAGTCTGCTCTTCCCTGGGTGTGTTACCTTGACAGAGAGGGGTCAGTCTGCTCTTCCATGAGTGCGTTACATTGACAGAGTGGGGTCTGTCTGCTCTTCCCTGGGTGTGTTACATTGACAGAGTGGGGTCAGTCTGTTATACCCTGGGTGTGTTACATTGAGAGAGTGGGTTCAGTCTGCTCTTCCCTGGGTGTGTTACATTGACAGATTGGGGTCAGTCTGCTCTTCCCTGTGTATGTTACATTGACAGAGTGAGGTCAGTCTGCTCTTCCCGGGGTGTGTTACATTGACTGAGTGGGGTCAGTCTGCAATTCCTTGGGTGTGTTACATTGACAGAGTGGTGTCAGTCTGCTCTTCCCTGGGTGTTTTACATTGACAGAGTGAGGTCAGTCTGCTCTTCCCGGGGTGTGTTACATTGACAGAGTGGGGTCAGTCTGCAATTCCTTTGGTGTGTTACATTGACAGAGTGGGGTCAGTCTGCTCTTCCCTGGGTGTGTTACATTGACACCGTGAGGTCAGTCAGCTCTTCCCTGGGTGTGTTACATTGACAGACTGGTGTCAGTCTGTTCTTCCCTGGAGGAGTTACATTGACAGAGTGGGGTCAGTCTGCTCTTCCCTGGGTGGGTTACATTGACAGAGTGGGGTCAGTCTGCTCTTCCCTGGGTGTTTTACATTGACAGGGTGGGGTCAGACTGCACTTCCTTTTGTATTTTACATTGAGAGATTGGGGTCAGTCTGCTCTTGCTTGTGTGAGTTATTTTGCTGAGTGAGGTCAGTCTGCTCTTCCCTGGGCGTGTTACATTCACAGAGTGGCGTCAGTGTGTTCTTCCCTGGGTGGGTTACATTGACTTAGTGGGGTCAGTCTGTTCTTCCCTGGGTGTGTTACCTTGACAGAGTGGCGTCTGTCTGCTCTTCCCTGGGTGTGTTACATTGACAGAGTGGGGTCAGTCTGTTCTTCCCTGGGTGTGTTACATTGAGAGCGTGGGTTCAGTCTGCTCTTCCCGGGGTGTGTTACATTGACAGAGTGGGGTCAGTCTGCTCTTCCCTGCGTGTGTTACATTTACAGAGTGGGGTCAGTCTGCTCTTCCCTGGGTGTGTTACTTTGATAGAGTGGGGTCAGTCTGCTCTTCCCTGCGTGTGTTACATTGACAGAGTGGGGTCAGTCTGCTCTTCCCTGGGTGTGTTACATTTACAGAGTGAGGTCAGTCTGCTCTTCCCGGGTTGTGTTACATTGACAGAGTGGGGTCAGTCTGCTCTTCCCTGCGTGTGTTACATTTACAGAGTGGGGTCAGTCTGCTCTTCCCTGGGTGTGTTACTTTGATAGAGTGGGGTCAGTCTGCTCTTCCCTGCGTGTGTTACATTTACAGAGTGGGGTCAGTCTGCTCTTCCCTGGGTGTGTTACTTTGATAGAGTGGGGTCCGTCTGCTCTACCCTGCGTGTGTTACATTGACAGAGTGAGGTCAGCCTGCTCTTCCCTGGGTGTGTTACATTGACAGAGTGGGGTCAGTCTGCTCTTCCCTGGGTGTGTTACTTTGATAGAGTGGGGTCCGTCTGCTCTTCCCTGCGTGTGTTACATTTACAGAGTGGGGTCAGTCTGCTCTTCCCTGGGTGTGTTACTTTGATAGAGTGGGGTCAGTCTGCTCTTCCCTGCGTGTGTTACATTGACAGAGTGGGGTCAGTCTTCTCTTCTTTGGGTGTGTTACATTGACAGAGTGGGGTCAGTCTGCTCTTCTTTGGGTATGTTACATTGACAGAGTGAGGTCAGTCTGCTCTTATCTGGGTGTGTTACATTGACAGGGTGGGGTCAGTCTGCTCTTCCATGGATGTTTTACATTGACAGAGTGGGGTCAGTCTGCTCTTCCCTGGGTGTGTTACATTGACAGAATGGAGTTAGTCTGTTCTTCCCTGGAGGAGTTACATTGACAGATTGGGGTCAGTCTGCTCTTCCCTGGGTGTGTTACCTTGACAGAGAGGGGTCAGTCTGCTCTTCCATGAGTGCGTTACATTGACAGAGTGGGGTCTGTCTGCTCTTCCCTGGGTGTGTTACATTGACAGAGTGGGGTCAGTCTGTTATACCCTGGGTGTGTTACATTGAGAGAGTGGGTTCAGTCTGCTCTTCCCTGGGTGTGTTACATTGACAGATTGGGGTCAGTCTGCTCTTCCCTGTGTATGTTACATTGACAGAGTGAGGTCAGTCTGCTCTTCCCGGGGTGTGTTACATTGACTGAGTGGGGTCAGTCTGCAATTCCTTGGGTGTGTTACATTGACAGAGTGGTGTCAGTCTGCTCTTCCCTGGGTGTTTTACATTGACAGAGTGAGGTCAGTCTGCTCTTCCCGGGGTGTGTTACATTGACAGAGTGGGGTCAGTCTGCAATTCCTTTGGTGTGTTACATTGACAGAGTGGGGTCAGTCTGCTCTTCCCTGGGTGTGTTACATTGACACCGTGAGGTCAGTCAGCTCTTCCCTGGGTGTGTTACATTGACAGACTGGTGTCAGTCTGTTCTTCCCTGGAGGAGTTACATTGACAGAGTGGGGTCAGTCTGCTCTTCCCTGGGTGGGTTACATTGACAGAGTGGGGTCAGTCTGCTCTTCCCTGGGTGTTTTACATTGACAGGGTGGGGTCAGACTGCACTTCCTTTTGTATTTTACATTGAGAGATTGGGGTCAGTCTGCTCTTGCTTGTGTGAGTTATTTTGCTGAGTGAGGTCAGTCTGCTCTTCCCTGGGCGTGTTACATTCACAGAGTGGCGTCAGTGTGTTCTTCCCTGGGTGGGTTACATTGACTTAGTGGGGTCAGTCTGTTCTTCCCTGGGTGTGTTACCTTGACAGAGTGGCGTCTGTCTGCTCTTCCCTGGGTGTGTTACATTGACAGAGTGGGGTCAGTCTGCTCTTCCCGGGGTGTGTTACATTGACAGAGTGGGGTCAGTCTGCTCTTCCCTGCGTGTGTTACATTTACAGAGTGGGGTCAGTCTGCTCTTCCCTGGGTGTGTTACTTTGATAGAGTGGGGTCAGTCTGCTCTTCCCTGCGTGTGTTACATTGACAGAGTGGGGTCAGTCTGCTCTTCCCTGGGTGTGTTACATTTACAGAGTGAGGTCAGTCTGCTCTTCCCGGGTTGTGTTACATTGACAGAGTGGGGTCAGTCTGCTCTTCCCTGCGTGTGTTACATTTACAGAGTGGGGTCAGTCTGCTCTTCCCTGGGTGTGTTACTTTGATAGAGTGGGGTCAGTCTGCTCTTCCCTGCGTGTGTTACATTTACAGAGTGGGGTCAGTCTGCTCTTCCCTGGGTGTGTTACTTTGATAGAGTGGGGTCCGTCTGCTCTACCCTGCGTGTGTTACATTGACAGAGTGAGGTCAGCCTGCTCTTCCCTGGGTGTGTTACATTGACTTAGTGGGTTCAGTCTGTTCTTCCCTGGGTGTGTTACCTTGACAGAGAGGGGTCAGTCTGCTCTTCCATGTGTGTGTTACATTGACAGAGTGGGGTCTGTCTGCTCTTCCCTGGGTGTGTTACATTGACAGAGTGGGGTCAGTCTGTTCTTCCCTGGGTGTGTTACATTGAGAGAGTGGGTTCAGTCTGCTCTTCCCGGGGTGTGTTACATTGACAGAGTGGGGTCAGTCTGCTCTTCCCTGCGTGTGTTACATTTACAGAGTGGGGTCAGTCTGCTCTTCCCTGGGTGTGTTACTTTTACAGAGTGGGGTCAGTCTGCTCTTCCCTGCGTGTGTTACATTGACAGAGTGAGGTCAGTCTGCTCTTCCCGGGGTGTGTTACATTGACAGAGTGGGGTCAGTCTGCAATTCCTTGGGTGTGTTACATTGACAGAGTGGGGTCAGTTTGCTCTTCCCTGTATTAGTTACATTAACAGAGTGGGGTCAGTCTGCTCTACCCTGGGTGTGTTACATTGACCGACTGGGGTCAGTCTGCTCTTCCCTGGAGGAGTTGCATTGACAGGTTGGGGTCAGTGTACTCTTCCCTGGGTGTGTTACATTGACTGATTGGGTCAGTCTGCTCTTCCCTGGGAGTGTTTCATTGACAGAGTGGTGTCAGTCTGCTCTTCCCTGGGTGAGTTACATTGACAGAGTATGGTCAGTCTGCTCTTCCCTGGGTGTGTTACATTGACAGACTGGTGTCAGTCTGCTCTTCCCTGGGTGGTTCCTTTGACAGAGTGGGGTCAGTCTGCTCTTCCCTGCGTGTGTTACATTGAGAGAGTGGGTTCAGTCTTCTCTTCCGTGGGTGGTTACTTTGACAGAGTGGGGTCAGTCTGCTCTTCCCTGCGTGTGTTACATTTACAGAGTGGGGTCAGTCTGCTCTTCCCTGGGCCTTTACATTGACAGAGCGTGGTCAGTCTGCTCTTCCTTGGTTGTGTTACATTGACAGATTGAGGTCAGTCTGCTCTTCCCTGGTGGGTTGCATTGACAGGGTGAGTTCAGTCAGCTCTTCCCTGGGTGTGTTGCATTGACAGAGTGTGGTCAGTCTGCACTTCCCTGGGTGTGTAACATTAACTGAGTGGGGTCAGTCTGCTCTTCCTTGTGTGTGTTACATTGACAGAGTGGGGTCAGTCGGCTCTTCTATGGGTGTGTTACATTGAAAGAGTGGGGTCATTTAGCTCTTCCCGGGGTGTGTTACATTGACAGAGTGGGGTCAGTCGGCTCTTCTATGGGTATGTTGCATTGACAGAGTGGGGTCAGTCTGCTCTTCTCTGGGTGTGTTACATTGACAGGGTGGGGTCAGTCTGCTCTTCCCTGGGTGTTTTACATTGACAGGGTGGGGTCAGACTGCACTTTCTTTTGTATTTTACATTGAGAGATTGGGGTCAGTCTGCTCTTGCTTTTGTGAGTTATTTTGCTGAGTGAGGTCAGTCTGCTCTTCCCTGGGTGTGTTACATTGACAGAGTGGGGTCAGTCTGCTCTTCCCTGGGCGTGTTACATTGACAGAGTGGCGTCAGTGTGTTCTTCCCTGGGTGGGTTACATTGACTTAGTGGGGTCAGTCTGTTCTTCCCTGAGTGTGTTACCTTGACAGAGAGGGGTCAGTCTGCTCTTCCATGTGTGTGTTACATTGACAGAGTGGGGTCAGTCTGCTCTTCCCTGGGTGTGTTACATTGACAGAGTGGGGTCAGTCTGTTCTTCCCTGGGTGTGTTACATTGAGAGAGTGGGTTCAGTCTGCTCTTCCCGGGGTGTGTTACATTGACAGAGTCGGGTCAGTCTGCTCTTCCCTGCGTGTGTTACATTTACAGAGTGGGGTCAGTCTGCTCTTCCCTGGGTGTGTTACTTTTACAGAGTGGGGTCAGTCTGCTCTTCCCTGCGTGTGTTACATTGACAGAGTGAGGTCAGTCTGCTCTTCCCGGGGTGTGTTACATTGACAGAGTGGGGTCAGTCTGCAATTCCTTGGGTGTGTTACATTGACAGAGTGGGGTCAGTCTGCTCTTCCCTGGGTGTGTTACATTGACAGAGTGAGGTCAGTCTGCTCTTCCCGGGGTGTGTTACATTGACAGAGTGGGGTCAGTCTGCAATTCCTTGGGTGTTTTACATTGACAGAGTGGGGTCAGTCCGCTCTTCTATGGGTGTGTTACATTGAAAGAGTGGGGTCATTTAGCTCTTCCCTGGGTGTGTTACATTGTGAGAGTGGGACAGTCTGCATTTCCCTTTGTATGTTACATTGACAGAGTGGGGTCAGTCTGCTCTTCTATGGGTATGTTACATTGACAGAGTGGGGTCAGTCTGCTCTTCTCTGGGTGTGTTACATTGACAGAGTGGAGTCAGTCTGCTCTTCCCTGGGTGTTTTACATTGACAGAGTGGGGTTAGTCTGCTCTTCCCTGGGTGTGTTACATTGACAGAATGGAGTCAGTCTTCTCTTCCCTGGGTGTGTTACATTGACAGAGTGGGGTCAGTCTGCTCTTCCCTGGGTGTGTTACATTGACAGAGTGGGGTCAGACTTCTCTTCTCTGGGTGTGTTTCATTTACAGGGTGGGGTCAGTCTACTCTTCCCTGGGTGTGTTACATTGACAGAGAGGAGTCAGTCTGCTCTTCCCTGGGTGTGTTACATTGACAGAGTGGGGGCAGTCTTCTCTTCTCTGGGTGTGTTTCATTGACAGGGTGGGGTCAGTCTACTCTTCCCTTGGTGTGTTACATTGACAGAGTGGGGTCAGTCTGCTCTTCCCTGGGTGTGTTACATTGACTGAGTGGGGTCAGTCTGCTCTTCCCTGCGTGTCTTACATTGACAGAGAGGGGTCAGTCTGCTCTTCCCTTTGTGTGTTACATTGACAGAGTGCGGTCAGTCTGCTCTTCCCTGGGTGGGTTACATTGACAGGGTGGGGTCAATCTGCTCTTCCCTGGATTAATTACATTAACAGAGTGGGGTCAGTCTGCTCTTCCCTGGGTGTGTTACATTGACCGACTGGGGTCAGTCTGCTCTTCCCTGGAGGAGTTGCATTTACAGGTTAGGATCAGTGTACTCTTCCCTGGGAGTGTTTCATTGACAGAGTGGTGTCAGTCTGCTCTTCCCTGGGTGAGTTACATTGTCAGATTGTGGTCAGTCTGCTCTTCCCTGGGTGTGTTACATTGACAGACTGGTGTCAGTCTGCTCTTCCCTGGGTGGTTACTTTGACAGCGGGGTTCAGTCTGCTCTTCCCTGGGTCTTTACATTGACAGAGCGTTGTCAGTCTGCTCTTCCTTGGTTGTGTTACATTGACAGATTGAGGTCAGTCTGCTCTTCCCTGGTGGGTTGCATTGACAGGGTGGGTTCAGTCTGCTCTTTCCTGTGTGGGTTACATTGACAGAGTAGGGTCAGTCTGTTCTTCCCTGGGTGTATTACATTGACAGAGTGGGGTCAGTCTGCTCTTCCCTGGGTGTGTTACATTGATAGAGTGGGGTCAGTCTGTTCTTCCCTGGGTGTGTTATATTGACAGATTGGGGTCAGTCTGCACTTTCTTTTGTATTTTACATTGAGAGATTGGAGTCAGTCTGCTCTTGCATGTGTGAGTTATTTTGCAGAGTGAGGTCTGTCTGCTCTTCCCGGGGTGTGTTACTTTGATAGAGTGGGGTCAGTCTGCTCTTCCCTGCGTGTGTTAAATTGACAGAGTGAGGTCAGTCTGCTCTTCCCGGGGTGTGTTACATTGACTGAGCGGGGTCAGTGTGCAATTCCTTGGGTGTGTTACATTGACAGAGTGGGGTCAGTCTGCTCTTCTTTGGGTGTTTTACATTGAGAGAGTGAGATCAGTCTGCTCTTCCCGGGGTGTGATACATTGACAGAGTGGGGTCAGTCTGCAATTCCTTGGGTGTGTTACATTGACAGAGTGGGGTCAGTCTGCTCTTCCCTGTGTGTGTTACATTGATAGAGAGAGGTCAGTCAGCTCTTCCCTGGGTGGGTTACATTGACAGAGTGGGGTCAGTCTGCTCTTTCCAGGGTGTGTTACATGGACAGAGTGGGGTCAGTCTGCTCTTCCCTTGGTGTGTTACATTGACAGAGTGGGGTCAGTCTGCTCTTCCCTGGGTGTGTTACATTGACAGACGGGTGTCAGTCTGCTCTTCCCTGGGTGTGTTACATGACAGAGTGGGGTCAGTCTACTCTTCCCTGGGTGTGTTACATTGTGAGAGTGGGGCAGTCTGCATTTCCCTTTGTGTGTTACATTGACAGAGTGGGGTCAGTCTGCTCTTCTTTGGGTATGTTACATTGACAGAGTGAGGTCAGTCTGCTCTTATCTGGGTGTGTTACATTGACAGGGTGGGGTCAGTCTGCTCTTCCATGGATGTTTTACATTGACAGAGTGGGGTCAGTCTGCTCTTCCCTGGGTGTGTTACATTGACAGAATGGAGTTAGTCTGTTCTTCCCTGGAGGAGTTACATTGACAGATTGGGGTCAGTCTGCTCTTCCCTGGGTGTGTTACCTTGACAGAGAGGGGTCAGTCTGCTCTTCCATGAGTGCGTTACATTGACAGAGTGGGGTCTGTCTGCTCTTCCCTGGGTGTGTTACATTGACAGAGTGGGGTCAGTCTGTTATACCCTGGGTGTGTTACATTGAGAGAGTGGGTTCAGTCTGCTCTTCCCTGGGTGTGTTACATTGACAGATTGGGGTCAGTCTGCTCTTCCCTGTGTATGTTACATTGACAGAGTGAGGTCAGTCTGCTCTTCCCGGGGTGTGTTACATTGACTGAGTGGGGTCAGTCTGCAATTCCTTGGGTGTGTTACATTGACAGAGTGGTGTCAGTCTGCTCTTCCCTGGGTGTTTTACATTGACAGAGTGAGGTCAGTCTGCTCTTCCCGGGGTGTGTTACATTGACAGAGTGGGGTCAGTCTGCAATTCCTTTGGTGTGTTACATTGACAGAGTGGGGTCAGTCTGCTCTTCCCTGGGTGTGTTACATTGACACCGTGAGGTCAGTCAGCTCTTCCCTGGGTGTGTTACATTGACAGACTGGTGTCAGTCTGTTCTTCCCTGGAGGAGTTACATTGACAGAGTGGGGTCAGTCTGCTCTTCCCTGGGTGGGTTACATTGACAGAGTGGGGTCAGTCTGCTCTTCCCTGGGTGTTTTACATTGACAGGGTGGGGTCAGACTGCACTTCCTTTTGTATTTTACATTGAGAGATTGGGGTCAGTCTGCTCTTGCTTGTGTGAGTTATTTTGCTGAGTGAGGTCAGTCTGCTCTTCCCTGGGCGTGTTACATTCACAGAGTGGCGTCAGTCTGTTCTTCCCTGGGTGTGTTACCTTGACAGAGAGGGGTCAGTCTGCTCTTCCATGTGTGTGTTACATTGACAGAGTGGGGTCTGTCTGCTCTTCCCTGGGTGTGTTACATTGACAGAGTGGGGTCAGTCTGTTCTTCCCTGGGTGTGTTACATTGAGAGAGTGGGTTCAGTCTGCTCTTCCCGGGGTGTGTTACATTGACAGAGTGGGGTCAGTCTGCTCTTCCCTGCGTGTGTTACATTTACAGAGTGGGGTCAGTCTGCTCTTCCCTGGGTGTGTTACTTTTACAGAGTGGGGTCAGTCTGCTCTTCCCTGCGTGTGTTACATTGACAGAGTGAGGTCAGTCTGCTCTTCCCGGGGTGTGTTACATTGACAGAGTGGGGTCAGTCTGCAATTCCTTGGGTGTGTTACATTGACAGAGTGGGGTCAGTTTGCTCTTCCCTGTATTAGTTACATTAACAGAGTGGGGTCAGTCTGCTCTACCCTGGGTGTGTTACATTGACCGACTGGGGTCAGTCTGCTCTTCCCTGGAGGAGTTGCATTGACAGGTTGGGGTCAGTGTACTCTTCCCTGGGTGTGTTACATTGACTGATTGGGTCAGTCTGCTCTTCCCTGGGAGTGTTTCATTGACAGAGTGGTGTCAGTCTGCTCTTCCCTGGGTGAGTTACATTGACAGAGTGTGGTCAGTCTGCTCTTCCCTGGGTATGTTACATTGACAGACTGGTGTCAGTCTGATCTTCCCTGGGTGGTTACTTTGACAGAGTGGGGTCAGTCTGCTCTTCCCTGCGTGTGTTCCATTGAGAGAGTGGGTTCAGTCTTCTCTTCCCTGGGTGGTTACTTTGACAGAGTGGGGTCAGTCTGCTGTTCCCTGCGTGTGTTACATTTACAGAGTGGGGTCAGTCTGCTCTTCCCTGGGCCTTTACATTGACAGAGCGTGGTCAGTCTGCTCTTCCTTGGTTGTGTTACATTGACAGATTGAGGTCAGTCTGCTCTTCCCTGGTGGGTTGCATTGACAGGGTGAGTTTAGTCAGCTCTTCCCTGGGTGTGTTGCATTGACAGAGTGTGGTCAGTCTGCACTTCCCTGGGTGTGTAACATTAACTGAGTGGGGTCAGTCTGCTCTTCCTTGTGTGTGTTACATTGACAGAGTGGGGTCCGTCGGCTCTTCTATGGGTGTGTTACATTGAAAGAGTGGGGTCATTTAGCTCTTCCCGGGGTGTGTTACATTGACAGAGTGGGGTCAGTCGGCTCTTCTATGGGTATGTTGCATTGACAGAGTGGGGTCAGTCTGCTCTTCTCTGGGTGTGTTACATTGACAGGGTGGGGTCAGTCTGCTCTTCCCTGGGTGTTTTACATTGACAGGGTGGGGTCAGACTGCACTTTCTTTTGTATTTTACATTGAGAGATTGGGGTCAGTCTGCTCTTGCTTGTGTGAGTTATTTTGCTGAGTGAGGTCAGTCTGCTCTTCCCTGGGTGTGTTACATTGACAGAGTGGGGTCAGTCTGCTCTTCCCTGGGCGTGTTACATTGACAGAGTGGCGTCAGTGTGTTCTTCCCTGGGTGGGTTACATTGACTTAGTGGGGTCAGTCTGTTCTTCCCTGAGTGTGTTACCTTGACAGAGAGGGGTCAGTCTGCTCTTCCATGTGTGTGTTACATTGACAGAGTGGGGTCAGTCTGCTCTTCCCTGGGTGTGTTACATTGACAGAGTGGGGTCAGTCTGTTCTTCCCTGGGTGTGTTACATTGAGAGAGTGGGTTCAGTCTGCTCTTCCCGGGGTGTGTTACATTGACAGAGTCGGGTCAGTCTGCTCTTCCCTGCGTGTGTTACATTTACAGAGTGGGGTCAGTCTGCTCTTCCCTGGGTGTGTTACTTTTACAGAGTGGGGTCAGTCTGCTCTTCCCTGCGTGTGTTACATTGACAGAGTGAGGTCAGTCTGCTCTTCCCGGGGTGTGTTACATTGACAGAGTGGGGTCAGTCTGCAATTCCTTGGGTGTGTTACATTGACAGAGTGGGGTCAGTCTGCTCTTCCCTGGGTGTGTTACATTGACAGAGTGAGGTCAGTCTGCTCTTCCCGGGGTGTGTTACATTGACAGAGTGGGGTCAGTCTGCAATTCCTTGGGTGTTTTACATTGACAGAGTGGGGTCAGTCCGCTCTTCTATGGGTGTGTTACATTGAAAGAGTGGGGTCATTTAGCTCTTCCCTAGGTGTGTTACATTGTGAGAGTGGGACAGTCTGCATTTCCCTTTGTATGTTACATTGACAGAGTGGGGTCAGTCTGCTCTTCTATGGGTATGTTACATTGACAGAGTGGGGTCAGTCTGCTCTTCTCTGGGTGTGTTACATTGACAGAGTGGAGTCAGTCTGCTCTTCCCTGGGTGTTTTACATTGACAGAGTGGGGTTAGTCTGCTCTTCCCTGGGTGTGTTACATTGACAGAATGGAGTCAGTCTTCTCTTCCCTGGGTGTGTTACATTGACAGAGTGGGGTCAGTCTGCTCTTCCCTGGGTGTGTTACATTGACAGAGTGGGGTCAGACTTCTCTTCTCTGGGTGTGTTTCATTTACAGGGTGGGGTCAGTCTACTCTTCCCTGGGTGTGTTACATTGACAGAGAGGAGTCAGTCTGCTCTTCCCTGGGTGTGTTACATTGACAGAGTGGGGGCAGTCTTCTCTTCTCTGGGTGTGTTTCATTGACAGGGTGGGGTCAGTCTACTCTTCCCTTGGTGTGTTACATTGACAGAGTTGGGTCAGTCTGCTCTTCCCTGGGTGTGTTACATTGACTGAGTGGGGTCAGTCTGCTCTTCCCTGCGTGTCTTACATTGACAGAGAGGGGTCAGTCTGCTCTTCCCTTTGTGTGTTACATTGACAGAGTGCGGTCAGTCTGCTCTTCCCTGGGTGGGTTACATTGACAGGGTGGGGTCAATCTGCTCTTCCCTGGATTAATTACATTAACAGAGTGGGGTCAGTCTGCTCTTCCCTGGGTGTGTTACATTGACCGACTGGGGTCAGTCTGCTCTTCCCTGGAGGAGTTGCATTTACAGGTTAGGATCAGTGTACTCTTCCCTGGGAGTGTTTCATTGACAGAGTGGTGTCAGTCTGCTCTTCCCTGGGTGAGTTACATTGTCAGATTGTGGTCAGTCTGCTCTTCCCTGGGTGTGTTACATTGACAGACTGGTGTCAGTCTGCTCTTCCCTGGGTGGTTACTTTGACAGCGGGGTTCAGTCTGCTCTTCCCTGGGTCTTTACATTGACAGAGCGTTGTCAGTCTGCTCTTCCTTGGTTGTGTTACATTGACAGATTGAGGTCAGTCTGCTCTTCCATGAGTGCGTTACATTGACAGAGTGGGGTCTGTCTGCTCTTCCCTGGGTGTGTTACATTGACAGAGTGGGGTCAGTCTGTTATACCCTGGGTGTGTTACATTGAGAGAGTGGGTTCAGTCTGCTCTTCCCTGGGTGTGTTACATTGACAGATTGGGGTCAGTCTGCTCTTCCCTGTGTATGATACATTGACAGAGTGAGGTCAGTCTGCTCTTCCCGGGGTGTGTTACATTGACTGAGTGGGGTCAGTCTGCAATTCCTTGGGTGTGTTACATTGACAGAGTGGTGTCAGTCTGCTCTTCCCTGGGTGTTTTACATTGACAGAGTGAGGTCAGTCTGCTCTTCCCGGGGTGTGTTACATTGACAGAGTGGGGTCAGTCTGCAATTCCTTTGGTGTGTTACATTGACAGAGTGGGGTCAGTCTGCTCTTCCCTGGGTGTGTTACATTGACACCGTGAGGTCAGTCAGCTCTTCCCTGGGTGTGTTACATTGACAGACTGGTGTCAGTCTGTTCTTCCCTGGAGGAGTTACATTGACAGAGTGGGGTCAGTCTGCTCTTCCCTGGGTGGGTTACATTGACAGAGTGGGGTCAGTCTGCTCTTCCCTGGGTGTTTTACATTGACAGGGTGGGGTCAGACTGCACTTCCTTTTATATTTTACATTGAGAGATTGGGGTCAGTCTGCTCTTGCTTGTGTGAGTTATTTTGCTGAGTGAGGTCAGTCTGCTCTTCCCTGGGCGTGTTACATTCACAGAGTGGCGTCAGTGTGTTCTTCCCTGGGTGGGTTACATTGACTTAGTGGGGTCAGTCTGTTCTTCCCTGGGTGTGTTACCTTGACAGAGTGGCGTCTGTCTGCTCTTCCCTGGGTGTGTTACATTGACAGAGTGGGGTCAGTCTGTTCTTCCCTGGGTGGGTTACATTGTCAGATTGTGGTCAGTCTGCTCTTCCCTGGGTGTGTTACATTGACAGACTGGTGTCAGTCTGCTCTTCCCTGGGTGGTTACTTTGACAGCGGGGTTCAGTCTGCTCTTCCCTGGGTCTTTACATTGACAGAGCGTTGTCAGTCTGCTCTTCCTTGGTTGTGTTACATTGACAGATTGAGGTCAGTCTGCTCTTCCCTGGTGGGTTGCATTGACAGGGTGGGTTCAGTCTGCTCTTTCCTGTGTGGGTTACATTGACAGAGTAGGGTCAGTCTGTTCTTCCCTGGGTGTATTACATTGACAGAGTGGGGTCAGTCTGCTCTTCCCTGGGTGTGTTACATTGACAGAGTGGGGTCAGTCTGTTCTTCCCTGGGTGTGTTATATTGACAGATTGGGGTCAGTCTGCACTTTCTTTTGTATTTTACATTGAGAGATTGGAGTCAGTCTGCTCTTGCATGTGTGAGTTATTTTGCAGAGTGAGGTCTGTCTGCTCTTCCCGGGGTGTGTTACTTTGATAGAGTGGGGTCAGTCTGCTCTTCCCTGCGTGTGTTAAATTGACAGAGTGAGGTCAGTCTGCTCTTCCCGGGGTGTGTTACATTGACTGAGCGGGGTCAGTGTGCAATTCCTTGGGTGTGTTACATTGACAGAGTGGGGTCAGTCTGCTCTTCTTTGGGTGTTTTACATTGAGAGAGTGAGATCAGTCTGCTCTTCCCGGGGTGTGATACATTGACAGAGTGGGGTCAGTCTGCAATTCCTTGGGTGTGTTACATTGACAGAGTGGGGTCAGTCTGCTCTTCCCTGTGTGTGTTACATTGATAGAGAGAGGTCAGTCAGCTCTTCCCTGGGTGGGTTACATTGACAGAGTGGGGTCAGTCTGCTCTTTCCAGGGTGTGTTACATGGACAGAGTGGGGTCAGTCTGCTCTTCCCTTGGTGTGTTACATTGACAGAGTGGGGTCAGTCTGCTCTTCCCTGGGTGTGTTACATTGACAGACGGGTGTCAGTCTGCTCTTCCCTGGGTGTGTTACATGACAGAGTGGGGTCAGTCTACTCTTCCCTGGGTGTGTTACATTGTGAGAGTGGGGCAGTCTGCATTTCCCTTTGTGTGTTACATTGACAGAGTGGGGTCAGTCTGCTCTTCTTTGGGTATGTTACATTGACAGAGTGAGGTCAGTCTGCTCTTATCTGGGTGTGTTACATTGACAGGGTGGGGTCAGTCTGCTCTTCCATGGATGTTTTACATTGACAGAGTGGGGTCAGTCTGCTCTTCCCTGGGTGTGTTACATTGACAGAATGGAGTTAGTCTGTTCTTCCCTGGAGGAGTTACATTGACAGATTGGGGTCAGTCTGCTCTTCCCTGGGTGTGTTACCTTGACAGAGAGGGGTCAGTCTGCTCTTCCATGAGTGCGTTACATTGACAGAGTGGGGTCTGTCTGCTCTTCCCTGGGTGTGTTACATTGACAGAGTGGGGTCAGTCTGTTATACCCTGGGTGTGTTACATTGAGAGAGTGGGTTCAGTCTGCTCTTCCCTGGGTGTGTTACATTGACAGATTGGGGTCAGTCTGCTCTTCCCTGTGTATGTTACATTGACAGAGTGAGGTCAGTCTGCTCTTCCCGGGGTGTGTTACATTGACTGAGTGGGGTCAGTCTGCAATTCCTTGGGTGTGTTACATTGACAGAGTGGTGTCAGTCTGCTCTTCCCTGGGTGTTTTACATTGACAGAGTGAGGTCAGTCTGCTCTTCCCGGGGTGTGTTACATTGACAGAGTGGGGTCAGTCTGCAATTCCTTTGGTGTGTTACATTGACAGAGTGGGGTCAGTCTGCTCTTCCCTGGGTGTGTTACATTGACACCGTGAGGTCAGTCAGCTCTTCCCTGGGTGTGTTACATTGACAGACTGGTGTCAGTCTGTTCTTCCCTGGAGGAGTTACATTGACAGAGTGGGGTCAGTCTGCTCTTCCCTGGGTGGGTTACATTGACAGAGTGGGGTCAGTCTGCTCTTCCCTGGGTGTTTTACATTGACAGGGTGGGGTCAGACTGCACTTCCTTTTGTATTTTACATTGAGAGATTGGGGTCAGTCTGCTCTTGCTTGTGTGAGTTATTTTGCTGAGTGAGGTCAGTCTGCTCTTCCCTGGGCGTGTTACATTCACAGAGTGGCGTCAGTCTGTTCTTCCCTGGGTGTGTTACCTTGACAGAGAGGGGTCAGTCTGCTCTTCGATGTGTGTGTTACATTGACAGAGTGGGGTCTGTCTGCTCTTCCCTGGGTGTGTTACATTGACAGAGTGGGGTCAGTCTGTTCTTCCCTGGGTGTGTTACATTGAGAGAGTGGGTTCAGTCTGCTCTTCCCGGGGTGTGTTACATTGACAGAGTGGGGTCAGTCTGCTCTTCCCTGCGTGTGTTACATTTACAGAGTGGGGTCAGTCTGCTCTTCCCTGGGTGTGTTACTTTTACAGAGTGGGGTCAGTCTGCTCTTCCCTGCGTGTGTTACATTGACAGAGTGAGGTCAGTCTGCTCTTCCCGGGGTGTGTTACATTGACAGAGTGGGGTCAGTCTGCAATTCCTTGGGTGTGTTACATTGACAGAGTGGGGTCAGTTTGCTCTTCCCTGTATTAGTTACATTAACAGAGTGGGGTCAGTCTGCTCTACCCTGGGTGTGTTACATTGACCGACTGGGGTCAGTCTGCTCTTCCCTGGAGGAGTTGCATTGACAGGTTGGGGTCAGTGTACTCTTCCCTGGGTGTGTTACATTGACTGATTGGGTCAGTCTGCTCTTCCCTGGGAGTGTTTCATTGACAGAGTGGTGTCAGTCTGCTCTTCCCTGGGTGAGTTACATTGACAGAGTGTGGTCAGTCTGCTCTTCCCTGGGTATGTTACATTGACAGACTGGTGTCAGTCTGATCTTCCCTGGGTGGTTACTTTGACAGAGTGGGGTCAGTCTGCTCTTCCCTGCGTGTGTTCCATTGAGAGAGTGGGTTCAGTCTTCTCTTCCCTGGGTGGTTACTTTGACAGAGTGGGGTCAGTCTGCTGTTCCCTGCGTGTGTTACATTTACAGAGTGGGGTCAGTCTGCTCTTCCCTGGGCCTTTACATTGACAGAGCGTGGTCAGTCTGCTCTTCCTTGGTTGTGTTACATTGACAGATTGAGGTCAGTCTGCTCTTCCCTGGTGGGTTGCATTGACAGGGTGAGTTTAGTCAGCTCTTCCCTGGGTGTGTTGCATTGACAGAGTGTGGTCAGTCTGCACTTCCCTGGGTGTGTAACATTAACTGAGTGGGGTCAGTCTGCTCTTCCTTGTGTGTGTTACATTGACAGAGTGGGGTCCGTCGGCTCTTCTATGGGTGTGTTACATTGAAAGAGTGGGGTCATTTAGCTCTTCCCGGGGTGTGTTACATTGACAGAGTGGGGTCAGTCGGCTCTTCTATGGGTATGTTGCATTGACAGAGTGGGGTCAGTCTGCTCTTCTCTGGGTGTGTTACATTGACAGGGTGGGGTCAGTCTGCTCTTCCCTGGGTGTTTTACATTGACAGGGTGGGGTCAGACTGCACTTTCTTTTGTATTTTACATTGAGAGATTGGGGTCAGTCTGCTCTTGCTTGTGTGAGTTATTTTGCTGAGTGAGGTCAGTCTGCTCTTCCCTGGGTGTGTTACATTGACAGAGTGGGGTCAGTCTGCTCTTCCCTGGGCGTGTTACATTGACAGAGTGGCGTCAGTGTGTTCTTCCCTGGGTGGGTTACATTGACTTAGTGGGGTCAGTCTGTTCTTCCCTGAGTGTGTTACCTTGACAGAGAGGGGTCAGTCTGCTCTTCCATGTGTGTGTTACATTGACAGAGTGGGGTCAGTCTGCTCTTCCCTGGGTGTGTTACATTGACAGAGTGGGGTCAGTCTGTTCTTCCCTGGGTGTGTTACATTGAGAGAGTGGGTTCAGTCTGCTCTTCCCGGGGTGTGTTACATTGACAGAGTCGGGTCAGTCTGCTCTTCCCTGCGTGTGTTACATTTACAGAGTGGGGTCAGTCTGCTCTTCCCTGGGTGTGTTACTTTTACAGAGTGGGGTCAGTCTGCTCTTCCCTGCGTGTGTTACATTGACAGAGTGAGGTCAGTCTGCTCTTCCCGGGGTGTGTTACATTGACAGAGTGGGGTCAGTCTGCAATTCCTTGGGTGTGTTACATTGACAGAGTGGGGTCAGTCTGCTCTTCCCTGGGTGTGTTACATTGACAGAGTGAGGTCAGTCTGCTCTTCCCGGGGTGTGTTACATTGACAGAGTGGGGTCAGTCTGCAATTCCTTGGGTGTTTTACATTGACAGAGTGGGGTCAGTCCGCTCTTCTATGGGTGTGTTACATTGAAAGAGTGGGGTCATTTAGCTCTTCCCTAGGTGTGTTACATTGTGAGAGTGGGACAGTCTGCATTTCCCTTTGTATGTTACATTGACAGAGTGGGGTCAGTCTGCTCTTCTATGGGTATGTTACATTGACAGAGTGGGGTCAGTCTGCTCTTCTCTGGGTGTGTTACATTGACAGAGTGGAGTCAGTCTGCTCTTCCCTGGGTGTTTTACATTGACAGAGTGGGGTCAGTCTGCTCTTCCCTGGGCGTGTTAAATTGACAGAGTGGCGTCTGTGCGTTCTTCCCTGGGTGCGTTACATTGACTTAGTGGGGTCAGTCTGTTCTTCCCTGGGTGTGTTACCTTGACAGAGAGGGGTCAGTCTGCTCTTCCCTATGTGTGTGTTACATTGACAGAGTGGGGTCTGCCTGCTCTTCCCTGGGTGGGTTACATTGACAGAGTGGGGTCAGTCTGCTCTTCCCTGGGTGTGTTACATTGACAGAGAGGGGTCAGTCTGCTCTTCCATGAGTACGTTACATTGACAGAGTGGGGTCTGTCTGCTCTTCCCTGGGTGTGTTACATTGACAGAGTGGGGTCAGTCTGTTATACCCTGGGTGTGTTACATTGACAGAGTGGGTTCAGTCTGCTCTTCCCTGGGTGTGTTACATTGACAGAGTGGGGTCAGTCTGCTCTTCCCTGTGTGTGTTACATTGACAGAGTGAGGTCAGTCTGCTCTTCCCGGGGTGTTTTACATTGACAGAGTGAGGTCAGTCTGCTATTCCCGGGGTGTGTTACATTGACAGAGTGGGATCAGTCTAGAATTCCTTGGGTGTGTTACATTGACAGAGTGGGGTCAGTCTGCTCTTCCCTGGGTGTTTTACATTGACAGAGTGAGGTCAGTCTGCTCTTCCCTGGGTGTGTTACATTGACAGAGTGGGATCAGTCTGCAATTCCTTGGGTGTGTTACATTGACAGCGTGGGGTCAGTCTGTTATACCCTGGGTGTGTTACATTGAGAGAGTGGGTTCAGTCTGCTCTTCCCTGGGTGTGTTACATTGACAGAGTGGGGTCAGTCTGCTCTTCCCTGGGTGTTTTACATTGACAGAGTGGGGTTAGTCTGCTCTTCCCTGGGTGTGTTACATTGACAGAATGGAGTCAGTCTTCTCTTCCCTGGGTGTGTTACATTGACAGAGTGGGGTCAGTCTGCTCTTCCCTGGGTGTGTTACATTGACAGAGTGGGGTCAGACTTCTCTTCTCTGGGTGTGTTTCATTTACAGGGTGGGGTCAGTCTACTCTTCCCTGGGTGTGTTACATTGACAGAGAGGAGTCAGTCTGCTCTTCCCTGGGTGTGTTACATTGACAGAGTGGGGGCAGTCTTCTCTTCTCTGGGTGTGTTTCATTGACAGGGTGGGGTCAGTCTACTCTTCCCTTGGTGTGTTACATTGACAGAGTTGGGTCAGTCTGCTCTTCCCTGGGTGTGTTACATTGACTGAGTGGGGTCAGTCTGCTCTTCCCTGCGTGTCTTACATTGACAGAGAGGGGTCAGTCTGCTCTTCCCTTTGTGTGTTACATTGACAGAGTGCGGTCAGTCTGCTCTTCCCTGGGTGGGTTACATTGACAGGGTGGGGTCAATCTGCTCTTCCCTGGATTAATTACATTAACAGAGTGGGGTCAGTCTGCTCTTCCCTGGGTGTGTTACATTGACCGACTGGGGTCAGTCTGCTCTTCCCTGGAGGAGTTGCATTTACAGGTTAGGATCAGTGTACTCTTCCCTGGGAGTGTTTCATTGACAGAGTGGTGTCAGTCTGCTCTTCCCTGGGTGAGTTACATTGTCAGATTGTGGTCAGTCTGCTCTTCCCTGGGTGTGTTACATTGACAGACTGGTGTCAGTCTGCTCTTCCCTGGGTGGTTACTTTGACAGCGGGGTTCAGTCTGCTCTTCCCTGGGTCTTTACATTGACAGAGCGTTGTCAGTCTGCTCTTCCTTGGTTGTGTTACATTGACAGATTGAGGTCAGTCTGCTCTTCCATGAGTGCGTTACATTGACAGAGTGGGGTCTGTCTGCTCTTCCCTGGGTGTGTTACATTGACAGAGTGGGGTCAGTCTGTTATACCCTGGGTGTGTTACATTGAGAGAGTGGGTTCAGTCTGCTCTTCCCTGGGTGTGTTACATTGACAGATTGGGGTCAGTCTGCTCTTCCCTGTGTATGTTACATTGACAGAGTGAGGTCAGTCTGCTCTTCCCGGGGTGTGTTACATTGACTGAGTGGGGTCAGTCTGCAATTCCTTGGGTGTGTTACATTGACAGAGTGGTGTCAGTCTGCTCTTCCCTGGGTGTTTTACATTGACAGAGTGAGGTCAGTCTGCTCTTCCCGGGGTGTGTTACATTGACAGAGTGGGGTCAGTCTGCAATTCCTTTGGTGTGTTACATTGACAGAGTGGGGTCAGTCTGCTCTTCCCTGGGTGTGTTACATTGACACCGTGAGGTCAGTCAGCTCTTCCCTGGGTGTGTTACATTGACAGACTGGTGTCAGTCTGTTCTTCCCTGGAGGAGTTACATTGACAGAGTGGGGTCAGTCTGCTCTTCCCTGGGTGGGTTACATTGACAGAGTGGGGTCAGTCTGCTCTTCCCTGGGTGTTTTACATTGACAGGGTGGGGTCAGACTGCACTTCCTTTTATATTTTACATTGAGAGATTGGGGTCAGTCTGCTCTTGCTTGTGTGAGTTATTTTGCTGAGTGAGGTCAGTCTGCTCTTCCCTGGGTGTGTTACATTGACAGAGTGGCGTCAGTGTGTTCTTCCCTGGGTGGGTTACATTGACTTAGTGGGGTCAGTCTGTTCTTCCCTGGGTGTGTTACCTTGACAGAGTGGCGTCTGTCTGCTCTTCCCTGGGTGTGTTACATTGACAGAGTGGGGTCAGTCTGTTCTTCCCTGGGTGTGTTACATTGAGAGCGTGGGTTCAGTCTGCTCTTCCCGGGGTGTGTTACATTGACAGAGTGGGGTCAGTCTGCTCCTCCCTGCGTGTGTTACATTTACAGAGTGGGGTCAGTCTGCTCTTCCCTGGGTGTGTTACTTTGATAGAGTGGGGTCAGTCTGCTCTTCCCTGCGTGTGTTACATTGACAGAGTGGGGTCAGTCTGCTCTTCCCTGGGTGTGTTACATTTACAGAGTGAGGTCAGTCTGCTCTTCCCGGGTTGTGTTACATTGACAGAGTGGGGTCAGTCTGCTCTTCCCTGCGTGTGTTACATTTACAGAGTGGGGTCAGTCTGCTCTTCCCTGGGTGTGTTACTTTGATAGAGTGGGGTCAGTCTGCTCTTCCCTGCGTGTGTTACATTTACAGAGTGGGGTCAGTCTGCTCTTCCCTGGGTGTGTTACTTTGATAGAGTGGGGTCCGTCTGCTCTACCCTGCGTGTGTTACATTGACAGAGTGAGGTCAGCCTGCTCTTCCCTGGGTGTGTTACATTGACAGAGTGGGGTCAGTCTGCTCTTCCCTGGGTGTGTTACTTTGATAGAGTGGGGTCCGTCTGCTCTTCCCTGCGTGTGTTACATTTACAGAGTGGGGTCAGTCTGCTCTTCCCTGGGTGTGTTACTTTGATAGAGTGGGGTCAGTCTGCTCTTCCCTGCGTGTGTTACATTGACAGAGTGGGGTCAGTCTTCTCTTCTCTGGGTGTGTTACATTGACAGAGTGGGGTCAGTCTGCTCTTCTTTGGGTATGTTACATTGACAGAGTGAGGTCAGTCTGCTCTTATCTGGGTGTGTTACATTGACAGGGTGGGGTCAGTCTGCTCTTCCATGGATGTTTTACATTGACAGAGTGGGGTCAGTCTGCTCTTCCCTGGGTGTGTTACATTGACAGAATGGAGTTAGTCTGTTCTTCCCTGGAGGAGTTACATTGACAGATTGGGGTCAGTCTGCTCTTCCCTGGGTGTGTTACCTTGACAGAGAGGGGTCAGTCTGCTCTTCCATGAGTGCGTTACATTGACAGAGTGGGGTCTGTCTGCTCTTCCCTGGGTGTGTTACATTGACAGAGTGGGGTCAGTCTGTTATACCCTGGGTGTGTTACATTGAGAGAGTGGGTTCAGTCTGCTCTTCCCTGGGTGTGTTACATTGACAGATTGGGGTCAGTCTGCTCTTCCCTGTGTGTGTTACATTGACAGAGTGAGGTCAGTCTGCTCTTCCCGGGGTGTGTTACATTGACTGAGTGGGGTCAGTCTGCAGTTCCTTGGGTGTGTTACATTGACAGAGTGGTGTCAGTCTGCTCTTCCCTGGGTGTTTTACATTGACAGAGTGAGGTCAGTCTGCTCTTCCCGGGGTGTGTTACATTGACAGAGTGGGGTCAGTCTGCAATTCCTTTGGTGTGTTACATTGACAGAGTGGGGTCAGTCTGCTCTTCCCTGGGTGTGTTACATTGACACCGTGAGGTCAGTCAGCTCTTCCCTGGGTGTGTTACATTGACAGACTGGTGTCAGTCTGTTCTTCCCTGGAGGAGTTACATTGACAGAGTGGGGTCAGTCTGCTCTTCCCTGGGTGGGTTACATTGACAGAGTGGGGTCAGTCTGCTCTTCCCTGGGTGTTTTACATTGACAGGGTGGGGTCAGACTGCACTTCCTTTTGTATTTTACATTGAGAGATTGGGGTCAGTCTGCTCTTGCTTGTGTGAGTTATTTTGCTGAGTGAGGTCAGTCTGCTCTTCCCTGGGCGTGTTACATTCACAGAGTGGCGTCAGTGTGTTCTTCCCTGGGTGGGTTACATTGACTTAGTGGGGTCAGTCTGTTCTTCCCTGGGTGTGTTACCTTGACAGAGTGGCGTCTGTCTGCTCTTCCCTGGGTGTGTTACATTGACAGAGTGGGGTCAGTCTGCTCTTCCCGGGGTGTGTTACATTGACAGAGTGGGGTCAGTCTGCTCTTCCCTGCGTGTGTTACATTTACAGAGTGGGGTCAGTCTGCTCTTCCCTGGGTGTGTTACTTTGATAGAGTGGGGTCCGTCTGCTCTTCCCTGCGTGTGTTACATTTACAGAGTGGGGTCAGTCTGCTCTTCCCTGGGTGTGTTACTTTGATAGAGTGGGGTCAGTCTGCTCTTCCCTGCGTGTGTTACATTGACAGAGTGGGGTCAGTCTTCTCTTCTCTGGGTGTGTTACATTGACAGAGTGGGGTCAGTCTGCTCTTCTTTGGGTATGTTACATTGACAGAGTGAGGTCAGTCTGCTCTTATCTGGGTGTGTTACATTG
Organism: Chiloscyllium punctatum; assembly: GCF_047496795.1. Taxonomy (NCBI): domain Eukaryota; kingdom Metazoa; phylum Chordata; class Chondrichthyes; order Orectolobiformes; family Hemiscylliidae; genus Chiloscyllium; species Chiloscyllium punctatum. The sequence continues at coordinate 78,120,839 of NC_092768.1, forward strand.
ACAGGGTGGGGTCAGTCTGCTCTTCCATGGATGTTTTACATTGACAGAGTGGGGTCAGTCTGCTCTTCCCTGGGTGTGTTACATTGACAGAATGGAGTTAGTCTGTTCTTCCCTGGAGGAGTTACATTGACAGATTGGGGTCAGTCTGCTCTTCCCTGGGTGTGTTACCTTGACAGAGAGGGGTCAGTCTGCTCTTCCATGAGTGCGTTACATTGACAGAGTGGGGTCTGTCTGCTCTTCCCTGGGTGTGTTACATTGACAGAGTGGGGTCAGTCTGTTATACCCTGGGTGTGTTACATTGAGAGAGTGGGTTCAGTCTGCTCTTCCCTGGGTGTGTTACATTGACAGATTGGGGTCAGTCTGCTCTTCCCTGTGTGTGTTACATTGACAGAGTGAGGTCAGTCTGCTCTTCCCGGGGTGTGTTACATTGACTGAGTGGGGTCAGTCTGCAATTCCTTGGGTGTGTTACATTGACAGAGTGGTGTCAGTCTGCTCTTCCCTGGGTGTTTTACATTGACAGAGTGAGGTCAGTCTGCTCTTCCCGGGGTGTGTTACATTGACAGAGTGGGGTCAGTCTGCAATTCCTTTGGTGTGTTACATTGACAGATTGGGGTCAGTCTGCTCTTCCCTGGGTGTGTTACATTGACACCGTGAGGTCAGTCAGCTCTTCCCTGGGTGTGTTACATTGACAGACTGGTGTCAGTCTGTTCTTCCCTGGAGGAGTTACATTGACAGAGTGGGGTCAGTCTGCTCTTCCCTGGGTGGGTTACATTGACAGAGTGGGGTCAGTCTGCTCTTCCCTGGGTGTTTTACATTGACAGGGTGGGGTCAGACTGCACTTCCTTTTGTATTTTACATTGAGAGATTGGGGTCAGTCTGCTCTTGCTTGTGTGAGTTATTTTGCTGAGTGAGGTCAGTCTGCTCTTCCCTGGGCGTGTTACATTCACAGAGTGGCGTCAGTGTGTTCTTCCCTGGGTGGGTTACATTGACTTAGTGGGGTCAGTCTGTTCTTCCCTGGGTGTGTTACCTTGACAGAGTGGCGTCTGTCTGCTCTTCCCTGGGTGTGTTACATTGACAGAGTGGGGTCAGTCTGCTCTTCCCGGGGTGTGTTACATTGACAGAGTGGGGTCAGTCTGCTCTTCCCTGCGTGTGTTACATTTACAGAGTGGGGTCAGTCTGCTCTTCCCTGGGTGTGTTACTTTGATAGAGTGGGGTCAGTCTGCTCTTCCCTGCGTGTGTTACATTGACAGAGTGGGGTCAGTCTGCTCTTCCCTGGGTGTGTTACATTTACAGAGTGAGGTCAGTCTGCTCTTCCCGGGTTGTGTTACATTGACAGAGTGGGGTCAGTCTGCTCTTCCCTGGGTGTGTTACTTTGATAGAGTGGGGTCCGTCTGCTCTACCCTGCGTGTGTTACAATGACAGAGTGAGGTCAGCCTGCTCTTCCCTGGGTGTGTTACATTGACAGAGTGGGGTCAGTCTGCTCTTCCCTGGGTGTGTTACATTGACAGAGTGAGGTCAGTCTTCTCTTCTCTGGGTGTGTTTCATTGACAGGGTGGGGTCAGTCTACTCTTCCCTGGGTGTGTTACATTGACAGAGATGAGTCAGTCTGGTCTTCCCTGGGTGTGTTACATTGACAGAGTGGGGTCAGTCTTCTCTTCTCTGGGTGTGTTTCATTAACAGGGTGGGGCCAGTCTACTCTTCCCTTGGTGTGTTACATTGACAGAGTGGGGTCAGTCTGCTCTTCCCTGGGTGTGTTACATTGACAGAGAGGGGTCAGTCTGCTCTTCCATGAGTACGTTACATTGACAGAGTGGGGTCTGTCTGCTCTTCCCTGGGTGTGTTACATTGACAGAGTGGGGTCAGTCTGTTATACCCTGGGTGTGTTACATTGACAGAGTGGGTTCAGTCTGCTCTTCCCTGGGTGTGTTACATTGACAGAGTGGGGTCAGTCTGCTCTTCCCTGTGTGTGTTACATTGACAGAGTGAGGTCAGTCTGCTCTTCCCGGGGTGTGTTACATTGACTGAGTGGGGTCAGTCTGCAATTCCTTGGGTGTTTTACATTGATAGAGTGGGGTCAGTCTGCTCTTCCCTGGGTGTTTTACATTGACAGAGTGAGGTCAGTCTGCTCTTCCCGGGGTGTGTTACATTGATAGAGTGGGGTCAGTCTGCAATTCCTTGGGTGTGTTACATTGACAGAGTGGGGTCAGTCTGCTCTTCACTGGGTGTGTTATATTGACAGACTGGTGTCAGTCTGTTCTTCCCTGGAGGAGTTACATTGACAGAGTGGGGTCAGTCTGCTCTTCCCTGGGTGGGTTACATTGACAGAGTGAGGTCAGTCTGCTCTTCCCTGGGTGTGTTACATTGACAGAGTGGGGTCAGTCTGCTCTTCCCTGGGCGTGTTAAATTGACAGAGTGGCGTCTGTGCGTTCTTCCCTGGGTGCGTTACATTGACTTAGTGGGGTCAGTCTGTTCTTCCCTGGGTGTGTTACCTTGACAGAGAGGGGTCAGTCTGCTCTTCCCTATGTGTGTGTTACATTGACAGAGTGGGGTCTGCCTGCTCTTCCCTGGGTGGGTTACATTGACAGAGTGGGGTCAGTCTGCTCTTCCCTGGGTGTGTTACATTGACAGAGAGGGGTCAGTCTGCTCTTCCATGAGTACGTTACATTGACAGAGTGGGGTCTGTCTGCTCTTCCCTGGGTGTGTTACATTGACAGAGTGGGGTCAGTCTGTTATACCCTGGGTGTGTTACATTGACAGAGTGGGTTCAGTCTGCTCTTCCCTGGGTGTGTTACATTGACAGAGTGGGGTCAGTCTGCTCTTCCCTGTGTGTGTTACATTGACAGAGTGAGGTCAGTCTGCTCTTCCCGGGGTGTTTTACATTGACAGAGTGAGGTCAGTCTGCTATTCCCGGGGTGTGTTACATTGACAGAGTGGGATCAGTCTAGAATTCCTTGGGTGTGTTACATTGACAGAGTGGGGTCAGTCTGCTCTTCCCTGGGTGTTTTACATTGACAGAGTGAGGTCAGTCTGCTCTTCCCGGGGTGTGTTACATTGACAGATTGGGATCAGTCTGCAATTCCTTGGGTGTGTTACATTGACAGCGTGGGGTCAGTCTGTTATACCCTGGGTGTGTTACATTGAGAGAGTGGGTTCAGTCTGCTCTTCCCTGGGTGTGTTACATTGACAGAGTGGGGTCAGTCTGCTCTTCCCTGTGTGTGTTACATTGACAGAGTGAGGTCAGTCTGCTCTTCCCGGGGTGTGTTACATTGACTGAGTGGGGTCAGTCTGCAATTCCTTGGGTGTTTTACATTGACAGAGTGGGGTCAGTCTGCTCTTCCCTGGGTGTTTTACATTGACAGAGTGAGGTCAGTCTGCTCTTCCCGGGGTGTGTTACATTGATAGAGTGGGGTCAGTCTGCAATTCCTTGGGTGTGTTACATTGACAGAGTGGGGTCAGTCTGCTCTTCACTGGGTGTGTTATATTGACAGACTGGTGTCAGTCTGTTCTTCCCTGGAGGAGTTACATTGACAGAGTGGGGTCAGTCTGCTCTTCCCTGGGTGGGTTACATTGACAGAGTGAGGTCAGTCTGCTCTTCCCTGGGTGTGTTACATTGACAGAGTGGGGTCAGTCTGCTCTTCCCTGGGCGTGTTAAATTGACAGAGTGGCGTCAGTGCGTTCTTCCCTGGGTGCGTTACATTGACTTAGTGGGGTCAGTCTGTTCTTCCCTGGGTGTGTTACCTTGACAGAGAGGGGTCAGTCTGCTCTTCCCTATGTGTGTGTTACATTGACAGAGTGGGGTCTGCCTGCTCTTCCCTGGGTGGGTTACATTGACAGAGTGGGGTCAGTCTGTTCTTCCCTGGGTGTGTTACATTGAGAGAGTGGGTTCAGTCTGCTCTTCCCGGGGTGTGTTACATTGACAGAGTGGGGTCAGTCTGCTCTTCCCTGCGTGTGTTACATTTACAGAGTGGGGTCAGTCTGCTCTTCCCTGGGTGTGTTACTTTGATAGAGTGGGGTCAGTCTGCTCTTCCCTGCGTGTGTTACATTGACAGAGTGGGGTCAGTCTGCTCTTCCCTGGGCGTGTTAAATTGACAGAGTGGCGTCAGTGCGTTCTTCCCTGGGTGCGTTACATTGACTTAGTGGGGTCAGTCTGTTCTTCCCTGGGTGTGTTACCTTGACAGAGTGGGGTCAGTCTTCTCTTCTCTGGGTGTGTTTCATTGACAGGGTGGGGTCTGCCTGCTCTTCCCTGGGTGTGTTACATTGACAGAGTGGGGTCAGTCTTCTCTTCTCTGGGTGTGTTTCATTGACAGGGTGGGGTCAGTCTACTCTTCCCTGGGTGTGTTACATTGACAGAGAGGAGTCAGTCTGCTCTTCCCTGGGTGTGTTACATTGACAGAGTGGGGTCAGTCATCTCTACTCTGGGTGTGTTACATTGACAGAGTGGGGTCAGTCTACTGTTCCCTGGGTGTGTTACATTTACAGAGTGAGGTCAGTCTGCTCTTCCCGGGTTGTGTTACATTGACAGAGTGGGGTCAGTCTGCTCTTCCCTGCGTGTGTTACATTTACAGAGTGGGGTCAGTCTGCTCTTCCCTGGGTGTGTTACTTTGATAGAGTGGGGTCAGTCTGCTCTTCCCTGCGTGTGTTACATTTACAGAGTGGGGTCAGTCTGCTCTTCCCTGGGTGTGTTACTTTGATAGAGTGGGGTCCGTCTGCTCTACCCTGCGTGTGTTACATTGACAGAGTGAGGTCAGCCTGCTCTTCCCTGGGTGTGTTACATTGACAGAGTGGGGTCAGTCTGCTCTTCCCTGGGTGTGTTACTTTGATAGAGTGGGGTCCGTCTGCTCTTCCCTGCGTGTGTTACATTTACAGAGTGGGGTCAGTCTGCTCTTCCCTGGGTGTGTTACTTTGATAGAGTGGGGTCAGTCTGCTCTTCCCTGCGTGTGTTACATTGACAGAGTGGGGTCAGTCTTCTCTTCTCTGGGTGTGTTTCATTGACAGGGTGGGGTCAGTCTGCTCTTCTTTGGGTATGTTACATTGACAGAGTGAGGTCAGTCTGCTCTTATCTGGGTGTGTTACATTGACAGGGTGGGGTCAGTCTACTCTTCCCTGGGTGTGTTACATTGACAGAGAGGGGTCAGTCTGCTCTTCCATGAGTGCGTTACATTGACAGAGTGGGGTCTGTCTGCTCTTCCCTGGGTGTGTTACATTGACAGAGTGGGGTCAGTCTGTTATACCCTGGGTGTGTTACATTGAGAGAGTGGGTTCAGTCTGCTCTTCCCTGGGTGTGTTACATTGACAGATTGGGGTCAGTCTGCTCTTCCCTGTGTGTGTTACATTGACAGAGTGAGGTCAGTCTGCTCTTCCCGGGGTGTGTTACATTGACTGAGTGGGGTCAGTCTGCAATTCCTTGGGTGTATTACATTGACAGAGTGGTGTCAGTCTGCTCTTCCCTGGGTGTTTTACATTGACAGAGTGAGGTCAGTCTGCTCTTCCCGGGGTGTGTTACATTGACAGAGTGGGGTCAGTCTGCAATTCCTTTGGTGTGTTACATTGACAGAGTGGGGTCAGTCTGCTCTTCCCTGGGTGTGTTACATTGACACCGTGAGGTCAGTCAGCTCTTCCCTGGGTGTGTTACATTGACAGACTGGTGTCAGTCTGTTCTTCCCTGGAGGAGTTACATTGACAGAGTGGGGTCAGTCTGCTCTTCCCTGGGTGGGTTACATTGACAGAGTGGGGTCAGTCTGCTCTTCCCTGGGTGTTTTACATTGACAGGGTGGGGTCAGACTGCACTTCCTTTTGTATTTTACATTGAGAGATTGGGGTCAGTCTGCTCTTGCTTGTGTGAGTTATTTTGCTGAGTGAGGTCAGTCTGCTCTTCCCTGGGCGTGTTACATTCACAGAGTGGCGTCAGTGTGTTCTTCCCTGGGTGGGTTACATTGACTTAGTGGGGTCAGTCTGTTCTTCCCTGGGTGTGATACCTTGACAGAGTGGCGTCTGTCTGCTCTTCCCTGGGTGTGTTACATTGACAGAGTGGGGTCAGTCTGCTCTTCCCGGGGTGTGTTACATTGACAGAGTGGGGTCAGTCTGCTCTTCCCTGCGTGTGTTACATTTACAGAGTGGGGTCAGTCTGCTCTTCCCTGGGTGTGTTACTTTGATAGAGTGGGGTCAGTCTGCTCTTCCCTGCGTGTGTTACATTGACAGAGTGGGGTCAGTCTGCTCTTCCCTGGGTGTGTTACATTTACAGAGTGAGGTCAGTCTGCTCTTCCCGGGTTGTGTTACATTGACAGAGTGGGGTCAGTCTGCTCTTCCCTGCGTGTGTTACATTTACAGAGTGGGGTCAGTCTGCTCTTCCCTGGGTGTGTTACTTTGATAGAGTGGGGTCAGTCTGCTCTTCCCTGCGTGTGTTACATTTACAGAGTGGGGTCAGTCTGCTCTTCCCTGGGTGTGTTACTTTGATAGAGTGGGGTCCGTCTGCTCTACCCTGCGTGTGTTACATTGACAGAGTGAGGTCAGCCTGCTCTTCCCTGGGTGTGTTACATTGACAGAGTGGGGTCAGTCTGCTCTTCCCTGGGTGTGTTACATTGACAGAGTGGGGTCAGTCTTCTCTTCTCTGGGTGTGTTTCATTGACAGGGTGGGGTCAGTCTACTCTTCCCTGGGTGTGTTACATTGACAGAGATGAGTCAGTCTGGTCTTCCCTGGGTGTGTTACATTGACAGAGTGGGGTCAGTCTTCTCTTCTCTGGGTGTGTTTCATTAACAGGGTGGGGTCAGTCTACTCTTCCCTTGGTGTGTTACATTGACAGAGTGGGGTCAGTCTGCTCTTCCCTGGGTGTGTTACATTGACAGAGAGGGGTCAGTCTGCTCTTCCATGAGTACGTTACATTGACAGAGTGGGGTCTGTCTGCTCTTCCCTGGGTGTGTTACATTGACAGAGTGGGTTCAGTCTGCTCTTCCCTGGGTGTGTTACATTGACAGAGTGGGGTCAGTCTGCTCTTCCCTGTGTGTGTTACATTGACAGAGTGAGGTCAGTCTGCTCTTCCCGGGGTGTTTTACATTGACAGAGTGAGGTCAGTCTGCTATTCCCGGGGTGTGTTACATTGACAGAGTGGGATCAGTCTGCAATTCCTTGGGTGTGTTACATTGACAGTGTGGGGTCAGTCTGCTCTTCCCTGGGTGTTTTACATTGACAGAGTGAGGTCAGTCTGCTCTTCCCGGGGTGTGTTACATTGACAGAGTGGGATCAGTCTGCAATTCCTTGGGTGTGTTACATTGACAGCGTGGGGTCAGTCTGTTATACCCTGTGTGTGTTACATTGAGAGAGTGGGTTCAGTCTGCTCTTCCCTGGGTGTGTTACATTGACAGAGTGGGGTCAGTCTGCTCTTCCCTGTGTGTGTTACATTGACAGAGTGAGGTCAGTCTGCTCTTCCCGGGGTGTGTTACATTGACTGAGTGGGGTCAGTCTGCAATTCCTTGGGTGTTTTACATTGACAGAGTGGGGTCAGTCTGCTCTTCCCTGGGTGTTTTACATTGACAGAGTGAGGTCAGTCTGCTCTTCCCGGGGTGTGTGACATTGATAGAGTGGGGTCAGTCTGCAATTCCTTGGGTGTGTTACATTGACAGAGTGGGGTCAGTCTGCTCTTCACTGGGTGTGTTATATTGACAGACTGGTGTCAGTCTGTTCTTCCCTGGAGGAGTTACATTGACAGAGTGGGGTCAGTCTGCTCTTCCCTGGGTGGGTTACATTGACAGAGTGAGGTCAGTCTGCTCTTCCCTGGGTGTGTTACATTGACAGAGTGGGGTCAGTCTGCTCTTCCCTGGGCGTGTTAAATTGACAGAGTGGCGTCAGTGCGTTCTTCCCTGGGTGCGTTACATTGACTTAGTGGGGTCAGTCTGTTCTTCCCTGGGTGTGTTACCTTGACAGAGAGGGGTCAGTCTGCTCTTCCCTATGTGTGTGTTACATTGACAGAGTGGGGTCTGCCTGCTCTTCCCTGGGTGGGTTACATTGACAGAGTGGGGTCAGTCTGTTCTTCCCTGGGTGTGTTACATTGAGAGAGTGGGTTCAGTCTGCTCTTCCCGGGGTGTGTTACATTGACAGAGTGGGGTCAGTCTGCTCTTCCCTGCGTGTGTTACATTTACAGAGTGGGGTCAGTCTGCTCTTCCCTGGGTGTGTTACTTTGATAGAGTGGGGTCAGTCTGCTCTTCCCTGCGTGTGTTACATTTACAGAGTGGGGTCAGTCTGCTCTTCCCTGGGTGTGTTACTTTGATAGAGTGGGGTCCGTCTGCTCTACCCTGCGTGTGTTACATTGACAGAGTGAGGTCAGCCTGCTCTTCCCTGGGTGTGTTACATTGACAGAGTGGGGTCAGTCTGCTCTTCCCTGGGTGTGTTACTTTGATAGAGTGGGGTCCGTCTGCTCTTCCCTGCGTGTGTTACATTTACAGAGTGGGGTCAGTCTGCTCTTCCCTGGGTGTGTTACTTTGATAGATTGGGGTCAGTCTGCTCTTCCCTGCGTGTGTTACATTGACAGAGTGGGGTCAGTCTTCTCTTCTCTGGGTGTGTTTCATTGACAGGGTGGGGTCAGTCTACTCTTCCCTGGGTGTGTTACATTGACAGAGTGGGGTCAGTCTTCTCTTCTCTGGGTGTGTTTCATTGACAGAGTGAGGTCAGTCTGCTCTTATCTGGGTGTGTTACATTGACAGGGTGGGGTCAGTCTGCTCTTCCATGGATGTTTTACATTGACAGAGTGGGGTCAGTCTGCTCTTCCCTGGGTGTGTTACATTGACAGAATGGAGTTAGTCTGTTCTTCCCTGGAGGAGTTACATTGACAGATTGGGGTCAGTCTGCTCTTCCCTGGGTGTGTTACCTTGACAGAGAGGGGTCAGTCTGCTCTTCCATGAGTGCGTTACATTGACAGAGTGGGGTCTGTCTGCTCTTCCCTGGGTGTGTTACATTGACAGAGTGGGGTCAGTCTGTTATACCCTGGGTGTGTTACATTGAGAGAGTGGGTTCAGTCTGCTCTTCCCTGGGTGTGTTACATTGACAGATTGGGGTCAGTCTGCTCTTCCCTGTGTGTGTTACATTGACAGAGTGAGGTCAGTCTGCTCTTCCCGGGGTGTGTTACATTGACTGAGTGGGGTCAGTCTGCAATTCCTTGGGTGTGTTACATTGACAGAGTGGTGTCAGTCTGCTCTTCCCTGGGTGTTTTACATTGACAGAGTGAGGTCAGTCTGCTCTTCCCGGGGTGTGTTACATTGACAGAGTGGGGTCAGTCTGCAATTCCTTTGGTGTGTTACATTGACAGAGTGGGGTCAGTCTGCTCTTCCCTGGGTGTGTTACATTGACACCGTGAGGTCAGTCAGCTCTTCCCTGGGTGTGTTACATTGACAGACTGGTGTCAGTCTGTTCTTCCCTGGAGGAGTTACATTGACAGAGTGGGGTCAGTCTGCTCTTCCCTGGGTGGGTTACATTGACAGAGTGGGGTCAGTCTGCTCTTCCCTGGGTGTTTTACATTGACAGGGTGGGGTCAGACTGCACTTCCTTTTGTATTTTACATTGAGAGATTGGGGTCAGTCTGCTCTTGCTTGTGTGAGTTATTTTGCTGAGTGAGGTCAGTCTGCTCTTCCCTGGGCGTGTTACATTCACAGAGTGGCGTCAGTGTGTTCTTCCCTGGGTGGGTTACATTGACTTAGTGGGGTCAGTCTGTTCTTCCCTGGGTGTGTTACCTTGACAGAGTGGCGTCTGTCTGCTCTTCCCTGGGTGTGTTACATTGACAGAGTGGGGTCAGTCTGCTCTTCCCGGGGTGTGTTACATTGACAGAGTGGGGTCAGTCTGCTCTTCCCTGCGTGTGTTACATTTACAGAGTGGGGTCAGTCTGCTCTTCCCTGGGTGTGTTACTTTGATAGAGTGGGGTCAGTCTGCTCTTCCCTGCGTGTGTTACATTGACAGAGTGGGGTCAGTCTGCTCTTCCCTGGGTGTGTTACATTTACAGAGTGAGGTCAGTCTGCTCTTCCCGGGTTGTGTTACATTGACAGAGTGGGGTCAGTCTGCTCTTCCCTGCGTGTGTTACATTTACAGAGTGGGGTCAGTCTGCTCTTCCCTGGGTGTGTTACTTTGATAGAGTGGGGTCAGTCTGCTCTTCCCTGCGTGTGTTACATTTACAGAGTGGGGTCAGTCTGCTCTTCCCTGGGTGTGTTACTTTGATAGAGTGGGGTCCGTCTGCTCTACCCTGCGTGTGTTACATTGACAGAGTGAGGTCAGCCTGCTCTTCCCTGGGTGTGTTACATTGACAGAGTGGGGTCAGTCTGCTCTTCCCTGGGTGTGTTACATTGACAGAGTGGGGTCAGTCTTCTCTTCTCTGGGTGTGTTTCATTGACAGGGTGGGGTCAGTCTACTCTTCCCTGGGTGTGTTACATTGACAGAGATGAGTCAGTCTGGTCTTCCCTGGGTGTGTTACATTGACAGAGTGGGGTCAGTCTTCTCTTCTCTGGGTGTGTTTCATTAACAGGGTGGGGTCAGTCTACTCTTCCCTTGGTGTGTTACATTGACAGAGTGGGGTCAGTCTGCTCTTCCCTGGGTGTGTTACATTGACAGAGAGGGGTCAGTCTGCTCTTCCATGAGTACGTTACATTGACAGAGTGGGGTCTGTCTGCTCTTCCCTGGGTGTGTTACATTGACAGAGTGGGGTCAGTCTGTTATACCCTGGGTGTGTTACATTGACAGAGTGGGTTCAGTCTGCTCTTCCCTGGGTGTGTTACATTGACAGAGTAGGGTCAGTCTGCTCTTCCCTGTGTGTGTTACATTGACAGAGTGAGGTCAGTCTGCTCTTCCCGGGGTGTTTTACATTGACAGAGTGAGGTCAGTCTGCTATTCCCGGGGTGTGTTACATTGACAGAGTGGGATCAGTCTGCAATTCCTTGGGTGTGTTACATTGACAGAGTGGGGTCAGTCTGCTCTTCCCTGGGTGTTTTACATTGACAGAGTGAGGTCAGTCTGCTCTTCCCGGGGTGTGTTACATTGACAGAGTGGGATCAGTCTGCAATTCCTTGGGTGTGTTACATTGACAGCGTAGGGTCAGTCTGTTATACCCTGGGTGTGTTACATTGAGAGAGTGGGTTCAGTCTGCTCTTCCCTGGGTGTGTTACATTGACAGAGTGGGGTCAGTCTGCTCTTCCCTGTGTGTGTTACATTGACAGAGTGAGGTCAGTCTGCTCTTCCCGGGGTGTGTTACATTGACTGAGTGGGGTCAGTCTGCAATTCCTTGGGTGTTTTACATTGACAGAGTGGGGTCAGTCTGCTCTTCCCTGGGAGTTTTACATTGACAGAGTGAGGTCAGTCTGCTCTTCCCGGGGTGTGTTACATTGATAGAGTGGGGTCAGTCTGCAATTCCTTGGGTGTGTTACATTGACAGAGTGGGGTCAGTCTGCTCTTCACTGGGTGTGTTATATTGACAGACTGGTGTCAGTCTGTTCTTCCCTGGAGGAGTTACATTGACAGAGTGGGGTCAGTCTGCTCTTCCCTGGGTGGGTTACATTGACAGAGTGGGGTCAGTCTGCTCTTCCCTGCGTGTGTTACATTTACAGAGTGAGGTCAGTCTGCTCTTCCCGGGTTGTGTTACATTGACAGAGTGGGGTCAGTCTGCTCTTCCCTGCGTGTGTTACATTTACAGAGTGGGGTCAGTCTGCTCTTCCCTGGGTGTGTTACTTTGATAGAGTGGGGTCAGTCTGCTCTTCCCTGCGTGTGTTACATTGACAGAGTGGGGTCAGTCTTCTCTTCTCTGGGTGTGTTTCATTGACAGGTTGGGGTCAGTCTACTCTTCCCTGGGTGTGTTACATTGACAGAGTGGGGTCAGTCTGCTCTTCTTTGGGTATGTTACATTGACAGAGTGAGGTCAGTCTGCTCTTATCTGGGTGTGTTACATTGACAGGGTGGGGTCAGTCTGCTCTTCCATGGATGTTTTACATTGACAGAGTGGGGTCAGTCTGCTCTTCCCTGGGTGTGTTACATTGACAGAATGGAGTTAGTCTGTTCTTCCCTGGAGGAGTTACATTGACAGATTGGGGTCAGTCTGCTCTTCCCTGGGTGTGTTACCTTGACAGAGAGGGGTCAGTCTGCTCTTCCATGAGTGCATTACATTGACAGAGTGGGGTCTGTCTGCTCTTCCCTGGGTGTGTTACATTGACAGAGTGGGGTCAGTCTGTTATACCCTGGGTGTGTTACATTGAGAGAGTGGGTTCAGTCTGCTCTTCCCTGGGTGTGTTACATTGACAGATTGGGGTCAGTCTGCTCTTCCCTGTGTGTGTTACATTGACAGAGTGAGGTCAGTCTGCTCTTCCCGGGGTGTGTTACATTGACTGAGTGGGGTCAGTCTGCAATTCCTTGGGTGTGTTACATTGACAGAGTGGTGTCAGTCTGCTCTTCCCTGGGTGTTTTACATTGACAGAGTGAGGTCAGTCTGCTCTTCCCGGGGTGTGTTACATTGACAGAGTGGGGTCAGTCTGCAATTCCTTTGGTGTGTTACATTGACAGAGTGGGGTCAGTCTGCTCTTCCCTGGGTGTGTTACATTGACACCGTGAGGTCAGTCAGCTCTTCCCTGGGTGTGTTACATTGACAGACTGGTGTCAGTCTGTTCTTCCCTGGAGGAGTTACATTGACAGAGTGGGGTCAGTCTGCTCTTCCCTGGGTGGGTTACATTGACAGAGTGGGGTCAGTCTGCTCTTCCCTGGGTGTTTTACATTGACAGGGTGGGGTCAGACTGCACTTCCTTTTGTATTTTACATTGAGAGATTGGGGTCAGTCTGCTCTTGCTTGTGTGAGTTATTTTGCTGAGTGAGGTCAGTCTGCTCTTCCCTGGGCGTGTTACATTCACAGAGTGGCGTCAGTGTGTTCTTCCCTGGGTGGGTTACATTGACTTAGTGGGGTCAGTCTGTTCTTCCCTGGGTGTGTTACCTTGACAGAGTGGCGTCTGTCTGCTCTTCCCTGGGTGTGTTACATTGACAGAGTGGGGTCAGTCTGCTCTTCCCGGGGTGTGTTACATTGACAGAGTGGGGTCAGTCTGCTCTTCCCTGCGTGTGTTACATTTACAGAGTGGGGTCAGTCTGCTCTTCCCTGGGTGTGTTACTTTGATAGAGTGGGGTCAGTCTGCTCTTCCCTGCGTGTGTTACATTGACAGAGTGGGGTCAGTCTGCTCTTCCCTGGGTGTGTTACATTTACAGAGTGAGGTCAGTCTGCTCTTCCCGGGTTGTGTTACATTGACAGAGTGGGGTAAGTCTGCTCTTCCCTGCGTGTGTTACATTTACAGAGTGGGGTCAGTCTGCTCTTCCCTGGGTGTGTTACTTTGATAGAGTGGGGTCAGTCTGCTCTTCCCTGCGTGTGTTACATTTACAGAGTGGGGTCAGTCTGCTCTTCCCTGGGTGTGTTACTTTGATAGAGTGGGGTCCGTCTGCTCTACCCTGCGTGTGTTACATTGACAGAGTGAGGTCAGCCTGCTCTTCCCTGGGTGTGTTACATTGACAGAGTGGGGTCAGTCTGCTCTTCCCTGGGTGTGTTACATTGACAGAGTGGGGTCAGTCTTCTCTTCTCTGGGTGTGTTTCATTGACAGGGTGGGGTCAGTCTACTCTTCCCTGGGTGTGTTACATTGACAGAGATGAGTCAGTCTGGTCTTCCCTGGGTGTGTTACATTGACAGAGTGGGGTCAGTCTTCTCGTCTCTGGGTGTGTTTCATTAACAGGGTGGGGTCAGTCTACTCTTCCCTTGGTGTGTTACATTGACAGAGTGGGGTCAGTCTGCTCTTCCCTGGGTGTGTTACATTGACAGAGAGGGGTCAGTCTGCTCTTCCATGAGTACGTTACATTAACAGAGTGGGGTCTGTCTGCTCTTCCCTGGGTGTGTTACATTGACAGAGTGGGGTCAGTCTGTTATACCCTGGGTGTGTTACATTGACAGAGTGGGTTCAGTCTGCTCTTCCCTGGGTGTGTTACATTGACAGAGTGGGGTCAGTCTGCTCTTCCCTGTGTGTGTTACATTGACAGAGTGAGGTCTGTCTGCTCTTCCCTGGGTGTGTTACCTTGACAGAGTGAGGTCAGTCTGCTATTCCCGGGGTGTGTTACATTGACAGAGTGGGATCAGTCTAGAATTCCTTGGGTGTGTTACATTGACAGAGTGGGGTCAGTCTGCTCTTCCCTGGGTGTTTTACATTGACAGAGTGAGGTCAGTCTGCTCTTCCCGGGGTGTGTTACATTGACAGAGTGGGATCAGTCTGCAATTCCTTGGGTGTGTTACATTGACAGCGTAGGGTCAGTCTGTTATACCCTGGGTGTGTTACATTGAGAGAGTGGGTTCAGTCTGCTCTTCCCTGGGTGTGTTACATTGACAGAGTGGGGTCAGTCTGCTCTTCCCTGTGTGTGTTACATTGACAGAGTGAGGTCAGTCTGCTCTTCCCGGGGTGTGTTACATTGACTGAGTGGTGTCAGTCTGCAATTCCTTGGGTGTTTTACATTGACAGAGTGGGGTCAGTCTGATCTTCCCTGGGTGTTTTACATTGACAGAGTGAGGTCAGTCTGCTCTTCCCGGGGTGTGTTACATTGATAGAGTGGGGTCAGTCTGCAATTCCTTGGGTGTGTTACATTGACAGAGTGGGGTCAGTCTGCTCTTCACTGGGTGTGTTATATTGACAGACTGGTGTCAGTCTGTTCTTCCCTGGAGGAGTTACATTGACAGAGTGGGGTCAGTCTGCTCTTCCCTGGGTGGGTTACATTGACAGAGTGAGGTCAGTCTGCTCTTCCCTGGGTGTGTTACATTGACAGAGTGGGGTCAGTCTGCTCTTCCCTGGGCGTGTTAAATTGACAGAGTGGCGTCAGTGCGTTCTTCCCTGGGTGCGTTACATTGACTTAGTGGGGTCAGTCTGTTCTTCCCTGGGTGTGTTACCTTGACAGAGAGGGGTCAGTCTGCTCTTCCCTATGTGTGTGTTACATTGACAGAGTGGGGTCTGCCTGCTCTTCCCTGGGTGGGTTACATTGACAGAGTGGGGTCAGTCTGTTCTTCCCTGGGTGTGTTACATTGAGAGAGTGGGTTCAGTCTGCTCTTCCCGGGGTGTGTTACATTGACAGAGTGGGGTCAGTCTGCTCTTCCCTGCGTGTGTTACATTTACAGAGTGGGGTCAGTCTGCTCTTCCCTGGGTGTGTTACTTTGATCGAGTGGGGTCAGTCTGCTCTTCCCTGCGTGTGTTACATTGACAGAGTGGGGTCAGTCTGCTCTTCCCTGGGCGTGTTAAATTGACAGAGTGGCGTCAGTGCGTTCTTCCCTGGGTGCGTTACATTGACTTAGTGGGGTCAGTCTGTTCTTCCCCGGGTGTGTTACCTTGACAGAGAGGGGTCAGTCTGCTCTTCCCTATGTGTGTGTTACATTGACAGAGTGGGGTCTGCCTGCTCTTCCCTGGGTGTGTTACATTGACAGAGTGGGGTCAGTCTTCTCTTCTCTGGGTGTGTTTCATTGACAGGGTGGGGTCAGTCTACTCTTCCCTGGGTGTGTTACATTGACAGAGAGGAGTCAGTCTGCTCTTCCCTGGGTGTGTTACATTGACAGAGTGGGGTCAGTCATCTCTACTCTGGGTGTGTTACATTGACAGAGTGGGGTCAGTCTACTCTTCCCTGGGTGTGTTACATTGACAGAGTGGGGTCAGTCTGCTCTTCCCTGGGTGTGTTACATTGACTGAGTGGGGTCAGTCTGCTCTTCCTTGCGTGTGTTACATTGACACAGAGGGGTCAGTCTGCTCTTCCCTTTGTGTGTTACATTGACAGAGTGCGGTCAGTCTGCTCTTCCCTGGGTGTGTTACATTGACAGAGTGGGGTCAGTCTTCTCTACTCTGGGTGTGTTTCATTGACAGGGTGGGGTCAGTCTGCTCTTCCCTGGGTGTTTTACATTGACTGAGTGGGGTCAGTCTGCTCTTCCCTGGGTGTTTTACATTGACAGGGTGGGGTCAGACTGCACTTCCTTTTGTATTTTACATTGAGAGATTGGGGTCAGTCTGCTCTTGCTTGTGTGAGTTATTTTGCTGAGTGAGGTCAGTCTGCTCTTCCCTGGGCGTGTTACATTCACAGAGTGGCGTCAGTGTGTTCTTCCCTGGGTGGGTTACATTGACTTAGTGGGGTCAGTCTGTTCTTCCCTGGGTGTGTTACCTTGACAGAGTGGCGTCTGTCTGCTCTTCCCTGGGTGTGTTACATTGACAGAGTGGGGTCAGTCTGCTCTTCCCGGGGTGTGTTACATTGACAGAGTGGGGTCAGTCTGCTCTTCCCTGCGTGTGTTACATTTACAGAGTGGGGTCAGTCTGCTCTTCCCTGGGTGTGTTACTTTGATAGAGTGGGGTCAGTCTGCTCTTCCCTGCGTGTGTTACATTGACAGAGTGGGGTCAGTCTGCTCTTCCCTGGGTGTGTTACATTTACAGAGTGAGGTCAGTCTGCTCTTCCCGGGTTGTGTTACATTGACAGAGTGGGGTCAGTCTGCTCTTCCCTGCGTGTGTTACATTTACAGAGTGGGGTCAGTCTGCTCTTCCCTGGGTGTGTTACTTTGATAGAGTGGGGTCAGTCTGCTCTTCCCTGCGTGTGTTACATTTACAGAGTGGGGTCAGTCTGCTCTTCCCTGGGTGTGTTACTTTGATAGAGTGGGGTCCGTCTGCTCTACCCTGCGTGTGTTACATTGACAGAGTGAGGTCAGCCTGCTCTTCCCTGGGTGTGTTACATTGACAGAGTGGGGTCAGTCTGCTCTTCCCTGGGTGTGTTACATTGACAGAGTGGGGTCAGTCTTCTCTTCTCTGGGTGTGTTTCATTGACAGGGTGGGGTCAGTCTACTCTTCCCTGGGTGTGTTACATTGACAGAGATGAGTCAGTCTGGTCTTCCCTGGGTGTGTTACATTGACACCGTGAGGTCAGTCAGCTCTTCCCTGGGTGTGTTACATTGACAGACTGGTGTCAGTCTGTTCTTCCCTGGAGGAGTTACATTGACAGAGTGGGGTCAGTCTGCTCTTCCCTGGGTGGGTTACATTGACAGAGTGGGGTCAGTCTGCTCTTCCCTGGGTGTTTTACATTGACAGGGTGGGGTCAGACTGCACTTCCTTTTGTATTTTACATTGAGAGATTGGGGTCAGTCTGCTCTTGCTTGTGTGAGTTATTTTGCTGAGTGAGGTCAGTCTGCTCTTCCCTGGGCGTGTTACATTCACAGAGTGGCGTCAGTGTGTTCTTCCCTGGGTGGGTCACATTGACTTAGTGGGGTCAGTCTGTTCTTCCCTGGGTGTGTTACCTTGACAGAGTGGCGTCTGTCTGCTCTTCCCTGGGTGTGTTACATTGACAGAGTGGGGTCAGTCTGCTCTTCCCGGGGTGTGTTACATTGACAGAGTGGGGTCAGTCTGCTCTTCCCTGCGTGTGTTACATTTACAGAGTGGGGTCAGTCTGCTCTTCCCTGGGTGTGTTACTTTGATTGAGTGGGGTCAGTCTGCTCTTCCCTGCGTGTGTTACATTGACAGAGTGGGGTCAGTCTGCTCTTCCCTGGGTGTGTTACATTTACAGAGTAAGGTCAGTCTGCTCTTCCCGGGTTGTGTTACATTGACAGAGTGGGGTAAGTCTGCTCTTCCCTGCGTGTGTTACATTTACAGAGTGGGGTCAGTCTGCTCTTCCCTGGGTGTGTTACTTTGATAGAGTGGGGTCAGTCTGCTCTTCCCTGCGTGTGTTACATTTACAGAGTGGGGTCAGTCTGCTCTTCCCTGGGTGTGTTACTTTGATAGAGTGGGGTCCGTCTGCTCTACCCTGCGTGTGTTACATTGACAGAGTGAGGTCAGCCTGCTCTTCCCTGGGTGTGTTACATTGACAGAGTGGGGTCAGTCTGCTCTTCCCTGGGTGTGTTACATTGACAGAGTGGGGTCAGTCTTCTCTTCTCTGGGTGTGTTTCATTGACAGGGTGGGGTCAGTCTACTCTTCCCTGGGTGTGTTACATTGACAGAGATGAGTCAGTCTGGTCTTCCCTGGGTGTGTTACATTGACAGAGTGGGGTCAGTCTTCTCGTCTCTGGGTGTGTTTCATTAACAGGGTGGGGTCAGTCTACACTTCCCTTGGTGTGTTACATTGACAGAGTGGGGTCAGTCTGCTCTTCCCTGGGTGTGTTACATTGACAGAGAGGGGTCAGTCTCCTCTTCCATGAGTACGTTACATTAACAGAGTGGGGTCTGTCTGCTCTTCCCTGGGTGTGTTACATTGACAGAGTGGGGTCAGTCTGTTATACCCTGGGTGTGTTACATTGACAGAGTGGGTTCAGTCTGCTCTTCCCTGGGTGTGTTACATTGACAGAGTGGGGTCAGTCTGCTCTTCCCTGTGTGTGTTACATTGACAGAGTGAGGTCTGTCTGCTCTTCCCTGGGTGTGTTACATTGACAGAGTGAGGTCAGTCTGCTATTCCCGGGGTGTGTTACAT
The DNA here is from genome assembly GCF_047496795.1 of Chiloscyllium punctatum. Taxonomy (NCBI): domain Eukaryota; kingdom Metazoa; phylum Chordata; class Chondrichthyes; order Orectolobiformes; family Hemiscylliidae; genus Chiloscyllium; species Chiloscyllium punctatum. The sequence continues at coordinate 78,139,288 of NC_092768.1, forward strand.
TGACAGAGTGGGATCAGTCTAGAATTCCTTGGGTGTGTTACATTGACAGAGTGGGGTCAGTCTGCTCTTCCCTGGGTGTTTTACATTGACAGAGTGAGGTCAGTCTGCTCTTCCCGGGGTGTGTTACATTGACAGAGTGGGATCAGTCTGCAATTCCTTGGGTGTGTTACATTGACAGCGTAGGGTCAGTCTGTTATACCCTGGGTGTGTTACATTGAGAGAGTGGGTTCAGTCTGCTCTTCCCTGGGTGTGTTACATTGACAGAGTGGGGTCAGTCTGCTCTTCCCTGTGTGTGTTACATTGACAGAGTGAGGTCAGTCTGCTCTTCCCGGGGTGTGTTACATTGACTGAGTGGGGTCAGTCTGCAATTCCTTGGGTGTTTTACATTGACAGAGTGGGGTCAGTCTGCTCTTCCCTGGGTGTTTTACATTGACAGAGTGAGGTCAGTCTGCTCTTCCCGGGGTGTGTTACATTGATAGAGTGGGGTCAGTCTGCAATTCCTTGGGTGTGTTACATTGACAGAGTGGGGTCAGTCTGCTCTTCACTGGGTGTGTTATATTGACAGACTGGTGTCAGTCTGTTCTTCCCTGGAGGAGTTACATTGACAGAGTGGGGTCAGTCTGCTCTTCCCTGGGTGGGTTACATTGACAGAGTGAGGTCAGTCTGCTCTTCCCTGGGTGTGTTACATTGACAGAGTGGGGTCAGTCTGCTCTTCCCTATGTGTGTGTTACATTGACAGAGTGGGGTCTGCCTGCTCTTCCCTGGGTGGGTTACATTGACAGAGTGGGGTCAGTCTGTTCTTCCCTGGGTGTGTTACATTGAGAGAGTGGGTTCAGTCTGCTCTTCCCGGGGTGTGTTACATTGACAGAGTGGGGTCAGTCTGCTCTTCCCTGCGTGTGTTACATTTACAGAGTGGGGTCAGTCTGCTCTTCCCTGGGTGTGTTACTTTGATCGAGTGGGGTCAGTCTGCTCTTCCCTGCGTGTGTTACATTGACAGAGTGGGGTCAGTCTGCTCTTCCCTGGGCGTGTTAAATTGACAGAGTGGCGTCAGTGCGTTCTTCCCTGGGTGCGTTACATTGACTTAGTGGGGTCAGTCTGTTCTTCCCCGGGTGTGTTACCTTGACAGAGAGGGGTCAGTCTGCTCTTCCCTATGTGTGTGTTACATTGACAGAGTGGGGTCTGCCTGCTCTTCCCTGGGTGTGTTACATTGACAGAGTGGGGTCAGTCTTCTCTTCTCTGGGTGTGTTTCATTGACAGGGTGGGGTCAGTCTACTCTTCCCTGGGTGTGTTACATTGACAGAGAGGAGTCAGTCTGCTCTTCCCTGGGTGTGTTACATTGACAGAGTGGGGTCAGTCATCTCTACTCTGGGTGTGTTACATTGACAGAGTGGGGTCAGTCTACTCTTCCCTGGGTGTGTTACATTGACAGAGTGGGGTCAGTCTGCTCTTCCCTGGGTGTGTTACATTGACTGAGTGGGGTCAGTCTGCTCTTCCTTGCGTGTGTTACATTGACACAGAGGGGTCAGTCTGCTCTTCCCTTTGTGTGTTACATTGACAGAGTGGGGTCAGTCTGCTCTTCCCTGCGTGTGTTACATTGACAGAGTGGGGTCAGTCTGCTCTTCCCTGGGTGTGTTACATTTACAGAGTGGGGTCAGTCTGCTCTTCCCTGGGTGTGTTACATTGACAGAGTGGGGTCAGTCTGCTCTTCCCTGGGTGTGTTACTTTGATAGAGTGGGGTCAGTCTGCTCTTCCCTGCGTGTGTTACATTGACAGAGTGAGGTCAGTCTGCTCTTCCCGGGGTGTATTACATTGACAGAGTTGGGTCAGTCTGCAATTCCTTGGGTGTGTTACATTGACAGACTGGGGTCAGTCTGCTCTTCCCTGGGTGTGTTACATTGACAGAGTGGGGTCAGTCTGCTCTTCCCTGCGTGTGTTACATTGACAGAGAGGGGTCAGTCTGCTCTTCCCTTTGTGTGTTACATTGACAGAGTGCGGTCAGTCTGCTCTTCCCTGGTTGGGTTACATTGACAGGGTGGGGTCAATCTGCTCTTCCCTGGATGAGTTACATTAACAGAGTGGGGTCAGTCTGCTCTTCCCTGGGTGTGTTACATTGACTGATTGGGTCAGTCTGCTCTTCCCTGGGAGTGTTTCATTGACAGAGTGGTGTCAGTCTGCTCTTCCCTGGGTGAGTTACATTGACAGAGTGTGGTCAGTCTGCTCTTCCCTGGGTCTTTACATTGACAGAGCGTGGTCAGTCTGCTCTTCCTTGGTTGTGTTACATTGACAGATTGGGGTCAGTCTGCTCTTCCCTGGTGGGTTGCATTGACAGGGTGGGTTCAGTCTGCTCTTCCCTGGGTGTGTTGCATTGACAGAGTGGGGTCAGTCTGCTCTTCCCTGTGTGGGTTACATTGACAGAGTAGGGTCAGTGTGTTCTTCCCTGGGTGTATTACATTGACAGAGTGGGGTCAGTCTGCTCTTCCCTGGGTGTGTTACATTGACAGAGTGGGGTCAGTCTGTTCTTCCCTGGGTGTGTTATATTGACAGATTGGGGTCAGTCTGCTCTTGCCTGGGTGTGCTACATTGATAGAGTGGGGTCAGTCTGCTCTTCCCTTGGTGTGTTACATTGACAGAGTGGCGTCAGTGTGTTCTTCCCTGGGTGGGTTACATTGACTTAGTGGGGTCAGTCTGTTCTTCCCTGGGTGGGTTACATTGAGAGAGAGGGGTCAGTGTGCTCTTCCATGAGTGTGTTACATTGACAGAGTGGGGTCTGTCTGCTCTTCCCATGGGTGTGTTACATTGACAGAGTGGGGTCAGTCTGTTTTACGCTGGGTGTGTTACATTGAGAGAGTGGGTTCAGTCTGCTCTTCCCTGGGTGTGTTACATTGACTGATTGGGTCAGTCTGCTATTCCCTGGGAGTGTTTCATTGACAGAGTGGTGTCAGTCTGCTCTTCCCTGGGTGAGTTACATTGACAGAGTGTGGTCAGTCTGCTCTTCCTTGGTTGTGTTACATTGACAGATTGGGGTCAGTCTGCTCTTCCCTGGTGGGTTGCATTGACAGGGTGGGTTCAGTCAGCTCTTCCCTTGGTGTGATGCCTTGACAGAGTGGGGTCAGTCTGCTCTTCCCTGGGTGTGTTAAATTGACAGTGTGTGGTAAGTCTGCACTTCCCTGGGTGTGTAACATTAACTGAGTGGGGTCAGTCTGCTCTTCCCTGTGTGTGTTACATTGACAGAGTGGGGTCAGTCTGCACTTCCCTGTATGTGTAACATATAGAGTGAGGTCAGTCTGATCTTCCTTGTGTGCGTTACATTGACAGAGTGGGGTCAGTCTGCTCTTCCCTGGGTGTGTTACATTGACAGAGTGGGGTCAGTCTGCTCTTCCCTGGGTGTGTTACATTGTGAGAGTGGGGCAGTCAGCACTTCCCTTTGTGTGTTACATTGACAGAGTGGGGTCAGTCCGCTCTTCTATGGGTATGTAACATTGAAAGAGTGGGGTCATTTAGCTCTTCCCTGGGTGTGTTACATTGACAGAGTGGGGTCAGTCGGCTCTTCTATGGGTATATTGCATTGACAGAGTGGGGTCAGTCTGCTCTTCTCTGGGTGTGTTACATTGACAGGATGGGGTCAGTCTGCTCTTCCCTGGGTGTTTTACATTGACAGGGTGGGGTCAGACTGCACTTTCTTTTGTATTTTACATTGTGAGATTGGGGTCAGTCTGCTCTTGCTTGTGTGAGTTATTTTGCTGAGTGAGGTCAGTCTGCTCTTCCCTGGGTGTGTTACATTGACAGAGTGGGGTCAGTCTGCTCTTCCCTGGGCGTGTTACATTGACAGAGTGGCGTCAGTGTGTTCTTCCCTGGGTGGGTTACATTGACTTAGTGGGGTCAGTCTGTTCTTCCCTGGGTGAGTTACCTTGACAGAGAGGGGTCAGTCTGCTCTTCCATGTGTGTGTTACATTGACAGAGTGGGGTCTGTCTGCTCTTCCCTGGGTGTGTTACATTTACAGAGTGGGGTCAGTCTGCTCTTCCCTGGGTGTGTTACTTTGATAGAGTGGGGTCAGTCTGCTCTTCCCTGCGTGTGTTACATTGACAGAGTGAGGTCAGTCTGCTCTTCCCGGGGTGTATTACATTGACAGAGTTGGGTCAGTCTGCAATTCCTTGGGTGTGTTACATTGACAGACTGGGGTCAGTCTGCTCTTCCCTGGGTGTGTTACATTGACAGAGTGGGGTCAGTCTGCTCTTCCCTGCGTGTGTTACATTGACAGAGAGGGGTCAGTCTGCTCTTCCCTTTGTGTGTTACATTGACAGAGTGCGGTCAGTCTGCTCTTCCCGGGGTGTATTACATTGACAGAGTGGGGTCAGTCTGCTCTTCCCTGGGTGTGTTACATTGACTGATTGGGTCAGTCTGCTCTTCCCTGGGAGTGTTTCATTGACAGAGTGGTGTCAGTCTGCTCTTCCCTGGGTGAGTTACATTGACAGAGTGTGGTCAGTCTGCTCTTCCCTGGGTCTTTACATTGACAGAGCGTGGTCAGTCTGCTCTTCCTTGGTTGTGTTACATTGACAGATTGGTGTCAGTCTGCTCTTCCCTGGTGGGTTGCATTGACAGGGTGGGTTCAGTCTGCTCTTCCCTGGGTGTGTTGCATTGACAGAGTGGGGTCAGTCTGCTCTTCCCTGTGTGGGTTACATTGACAGAGTAGGGTCAGTGTGTCCTTCCCTGGGTGTATTACATTGACAGAGTGGGGTCAGTCTGCTCTTCCCTGCGTGTGTTACATTGACAGAGTGGGGTCAGTCTGTTCTTCCCTGGGTGTGTTATATTTACAGATTGGGGTCAGTCTGCTCTTGCCTGGGTGTGCTACATTGATAGAGTGGGGTCAGTCTGCTCTTCCCTTGGTGTGTTACATTGACAGAGTGGCGTCAGTGTGTTCTTCCCTGGGTGGGTTACATTGACTTAGTGGGGTCAGTCTGTTCTTCCCTGGGTGGGTTACATTGAGAGAGAGGGGTCAGTCTGCTCTTCCATGAGTGTGTTACATTGACAGAGTGGGGTCTGTCTGCTCTTCCCTGGGTGTGTTACATTGACAGAGTGGGGTCAGTCTGTTTTACCCTGGGTGTGTTACATTGAGAGAGTTGGTTCAGTCTGCTCTTCCCTGGGTGTATTACATTGACAGAGTGGGGTCAGTCTGCTCTTCCCTGCGTGTGTTACATTTACAGAGTGGGGTCAGTCTGCTCTTCCCGGGGTGTGTTACATTGACAGAGTGAGGTCAGTCTGCTCTTCCCGGGGTGTGTTTCATTGACAGAGTGGGGTCAGTCTGCTCTTCCCTGGGTGTGTTACATTGACAGAGTGGGGTCAGTCTGCTCTTCCCTGGGTGTGTTACATTGACGGAGTGGGGTCAGTCTGCTCTTCTCTGGGTGTATTACATTGACAGGGTGGGGTCAGTCTACTCTTCCCTGGGTGTTTTACATTGACAGAGTGGGGTCAGTCTGCTCTTCCCTGGGTGTGTTACATTGACAGATTGGTGTCAGCCTGCTCTTCCCTGGGTGTGTTACATTGACAGAGTGGGGTCAGTCTGCTCTTCTCTGGCTGTGTTACATTGACAGACTGGTGTCAGTCTGCTCTTCCCTGGGTGAGTTACATTGACTGATTGGGTCAGTCTGCTCTTCCCTGGGTGTGTTTCATTGACAGAGTGGGGTCAGTCTGCTCTTCCCTGGGTGTGTTACATTGACAGAGTGGGGTCAGTCTGCTCTTCCCTGGGTGTGTTACATTGACGGAGTGGGGTCAGTCTGCTCTTCTCTGGGTGTATTACATTGACAGGGTGGGGTCAGTCTACTCTTCCCTGGGTGTTTTACATTGACAGAGTGGGGTCAGTCTGCTCTTCCCTGGGTGTGTTACATTGACAGATTGGTGTCAGTCTGCTCTTCCCTGGGTGTGTTACATTGACAGAGTGGGGTCAGTCTGCTCTTCTCTGGCTGTGTTACATTGACAGACTGGTGTCAGTCTGCTCTTCCCTGGGTGAGTTACTTTGACAGAGTGGGGTCAGTCTGCTCTTTCCTGGGTGGGTTACATTGACTGATTGGGTCAGTCTGCTCTTCCCTGGGTGTGTTTCATTGACAGAGTGGGGTCAGTCTGCTATTCCCTGCGTTTGTTACTTCGACACAGTCAGGTCAGTCTGCTCTTCGCTTTGTGTGTTACATTGACAGAGTGGGGTCAGTCTGCTCTTTCCTGGGTGTGTTACATGGACACAGTGGGGTCAGTCTGCTCTTCCCTTGGTGTGTTACATTGACAGAGTGGGGTCAGTCTGCTCTTCCCTGGGTGTGTTACATTGACAGAGTGGGGTCAGTCTGCTATTCCCTGGGTGTGTTACATTGACAGACGGGTGTCAGTCTGCTCTTCCCTGGGTGTGTTACATTGACAGAGTGGGGTCAGTCTGCTATTCCCTGGGTGTGTTACATTGACAGAGTGGGGTCAGTCTGCTCTTCGCTTTGTGTGTTACATTGACAGAGTGGGGTCAGTCTACTCTTCCCTGGTGTGTTACATTGTGAGAGTGGGGCAGTCTGCATTTCCCTTTGTGTGTTACATTGACATTCCCTTTGTGTGTTACATTACTTCATGGGGCATTGGCATCAGTTTTGGAACAGGGGGGATCTGTACCGTTGGGACGGTCTCCACCTGAACCGATCAGGTACCAATGTTCTAGCGAAGAGGATTAATAGGGTGGTCAGTAGGACTTTAAACTTCTGAGTTGGGGGGAAGGGAAAGTGAAAGCGACAGGGATTATGGAGGTAAATGGAAAGATAAGCAGCAGGATAGTATGTTTCCAGGCGGATTTAAAGTTGAGGCAGACTGAGAATGCAGAAAAAAGCAAGGATAACTTAGGACATATGACTTACAACATCTCTAATAAGGAAGTTAGCATTAAGGCACTTTACCTGAATGCTCGTAGCATTCATAACAAAGCCAATGAATTAATGGCACAGATAATAGTGAATGATTATGATGTAGTAGGCATCACAGAGACTTGGTTACAGGGGGGTCAGGACTGGCAGTTAAACCTCCATGGTTTTTCAACTTATCGAAAAGACAGAGAGGTGGGCAGAGGGGCTGGGGTTGCCTTGTTAGTTAAGAACAAAATTAAATCTATGGTATTGAATGACATAGCGTCGGATGATGTGGAGTCTGTGTGGGTGGAATTGAGGAACTACAAAGGCAAAAAAACCATAATTGGAGTTGTGTACAGACCTCCTAACAGTGGTCAGGACCAGGGACGCAACATGTACCGGGAAATAGAGAAGGCATGTCAGAAAGGCAAGGTTACATTGATCATGGGTGACTTCAATATGCAGGTGGACTGGGTAAATAATGTTGCTAGTGGATCTAAAGAAAGGGAATTCATGGAATGCTTACAGGATGGCTTTTTGGAACAGCTTGTCATGGAGCCCACAAGAGAGCAGGCTATTCTGGACCTAGTGCTTTGCAATGAACCAGACTCTATAAAAGATCTTAAAGTAAGGGAACCCTTAGGAAGTAGCGACCATAATATGGTAGAGTTCAGTCTGGAGTTTGAAAGGGAGAAGGCAAAATCGGATGTAATGGTGTTACAGTTGAATAAAGGTAATTATGAGGGCATGAGAGAGGAACTGACTAAAATAGACTGGAAGCAGAGGCTAACCGGGAAGACAGTAGAGCAAAAATGGCAGGAGTTTGTAGGTATAATTGAGGACACTGTACAGAGGTTCATTCCCAAGAAAAGAAAGATTAACCGGGGAGGGATTAGACAACCTTGGCTGACAAAGGAAGTCAGGAAATGTATTAAAGAAAAAGAGAGATCCTATAAAGTGGCTAAGAACAGTGGGAAATCAGAAGATTGGGAAGGATACAAAAGCAAACAGAGGATAACAGAGTGTAATAAGAAATGAGAGGATCAAATATGAAGGTAGGCTAGCCAGTAATATTAGAAATAATAGTAAAAGTTTATTTCAGTACATAAGAAACAAACGACAGGCAAAAGTAGACATTGGGCCACTTCAAACTGATGCAGGGAGCCTAGTGATGGGAGATAAGGAACTAGCAGGAGAACTTAACAAGTACTTTGCGTCAGTTTTCACAGTGGAAGACATGAGTAATATCCCAAAAATTAAAGGGTGTCACGGGGCTGAGTTGAGTATGGTTGCCATTACGAAAAAGATAGTGCTAGAAAAGTTAAAAAGTCTTAAAATTGATAAATCTCCTGGCCCCGATGGGATACACCCTAGAGTTCTGAGAGAGGTTGCTGAGGAAATAGCAGAGGCATTGGTTGAGGTCTTTCAAGAGTCACTGGAGTCAGGAAAGGTCCCGGATGATTGGAAGATGGCTGTTGTAACCCCCTTGTTCAAGAAAGGATCAAGGCAAAAGATGGAAAATTATAGGCCAATCAGCTTAACCTCGGTTGTTGGTAAAATTCTAGAATCCATCATTAAGGATGAGGTTTCTAAATTCTTGGAAGAGCAGAGTCTGATTAGAACAAGTCAACATGGATTTAGTAAAGGGAGGTCATGCCTGACAAACCTGTTGGAATTTTTTGAAGAGGTAACAAGTAGGTTAGACCAGGGGAACCCAGTGGATGTGGTCTATCTAGACTTTCAAAAGGCCTTTGATAAGGTGCCACACGGGAGGCTGCTGAGCAAGGTGAGGGCCCATGGTGTTCGAGGTGAGCTGCTGGGATGGATTGAGGATTGGCTGTCTAACAGAAGGCAGAGAGTTGGGATAAAAGGTTCTTTTTCAGAATGGCAGCCGGTGACGAGCGGTGTCCCGCAGGGTTCGGTGCTGGGGCCACAGCTGTTCGCATTATATATTAATGATTTGGATGAGGGAACCGGGGGCATTCTAGCGAAGTTTGCCGATGATACAAAGTTAGGTGGACAGGCAGGTAGTACTGAGGAAGTGGGGAGGCTACAGAAGGATCTAGACAGGTTGGGAGAGTGGTCCAGGAAATGGCTGATGGAATTTAACGTGAGCAAGTGCGAGGTCTTGCACTTTGGCAAAAAGAATATAGGAATGGACTACTTTCTAAATGGTGAGAAACTTAATAAAGCCAAAGCACAAAGGGATCTGGGAGTGCTAGTCGAGGATTCTCTAAAGGTAAACATGCAGGTTGAGTCTGTGATTAAGAAAGCGAATGCAATGTTGTCTCTTATCTCAAGAGGGTTGGAATATAAAAGCAGAGATGTACTACTAAGACTTTATAAAGCTCTGGTTAGGCCCCATTTGGAGTACTGTGTCCAGTTTTGGTCCCCACACCTCAGGAAGGACATACTGGCACTGGAACGTGTCCAGCGGAGATTCACACGGATGATCCCTGGAATGACAGGTCTAGCATATGAGGAACGGTTGAGGATACTGGGATTGTATGCGTTGGAGTTTAGAAGATTAAGGGGAGACTTAATAGAGACGTACAAAATAATACATGGCTTTGAAAAGGTGGATGCTAGAAAATTGTTTCTGGGAGGCGAGGAGACTAGGACGCGTGGACACAGCCTTAGAATTAGAGGGGGTCATTTCAGAACGGAAATGCGGAGACATTCCTTCAGCCAGAGAGTGGTGGGCCTGTGGAATTCATTGCCACGGAGTGCAGTGGAAGCCGGGACGCTAAATGTCTTCAAGGCCGAGATTGATAGATTCTTGTTGTCTAGAGGAATTAAGGGCTACGGGGAGAACGCTGGCAAGTGGAGCTGAAATGCGCATCAGCCATGATTGAATGGCGGAGTGGACTCGATGGGCCGAATGGCCTTACTTCCACTCCTATGTCTTATGGTCTTATGGACAGAGTGGGGTCAGCCTGCTCTTCTTTGGGTGTGTTACATTGACAGAGTGGGGTCAGTCTGCTCTTCCCTGGGTGTGTTACATTGACAGAGTCGGGTCAGTCTGCTCTTCCCTGGGTGGGTTACATTGACAGAGTGGGGTCAGTCTGCTCTTCCCTGGGTGTGTTACATTGACAGGGTGGGGTCAGCCTGCTCTTCCCTGGGTGTGTTACATTGACAGAGTGGGGTCAGTCTGCTCTTCCCTGCGTGTGTTACATTGACAGAGTGGGGTCACTCTACTCTTCCCTTGGTGAGTTACATTGTCAGGATGGGGTCAGTCTGCTCTTCCCTGGTTGTGTTACATTGACAGTGTGTGTCAATCTGCTCTTCCCTGGATTAGTTACATTAACAGAGTGGGGTCAATCTGCTCTACACTGGGTGTGTTACTTTGACAGACTGGGGTCAGTCTGCTCTTCCCTGGAGGAGTTACATTGACAGAGTGGGGTCAGTCTGCTCTTCCCTGGGTGTGTTACAGTGACTGATTGGGTCAGTCTGCTCTTCCCTGGGAGTGTTTCATTGACAGAGGGGGGTCAGTCTGCTCTTCCCTGGGTGAGTTACATTGACAGAGTGGGGTCAGTCTGCTCTTCCCTGGGTGAGTTACATTGACAGAGTGGGGTCAGTCTGCTCTTCCCTGGGTGTGTTACATTGACAGAATAAGGTCAGTTTGCTCTTCCCTGGGTGTGTTACATTGACAGACTGGTGTCAGTCTGCTCTTCCCTGGAGGAGTTACATTGACAGGTTGGGGTCAGTCTGCTCTTCCCTGGGTGGGTTACATTGACAGAGTGGGGTCAGTCTGCTCTTCCCTGGGTGTGTTACATTGACAGAGTATGGTCAGTCTGCTCTTCCCGAGGTGTGTTACATTGACAGAGTGGGGTCAGTCTCCTCTTCCCTGGGTGTGTTACATTGACAGAGTGTGGTCAGTCTGCACCTCCCTGGGTGTGTTACATTAACTGAGTGGGGTCAGTCTGCTCTTCCCTGGGTGAGTTACATTGACAGAGTGAGGTCAGTCTGCTCTTCCCTGGGTGTGTTACATTGATATTCTGGTGTCAGTCTGTTCTTCCCTGGATGAGTTACTTTGACAGTGTGGGGTCAGTCTGCTCTTCCCTGGGTGTGTTACATTGACAGAGTGGGGTCAGTCGGATCTTCTATGGGTATGTTACATTGACAGAGTGGGGTCAGTCTGCTCTTCTCTGGGTGTGTTACATTGACAGGGTGGGGTCAGTCTGCCCTTCCCTGGGTGTTTTACATTGACAGATTGGGGTCAGTCTGCTCTTGCCTGGGTGTGATACATTGACAGAGTGGGGTTAGACTGCACTTTCTTTTGCATTTTACATTGAGAGATTGGGCTCAGTCTGCTCTTGCTTGTGTGAGTTATTTTGCAGAGTGAGGTCAGTCTGCTCTTCCCCGGGCGTGTTACATTGACAGACTGGTGTCAGTCTGCTCTTCCCTGGATGAGTTACTTTGACAGAGTGGGGTCAGTCTGCTCTTCCCTGGGTGGGTACATTGACAGAGTGGGGTCAGTCTGCTATTCCCTGGGTGTGTTACTTCGACACAGTCGGGTCAGTCTGCTCTTCGCTTTGTGTGTTACATTGACAGAGTGGGGTCAGTCTGCTCTTCCCTTGGTGTGTTACATGGACAGAGTGGGGTCAGTCTGCTCTTCCCTGGGTGTGTTACATTGACAGACGGGTGTCAGTCTGCTATTCCCTGGGTGTGTTACTTCGACACAGTCGGGTCAGTCTGCTCTTCGCTTTGTGTGTTACATTGACAGAGTGGGGTCAGTCTGCTCTTCCCTGGGTGCGTTACATTGACAGATTGGGGTCAGTCGACTCTTCCCTGGGTGTGTTACATTGTGAGAGTGGGGCAGTCTGCATTTCCCTTTGTGTGTTACATTGACAGAGTGGGGTCAGTCTGCTCTTCTCTGGGTGTGTTACATTGACAGGGTCGGGTCAGTCTGCTCTTCCATGGGTGTTTTACATTGACAGAGTGGGGTCAGTCTGCTCTTCCCTGGGTGTGTTACATTGACAGAGTGGGGTCAGTCTGCTCTTCCCTGGGTCTTTACATTGACAGAGCGTGGTCAGTCTGCTCTTCCTTGGTTGTCTTACATTGACAGATTGGGGTCAGTCTGCTCTTCTCTGGTGGGTTGCATTGATAGGGGGGGTTCAGTCAGCTCTTCCCTGGGTGTGTTGCATTGACAGAGTGGGGTCAGTCTGCTCTTCCCTGTGTGGGTTACATTGAAAGAGTAGGGTCAGTCTGCTCTTCCCTGGGTGTGTTACATTGACAGATTGGGGTCAGTCTGCTCTTGCCTGGGTGTGTTACATTTACAGAGTGGGGTCAGTCTGCACGTTCTTTTGTATTTTACATTGACAGAGTGGGGTCAGTCTGCTCTTCCCTGGGTGTGTTACATTGACAGAGTGGGGTCAGTCTGCTCTTCTCTGGGTGTGTTACATTGACAGGGTGGGGTCAGTCTGCTCTTCCCTGCGTGTATTACATTGACAGAGTGAGGTCAGTCTGCTCTTCCCTGGGTGTGTTACATTGACAGAGTGGGGCATTCTGCACTTCCTTTTGTGTGTTACATTGACAGAGTGGGGTCAGTCTGCTCTTCCCTGGGTGTGTAACATTGACAGAGTGGGGTCAGTCTTCTCTTCTCTCGGTGGGTTATATTGACAGGGTGGGGTCAGTCTGCTCTTCCCTGGGTGTGTTACATTGACAGAGTGAGGTCAGTCTGCTCTTCTCTGGTTGTGTTACATTGACAGGGTGGGGTCAGTCTGCTCTTCACTGGGTGTGTTACTTTGACAGACTGGGGTCAGTCTGCTGTTCCCTGGAGGAGTTACATTGACAGAGTGGGGTCAGTCTGCTCTTCCCTGGGTGTGTTACATTGACAGAGTGGGGTCAGTCTGCTCTTCCCTGGGTGTGTTACATTGACAGAGTGGGGTCAGTCTGATCTTCTCTGGGTGTGTTACATTGACAGGGTGGGGTCAGTCTGCTCTTCCCTGGGAGTTTTACATTGACAGAGTGGGGTCAGTCTGCTCTTCCCTGGGTGTGTTACATTGACAGATTGGGGTCAGTCTGCTCTTCCCTGGGTGTGTTACATTGACAGATTGGGGTCAGTCTGCTCTTGCCTGGGTGTGATACATTGACAGAGTGGGGTTTGACTGCACTTTCTTTTGCATTTTGCATTGAGAGATTGGGCTCAGTCTGCTCTTGCTTGTGTGAGTTATTTTGCAGAGTGAGGTCAGTCTGCTCTTCCCCGGGCGTGTTACATTGACAGACTGGTGTCAGTCTGCTCTTCCCAGGATGAGTTACTTTGACAGAGTGGGGTCAGTCTGCCCTTCCCTGGGTGGGTACATTGACAGAGTGGGGTCAGTCTGCTCTTCCCTGGGTAGGTTACATTGACTGATTGGGTCAGTCTGCTCTTCCCTGGGTGTGTTTCATTGACAGAGTGGGGTCAGTCTGCTCTTCGCTGGGTGGGTTACATTGACTGATTGGGTCAGTCTGCTCTTTCCTGGGTGTGTTACATGGACAGAGTGGGGTCAGTCTGCTCTTCCCTTGGTGTGTTACATTGACAGAGTGGGGTCAGTCTGCTCTTCCCTGGGTGTGTTACATTGACAGACGGGTGTCAGTCTGCTCTTCCCTGGGTGTGTTACATTGACAGAGTGCGGTTAGTCTACTCTTCCCTGGGTGTGTTACATTGTGAGACTGGGGCAGTCTGCATTTCCCTTTGTGTGTTACATTGACAGAGTGGGGTCAGTCTGCTCTTCCCTGGGTGTGTTACATTGACAGAGTGGGTTCAGTCAGCTCTTCCCTGGGTGTGTTGCATTGACAGAGTGGGGTCAGTCTGCTCTTCACTGTGTGGGTTACATTGACAGAGTAGGGTCAGTCTGCTCTTCCCTGGGTGTGTTACATTGACAGATTGGGGTCAGTCTGCTCTTGCCTGGGTGTGTTACATTTACAGAGTGCGGTCAGTCTGCACTTCTCTGGGTGTGTTACATTGACAGAGTGGGGTCAGTCTGCTCTTCTCTGGGTGTGTTACATTGACAGGGTGGGGTCAGTCTGCTCTTCCCTGGGTGTGTTACATTGACAGAGTGAGGTCAGTCTGCTCTTCCCTGGGTGTGTTACATTGACAGATTGGGGCATTCTGCACTTCCTTTTGTGTGTTACATTGACAGAGTGGGGTCAGTCTGCTCTTCCCTGGGTGTGTTACATTGTCAGGATGGGGTCAGTCTGCTCTTCCCTGGTTGTGATACATTGACAGTGTGTGTCAATCTGCTCTTCCCTGGATTAGTTACATTAACAGAGTGGGGTCAGTCTGCTCTTCACTGGGTGTGTTACTTTGACAGACTGGGGTCAGTCTGCTGTTCCGTGGAGGAGTTACATTGACAGAGTGGGGTCAGTCTGCTCTTCCCTGGGTGTGTTACATTGACTGATTGGGTCAGTCTGCTCTTCCCTGGGAGTGTTTCATTGACAGAGTGGGGTCAGTCTGCTCTTCCCTGGGTGAGATACATTGACAGAGTGGTGTCAGTCTGCTCTTCCCTGGGTGAGTTACATTGACAGAGTGGGGTCAGTCTGCTCTTCCCTGGGTGTGTTACATTGACAGAGTGAGGTCAGTCTGCTCTTCCCTGGGTGTGTTACATTGACAGACTGGTGTCAGTCTGCTCTTCCCTGGAGGAGTTACATTGACAGGTTGGGGTCAGTCTGCTCTTCCCTGGGTGGGTTATATTGACAGAGTGGGATCAGTCTGCTCTTCCCTGGGTGTGTTACATTGACAGAGTGAGGTCAGTCTGCTCTTCCCGAGGTGTGTTACATTGACAGAGTGGGGTCAGTCTGCTCTTCCCTGGGTGTGTTACATTGACAGAGTGAGGTCAGTCTGCTCTTCCCTGGGTATGTTGCATTGACAGACTGGTGTCAGTCTGCTCTTCCCTGGAGGAGTTACATTGACAGGTTGGGGTCAGTCTGCTCTTCCCTGGGTGCGTTATATTGACAGAGTGGGATCAGTCTGCTCTTCCCTGGGTGTGTTACATTGACAGAGTGAGGTCAGTCTGCTCTTCCCGAGGTGTGTTACATTGACAGAGTGGGGTCAGTGTGCTCTTCCCTGGGTGTGTTACATTGACAGAGTGTAGTCAGTCTGCACCTCCCTGGGTGTGTTACATCGAGAGAGTGAGGTCAGTCTGCTCTTCCCTGGGTGTGTTACATTGATATTCTGGTGTCAGTCTGTTCTTCCCTGGATGAGTTACTTTGACAGAGTGGGGTCAGTCTGCTCTTCCCTGGGTGGGTTACATTGACTGATTGGGTCAGTCTGCTCTTCCCTGGGTGTGTTTCATTGACAGAGTGGGGTCAGTCTGCTCTTCCCTGGGCGTGTTACATTGACAGACTGGTGTCAGTCTGCTCTTCCCTGGATGAGTTACTTTGACAGAGTGGGGTCAGTCTGCTCTTCCCTGGGTGGGTACATTGACAGAGTGGGGTCAGTCTGCTCTTCCCTGGGTGGGTTACATTGGCTGATTGGGTCAGTCTGCTCTTCTCTGGGTGTGTTTCATTGACAGAGCGGGGTCAGTCTCCTCTTCTCTGGGTGTGTTACATTGACAGAGTGGGGTCAGTCTGCTCTTCCCTGATTGTGTTATATTGACAGAGTGGGGTCAGTCTGCTATTCCCTGGGTGTGTTACTTCGACACAGTCGGGTCAGTCTACTCTTCGCTTTGTGTGTTACATTGACAGAGTGGGGTCAGTCTGCTCTTTCCTGGGTGTGTTACATGGATAGAGTGGGGTCAGTCTGCTCTTCCCTTGGTGTGTTACATTGACAGAGTGGGGTCAGTCTGCTCTTCCCTGGGTGTGTTACATTGACAGACGGGTGTCAGTCTGCTCTTCCCTGCGTGCGTTACATTGACAGAGTGGGGTCAGTCTACTCTTCCCTGGGTGTGTTACATTGTGAGAGTGGGGCAGTCTGCATTTCCCTTTGTGTGTTACATTGACAGAGTGGGGTCAGTCTGCTCTTCTTTGGGTATGTTACATTGACAGAGTGGGGTCAGTCAGCTCTTCTCTGGGTGAGTAACATTGACAGGGTCGGGTCAGTCTGCTCTTCCCTGGGTGTTTGACATTGACAGAGTGGGGTCAGTCTGCTCTTCCCTGGGTGTTTTACATTGACAGAGTGGGGTCAGTCTGCTCTTCCCTGGGTGTGTTACATTGACAGAATGGAGTCAGTCTTCTCTTCTCTGGGTGTGTTACATTGACAGGGTGGGGTCAGTCTGCTCTTCCCTGGGTGTGTTGCATTGACAGGGTGGGGTCAGTCTACTCTTCCCTGGGAGTGTTACATTGACAGAGAGGGGTCAGTCTGCTCTTCCCTTCGTGTGTTACATTGTCAGAGTGGGGTCAGTCTGCTCTTCCTTGGTTGTGTTACATTGACAGATTGGGGTCAGTCTGCTGTTCCCTGGTGGGTTGCATTGACAGGGTGGGTTCAGTCAGCTCTTCACTGGGGGTGTTGCATTGACAGTGTGGGGTCAGTCTGCTCTTCCCTGGGTGTGTTACATTGACAGATTGGGGTCAGTCTGCTCTTGCCTGGGTGTGTTACATTTACAGAGTGGGGGCAGTCTGCACTTTCTTTTGTATTTTACATTGACAGAGTGCGGTCAGTCTGCTCTTCTCTGTGTGTGTTACATTGACAGGGTGGGGTCAGTCTGCTCTTCCCTGAGTGTGTTACATTGACAGAGTGGGGTCAGTCTGCTCTTCACTGGGTGTGTAACATTGACAGAGTGGGGTCAGTCTTCTCTTCTCTGGTGGGTTGCATTGACAGGGTGGGTTCAGTCTGCTCTTCCCTGGGTGTGTTACATTGACAGATTGGGGTCAGTCTGCTCTTGCCTGGGTGTGTTACATTTACAGAGTGGGGTCAGTCTGCACTTTCTTTTGTATTTTACATTGACAAAGTGGGGTCAGTCTGCTCTTCCCTGGGTGTGTTACATTGACAGAGTGGGGTCAGTCTGCTCTTCTCTGGGTGTGTTACATTGACAGGGTGGGGTCAGTCTGCTCTTCCCTGGGTGTGTTACATTGACAGAGTGAGGTCAGTCTGCTCTTCCCTGGGTGTGTTACATTGACAGAGTGGGGCATTCTGCACTTCCTTTTGTGTGTTACATTGACAGAGTGGGGTCAGTCTGCTCTTCCCTGGGTGGGTTACATTGACAGGGTCGGGTCAGTCTGCACTTCCCTGGGTGTGTTACATTGACAGAGTGGGGTCAGTCTGCTCTTCTCTGGTTGTGTTACATTGACAGGGTGGGGCCAGTCTGCTCTTCCCTGGGTGTGTTACATTGACAGAGTGGCGTGAGTCTGCTCTTCCCTGGGTGGGTTGCATTGACAGAGTGGGGTCAGTCTGCTCTTCTCTGCGTGTGTTACATTGACAGAGTGGGGTCAGTCTGCTCTTCCCTGGGTGTGTTACATTGACAGAGTGGGGTCAGTCTGCTCTTCTCTGCGTGTGTTACATTGACAGAGTGGGGTCAGTCTGCTCTTCCCTTTGTGTGTTACATTGACAGAGTGGGATCAGTCTGCTCTTCCCTTGGTGAGTTACATTGTCAGGATGGGGTCAGTCTGCTCTTCCCTGGTTGTGTTACATTGACAGTGTGTGTCAATCTGCTCTTCCCTGGATTAGTTATATTAACAGAGTGGGGTCAGTCTGCTCTTCACTGGGTGTGTTACTTTGACAGACTGGGGTCAGTCTGCTGTTCCCTGGAGGAGTTACATTGACAGAGTGGGGTCAGTCTCCGGTTCCCTGGAGGAGTTACATTGACTGATTGGATCAGTCTGCTCTTCCCTGGGAGTGTTTCATTGACAGAGTGGGGTCAGTCTGCTCTTCCCTGGGTGAGTTACATTGACAGAGTGGTGTCAGTCTGCTCTTCCCTGGGTGAGTTACATTGACAGAGTGGGGTCAGTCTGCTCTTCCCTGAGTGTGTTACATTGACAGAGTTGGGTCAGTCTCCTCTTCCCTGGGTGTGTTACATTGACAGAGTGTGGTCAGTCTGCTCTTCCCTGGGTGTGTTACATTGACAGAGTGTGGTCAGTCTGCACTTCCCTGGGTGTGTTACATTAACTGAGTGGGGTCAGTCTGCTCTTTCCTGTGCGTGTTACATCGACAGAGTGAGGTCAGTCTGCTCTTCCCTGGGTGGGTTACATTGACTGATTGGGTCAGTCTGCTCTTCCCTGGGTGTGTTTCATTGACAGAGTGTGGTCAGTCTGCACCTCCCTGGGTGTGTTACATTCACAGAGTGAGGTCAGTCTGCTCTTAGCTGGGTGTGTTACATTGATATTCTGGTGTCAGTCTTTTCTTCCCTGGATGAGTTACTTGGACAGTGTGGGGTCAGTCTGCTCTTCCCGGGGTGGGTTACATTGACTGATTGGGTCAGTCTGCTCTTCCCTGGGTGTGTTTCATTGACAGAGTGGGGTCAGTCTGCTCTTCCCTGGGTGTGTTACATTGACAGAGTGGGGTCAGTCGGGTCTTCTATGGGTATGTTACATTGACAGAGTGCGGTCAGTCTGCTCTTCCCTGGGTGTTTTACATTGACAGAGTGGGGTCAGTCTGCTCTTCCCTGGGTGTGTTACATTGACAGATTGGGGTCAGTCTGCTCTTGCCTGGGTGTGATATATTGACAGAGTGCGGTTAGACTGCACTTTCTTTTGCATTTTACATTGAGAGATTGGGCTCAGTCTGCTCTTGCTTGTGTGAGTTATTTTGCACCGTGAGGTCAATCTGCTCTTACCTGGGCGTGTTACATTGACAGACTGGTGTCAGTCTGCTCTTCCCTGGATGAGTTACATTGACAGAGTGGGGTCAGTCTGCTATTCCCTGGGTGTGTTACTTCGACACAGTCGGGTCAGTCTGCTCTTCGCTTTGTGTGTTACATTGACAGAGTGGGGTCAGTCTGCTCTTTCCTGGGTGCGTTACATGGACAGAGTGGGGTCAGTGTGCTGTTCCCTTGGTGTGTTACATTGACAGAGTGGGGTCAGTCTGCTCTTCCCTGGGTGTGTTACATTGACAGACGGGTGTCAGTCTGCTCTTCCCTGGGTGCGTTACATTGACAGAGTGGGGTCAGTCTACTCTTCCCTGGGTGTGTTACATTGTGAGAGTGGGGCAGTCTGTATTTCCCTTTGTGTTTTACATTGACGGAGTGGGGTCAGTCTGCTCTTCTTTGGGTATGTTACATTGACAGAGTGGGGTCAGTCTGCTCTTCTCTGGGTGTGTTACATTGACAGGGTCGGGTCAGTCTGCTCTTCCATGGGTGTTTTACATTGACAGAGTGGTGTCAGTCTGCTCTTCCCTGGGTGTGTTACATTGACAGAATGGAGTCAGTCTTCTCTTCTCTGGGTGTGTTACATTGACAGGGTGGGGTCAGTCTGCTCTTCCCTGGGTGTGTTGCATTGACAGGGTGGGGTAAGTCTACTCTTCCCTGGGTGTGTTACATTGACAGAGAGGAGTCAGTCTGCTCTTCCCTTGGTGTGTTACATTGACAGAGTGGGGTCAGTCTGCTCTTCCCTGGGTCTTTACATTGACAGAGCGTGGTCAGTCTGCTCTTCCTTGGTTGTGTTACATTGACAGATTGGGGTCAGTCTGCTCTTCCCTGGTGGGTTGCATTGACAGGGTGGGTTCAGTCAGCTCTTCCCTGGGTGTGTTGCATTGACAGAGTGGGGTCAGTCTGCTCTTCCCTGTGTGGGTTACATTGACAGCGTAGGGTCAGTCTGCTCTTCCCTGGGTGTGTTACATTGACGGATTGGGGTCAGTCTGCGCTTGCCTGGGTGTGTTACATTTACAGAGTGGGGTCAGTCTGCACTTTCTTTTGTATTTTACATTGACAGAGTGGGGTCAGTCTGCTCTTCCCTGGGTGTGTTACATTGACAGAGTGGCGTCAGTGTGTTCTTCCCTGGGTGGGTTACATTGACTTAGTGGGGTCAGTCTGTTCTTCCCTGGGTGTGTTAAATTGACAGAGAGGGGTCAGTCTGCTCTTCCCTGGGTGTGTTATATTGAGAGAGTGGGTTCAGTCTGCTCTTCCCTGGGTGTGTTACATTGACAGAGTGGGGCCAGTCTGCTCTTCCCTGGGTCTGTAACATTGACAGATTGGGGTCAGGCTGCTCTTCCCTGTGTGAGTTACATTGACAGAGTAGGGTCAGTCTGCTCTTCCCTGGGTGTGTTACATTGACAGATTGGGGTCAGTCTGCTCTTGCCTGGGTGTGTTACATTTACAGAGTGGGGTCAGTCTGCACTTTCTTTTGTATTTTACATTGACAGAGTGGGGTCAGTCTGCTCTTCCCTGGGTGTGTTACATTGACAGAGTGGGGTCAGTCTGCTCTTCTCTGGGTGTGTTACATTGACAGGGTGGGGTCAGTCTGCTCTTCCCTGGGTGTGTTACATTGACAGAGTGGGGTCAGTCTGCTCTTCCCTGGGTGTGTTACATTGACAGAGTGGGGCATTCTGCACTTCATTTTGTGTGTTACATTGACAGAGTGGGGTCAGTCTGCTCTTCCCTGGGTGTGTTACATTGACAGAGTGGGGTCAGTCTGCTCTTCTCTGGTTGTGTTACATTGACAGGGTGGGGCCAGTCTGCTCTTCCCTGGGTGTGTTACATTGACAGAGTGGGGTCAGTCTGCTCTTCCCTGGGTGGGTTACATTGACAGAGTGGGGTCAGTCTGCTCTTCCCTGGGTGTGTTACATTGACAGAGTGGGGTCAGTCTGCTCTTCTCTGCGTGTGTTACATTGACAGAGAGGGGTCAGTCTGCTCTTCCCTTTGTGTGTTACATTGACAGAGTGGGGTCAGTCTGCTCTTCCCTTGGTGAGTTACATTGTCAGGATGGGGTCAGTCTGCTCTTCCCTGGTTGTGTTACATTGACAGTGTGTGTCAATCTGCTCTTCCCTGGATTAGTTACATTAACAGAGTGGGGTCAGTCTGCTCTTCACTGGGTGTATTACTTTGACAGACTGGGGTCAGTCTGTTCTTCCCTGGGAGTGTTTCATTGACAGAGTGGGGTCAGTCTGCTCTTCCCTGGGTGAGTTACATTGACAGAGTGGTGTCAGTCTGCTCTTCCCTGGGTGAGTTACATTGACAGAGTGGGGTCAGTCTGCTCTTCCCTGGGTGTGTTACATTGACAGAGTGAGGTCAGTCTGCTCTTCCCTGGGTGTGTTACATTGACAGACTGGTG
This sequence comes from Chiloscyllium punctatum, assembly GCF_047496795.1. Classification (NCBI taxonomy): domain Eukaryota; kingdom Metazoa; phylum Chordata; class Chondrichthyes; order Orectolobiformes; family Hemiscylliidae; genus Chiloscyllium; species Chiloscyllium punctatum. The sequence goes on from NC_092768.1 coordinate 78,160,276, forward strand.
TCAGTCTGCTCTTCCCTGGAGGAGTTACATTGACAGGTTGGGGTCAGTCTGCTCTTCCCTGGGTGGGTTACATTGACAGATTGGGGTCAGTCTGCTCTTCCCTGGGTGTGTTACATTAACTGAGTGGGGTCAGTCTACTCTTTCCTGTGTGTGTTACATCGACAGAGTGAGGTCAGTCTGCTCTTCCCTGGGTGGGTTACATTGACTGATTGGGTCAGTCTGCTCTTCCCTGGGTGTGTTTCATTGACAGAGTGGGGTCAGTCTGCTCTTCCCTGGGTGTGTTACATTGACAGAGTGAGGTCAGTCTGCTCTTCCCGAGGTGTGTTACATTGACAGAGTTGGGTCAGTCTCCTCTTCCCTGGGTGTGTTACATTGACAGAGTGTGGTCAGTCTGCACCTCCCTGGGTGTGATACATTGACAGAGTGAGGTCAGTCTGCTCTTCCCTGGGTGTGTTACATTGATATTCTGGTGTCAGTCTGTTCTTCCCTGGATGAGTTACTTGGACAGTGTGGGGTCAGTCTGCTCTTCCCTGGGTGGGTTACATTGACTGATTGGGTCAGTCTGCTCTTCCCTGGGTGTGTTACATTGACAGAGTGGGGTCAGTCTGCTCTTTCCTGGGTGGGTGACATTGACAGGGTGGGGTCAGTCTGCTCTTCCCTGGGTGTGTTACATTGATAGAGTGGGGTCAGTCTGCTCTTCTCTGGTTGTGTTACATTGACAGGGTGGGGCCAGTCGGCTCTTCCCTGGGTGTGTTACATTGACAGAGTGGGGTCAGTCTGCTCTTCCCTGGGTGGGTTACATTGACAGAGTGGGGTCAGTCTGCTCTTCCCTGGGTGTGTTACATTGACAGAGTGGGGTCAGTCGGATCTTCTATGGGTATGTTACATTGACAGAGTGGGGTCAGTCTGCTCTTCCCTGGGTGTTTTACATTGACAGAGTGGGGTCAGTCTGCTCTTCCCTGGGTGTGTTACATTGACAGATTGGGGTCAGTCTGCTCTTTCCTGGGTGTGATACATTGACAGAGTGGGGTTAGACTGCACTTTCTTTTGCATTTTACATTGAGAGATTGGGCTCAGTCTGCTCTTGCTTGTGTGAGTAATTTTGCACAGTGAGGTCAATCTGCTCTTACCTGGGCGTGTTACATTGACAGATTGGTGTCAGTCTGCTCTTCCCTGGATGAGTTACTTTGACAGAGTGGGGTCAGTCTGCTCTTCCCTGGGTGGGTACATTGACAGAGTGGGGTCAGTCTGCTCTTCCCTGGGTGGGTTACATTGACTGATTGGGTCAGTCTGCTCTTCCCTGGGTGTGTTTCATTGACAGAGTGGGGTCAGTCTCCTCTTCCCTGAGTGTGTTACATTGACAGATTGGGGTCAGTCTGCGCTTGCCTGGGTGTGTTACATTTACAGAGTGGGGTCAGTCTGCACTTTCTTTTGTATTTTACATTGACAGAGTGGGGTCAGTCTGCTCTTCCCTGGTTGTGTTACATTGACAGAGTGGCGTCAGTGTGTTCTTCCCTGGGTGGGTTACATTGACTTAGTGGGTTCAGTCTGCTCTTCCCTGGGTGTGTTACATTGACAGAGTGGGGTCAGTCTGCTCTTCCCTGGGTCTGTAACATTGACAGATTGGGGTCAGTCTGCTCTTCCCTGTGTGAGTTACATTGACAGAGTGGGGTCAGTCTGCTCTTCCCTGTGTGGGTTCATTGACAGAGTAGGGTCAGTCTGCTCTTCCCTGGGTGTGTTACATTGACAGATTGGGGTCAGTCTGCTCTTGCCTGGGTGTGTTACATTGACAGAGTGGCGTCAGTCTGCACTTTCTTTTGTATTTTACATTGACAGAGTGCGGTCAGTCTGCTCTTCCCTGGGTGTGTTACATTGACAGAGTGGGGTCAGTCTGCTCTTCTCTGGGTGTGTTACATTGACAGGGTGGGGTCAGTCTGCTCTTCCCTGGGTGTGTTACATTGACAGATTGGGGTCAGTCTGCTCTTGCCTGGGTGTGTTACATTTACAGAGTGGGGTCAGTCTGCACTTTCTTTTGTATTTTACATTGACAGATTGGGGTCAGTCTGCTCTTCCCTGGGTGTGTTACATTAACAGAGTGGGGTCAGTCTGCTCTTCTCTGGGTGTGTTACATTGACAGGGTGGGGTCAGTCTGCTCTTCCCTGGGTGGGTTACATTGACTTAGTGGGTTCAGTCTGCTCTTCCCTGGGTGTGTTACATTGACAGAGTGGGGTCAGTCTGCTCTTCTCTGGGTGTGTTACATTGACAGAGTGGGGTCAGTCTGCTCTTCCCTGGGTGGGTGACATTGACAGGGTGGGGTCAGTCTGCTCTTCCCTGGGTGTGTTACATTGATAGAGTGGGGTCAGTCTGCTCTTCTCTGGGTGTGTTACATTGACAGAGTGGGGTCAGTCTGCTCTTCCCTGGGTGGGTGACATTGACAGGGTGGGGTCAGTCTGCTCTTCCCTGGGTGTGTTACATTGACAGAGTAGGGTCAGTCTGCTCTTCCCTGGGTGTGTTACATTGACAGAGTGGGGTCAGTCTGCTCTTCCCTGGGTGGGTTACATTGACAGAGTGGGGTCAGTCTGCTCTTCCCTGGGTGTGTTACATTGACAGAGTGGGGTCAGTCTGCTCTTCTCTGCGTGTGTTACATTGACAGAGAGGGGTCAGTCTGCTCTTCCCTTTGTGTGTTACATTGACAGAGTGGGGTCAGTCTGCTCTTCCCTTGGTGAGTTACATTGTCAGGATGTGGTCAGTCTGCTCTTCCCTGGTTGTGTTACATTGACAGTGTGTGTCAATCTGCTCTTCCCTGGATTAGTTACATTAACAGAGTGGGGTCAGTCTGCTCTTCACCGGGTGTGTTACTTTGACAGACTGGGGTCAGTCTGCTCTTCCCTGGGTGTGTTACATTAACTGAGTGGGGTCAGTCTGCTCTTTCCTGTGTGTGTTACATCGACAGAGTGATGTCAGTCTGCTCTTCCCTGGGTGATTTACATTGACTGATTGGGTCAGTCTGCTTTTCCCTGGGTGTGTTTCATTGACAGAGTGGGGTCAGTCTGCTCTTCCCTGGGTGTGTTACATTGACAGAGTGAGGTCAGTCTGCTCTTCCCGAGGTGTGTTACATTGACAGAGTTGGGTCAGACTCCTCTTCCCTGGGTATGTTACATTGACAGAGTGTGGTCAGTCTGCACCTCCCTGGGTGTGTTACATTGACAGAGTGAGGTCAGTCTGCTCTTAGCTGGGTGTGTTACATTGATATTCTGGTGTCAGTCTGTTCTTCCCTGGATGAGTTACTTGGACAGTGTGGGGTCAGTCTGCTCTTCCCTGGGTGGGTTACATTGACTGATTGGGTCAGTCTGCTCTTCCCTGGGTGTGTTTCATTGACAGAGTGGGGTAAGTCTTCTCTTCCCTGGGTGTGTTACATTGACAGAGTGGGGTCAGTCGGATCTTCTATGGGTATGTTACATTGACAGAGTGGGGTCAGTCTGCTCTTCACTGGGTGTTTTACATTGACAGAGTGGGGTCAGTCTGCTCTTCCCTGGGTGTGTTACATTGACAGATTGGGGTCAGTCTGCTCTTTCCTGGGTGTGATACATTGACAGAGTGGGGTCAGTCTGCACTTTCTTTTGTATTTTACATTGACAGAGTGGGGTCAGTCTGCTCTTCCCTGGGTGTGTTACATTGACAGAGTGGCGTCAGTGTGCTCTTCCCTGGGTGGGTTACATTGACTTAGTGGGGTCAGTCTGTTCTTCCCTGGGTGTGTTAAATTGACAGAGAGGGGTCAGTCTGCTCTTCCCTGGGTGTGTTACATTGAGAGAGTGGGTTCAGTCTGCTCTTCCCTGGGTGTGTTACATTGACAGAGTGGGGTCAGTCTGCTCTTCCCTGGGTCTGTAACATTGACAGATTGGGGTCAGTCTGCTCTTCCCTGTGTGAGTTACATTGACAGAGTGGGGTCAGTCTGCTCTTCCCTGTGTGGGTTCATTGACAGAGTAGGGTCAGTCTGCTCTTCCCTGGGTGTGTTACATTGACAGATTGGGGTCAGTCTGCTCTTGCCTGGGTGTGTTACATTGACAGAGTGGGGTCAGTCTGATCTTCCCTGGGTGTGTTACATTGACAGAGTGGGTCCAGTCTGCTCTTCTCTGGGTGTTTCACATTGACAGGGTGGGGTCAGTCTGCTCTTCCCTAGGTGTGTTACATTGACAGAGTGGGGCATTCTGCACTTCCTTTTGTGTTTTACAATGACAGATTGGGGTCAGTCTGCTCTTCCCTGGGTGTGTAACATTGACAGAGTGGGGTCAGTCTTCTCTTCTCTGGTGGGTTGCATTGACAGGGTGGGTTCAGTCTGCTCTTCCCTGGGTGTGTTACATTGACAGATTGGGGTCAGTCTGCTCTTGCCTGGGTGTGTTACATTTACAGAGTGGGGTCAGTCTGCACTTTCTTTTGTATTTTACATTGACAGATTGGGGTCAGTCTGCTCTTCCCTGGGTGTGTTACATTGACAGAGTGGGGTCAGTCTGCTCTTCTCTGGGTGTGTTACATTGACAGGGTGGGGTCAGTCTGCTCTTCCCTGGGTGTGTTACATTGACAGAGTGGGGCATTCTGCACTTCCTTTTGTGTGTTACATTGACAGAGTGGGGTCAGTCTGCTCTTCCCTGGGTGGGTTACATTGACAGGGTGGGGTCAGTCTGCTCTTCCCTGGGTGTGTTACATTGACAGAGTGGGGTCAGTCTGCTCTTCTCTGGTTGTGTTACATTGACAGGGTGGGGCCAGTCTGCTCTTCCCTGGGTGTGTTACATTGACAGAGTGGGGTCAGTCTGCTCTTCCCTGGGTGGGTTACATTGACAGAGTTGGGTCAGTCTGCTCTTCCCTGGGTGTGTTACATTGACAGAGTGGGGTCAGTCTGCTCTTCTCTGCGTGTGTTACATTGACAGAGTGGGGTCAGTCTGCTCTTCCCTTTGTGTGTTACATTGACAGAGTGGGGTCAGTCTGCTCTTCCCTTGGTGAGTTACATTGTCAGGATGGGGTCAGTCTGCTCTTCCCTGGTTGTGTTACATTGACAGTGTGTGTCAATCTGCTCTTCCCTGGATTAGTTACATTAACAGAGTGGGGTCAGTCTGCTCTTCACTGGGTGTGTTACTTTGACAGACTGGGGTCAGTCTGCTGTTCCCTGGAGGAGTTACATTGACAGAGTGGGGTCAGTCTGCTCTTCCCTGGGTGTGTTACATTGACTGATTGGATCAGTCTGCTCTTCCCTGGGAGTGTTTCATTGACAGAGTGGGGTCAGTCTGCTCTTCCCTGGGTGAGTTACATTGACAGAGTGGTGTCAGTCTGCTCTTCCCTGGGTGAGTTACATTGACAGAGTGGGGTCAGTCTGCTCTTCCCTGGGTGAGTTACATTGACAGAGTGGGGTCAGTCTGCTCTTCCCTGGGTGTGTTACATTGACAGACTGGTGTCAGTCTGCTCTTCCCTGGAGGAGTTACATTGACAGGTTGGGGTCAGTCTGCTCTTCCCTGGGTGGGTTACATTGACAGATTGGGGTCAGTCTGCTCTTCCCTGGGTGTGTCACATTAACTGAGTGGGGTCAGTCTGCTCTTTCCTGTGAGTGTTACATCGACAGAGTGAGGTCAGTCTGCTCTTCCCTGGGTGGTTTACATTGACTGATTGGGTCAGTCTGCTCTTCCCTGGGTGTGTTTCATTGACAGAGTGGGGTCAGTCTGCTCTTCCCTGGGTGTGTTACATTGACAGAGTGAGGTCAGTCTGCTCTTCCCGAGGTGTGTTACATTGACAGAGTTGGGTCAGTCTCCTCTTCCCTGGGTGTGTTACATTGACAGAGTGTGGTCAGTCAGCACCTCCCTGGGTGTGTTACATTGACAGAGTGAGGTCGGTCTGCTCTTAGCTGGGTGTGTTACATTGATATTCTGGTGTCAGTCTGTTCTTCCCTGGATGAGTTACTTGGACAGTGTGGGGTCAGTCTGCTCTTCCCTGGGTGGGTTACATTGACTGATTGGGTCAGTCTGCTCTTCCCTGGGTGTGTTTCATTGACAGAGTGGGGTCAGTCTGCTCTTCCCTGGGTGTGTTACATTGACAGAGTGGGGTCAGTCGGATCTTCTATGGGTATGTTACATTGACAGAGTGGGGTCAGTCTGCTCTTCCCTGGATGTTTTACATTGACAGAGTGGGGTCAGTCTGCTCTTCCCTGGGTGTGTTACATTGACAGATTGGGGTCAGTCTGCTCTTCCCTGGGTGTGTTACATTGACAGATTGGGGTCAGTCTGCTCTTTCCTGGGTGTGATACATTGACAGAGTGGGGTTAGACTGCACTTTCTTTTGCATTTTACATTGAGAGATTGGGCTCAGTCTGCTCTTGCTTGTGTGAGTTATTTTGCACAGTGAGGTCAATCTGCTCTTACCTGGGCGTGTTACATTGACAGATTGGTGTCAGTCTGCTCTTCCCTGGATGAGTTACTTTGACAGAGTGGGGTCAGTCTGCTCTTCCCTGGGTGGGTACATTGACAGAGTGGGGTCAGTCTGCTTTTCCCTGGGTGGGTTACATTGACTGATTGGGTCAGTCTGCTCTTCCCTGGGTGTGTTTCATTGACAGAGTGGGGTCAGTCTCCTCTTCCCTGAGTGTGTTACATTGACAGATTGGGGTCAGTCTGCGCTTGCCTGGGTGTGTTACATTTACAGAGTGTGGTCAGTCTGCACTTTCTTTTGTATTTTACATTGACAGAGTGGCGTCAGTGTGCTCTTCCCTGGGTGGGTTACATTGACTTAGTGGGGTCAGTCTGTTCTTCCCTGGGTGTGTTAAATTGACAGAGAGGGGTCAGTCTGCTCTTCCCAGGGTGTGTTACATTGAGAGAATGGGTTCAGTCTGCTCTTCCCTGGGTGTGTTACATTGACAGAGTGAGGTCAGTCTGCTCTTCCCTGGGTCTGTAACATTGACAGATTGGGGTCAGTCTGCTCTTCACTGTGTGAGTTACATTGACAGAGTGGGGTCAGTCTGCTCTTCCCTGGGTGTGTTACATTGACAGATTGGGGTCAGTCTGCTCTTGCCTGGGTGTGTTACATTGACAGAGTGGCGTCAGTCTGCACTTTTATTTTGTATTTTACATTGACAGAGTGGGGTCAGTCTGCTCTTCCCTGGGTGTGTTACATTGACAGAGTGGGGCCAGTCTGCTCTTCTCTGGGTGTGTTTCATTGACAGGGTGGGGTCAGTCTGCTCTTCCCTAGGTGTGTTACATTAACAGAGTGGGGCATTCTGCACTTCCTTTTGTGTTTTACATTGACAGAGTGGGGTCAGTCTGCTCTTCCCTGGGTGTGTAACATTGACAGAGTGGGGTCAGTCTTCTCTTCTCTGGTGGGTTGCATTGACAGGGTGGGTTCAGTCTGCTCTTCCCTGGGTGTGTTACATTGACAGATTGGGGTCAGTCTGCTCTTGCCTGGGTGTGTTACATTTACAGAATGGGGTCAGTCTGCACTTTCTTTTGTATTTTACATTGACAGATTGGGGTCAGTCTGCTCTTCCCTGGGTGTGTTACATTGACAGAGTGGGGTCAGTCTGCTCTTCTCTGGGTGTGTTACATTGACAGGGTGGGGTCAGTCTGCTCTTCCCTGGGTGTGTTACATTGACAGAGTGGGGCATTCTGCACTTCCTTTTGTGTGTTACATTGACAGAGTGGGGTCAGTCTGCTCTTCCCTGGGTGGGTTACATTGACAGGGTGGGGTCAGTCTGCACTTCCCTGGTTGTGTTACATTGACAGTGTGTGTCAATCTGCTCTTCCCTGGATTAGTTACATTAACAGAGTGGGGTCAGTCTGCTCTTCACTGGGTGTGTTACTTTGACAGACTGGGGTCAGTTTGCTGTTCCCTGGAGGAGTTACATTGACAGAGTGGGGTCAGTCTGCTCTTCCCTGGGTGGGTTACATTGACTGATTGGGTCAGTCTGCTCTTCCCTGGGTGTGTTTCATTGACAGAGTGGGGTCAGTCTGCTCTTCCCTGGGTGTGTTACATTGACAGAGTGGGGTCAGTCTGCTCTTCTCTGGTTGTGTTACATTGACAGGGTGGGGCCAGTCTGCTCTTCCCTGGGTGTGTTACATTGACAGAGTGGGGTCAGTCTGCTCTTCCCTGGGTGTGTTACATTGACAGAGTGGGGTCAGTCTGCTCTTCTCTGCGTGTGTTACATTGACAGAGAGGGGTCAGTCTGCTCTTCCCTTTGTGTGTTACATTGACAGAGTGGGGTCAGTCTGCTCTTCCCTTGGTGAGTTACATTGTCAGGATGGGGTCAGTCTGCTCTTCCCTGGTTGTGTTACATTGACAGTGTGTGTCAATCTGCTCTTCCCTGGATTAGTTACATTAACAGAGTGGGGTCAGTCTGCTCTTCACTGGGTGTGTTACTTTGACAGACTGGGGTCAGTCTGCTGTTCCCTGGAGGAGTTACATTGACAGAGTGGGGTCAGTCTGCTCTTCCCTGGGTTTGTTACATTGACTGATTGGATCAGTCTGCTCTTCCCTGGGAGTGTTTCATTGACAGAGTGGGGTCAGTCTGCTCTTCCCTGGGTGAGTTACATTGACAGAGTGGTGTCAGTCTGCTCTTCCCTGGGTGAGTTACATTGACAGAGTGGGGTCAGTCTGCTCTTCCCTGGGTGTGTTACATTGACAGAGTGAGGTCAGTCTGCTCTTCCCTGGGTGTGTTACATTGACAGACTGGTGTCAGTCTGCTCTTCCCTGGAGGAGTTACATTGACAGGTTGGGGTCAGTCTGCTCTTCCCTGGGTGGGTTACATTGACAGATTGGGGTCAGTCTGCTCTTCCCTGGGTGTGTTACATTGACAGAGTGAGGTCAGTCTGCACTTCCCTGGGTGTGTTACATTAACTGAGTGGGGTCAGTCTGCTCTTTCCTGTGTGTGTTACATCGACAGAGTGAGGTCAGTCTGCTCTTCCCTGGGTGGGTTACATTGACTGATTGGGTCAGTCTGCTCTTCCCTGGGTGTGTTTCATTGACAGAGTGGGGTCAGTCTGCTCTTCCCTGGGTGTGTTACATTGACAGAGTGAGGTCAGTCTGCTCTTCCCGAGGTGTGTTACATTGACAGAGTTGGGTCAGTCTCCTCTTCCCTGGGTGTGTTACATTGACAGAGTGAGGTCAGTCTGCTCTTAGCTGGGTGTGTTACATTGATATTCTGGTGTCAGTCTGTTCTTCCCTGGATGACTTACTTGGACAGTGTGGGGTCAGTCTGCTCTTCCCTGGGTGGGTTACATTGACTGATTGGGTCAGTCTGCTCTTCCCTGGGTGTGTTTCATTGACAGAGTGGGGTCAGTCTGCTATTCCCTGGGTGTTTTACATTGACAGAGTGGGGTCAGTCTGCTCTTCCCTGGGTGTGTTACATTGACAGATTGGGGTCAGTCTGCTCTTGCCTGGGTGTGATACATTGACAGAGTGGGGTTAGACTGCACTTTCTTTTGCATTTTACATTGAGAGATTGGGCTCAGTCTGCTCTTGCTTGTGTGAGTTATTTTGCACAGTGAGGTCAATCTGCTCTTACCTGGGCGTGTTACATTGACAGAGTGGTGTCAGTCTGCTCTTCCCTGGATGAGTTACTTTGACAGAGTGGGGTCAGTCTGCTCTTCCCTGGGTGGGTACATTGACAGAGTGGGGTCAGTCTGCTCTTCCCTGGGTGGGTTACATTGACTGATTGGGTCAGTCTGCTCTTCCCTGGGTGTGTTTCATTGACAGAGTGGGGTCAGTCTCCTCTTCCCTGAGTGTGTTACATTGACAGAGTGGGGTCAGTCTGCTCTTCCCTGATTGTGTTACATTGACAGAGTGGGGTCAGTCTGCTATTCCCTGGGTGTGTTACTTCGACACAGTCGGGTCAGTCTGCTCTTCGCTTTGTGTGTTACATTGACAGAGTGGGGTCAGTCTGTTCTTTCCTGGGTGCGTTACATGGACAGAGTGGGGTCAGTCTGCTGTTCCCTTGGTGTGTTACATTGACAAAGTCGGGTCAGTCTGCTTTTCCCTGGGTGTGTTACATTGACAGACGGGTGTCAGTCTGCCCTTCCATGGGTGCGTTACATTGACAGAGTGGGGTCAGTCTACTCTTCCCTGGGTGTGTTACATTGTGAGAGTGGGGCAGTCTGCATTTCCCTTTGTGTGTTACATTGACAGAGTGGGGTCAGTCTGCTCTTCTTTGGGTATGTTACATTGACAGAGTGGGGTCAGTCTGCTCTTCTCTGGGTGTGTTACATTGACAGGGTCGGGTCAGTCTGCTCTTCCATGGGTGTTTTACATTGACAGAGTGGGGTCAGTCTGCTCTTCCCTGGGTGTGTTACATTGACAGAATGGAGTCAGTCTTATCTTCTCTGGGTGTGTTACATTGACAGGGTGCGGTCAGTCTGCTCTTCCCTGGGTGTGTTGCATTGACAGGGTGGGGTCAGTCTACTCTTCCCTGGGTGTGTTACATTGACAGAGAGGAGTCAGTCTGCTCTTCCCTTGGTGTGTTACATTGACAGAGTGGGGTCAGTCTGCTCTTCCCTGGGTCTTTACATTGACAGAGCGTGGTCAGTCTGCTCTTCCTTGGTTGTGTTACATTGACAGATTGGGGACAGTCTGCTCTTCCCTGGTGGGTTGCATTGACAGGGTGGGTTCAGTCAGCTCTTCCCTGGGTGTGTTGCATTGACAGAGTGGGGTCAGTCTGCTCTTCCCTGTGTGGGTTACATTGACAGCGTAGGGTCAGTCTGCTCTTCCCTGGGTGTGTTACATTTACAGAGTGGGGTCAGTCTGCACTTTCTTTTGTATTTTACATTGACAGAGTGGGGTCAGTCTGCTCTTCCCTGGGTGTGTTAAATTGACAGAGAGGGATCAGTCTGCTCTTCCCTGGGTGTGTTACATTGACAGAGTGGGGTCAGTCTGCTCTTCCCTGGGTCTGTAACATTGACGGATTGGGGTCAGTCTGCTCTTCCCTGTGTGAGTTACATTGACAGAGTGGGGTCAGTCTGCTCTTCCCTGGGTGAGTTACATTGACAGAGAGGGGTCAGTCTGCTGTTCCCTGGGTGAGTTACATTTTCAGATTGGGGTCAGTCTGCTCTTTCCTGGGTGAGTTACATTTTCAGATTGGGGTCAGTCTGCTCTTCCCTGGGTGGGTTACATTGACTGATTGGGTCAGTCTGCTCTTCCCTGGGTGTGTTTCATTGACAGAGTGGGGTCAGTCTCCTCTTCCCTGGGTGTGTTACATTGACAGACTGGGGTCAGTCTGCTCTTCCCCGATTGTGTTACATTGACAGAGTGGGGTCAGTCTGCTATTCCCTGGGTGTGTTATTTCAACACAGTCGGGTCAGTCTGCTCTTCGCTTTGTGTGTTACATTGACAGAGTGGGGTCAGTCTGCTCTTTCCTGGGTGTGTTACATGGACAGAATGGGGTCAGTCTGCTCTTCCCTTGGTGTGTTACATTGACAGAGTGGGGTCAGTCTGCTCTTCCCTGGGTGTGTTACATTGACAGACAGGTGTCAGTCTGCTCTTCCCTGGGTGTGTTACATTGATAGAATGTCGTCAGTCTGCACTTACTTGTGTATTTTACATTGAGAGATTGGGCTCAGTCTGCTCTTGCTTGTGTGAGTTATTTTGCAGAGTGAGGTCAGTCTGCTCTTACCTGGGCGTGTTTCATTGACAGACTGGTGTCAGTCTGCTCTTCCCTGGATGAGTTACTTTGACAGAGTGGGGTCAGTCTGCTCTTCCCTGGGTGGGTACATTGACAGAGTGGGGTCAGTCTGCTGTTCCCTTGGTGTGTTACATTGACAGAATGGAGTCAGTCTTCTCTTCTCTGGGTGTGTTACATTGACAGGGTGGGGTCAGTCTGCTCTTCCCTGGGTGTGTTGCATTGACAGGGTGGGGTCAGTCTGCTCTTCCATGGGTGTTTTACATTGACAGAGTGGGGTCAGTCTGCTCTTCCCTGGCTGTGTTACATTGACAGAATGGAGTCAGTCTTCTCTTCTCTTGGTGTGTTACATTGACAGGGTGGGGTCAGTCTGCTCTTCCCTGGGTGTGTTGCATTGACAGGGTGGGGTCAGTCTATTCTTCCCTGGGTGTGTTACATTGACAGAGAGGAGTCCGTCTGCTCTTCCCTGGGTGTGTTGCATTGACAGGGTGGGGTCAGTCTGCTCTTCCATGGGTGTTTTACATTGACAGAGTGGGGTCAGTCTGCTCTTCCCTGGCTGTGTTACATTGACAGAATGGAGTCAGTCTTCTCTTCTCTGGGTGTGTTACATTGACAGGGTGGGGTCAGTCTGCTCTTCCCTGGGTGTGTTGCATTGACAGGGTGGGGTCAGTCTACTCTTCCCTGGGTGTGTTACATTGACAGAGAGGAGTCCGTCTGCTCTTCCCTTGGTGTGTTACATTGACAGAGTGTGGTCAGTCTGCTCTTCCCTGGGTCTTTACATTGACAGAGCTTGGTCAGTCTGCTCTTCCTTGGTTGTGTTACATTGACAGATTGGGGTCAGTCTGCTCTTCCCTGGTGGGTTGCATTGACAGGGTGGGTTCAGTCAGCTCTTCCCTGGGTGTGTTGCATTGACAGAGTGGGGTCAGTCTGCTCTTCCCTGTGTGGGTTACATTGACAGCGTAGGGTCAGTCTGCTCTTCCCTGGGTGTGTTACATTGACAGATTGGGGTCAGTCTGTGCTTGCCTGGGTGTGTTACATTTACAGAGTGGGGTCAGTCTGCACTTTCTTTTGTATTTTACATTGACAGAGTGGGGTCAGTCTGCTCTTCCCTGGGTGTGTTACATTGACAGAGTGGCGTCAGTGTGTTCTTCCCTGGGTGGGTTACATTGACTTAGTGGGGTCAGTCTGTTCTTCCCTGGGTGTGTTAAATTAACAGAGAGGGGTCAGTCTGCTCTTCCCTGGGTGTGTTACATTGAGAGAGTGGGTTCAGTCTGCTCTTCCCTGGGTGTGTTACATTGACAGAGTGGGGTCATTCTGCTCTTCTCTGGGTGAGTTACATGGACAGATTGGGGCCAGTCTGCTCTTCCCTGGGTGAGTTACATTTTCAGATTTGGGTCAGTCTGCTCTTCCCTGGGTTTTTTACATTGACAGAGTGGGGTCAGTCTGATCTTCCCTGGGTGAGTTACATTGGCAGAGTGGGGTTAGTCTGCACTTCCCTGGGTGGGCATATTGACAGAGTGGGGTCAGTCTGCTCTTTGCTGTGTGTGGTACTTTGACAGTTTGGGGTCAGTCTGCTCTTCCCTGGGTGTGTTACATTGACAGAGTGAGGTCAGTCTGCTCTTGCCTGGGTGTGTTAAGTTGACAGAGTGGGGTCAGTTTGGTCTTCCCTGGGTGTGTTACCTTGACAGAGTGGGGTCAGTCTGCACTTGCCTGTGTGAATTACATTGACAGAGTGGGGTCACTCTGCTCTTCCCTGCGTGTGTTACATTGACAGAGTGGGGTCAGTCTTCTCTTCTCTGGGTGTGTTACATTGACAGGGTGGGGTCAGTCTGCTCTTCCCTGGGTGTGTTGCATTGACAGGGTGGGGTCAGTCTGCTCTTCCATGGGTGTTTTACATTGACAGAGTGGGGTCAGTCTGCTCTTCCCTGGCTGTGTTACATTGACAGAATGGAGTCAGTCTTCTCTTCTCTGGGTGTGTTACATTGACAGGGTGGGGTCAGTCTGCTCTTCTCTGGGTGTGTTGCATTGACAGGGTGTTGTCAGTCTACTCTTCCCTGGGTGTGTTACATTGACAGAGAGGAGTCCGTCTGCTCTTCCCTTGGTGTGTTACATTGACAGAGTGTGGTCAGTCTGCTCTTCCCTGGGTCTTTACATTGACAGAGCTTGGTCAGTCTGCTCTTCCTTGGTTGTGTTACATTGACAGATTGGGGTCAGTCTGCTCTTCCCTGGTGGGTTGCATTGACAGGGTGGGTTCAGTCATCTCTTCCCTGGGTGTGTTGCATTGACAGAGTGGGGTCAGTCTGCTCTTCCCTGTGTGGGTTACATTGACAGCGTAGGGTCAGTCTGCTCTTCCCTGGGTGTGTTACATTGACAGATTGGGGTCAGTCTGCGCTTCCCTGCGTGTGTTACATTGACAGAGTGGGGTCAGTCTGATCTTCTCTGGGTGTGTTACATTGACAGAGTGGGGTCAGTCTGCTCTTCCCTGGGTGTGTTACATTGTTACAGTGGGGTCAGTCTGCTCTTCCATGGGTGTGTTACATTGACAGAGTAGGGTCAGTCTGCTCTTGCCTGGGTGGGTTACCTTGACAGAGTGGGGTCAGTCTGCACTTGCCTGGGTGTATTACATTGACAGAGTGGGGTCTATCTGCGTTTGACTGCGTGATTCATTTTGCAGAGTGCGGGTTAGTCTGGCATTCCCTGTGTGGGTTACATTGACAGAGGGCGGGGGAGGGGTCTGTCTGCGCTTGACTGTGTGGGTTATTTTGCAGAGTAGGGTCAGTCTGCTCTTCCCTGGGTGTGTTACATTGACAGAGTCGGGTCATTCTGCTCTTCCCTGGGTGTAATACATTGACAGAGTGGGGTCAGTCTGCTCTTCCCTGGGTGTGTTACATTGACAGAGTGGGGTCAGTCTGCTCTTCCCTGGGTGGGTTACATTGACAGAGTGGGGTCAGTCTGCTCTTCCCTGAGTGTGTTACATTGACAGAGTGGGGTCAGGCTGCTCTTCCCTGCGTGTGTTACATTGACAGAGTGGGGTCAGTCTGCTTTTCCCTGGGTGTGTTACATTGACAGAGTGGGGTCAGTCTGCTCTACCCTGGGTGTGTTACATTGACAGGATGGGGTCAGTCTGCTTTTCCCTGGGTGTGTTACATTGACAGAGTGAGGTCAGTCTGCTGTTCCCTGGGTGAGTTACATTGACAGATTGGGGTCAGTCTGCTCTTCCCTGGGTGTGTTACATTGACAGAGTCGGGTCATTCTGCTCTTCCCTGCGTGTAATACATTGACAGAGTGGGGTCAGTCTGCTCTTCCCGGGGTGTGTTACATTGACAGAGTGGGGTCAGTCTGCTCTTCCCTGAGTGTGTTACATTGACAGAGTGGGGTCAGTCTGCTTTTCCCTGGGTGTGTTACATTGACAGAGTGGGGTCAGTCTGCTCTTCCCTGGGTGTGTTACATTGATAGGATGGGGTCAGTCTGCTTTTCCCTGGGTGTGTTACATTGACAGAGTGAGGTCAGTCTGCTGTTCCCTGGGTGAGTTACATTGACAGATTGGGGTCAGTCTGCTGTTCCCTGGGTGAGTTACATTGACAGAGCGGGGTCTGTCTGCTCTTCCCTGGGTGGGATACATTGACAGAGTGGGGTCATTCTGCTCTTTCCTGTGTGTGTTACATTGACAGAGTGGGGTCAGTCAACTCTTTCCTGGGTGTGTTACTTTGACAGAGTGGGGTCAGTCTGCTCTTTCCTGTGTGTGTTACATTGACAGAGTGGGGTCAGTCAACTCTTTCCTGGGTGTGTTACATTGACAGAGTGTGTTCAGTCTGCTCTTCCCTGGGTGTGTTACATTGACAGAGTGGGGTCAGTCTCCTCTTTCCTGGGTGGGTTACATTGACAGAGTGGGGTCAGTCTGCTTTTCCCTGGGTGGGTTACATTGACAGAGTGGGGCCAGTCTGCTCTTCCCTTGGTGTGTTACATTGATAGAGTGGGGTCAGTCTGCACTTACTTGTGTATTTTACATTGAGAGATTGGGGTCAGGCTGCTCTTGCTTGTGTGAGTTCTTTTGCAGAGTGGGGTCAGTCTGCTCTTCCCTGGGTGTGTTACATTGACAGAGTGGGGTCAGTCTGCTCTTCCCTGGGTGAGTAACATTGACAGAGTGGGGTCAGTCTGCACTTCCCTGGGTGGGTACATTAACAGAGTGAGTTCAATCTGGTCTTCCCTGGGTGTGTTACATTGACAGTGTGCGGTCAGTCTGCTCTTCCCTGGGTGGGTTACATTGACAGATTGGGGTCAATCTGCTCTTCCCTGGGTGAGTTACATTGACAGATTGGGGTGAGTCTGCTCTTCCCTGGGTGTGTTACATTGACAGATTGGGGTGAGTCTGCTCTTCCCTGGGTGTGTTACATTGACAGAGTGAGGTCAGTCTGCTCTTCCTTCGGTGAGTTACATTGACAGATTGGGTCCAGTCTGCTCTTCCCTGCGTGTGTTTCATTGACAGAGTGGGGTCAGTCTGCTCTTCCCTGGGTGTGTTACATTGACAGAGTGGGTTCAGTCTGCACTTCCTTGGGTGTGTTACATTGACAGAGTGGGGTCAGTCTGCTCTTCCCTGGATATGTTTCATTGACAGAGTGGGTTCAGTCTGCTCTTCCCTGGGTGTGTTACATTGACAGAGTGGGGTCAGTCTGCTCTTCCCTGGGTGTGTTCCATTGACAGAGTGTGGTCAGTCTGCTCTTCCCTGGGTGTGTTACATTGACAGGATGGGGTCAGTCTAATCTTGCCTGTGTGTGTTACTTTGACAGAGTGTACTCAATCTGAGCTTGACTGTGTGAGTTATTTTGCAGAGTGAGGTCAGTCTGCTCTTCCCTGGGCGTGTTACATTGACAGATTGGCGTCAGTGTGTTCTTCCCTGGGTGGTTTACATTGACTTAGTGGGGTCAGTCTGCTCTTGCCTGGGTGTGTTACGTTGACAGAGTGGGATCAGTCTGCTCTTCACTGAGTGAGTTAGCTTGACAGATTGGGGTCATTCTGCTCTTCCCTGGGTGTGTTACATTGATAGAGTGAGGTCAGTCTGCTCTTCCCTGGGTCTGTTACATTGACAGGGTGTGGTCAGTCTGCTCTTCCCTGGGTGAGTTACATTGACAGATTGGGGCAAGTCTGCTCTTCCCTGGGTGAGTTACATTGACAGATTGGGGACAGTCTGCTCTTCCCTGGGTGAGTTACATTTTCAGATTTGGGTCAGTCTGCTCTTCCCTGGGTGGGTTACATTGACAGAGTGGGGTAATTCTGCTCTTCCCTGTGTGTGTTACATTGACAGAGTGGGGTGAGTCAACTCTTTCCTGGGAGCGTTACATTGACAGAGTGGGGTCAGTCTGGTCTTCCCTCTGTGGGTTACCTTGACAGAGTGGGGTCAGTCTGCACTTGCCTGTGTGAATTACATTGACAGAGTGGGGTTTATCTGCGTTTGACAGTGTGAGTTATTTTGCAGAGTGCGGGTTAGTCTGGTATACCCTGGGTGTGTTACATTGACAGAGTGGGGTCAGTCTGCTCTTCCCTGGGTGTGTTACATTGACAGAGTGGGGTCAGTCTGATCTTCCCTGGGTGTGTTACATTGACAGAGTGGGGTCAGTCTGCTCTTCCCTGGGTTTGTTACATTGACAGAGTCGGGTCAGTCTGCTCTTCACTGGGTGTGTTACATTGACAGAGTGGGGTCAGTCTGCTCTTCCCTTGGTGTGTTACATTGACAGAGTGGGGTCAGTCTGATATTCCCTGGGTGTGTTACATTGACAGAGTGGGGTCAGTCTGCTCTTCCCTGCGTTTGTTACATTGACAGAGTCGGGTCAGTCTGCACTTCCCTGTGTGTGTTACATTGACAGAGTGGGGTCAGTCTGCACTTCCTTGTGTATTTTACATTGTGAGATTGGGGTCAGTCTGCTCTTGCTTGTGTGAGTTATTTTGCAGAGTGAGGTCAGTCTGCTCTTCCCTGGGTGTGTTACATTGACAGAGTAGGGTCATTCTGCTGTTCCCTGGGTGTAATACATTGACAGAGTGGGGTCCGTCTGCTCTTCCCTGGATGTGTTACATTGACAGAGTCGTGTCAGTCTGCACTTCCTTGTGTATTTTGCATTGACAGAGTGAGGTCAGTCTGCTCTTCCCTGGGTGTGTTACATTGACAGAGAGGAATCAGTCTGCTCTTCCCTGGGTGTGTTACATTGACAGATTGGCGTCAGTGTGTTCTTCCCTGGGTGTGTTACATTGACAGAGTTGGGTCAGTCTGTACATCCTTGTGTATTTCACATTGAGAGATTGGTTCAAGCTGTTCTTGCTTGCGTGAGTTATTTTGCTGAGTGAGGTCACTCTCCCCTTCCCTGGGCGGGTTATATTGACAGAGTGGAATTAGTCTGCTTTTGAAAGGGTGTGTTACATTGACAGAGTGGGGTCAGTCTGCTCTTCCCTGGGTGTGTTACATTGACAGAGTGGGGTCAGTCTGCTGTTCCCTGGGTGTGTTACATTGACAGAGTGGGATTAGTCTGCACTTCCCTGGGTGTGTTACATTGACAGAGTGGTGTTAGTCTGCTCTTCCCTGGGTGTGTTACATTGACAGAGTGGGATTAGTCTGCACTTCCCTGGGTGTGTTACATTGACAGAGTTGGCTAAGTCTGCTCTTCCCTGGGCGTGTTACATTGACAGACTGAGGTCAGTCTGCTCTTCCCTGGGTCTGTTACATTGACAGAGTGGTGTCAGTCTGCACTTCCTTGTGTATTTTACCTTGAGAGATGGGGTCAGTCTGCTCTTGCTTGTGTGAGTTATTTTGCAGAGTGGGGTCAGTCTGCTCTTCCCTGGGTGTGTTACATTGACAGAGTGAGGTCAGTCTGCTCTTCCCTGGGTGTGTTACATTGACAGAGTGGGGTCAGTCTGCTCTTCCCTGGGTGGGTTACATTGACAGAGTAGAGTCAGACTGCTCTTCCCTCAGTGTGTTACATTGAAAGAGTGAGGTCAGTCTGATCTTCCCTGGGTGTGTTACATTGACAGAGTGAGGTCAGTCTGTTCTTCCCTGGATGTGTTACATTGACAGACTGGCGTCAGTCTGATCTTCCCTGGATGGGTTACATTGACAGAGTGGGGTCAATCTGCTCTTCCCTTGGTGAGTTACATTGTCAGGATGGGGTCAGTCTGCTCTTCCCTGGTTGTGTTACATTGACAGTGTGTGTCAATCTGCTCTTCCCTGGATTAGTTACATTAACAGAGTGGGGTCAGTCTGCTCTTCACTGGGTGTGTTACTTTGACAGAGTGGGGTCAGTCTGCTCTTCCCTGGAGGAGTTACATTGACAGAGTGGGGTCAGTCTGCTTTTCCCTGGGTGTGTTACATTGACTGATTGGGTCAGTCTGCTCTTCCCTGGAAGTGTTTCATTGACAGAGTGGGGTCAGTCTGCTCTTCCCTGGGTGAGTTGCATTGACAGAGTGGGGTCAGTCTGCTCTTCCCTGGGTGAGTTACATTGACAGAGTGGGGTCAGTCTGCTCTTCCCTGGGTGGGTTACATTGACAGAGTGGGGTCAGTCTGCTCTTCCCTGGGTGAGTTACATTGACAGAGTGGGGTCAGTCTGCTCTTCCCTGGGTGTGTTACATTGACAGAGTGGGGTCAGTCTCCTCTTCCCTGGGTGTGTTACATTGACAGAGTGTGGTCAGTCTTCACCTCCCTGGGTGTGTTACATTGACAGAGTGAGGTCAGTCTGCTCTTCCCTGGGTGTGTTACATTGATATTCTGGTGTCAGTCTGTTCTTCCCTGGATGAGTTACTTTGACAGTGTGGGGTCAGTCTGCTCTTCCCTGGGTGGGTTACATTGACTGATTGGGTCAGTCTGCTCTTCCCTGGGTGTGTTTCATTGACAGAGTGGGGTCAGTCTGCTCTTCCCTGGGTGTGTTACATTGACAGAGTGAGGTCAGTCTGCTCTTCCCTGGGTGTGTTACATTGACAGAGTGGGGTCAGTCTGCTCTTCCCTGGGTGGGTTACATTGACAGAGTAGAGTCAGACTGCTCTTCCCTCAGTGTGTTACATTGAAAGAGTGAGGTCAGTCTGATCTTCCCTGGGTGTGTTACATTGACAGAGTGAGGTCAGTCTGTTCTTCCCTGGATGTGTTACATTGACAGACTGGCGTCAGTCTGATCTTCCCTGGATGGGTTACATTGACAGAGTGGGGTCAATCTGCTCTTCCCTTGGTGAGTTACATTGTCAGGATGGGGTCAGTCTGCTCTTCCCTGGTTGTGTTACATTGACAGTGTGTGTCAATCTGCTCTTCCCTGGATTAGTTACATTAACAGAGTGGGGTCAGTCTGCTCTTCACTGGGTGTGTTACTTTGACAGAGTGGGGTCAGTCTGCTCTTCCCTGGAGGAGTTACATTGACAGAGTGGGGTCAGTCTGCTTTTCCCTGGGTGTGTTACATTGACTGATTGGGTCAGTCTGCTCTTCCCTGGAAGTGTTTCATTGACAGAGTGGGGTCAGTCTGCTCTTCCCTGGGTGAGTTGCATTGACAGAGTGGGGTCAGTCTGCTCTTCCCTGGGTGAGTTACATTGACAGAGTGGGGTCAGTCTGCTCTTCCCTGGGTGGGTTACATTGACAGAGTGGGGTCAGTCTGCTCTTCCCTGGGTGAGTTACATTGACAGAGTGGGGTCAGTCTGCTCTTCCCTGGGTGTGTTACATTGACAGAGTGGGGTCAGTCTCCTCTTCCCTGGGTGTGTTACATTGACAGAGTGTGGTCAGTCTTCACCTCCCTGGGTGTGTTACATTGACAGAGTGAGGTCAGTCTGCTCTTCCCTGGGTGTGTTACATTGATATTCTGGTGTCAGTCTGTTCTTCCCTGGATGAGTTACTTTGACAGTGTGGGGTCAGTCTGCTCTTCCCTGGGTGGGTTACATTGACTGATTGGGTCAGTCTGCTCTTCCCTGGGTGTGTTTCATTGACAGAGTGGGGTCAGTCTGCTCTTCCCTGGGTGTGTTACATTGACAGAGTGAGGTCAGTCTGCTCTTCCCGAGGTGTGTTACATTGACAGAGTGGGGTCAGTCTGCTCTTCCCTGGGTGTGTTACATTGACAGAGTGTGGTCAGTCTGCATTTCCCTGGGTGTGTTACATTAACTGAGTGGGGTCAGTCTGCTCTTCCCTGTGTGTGTTACATTGACAGAGTGAGGTCAGTCTGCTCTTCCCTGGGTGTGTTACATTGACAGAGTGAGGTCAGTCTGTTCTTCCCTGGATGAGTTACTTTGACAGAGTGGGGTCAGTCTGCTCTTCCCTGGGTGGGTTACATTGACTGATTGGGTCAGTCTGCTCTTCCCTGGGTGTGTTTCATTGACAGAGTGGGGTCAGTCTGCTCTTCCCTGGGTTTGTTACATTGACAGAGTGGGGTCAGTCTGCTCTGCTCTGGGTGTGTTACATTGACAGGGTGGGGTCAGTCTGCTCTTCCCTGGGTGTTTTACATTGACAGAGTGGGGTCAGTCTGCTCTTCCCTGGGTGTGTTACATTGACAGATTGGGGTCAGTCTGCTCTTGCCTGGGTGTGATACATTGACAGAGTGGGGTTAGACTGCACTTTCTTTTGTATTTTACATTGAGAGATTGGGCTCAGTCTGCTCTTGCTTGTGTGAGTTATTTTGCAGAGTGAGGTCAGTCTGCTCTTACCTGGGCGTGTTACATTGACAGACTGGTGTCAGTCTGCTCTTCCCTTGATGATTTACTTTGACAGAGTGGGGTCAGTCTGCTCTTCCCTGGGTGGGTTACATTGACAGAGTGGGGTCAGTCTGCTCTTCCCTGATTGTGTTACATTGACAGAGTGGGGTCAGTCTGCTATTCCCTGGGTGTGTTACTTCGACACAGTCGGGTCAGTCTGCTGTTCCCTTGGTGTGTTACATTGACAGAGTGAGGTCAGTCTGCTCTTACCTGGGCGTGTTACATTGACAGACTGGTGTCAGTCTGCTCTTCCCTTGATGAGTTACTTTGACATAGTGGGGTCAGTCTGCTCTTCCCTGGGTGTGTTACATTGACAGATTGGGGTCAGTCTGCTCTTGCCTGGGTGTGATACATTGACAGAGTGGGGTTAGACTGCACTTTCTTTTGTATTTTACATTGAGAGATTGGGCTCAGTCTGCTCTTGCTTGTGTGAGTTATTTTGCAGAGTGAGGTCAGTCTGCTCTTACCTGGGCGTGTTACATTGACAGACTGGTGTCAGTCTGCTCTTCCCTTGATGATTTACTTTGACAGAGTGGGGTCAGTCTGCTCTTCCCTGGGTGGGTTACATTGACAGAGTGGGGTCAGTCTGCTCTTCCCTGATTGTGTTACATTGACAGAGTGGGGTCAGTCTGCTATTCCCTGGGTGTGTTACTTCGACACAGTCGGGTCAGTCTGCTGTTCCCTTGGTGTGTTACATTGACAGAGTGAGGTCAGTCTGCTCTTACCTGGGCGTGTTACATTGACAGACTGGTGTCAGTCTGCTCTTCCCTTGATGAGTTACTTTGACATAGTGGGGTCAGTCTGCTCTTCCCTGGGAGGGTTACATTGACAGATTGGGGCCAGTCTCCTCTTCCCTGGGTGTGTTACACTGACAGAGTGGGGTCAGTCTGCTCTTCCCTGGGTGGGTTACATTGACAGATTGGGGTCAGTCTGCTCTTCCCTGGGTGTGTTCCATTGACAGACGGGTGTCAGTCTGCTCTTCCCTGGGTGTGTTACATTGACACAGCTGGGTCAGTCTGCTCTTCCCTTGATGAGTTACTTTGACAGAGTGGGGTCAGTCTGCTCTTCCCTTGGTGTGTTACATTGACAGAGTGAGGTCAGTCTGCTCTTACCTGGGCGTGTTACATTGACAGACTGGTGTCAGTCTGCTCTTCCCTTGATGAGGCACTTTGACAGAGTGGGGTCAGTCTGCTCTTCCCTGGGTGGGTTACATTGACAGATTGGGGCCAGTCTCCTCTTCCCTGGGTGTGTTACACTGACAGAGTTGAGTCAGTCTGCTCTTCCCTGGGTGGGTTACATTGACAGAGTGGGGTCAGTCTGCTCTTCCCTGGGTGTGTTACATTGACAGACGGGTGTCAGTCTGCTCTTCCCTGCGTGTGTTACATTGACACAGCTGGGTCAGTCTGCTCTTCCCTGGGTGGGTTACATTGACAGAGTGGGGCAGTCTGCATTTCCCTTTGTGTGTTACATTGACAGAGTGGGATCAGTCTGCTCTTCCCTGAGTGTGTTACACTGACAGAGTCGGGTCATTCTGCTCTTCCCTGGGTGTAATACATTGACAGAGTGGGGTCAGTCTGCTCTTCCCTGGGTGGGTTACGTTGACAGAGTGGGATCAGTCTGCTCTTCCCTGCGTGTGTTACATTGACAGAGTGAGGTCAGTCTGCTCTTCCCTTGGTGAGTTTCATTGACAGATTGGGGCCAGTCTGCTCTTCCCTAGGTGTGTTACATTGACAGAGTGGGGTCAGTCTCCTCTTCCCTGGGTGTGTTACACTGACAGAGTGGGGTCAGTCTGCTCTTCCCTGGGTGGGTTACATTGACAGAGTGGAGTCAGTCTGCTTTTCCCTGGGTGGGTTACATTGACAGAGTGGGTTCAGTCCGCTCTTCCCTGGGTGTGTTACATTGATAGAGTGGGGTCAGTCTGCACTTACTTGTGTATTTTACATTGAGAGATTGGGGTCAGGCTGCTCTTGCTTGTGTGAGTTCTTTTGGAGAGTGGGGTCAGTCTGCTGTTCCCTGGGTGTGTTACATTGACAGAGTGGGGTCAGTCTGCTCTTCCCTGGGTGAGTAACATTGACAGATTGGGGTCAGTCTGCTCTTCCCTGGGTGAGTTACATTGACAGATTGGGGCCAGTCTGCTCTTCCCTGGGTGTGTTTCATTGACAGAGTGGGGTCAGTCTGCTCTTCCCTGGGTGAGTAACATTGACAGAGTTGGTTCAGTCTGCACTTGCCTGTGTGAATTACATTGAAAGAATGGGGTCGATCTGCGTTTTACTGTGTGAGCAATTTTGCAGAGTGCAGGTTAGTCTGCACTTTCTTGTGTATTTTACATTGAGAGATTGAGGGTCAGTCTGCTCTTCCCTGGGTGTGTTCCATTGACTGAGTGTGGTCAGTCTGCTCTTCCCTGGGTGTGTTACATTGCCTGAGTGAGGTCAGTCTGCTCTTCCCTGGGTGGGTTACATTGACAGAGCGGGGTAATTCTACTCTTCCCTGTGTGTGTTACATTGACAGAGTGGGGTGAGTCAACTCTTTCCTGGGTGCGTTACATTGACAGAGTGGGGTCAGTCTGCTCTTCCCTGGGTGTGTTTCATTGACAGAGTGAGGTCAATCTGCTCTTGCCTGGGTGTGTTACTTTGACAGAGTAGAGTCAGTCTGGTCTTCCCAGTGTAGGTTACCTTGACAGAGTGGGGTCAGTCTGCACTTGCCTGTGTGAATTACATTGACAGAGTGGGGTCTGTCTGCGTTTGACAGTGTGAGTTATTTTGCAGAGTGCGGGTAAGTCTGGTATACCCTGGGTGTGTTACATTGACAAATTGGGGTCAGTCTGCTCTTCCCTGGGTGTGTTACATTGACAGAGTGGGATCAGTCTGATCTTCCCTGGGTGTGTTACATTGACAGAGTGGGGTCAGTCTGCTCTTCCCTGGGTTTGTTACATTGACAGAGTCGGGTCAGTCTGCTCTTCCCTGGGTGTAATACATTGACAGAGTGGGGTCAGTCTGCTCTTCCCTGGGCGTGTTACATTGAGAGATTGGGGTCAGTCTGCTCTTCCCTGGGTGGATTACGTTGACAGAGTGGGATCAGTCTGCTCTTCCCTGCGTGTGTTACATTGACAGAGTGAGGTCAGTCTGCTCTTCCCTGGGTGTGTTACATTGACAGAGTGTGGTCAGTCTGCTCTTCCCTGGGTGTGTTACATTGCCTGAGTGAGGTCAGTCTGCTCTTCCCTGGGTGGGTTACATTGACAGAGTGGGGTAATTCTACTCTTCCCTGTGTGTGTTACATTGACAGAGTGGGGTGAGTCAACTCTTTCCTGGGTGCGTTACATTGACAGAGTGGGGTCAGTCTGCTCTTCCCTGGGTGTGTTTCATTGACAGAGTGGGGTCAATCTGCTCTTGCCTGGGTGTGTTACATTGACAGAGTAGAGTCAGTCTGGTCTTCCCAGTGTAGGTTACCTTGACAGAGTGGGGTCAGTCTGCACTTGCCTGTGTGAATTACATTGACAGAGTGGGGTCTGTCTGCGTTTGACAGTGTGAGTTATTTTGCAGAGTGCGGGTTAGTCTGGTATACCCTGGGTGTGTTACATTGACAAAGTGGGGTCAGTCTGCTCTTCCCTGGGTGTGTTACATTGACAGAGTGGGGTCAGTCTGATCTTCCCTGGGTGTGTTACATTGACAGAGTGGGGTCAGTCTGCTCTTCCCTGGGTTTGTTACATCGACAGAGTGGGGTCAGTCTGCTCTTCCCTGGGTGTGTTACATTGACAGAGTGGGGTCAGTCTGCTCTTCCCTGGGTTTGTTACATTGAAAGAGTGTGTTCAGTCTGCCCTTCCCTGGGTGTGTTACATTGACAGAGTGGGGTCAGTCTGCTCTTTCCTGTGTGTGTTACATTGACAGAGTGGGGTCAGTCAACTCTTTCCTGGGTGTGTTACATTGACAGAATGGCAAAGTCTGCACTTCCTTATTTATTTAAGATTGAGAGATTGGGGTCAGTCTGCTATTCCCTGAGTGTGTTACACTGACAGAGTCGGGTCATTCTGCTGTTCCCTGGGTGTAATACATTGACAGAGTGGGGTCAATCTGCTCTTCCCTGGGTGTGTTACATTGAGAGATTGGGGTCAGTCTGCTCTTCCCTGGGTGCGTTACGTTGACAGAGTGGGATCAGTCTGCTCTTCCCTGCGTGTGTTACATTGACAGAGTGAGGTCAGTCTGCTCTTCCCTTGGTGAGTTACATTGACAGGTTGGGGCCAGTCTGCTCTTCCCGGGGTGTGTTACATTGACAGAGTGGGGTCAGTCTCCTCTTCCCTGGGTGTGTAACACTGAAAGAGTGGGGTCAGTCTGCTTTTCCCTGGGTGGGTTACATTGACAGAGTGGGGTCAGTCTGCTCTTCCCTGGGTGTGTTACATTGATAGAGTGGGGTCAGTCTGCACTAACTTGTGTATTTTACATTGAGAGATTGGAGTCAGGCTGCTCTTGCTTGTGAGAGTTCTTTTGAAGAGTGGGGTCAGTCTGCTCTTCCCTGGGTGTGTTACATTGACAGAGTGGGGTCAGTCTGCTCTTCCCTGGGTGAGTAACATTGACAGATTGGGGTCAGTCTGCACTTCCCTGGGTGGGTACATTGACAGAGTGAGTTCAGTCTGGTCTTCCCTGTGTGTGTTACATTGACAGAGTGGGGTCAGTCTGCTCTTCCCTGGGTGAGTTACATTGACAGAGTGGGTTCAGTCTACTCTTCCCTGGGTGTGTTACATTGGCAGATTGGTGTCAGTCTGCTCTTCCCTGGTTGTGTTACATTGACAGAGTGGGGTCAGTCTGCTCTTCCCTGGGTGTGTTACATTGACAGAGTGTGGTCAGTCTGCTGTTCCCTGGGTGTGTTACATTGACAGAGTAGGGTCAGTCTGCTCTTCCCTGGGTGTGTTACATTGACAGAGTGGGATCAGTCTCCTCTTCCCTGTGTGTGTTACACTGACAGAGTGGGGTCAGTCTGCTCTTCCCTGGGTGGGTTACATTGACAGAGTGGGGTCAGTCTGCTTTTCCCTGGGTGGGTTACATTGACAGAGTGGGGTCAGTCTGCTCTTCCCTGGGTGTGTTACATTGATAGAGTGGGGTCAGTCTGCACTTCCTTGTGTATTTTACATTGAGAGATTGGAGTCAGGCTGCTCTTGCTTGTGTGAGTTCTTTTGCAGAGTGGGGTCAGTCTGCTGTTCCCTGGGTGTGTTACATTGACAGAGTGGGGTCAGTCTGCTCTTCCCTGGGTGAGTAACATTGACAGAGTGGCGTCAGTCTGCTCTTCCCTTGATATGTTTCATTGACAGAGTGGGGTCAGTCTGCTCTTCCCTGGGTGAGTAACATTGACAGAGTGGGGTCAGTCTGCTCTTCCCTGGGTGAGTAACATTGACAGAGTGGGGTCAGTCTGCACTTGCCTGTGTGAATTACATTGAAAGAATGGGGTCGATCTGCGTTTTAGTGTGTGAGCAATTTTGCAGAGTGCAGGTTAGTCTGCACTTTCTTGTGTATTTTACATTGAGAGATTGGGGGTCAGTCTGCTCTTCCCTGGGTGTGTTCCATTGACAGAGTGTGGTCAGTCTGCTCTTCCCTGGGTGTGTTACATTGACAGAGTGGGGTCAGTCTGCTCTTCCGTGGATATGTTTCATTGTCAGAGCGGGGTCTGTCTGCTCTTCCCTGGGTGTGTTACATTGACAGAGTGGGGTCAGTCTGCTCTTCCCTGTGTGTGTTACATTGACAGAGTGTGGTCAGTCAACTCTTTCCTGGTTGTGTTACATTGACAGAGTGTGTTCAGTCTGCTCTTCCCTGGGTGTGTTACATTGACAGAGTGGGGTCAGTCTGCACTTTCTTGTGTATTTTACATTGAGAGATTGGGGTCAGTCTGCTCTTCCCTGGGTGTGTGACATTGACAGAGTGGTGTCAGTCTGCACTTTCTTGTGTATTTTACATTGAGAGATTGGGGTCAGTCTGCTCTTCCCTGGGTGTGTTACATTGCCTGAGTGAGGTCAGTCTGCTCTTCCCTGGGCGTGTTACATTGACAGAGTGAGGTCAGTCTGCACTTCCTTGGGTGTGTTACATTGACAGAGTGGGGTCAGTCTGCTCTTCACTGGATATGTTACATTGACAGAGTGGGGTCAGTCTGCTCTTCCCTGGGTGAGTAACATTGACAGAGTGGGGTCAGTCTGCACTTGCCTGTGTGAATTACATTGAAAGAATGGGGTCGATCTGCGTTTTACTGTGTGAGCAATTTTGCAGAGTGCAGGTTAGTCGGCACTTTCTTGTGTATTTTACATTGAGAGATTGGGGGTCAGTCTGCTCTTCCCTGGGTGTGTTACATTGACAGAGTGTGGTCAGTCTGCTCTTCCCTGGGTGTGTTACATTGCCTGAGTGAGGTCAGTCTGCTCTTCCCTGGGTGGGTTACATTGACAGAGTGGGGTAATTCTACTCTTCCCTGTGTGTGTTACATTGACAGAGTGGGGTGAGTCAACTCTTTCCTGGGTGCGTTACATTGACAGAGTGGGGTCAGTCTGCTCTTCCCTGGGTGTGTTTCATTGACAGAGTGGGGTCAATCTGCTCTTGCCTGGGTGTGTTACATTGACAGAGTAGAGTCAGTCTGGTCTTCCCAGTGTAGGTTACCTTGACAGAGTGGGGTCAGTCTGCACTTGCCTGTGTGAATTACATTGACAGAGTGGGGTCTGTCTGCGTTTGACAGTGAGAGTTATTTTGCAGAGTGCGGGTTAGTCTGGTATACCCTGGGTGTGTTACATTGACAAAGTGGGGTCAGTCTGCTCTTCCCTGGGTGTGTTACATTGACAGAGTGGGGTCAGTCTGATCTTCCCTGGGTGTGTTACATTGACAGAGTGGGGTCAGTCTGCTCTTCCCTGGGTTTGTTACATCGACAGAGTGGGGTCAGTCTGCTCTTCCCTGGGTGTGTTACATTGACAGAGTGGGGTCAGTCTGCTCTTCCCTGGGTTTGTTACATTGAAAGAGTGTGTTCAGTCTGCCCTTCCCTGGGTGTGTTACATTGACAGAGTGGGGTCAGTCTGCTCTTTCCTGTGTGTGTTACATTGACAGAGTGGGGTCAGTCAACTCTTTCCTGGGTGTGTTACATTGACAGAATGGCAAAGTCTGCACTTCCTTATATATTTAAGATTGAGAGATTGGGGTCAGTCTGCTATTCCCTGAGTGTGTTACACTGACAGAGTCGGGTCATTCTGCTGTTCCCTGGGTGTAATACATTGACAGAGTGGGGTCAATCTGCTCTTCCCTGGGTGTGTTACATTGAGAGATTGGGGTCAGTCTGCTCTTCCCTGGGTGCGTTACGTTGACAGAGTGGGATCAGTCTGCTCTTCCCTGCGTGTGTTACATTGACAGAGTGAGGTCAGTCTGCTCTTCCCTTGGTGAGTTACATTGACAGGTTGGGGCCAGTCTGCTCTTCCCGGGGTGTGTTACATTGACAGAGTGGGGTCAGTCTCCTCTTCCCTGGGTGTGTAACACTGAAAGAGTGGGGTCAGTCTGCTTTTCCCTGGGTGGGTTACATTGACAGAGTGGGGTCAGTCTGCTCTTCCCTGGGTGTGTTACATTGATAGAGTGGGGTCAGTCTGCACTAACTTGTGTATTTTACATTGAGAGATTGGAGTCAGGCTGCTCTTGCTTGTGAGAGTTCTTTTGAAGAGTGGGGTCAGTCTGCTCTTCCCTGGGTGTGTTACATTGACAGAGTGGGGTCAGTCTGCTCTTCCCTGGGTGAGTAACATTGACAGATTGGGGTCAGTCTGCACTTCCCTGGGTGGGTACATTGACAGAGTGAGTTCAGTCTGGTCTTCCCTGTGTGTGTTACATTGACAGAGTGGGGTCAGTCTGCTCTTCCCTGGGTGAGTTACATTGACAGAGTGGGTTCAGTCTACTCTTCCCTGGGTGTGTTACATTGGCAGATTGGTGTCAGTCTGCTCTTCCCTGGTTGTGTTACATTGACAGAGTGGGGTCAGTCTGCTCTTCCCTGGGTGTGTTACATTGACAGAGTGTGGTCAGTCTGCTGTTCCCTGGGTGTGTTACATTGACAGAGTAGGGTCAGTCTGCTCTTCCCTGGGTGTGTTACATTGACAGAGTGGGATCAGTCTCCTCTTCCCTGTGTGTGTTACACTGACAGAGTGGGGTCAGTCTGCTCTTCCCTGGGTGGGTTACATTGACAGAGTGGGGTCAGTCTGCTTTTCCCTGGGTGGGTTACATTGACAGAGTGGGGTCAGTCTGCTCTTCCCTGGGTGTGTTACATTGATAGAGTGGGGTCAGTCTGCACTTCCTTGTGTATTTTACATTGAGAGATTGGAGTCAGGCTGCTCTTGCTTGTGTGAGTTCTTTTGCAGAGTGGGGTCAGTCTGCTGTTCCCTGGGTGTGTTACATTGACAGAGTGGGGTCAGTCTGCTCTTCCCTGGGTGAGTAACATTGACAGAGTGGGGTCAGTCTGCACTTCCCTGGGTGGGTACATTGACAGAGTGAGTTCAGTCTGCTCTTCCCTGTGTGTGTTACATTGACAGAGTGGCGTCAGTCTGCTCTTCCCTGGGTGAGTAACATTGACAGAGTGGGGTCAGTCTGCTCTTCCCTGGGTGAGTAACATTGACAGAGTGGGGTCAGTCTGCACTTGCCTGTGTGAATTACATTGAAAGAATGGGGTCGATCTGCGTTTTAGTGTGTGAGCAATTTTGCAGAGTGCAGGTTAGTCTGCACTTTCTTGTGTATTTTACATTGAGAGATTGGGGGTCAGTCTGCTCTTCCCTGGGTGTGTTCCATTGACAGAGTGTGGTCAGTCTGCTCTTCCCTGGGTGTGTTACATTGACAGAGTGGGGTCAGTCTGCTCTTCCGTGGATATGTTTCATTGTCAGAGCGGGGTCTGTCTGCTCTTCCCTGGGTGTGTTACATTGACAGAGTGGGGTCAGTCTGCTCCTCCCTGTGTGTGTTACATTGACAGAGTGTGGTCAGTCAACTCTTTCCTGGTTGTGTTACATTGACAGAGTGTGTTCAGTCTGCTCTTCCCTGGGTGTGTTACATTGACAGAGTGGGGTCAGTCTGCACTTTCTTGTGTATTTTACATTGAGAGATTGGGGTCAGTCTGCTCTTCCCTGGGTGTGTGACATTGACAGAGTGGTGTCAGTCTGCACTTTCTTGTGTATTTTACATTGAGAGATTGGGGTCAGTCTGCTCTTCCCTGGGTGTGTTACATTGCCTGAGTGAGGTCAGTCTGCTCTTCCCTGGGCGTGTTACATTGACAGAGTGAGGTCAGTCTGCTCTTCCCTGGGTGGGTTACGTTGACAGCGTGGGATCAGTCTGCTCTTCACTGAGTGAGTTAGATTGACAGATTGGGGTCTTTCTGCTCTTCCCTGGGTGTGTTACATTGATAGAGTGAGGTCAGTCTGCTCTTCCCTGGGTCTGTTACATTGACAGGGTGTGGTCAGTCTGCTCTTCCCTGGGTGAGTTACATTGACAGATTGGGGCCAGTCTGCTCTTCCCTGGGTGAGTTACATTGACAGATTGGGGCCAGTCTGCTCTTCCCTGGGTGAGTTACATTTTCAGATTTGGGTCAGTCTGCTCTTCCCTGGGTAGGTTACATTGACAGAGTGGGGTAATTCTGCTCTTCCCTGTGTGTGTTACATTGACAGAGTGGGGTGAGTCTCCTCTTCCCTGGGTGTGTTACACTGACAGAGTGGGGTCAGTCTACTCTTCCCTGGGTGGGTTACATTGACAGAGTGGGGTCAGTCTCCTCTTCCCTGGGTGTGTTACACTGACAGAGTGGGGTCAGTCTGCTCTTCCCTGGGTGGGTTACATTGACAGAGTGGGGTCAGTCTGCTTTTCCCTGGGTGGGTTACATTGACAGAGTGGGGTCAGTCTGTTCTTCCCTGGATGTGTTACATTGATAGAGTGGGGTCAGTCTGCACTTACTTGTGTATTTTACATTGAGAGATTGGGGTCAGGCTGCTCTTGCTTGTGTGAGTTCTTTTGCAGAGTGGGGTCAGTCTGCTCTTCCCTGGGTGTGTTACATTGACAGAGTGGGGTCAGTCTGCTCTTCCCTGGGTGAGTAACATTGACAGAGTGGGGTCAGTCTGCACTAACCTTAATATGTTTCATTGACAGAGTGGGGTCAGTCTGCTCTTCCCTGGGTGAGTAACATTGACAGAGTGGGGTCAGTCTGCACTTGCCTGTGTGAATTACATTGAAAGAATCGGGTCGATCTGCGTTTTACTGTGTGAGCAATTTTGCAGAGTGCAGGTTAGTCTGCACTTTCTTGTGTATTTTACATTGAGAGATTGGGGGTCAGTCTGCTCTTCCCTGGGTGTGTTCCATTGACAGACTGGGGTCAGTCTGCTCTTCCCTGGATATGTTTCATTGTCAGAGCGGGGTCTGTCTGCTCTTCCCTGGGTGTGTTACATTGACAGAGTGGCAAAGTCTGCACTTCCTTTTATATTTAAGATTGAGAGATTGGGGTCAGTCTGCTCTTCCCTGGGTGTGTGACATTGACAGAGTGGGGTCAGTCTGCACTTCCTTGTGTATTTTACATTGAGAGATTGGGGGTCAGTCTGCTCTTCCCTGGGTGTGTTAAATTGACAGATTGGCGTCAGTGTGTTCTTCCCTGGGTGTGTTACATTGACAGAGTTGGGTCAGTCTGTACATCCTTGTGTATTTCACATTGAGAGATTGGTTCAAGCTGTTCTTGCTTGCGTGAGTTATTTTGCTGAGTGAGATCACTCTCCCCTTCCCTGGGCGGGTTATACTGACAGAGTGGGATTAGTCTGCTCTTCCCTGGGTGTGTTACATTGACAGAGTGGGATCAGTCTGCTCTTCCCTGGGTGTGTTACATTGACAGAGTGGGATTAGTCTGCTCTTCCCTGGGTGTGTTACATTGACAGAGTGGGGTCAGTCTGCTCTTCCCTGGGCGTGTTACATTGACAGAGTGGGATTAGTCTGCTCTTCCCTGGGTGTGTTACATTGACAGAGTGGGATCAGTCTGCTCTTCCCTGGGTGGGTTACATTGACAGAGTGGGGTCAGTCTGCACTTCCTTGTGTATTTTACCTTGAGAGATTGGGTCAGTCTGCTCTTGCTTGTGTGAGTTATTTTGCAGAGTGGGGTCAGTCTGCTCTTCCCTCAGTGTGTTACTTTGAAAGAGTGAGGTCAGTCTGTTCTTCCCTGGGTGTGTTACATTGACAGAGTGAGGTCAGTCTGCCCTTCCCTGGGTGGGTTACATTGACAGAGTGGGGTCAGTCTGCTCTTCACTGGGTGGGATACACTGACAGAGTGGGGTCAGTCTGCTCTTCTGTGGGTGTGTTGCATTGACAGTGTGGGGTCAGTCTGCTCTTCCCTGGGTGTGTTACATTGACAGTGGGGGTTAGTCTGCTCTTCTCTGGGTGTGTTACATTGACAGAGTGGGGTCAGTCTGCTCTTCCCTGGGTGTGTTACATTGACAGAGTGGGGTCAGTCTGCACTTCCTTGGGTGTGTTACATTGACAGAGTGGTGTCAGTCTGCACTTCCCTTGGTGTGTTACATTGACAGCTTGGGATCAGTCTTCACTTCCTTGTGCATTTTACATTGTGAGATTGGGGTCAGTCTGCTCTTGCTTGTGTGAGTTATTTTGCAGAGTGAGGTCAGTCTGCTCTTCCCTCAGTGTGTTACATTGAAAGAGTGAGCTCAGTCTGTTCTTCCCTGGGTGTGTTACATTGACAGCGTGAGGTCAGTCTGCTCTTCCCTGGGTGGGTTACATTGACAGAGTGGGGTCAGTCTGCTCTTCCCTGGGTGTGTTACATTGACAGCGTGAGGTCAGTCTGCTCTTCCCTGGGTGGGTTACATTGACAGAGTGGGGTCAGTCTGCTCTTAGATTCATAGTCATAGTGATGTACAGCCTGGAAACAGACGCTTCGGTCCAACCTGTGCACACCGACCAGATATCTCCACCCAATCTAGTCCCACCTGCTAGCACCCGGTCCATATCCTTCCAAAACCTTTCTATTCATATGCCCATCCAAATGCCTCTTAAATGTTTCAATTGTACAGCCTCCACCACATCCACTGGTAGCTCATTCCATACACGTACCACCCTCTGCCTGGAAAAGTTGCCCCTTAGCTCTCTTTTATGTCTTTCCCCTCTCACCCTAAACCTATGCCCTCAAGTTCTGGACTCCCCAACCCCCGGGAAAAGACTTTGCCTATTTATCCTATCCATGCCCCTCATAATTTTGTAAACCTCTCAGGTCACCCCTCAGCCTCCAATGCTCCAGGGAAAACAGCCCCAGCCTGTTCAGCCTCTCCCTATAGCTCAGATCCTCCAACCCTGGCAATATCCTTGTAAATCTTTTCTGAACCCTTTCAAGTTTCACAACATCTTTCCGATAGGAAGAAGACCAGAATTGCACGCAATATTCCAACAGTAGCCTAACCAATGTCCTGTACAGCCGCAACATGACCTCCCAACTCCTGTACTCAATACTCTGACCAATAAAGGAAAGCATACCAAACGCCTTCTTCACTATCCTATCTACCTGCAACTCCACTTTTAAGGAGCTATGAACCTGCACTCCAAGGTCTCTTTGTTCAGCAACACTCCCTAGGACCTTACCATTAAGTGTATAAGTCCTGCTAAGATTTGCTTTCCCAAAATGAAGCACCTCACATTTATCTGAATTAAACTCCATCTGCCACGTCTAAGCCCATTGGCCCATCTGATCCAGATCCTGTTGTAATCTGAGGTAACCCTCTTCGGTGTCCACTACACCTCCAACTTTGGTGTCGTCTGCAAACTTACTAACTGTACCTCTTATGCTCGCATCCAAATCATTTATGTAAATGACAAAAAATAAAGGGCCCAGCACCGATCCTTGTGGCACTCCACTGGTCAGAGGCCTCCAGTCTGAAAAACAACCCTCCACCACCACCCTCTGTCTCCTACCTTTGAGTCAGTTCTGTATCTAAATGGCTACTACTCCCTGTATTCCATGAGCTCTAACCTTGCTAATCAGTCTCCCATGGGGAACCTTGCCGAACGCCTTACTAAAGTCCATATAGATCACATCTACTCCTCTGCCCTCACAATCTTCTTTGTTACTTCCTCAAAAAACTCAATCAAGTTTGTGAGTTTCCCACGCATAAAGCCATGTTGCCTATCCCTAATAAGTCCTTGCCTTTCCAAATACATGTACATCCTGTCCCTCAGGATTCCCTCCAACAACTTGCCCACCACCGAGGTCAGGCTCACTGGTCTATAGTTCCCTGGCTTGTCCTTACCACCCTTCTTCAACAGTGGCACCACGTTTGCCAACCTCCAGTCTTCTGGCACCTCACCCGTGACTATCGATGATACAAATATCTCAGCAAGAGGACCAGCAATCACTTCTCTAGCTTCCCACAGAGTTCTCGGGTACACCTGATCAGGTCCTGGGGATTTATCCATCTTTAACCGTTTCAAGACATCCAGCACTTCCTCCTCTGTAATCTGGACATTTTGCAAGATGTCACCATCTATTTCCCTACAGTCTATATCTTCCATATCCTTTTCCACAGTAAATACTGATGCAAAATATTCATTTAGTATCTCCCCCATTTTCTGTGGCTCCATACAAAGGCCGCCTTGTTGATCTTTGAGGGGTCCTATTCTCTCCCTAGTTACCCTTTTGTCCTTAATATATTTGTAAAAACCCTTTGGATTCTCCTTAATTCTATTTGCCAAAGCTATCTCATGTCCCCATTTTGCCCTCCTGAGTTCCCTCTTAAGTATACTCCTACTTCCTTTATACTCTTCTCAGGATTCACTCGATCTATCCTGTCTATTCCTGACATATGCTTCCGTCTTTTTCTTAACCAAACCCTCAATTTCTTTAGTCATCCAGCATTCCCTATTCCTACCAGCCTTCCCTTTCACCCTGACAGGAATATATTTTCTCTGGATTCTTGTTGTCTCATTTCTGAAGGCTTCCCATTTTCCAGCTGTCCCTTTACCTGCAAAGATCTGCCTCAAAACACCTTTCGAAAGTTCTTGCCTAATACCATCAAAATTGGCCTTTCTCCAATTCAAAACTTCAACTTTTAGATCTGGTCTATCCTTTTCCATTGTTATTTTAAAATGAATACAATTATGGTCGCTGGTCCCAAAGTGCTCCCCCACTGACACCTCAGTCACCTGCCCTGCCTTATTTCCCAAGAGTAGGTCAAGTTTTGCACCTTCTCTGGTAGGTACATCCACATACTGAATCAGAAAATTGTCTTGGACACACTTCAGAAATTCTAAACCTTTAACACGATGGCAGCCATTCCCATGTTTCAATCTTTTTCTTTGTTTTTGGAAATACCCACTGACCTGACCCCTGCTCCCATCTCACCTCTGTCAGTTTACACCGCTATCCATAATCGTATTCATATGATTGGCCAGGACACTGGTCCCAGCACTGTTCTAGTGGAATCCATCACAATGGGATAACTCCCTTTTCCTGAATACTGAATCAAAACCATTTCCTCTGAGAGTGTTGTTTGATTTTGAAATCTTCCTGCAAACATTTGGGATGGCTCAGTATCTCTGCATGTGACATCTTTTGTTCTGTGGGTGGAGCTTTTTGCCTCTGCCACTTTCTGTTGCTGCTGCCCTGAGATCCTGGGCCCACAGAATTCTCCACTCTTGAGAGAAGAGTAGAAAGATGATGTAGCACAGACCAGGAATGGAGACAGGGATTTTCCAGATCTCCATGAGACTCAGTACCATTCCATATGTTTAGTCCTCACGACATCAGTTTAATTTCTGAATCTGTCTATTTCTATGTCTCCTGTAGCTGCTCGGAATTCCTGACTTAGCAGTGGGAGGGGAGATTGAAGTCTTTAAAGAACATCTCCTCCCATGTGGTTGAAGATGCCCTCCGATGCATCGTATCCACGTCCTGCAACTCTGTCCTCGAGCCCCACCCCTCCAACTCCAACAAGGACAGAACCCCACTGGTCGTCACCTTCTACCCCACCAAACTCTGTATAAATTGCATCATCCGCTGACATTTCCACCACCTACAAATGGACCCCACCACCAGGGATATATTTCCCTCCTCACTCCTACCCGCTTTGCGTAAAGACCATTCCCTCCCTGACTACCTGGTCAGGTCCATGCCTCCTAACAAGCCACCCTTCCCTCCTGGCCCGCTCCCCTGTTACCACAGGAATTAAACCTCAGCCCACACCTCCCCCCACATCTCTGTCCAAGGCACCAAAGCAGCTTTCCACATACATCAAAATTTCACCTGCACTTCCACACAGATCATTTATTGTATCCGTTGTTCCCAATGCAGTCTCCCCTACATTGGGGAGACGGGATGTCTCTTAGCAGAGCGCTTTCGGGAACATCTCTAGGACACCCGCACCAATCAACCACACCGCCACGTGGTCGAACATTTCAACTTCCCCTCCCACTCTGCTGATGACATTCAGGTCCTGGGCCTCCTCCATCGCCACTCCCTTACTTCTCGACGCCTGGAGGAAAAACACCTTATCTTCCGCCTTGAGACCCTTCAACCCCAGGGTATCAATGTGGGCTTCACCAGTTTCCTTATTTCTCTTCTCACCACCTTACCCCAGTTCCAACCTTCCAGCTCAGCACTGCTCTCATGACCTGTCCCACCTGTCAATCTTCCTTCCCACCGATCTGCTCCACCCTTCTCTCTGACCTATCACCTTTACCCCCACCTCCATCCACCTATTGCACTCTTAGCTACCTTCTCCCCAGCCCCACCCCCTCTAATTTATCTCTCCACGCCGAAGCTCCCAGCTTCATTCCTGATGAAGGGCTTTTGCCGGAACATCGATTTTCCTGCTCCTTGGATGCTGCCTGACCTGCTGTGCTTTTCCAGCAACACACTCTCAACTCTGATCTCCAGCATCTGCAGACCTCACTGTCTCCTGAATGTGAGACGTTGCATTCTGGTGAGGTGAACCAGAGCAGGACTTATACAGTTAATAGTAGGGTCTTGGGCAGTGTTGCTGAACAAAGAGACCCGGGGTACAGCTGCATAGTTCCTTGATAGTGCAGTTGCATGTCAATAGGGTGGTGATTCAGGCACTTGGTACACTAGCTTTTGTTGGTCAGTGTATTGAGTATAGGAGTTGGGACATCACATTGTACAGGACAATGATAAGGTGACTATTAAAATACTGTTATCAATTCAAATCTCCCTGCTGTTGGAAAGTGTAATTCAACTTTAAAGGGTCCGGAAAGGTTTTATAAGGATGTTGCCAGGACTGGGGGTTTGAGCCATAGGGAGTGGATGAAAAGACTGGGGCTTTACTCCCTGAAGCATTGCAGGCTGAGGGGTGACCTCATCGAGGTTTAGAAAATCATGAGGAGCATGGAGATAGTGAATAGCCATTATCTTTTACCAAAGGTAGGGGAGTACAAAGCTACGTGGCACAGGTTTAAGGTGAGAGGAGAAAGATTTTAGCGACAGACTAATATTTAACCAGGCGTGATTTGAAGACTGGGATCTAATCGAGGTTATCGGGGTGGTTTATACGCAGAGAGACTGATAACTGGGAGTGAGTTGCAGACAGGAATCTAATCGAAGGTATGGGGGTGTTTTATATACAGAGAGACAGATACCCAGGAGTATGTTACAGACTGGAATGTAATTGAGGGACTCAAGGTGGTTTTTATACAGTGTAACAGTTACCCAGGGGTCAGTTTTTGAGATGATAGAAATTACAGAGATATTCCATAAGAAACGAGACCATTCAGCCCATCGAGCCTGCTCCACCATTCAATCATGGCTGATAGGTTTCTCAACCTCATTCTCTCGCTTTCTCCTTGTAACCCTTGATACTCAGGAACCTATCGATCTCAGTCTTCAATATACTCAGTGAGCTGAGCCTCCCCAACCTTCAGTGGGAATTACTTCCACAGATTCCCCACTCTCTGGCTCAACAAGTTTCTCCTTATCTCTGTTCTAAGAGCTCTTCCCTTTTCTCTAAGGCTGTGCCATTGGGTCCCGGTCTCTCCGACCAAATGGAAACATCTTCCCAATATCCGCTCTGTCCAGGCCATTCAGTATTCTGGAAGTTTCTATTAGATCCCCCACCCCCTCATCCTTCTGAACTCCATTGAGGATAGACCCAGAGTCCTCACACATTCCTCATGTGTTAAGCTTTTCATCGGTGGGACCGTTCTGGTGAACCTCCTCTGAACACGTTCCAGGGTCAGTCCATCCTTCCTGAGATATGGGGCCCAAAACTGTGTACAATTCTCCAAATGTGGTCTGACCCGAGCTTTATAGAGCCTCAGAAATACATCCCTACTTTTATAATCAAGTGGTCTCAAAATAAATGCCATCATTGCATTTGCCTTCCTAACTACTGACTCAACCTGAGAGAATCCTGGATGAGAACTCCTAAGTCTCTCTGCACTTCAGATTTCTGAATTTTCTCCCCAATTAGAAAATAGTCCATGCCTCTCTGACCCGAGCTTTGTAGAGCCTCAGAAGTACATTACTAGGGATGGGGAGACAAAGGGGCGAAAAGGTTTGAGGGGGGGAGGGGGAAAGAGACGGTGGTGGAAGGAGACGGTGGAGGAGGAGACTGGGGAGGAGACGGGGGGGGAGGAGACGGGGGGGAGGAGACGGGGGGGGAGACGGGGGGGAAGGAGAGAGGGGAGAGAAGGCGAGGGGAGAGGAGAGGGGAGGAAGGCGAGGGGCGAGAAGGCGAGGGGGGGAAGGAGAGCGGAGGGGGAGGAGACGGGGAGGAGACGGGGGAAGGAGATGGGGGGAAAGGAGAGAGGGGAGAGAAGGCCGGGAGGGAAGGCGAGGGGGGGAATGGGAGCTGGGGGGAGGATACCGGGGTAAAGAGCTGGGGGAATAAGGTGAGGGGGAGAAGGAGACGGG
This sequence comes from Chiloscyllium punctatum, assembly GCF_047496795.1. Taxonomy (NCBI): domain Eukaryota; kingdom Metazoa; phylum Chordata; class Chondrichthyes; order Orectolobiformes; family Hemiscylliidae; genus Chiloscyllium; species Chiloscyllium punctatum. The sequence goes on from NC_092768.1 coordinate 78,199,484, forward strand.
GGGAAGGAGGAAAGAGAGGGGGGAAACAGAGGAGGGGCGAAGGAGAGGAGGACAAGGAGGGGGAAGACTAGGGAGAGAAGGCGAGGGGGCAAAATGAGTGGGGGAAGGAGGGAGGAAGGCGACGGAGGGGCAAGGAGAGGGGGGTGAATGAGAGACGGTGGAAGGAGGTGGAAGGAGAGAGCAGCGAGGAGAGGAGGGAGGAGAGAGGGAGGGTGGAGAAGGTTGGGAAAGAGACTTGGAGAAGGAGAGAGGGACAAGAAGGGGGGAATGGGACGGGGGAGGGGAAGGAGACAGGGAGTTGGTGAACGGGAGGGAGACATTGAGGAGGAGAGATTGAGGGGGAGAGAGTGGGGGGAGAGAGAGGCGAAGGAGAGTGGTTGGAAGGAGACTTGGGCGAAGGAGAGAGGGGAGTAGGAGAGAGGGACAAAGGGAGATGGTAGAGAATTGAAGGAGAAGGGGGAAGCAGAGGGGGAGGATGAGAGAGGGGGAGTAGCAGGGAGGGAGGAGAGAGGGAGGAGGGGAGTAGAGGGGGAGAAGAAGGAGGATGGAGAGATGAGGAGGGGGGAAAGTGGTGGAAGGAGAGAGCAGAGAAGGGGCAAGGGCAAAGGAGGAAGAGACAGAGGGGAGGAGGGATGGGGTGGAGAGAGGGTTGTGGAGGGACGTGGGAGGAGGGGGGGTGGAGCGAGGGGGAGGAGAGATGTGGGAGGAGAGAGGGGTGTAGAGAGAGAGGGGGAGGAGAGAGGGGGAGGAGAGAGAGGGGGTGGAGAGAGGGGGTTGGAGGGACGGGGAGGAGCGACAGGAGAAACTGGGTGGAAAAGAGGGGAGAAGGAGCATGGGGGAACCAGAGTGAGGGAAAGAGAGGGGGGGGGAAGAGAGGGGGGAAGGAGGGGGGAAGGAGGTGGTGAGAAAGTCTATAGCCTTAAAAGTTGTCTTTAAACTGTTGGACTAAAATGAATGATCAAACACATTTACTGCACGAGAAAATAGGCAGGCAGGAAGGCTCAGAAAAAGTGGGGTTCTCGAGGAATGTAAAAGATCGGGATATCTGTACTCACCAAGAGATAACAGGATGCTGTAAGGCAATTAAGAACATTTCCCTTTGCATCGGTGACTCTGTGTGAACAGGACACCAAGTGATAACATTCACAGTGTTAATAACAGTGTTTGATTCTGACCCTGAAACAAAACTCGGTACGATCATAAACGTTGGCAGCATCTAACCGTTAATGACAATTATAATGGATTCTTCTCACCCCTTGCAAGCGGGGCAGACACAGAGAGAAAAAAAAATTGCTGTCCCAAGGCCCTGACTTGAGAGTTCAAAAGGACACGAGAGAGTGAGAGAGAGAGAGACCTGTTTAGTGCTGAGGCTATTGGAGCCAGTAGAAAATTAACTCTTTGTGCTTATCTGCTGTGGATTGAATTGAGTTGTATTTTGGGACTTGATGATGATATTGAGTAGCCATTACTGGTTATTAAATACAAACTCTGTAAAAGGTCATATTAATGAAGCTTTAACATACTTGCTGTTCTTGCAGACCACTCCACAGACCTTACAGACTGGCCCACTGTCAATTCGAACTCATCAGATCTTATGTCTTATTTGAATTGGAATCACAACTCTGAAAAGAAAGCATGTTAATTCAAAGACTAATGAATCAGTTTAAATGCAACCTTCTGGTAACATCTCAGCCTCAGGTACACTTACCCACAGATGGTCGGAGGTGGTAATGTGAGCCATGGACCCCCAAAAACCAGCAAGGACCCCCCAAACAGCAGGGGAATAGAGTCTGGCAGAAGGAAGGGCAGACTGGAGTGGAGCAGACAGCAGCCAGTGGGGAGACACAGCAGCCGACCCAAGCTCCTACTGGGCAAACGGAGGCAATGGGGGAGGAGGCAACCCAGGAGGATGGGAATAGCAGGAAGAGGAAAACCCACCAGGTCCCCACAGCCTCCCAGCAAAGGGAGGAAAGGGCAGCCACACCAGGAGGATCTGGGCAGCTCTTCAGATGGTGAAGATGGGCACAAGGAGGGTCATCGCCAAAAGAAGAGAGAGCGCGGTGGTGGTGGGGGGGGGGGGGTGTATGTGGTGGGGGTGGTGGGGAAGGAGGGCAGTACCCTCCCCAACTGGGAAATACTAGACCTTCTGAGGGTGACTGGTAAAGCCCACCCCCCACCTGCTGGGAACCAAGGGAGTACCCACTGCCCCACAGCTCCAGGTAACTGGGAGCCGTGATCCTCTGGCAGCCCCACTGTCAGACACTGAACTGGACTGTGTGGACCCTGGTCTCAGCCCAATGTCACCAGAGCAGGGAAATGACCCCAGTGAGGAGCTGGACAGCTACCTCAGCCCAGCGAGGGTCCAACTGTTCTCCTATACCACGGGGATGCAGACAACCACACCAGAGATAGGACCATTGGACATTGGTAACTTTATAAACTGTAAAACGGGTGTTAAAATTGCCAGTGTTAATGTGCGTAGCGTTAAATCTTCTACGCGATGTGTTTCTACGGTGGCCTTCCTGGCCAATGTTAAAGCCGATTTCCTGGTTCTTCAGGAGTGTGGGATGCTGCACCTCAGCAGCTACAGGAGATGGTTGAGCTTGTGGGCCCATGGACCGTCAGTTTGGTCAGGGGGCAACGATAGCTGCGCCTCCGGCCTGGGTATCCTGTTGTGAGGAGACACCTTCACCATCTCCGAGGTTAAGGAGGTGGTGGGCGGGCACCTCCTCGTCCCTGACGTCACGTACAGGAACGTTCCCCTGAGACTGATGAATGTGTACACCCCAATGGGTAAGAGTGAACGGTTGGCCGTCCTGCAGCAGCTTCCACTGTTGCTGGCTACATCCAGGCTGGTCATTCTGGCCGGAGACTTCAACTGTATCACTGATGCAGATGGGCGATCCAGTGGGGGCGGACAGTAAACTGGACGCCATGTCCAGAGCCCTGATGGACTCGGTAAAAGATGCCAAGCTGCACGACATCTTCAGCACCCCTGCAGACAGAGCGCAGCGTAGATACACCTGGTCACGGGCAGATGGGTCTATCCACTCCAGGATAGATTACCTGTTTGTGTCCCGAATGCTCCTCTCGGTCAGATCCACCGACGGCAAGCCGGTGTTCTTCTCTGACCACTGCCTCCTGCTGGCCAACTGTCACCTACAGGACGAGCAGTGGGCTGGTAAGGGAATGTGGAAGCTGAACACCAAGCTGTTGACCCCAGGAAACATTGAGGAGCTCAAGAGGGATTACGCACATGCACACATAGACAGCCATACATGCACACACACCAGCGCACTCACTTACTTACTTACACACACACACACACACACACACACACACACACACACACACACACACACACAGTTACTAAGGGGCACACAATGACAAAATAATATTGGGATTTTCAAATATTAAAGCTCAACTAAATAATCCCTGGATGGTAAATTAACACTGGACATTTTCGCCGGAGTGTCGGAGATTGAGGAGTGACCTTTACAGAGGTTTATAAAATCATGAGGGGCATGGATACTGACAAAGGTAAAGACATCTTCCCAAAGTATAAGATTCCAAACCTAGAGGGCATAGGCTCAAGCTGAGAGGGGAAAGATTTAAAAGGGACCTCAGGGGCAACTTTTCCACACAGAGCATGCTGTGTGTATGGAACGAGCAGCCAGAGGAAGTGGTGGAGGCTGGTACAATTGATAAATTCTTGATGTCACACGAAATTAAGGGTGACGGGGGAATGCGGGTAAGTGGAGTTGACGTGCCCATCAGCCATGATTGAATGGCAGAGTGGACTCGATGGGCCGAATGGCCTTACTTCCACTCCTATGTCTTATTGTCTAATTGCAGTATTTAAAAGGCATCTGGATGGGGATAGGAATAGGAAGGGTTGAGAGGGATGTAGGCTGAATGCTGACAATTGGGACTAGATTAATTGAGGATATCTGGTTCACGTGGACGAGTTGGACCGAAGGCTCTGTTTCTGTGCTGTACATGTCTATGACTCTGTGACTCATACCCAAGTATTTGTTAATTATATAGAAACACCCCGAACCCTTCAATTAGATTCCTGTCTGTAACTCTCTACCAGATGACTACAACTCTGTACAAAATACCACATGAGCCCCTTGATTAGATTCCAGTCTGTACTGAGAGGAAAACACGATCCTGATCAATTGGGTCAGTGGGACAAGGAATGGCAGATGCAGGTTTAATGCAGGTAAATGTGAGCTGGTGCATTTTGCTAAGACACACTCGGGGAGGTCATACACAGTTAATGGTAGTGCCCTGGGGAGTGTTGTTGAACAGAGAGACCAAGGGGGACAGGTACATAGTTCCTTGAAAGTGGTGGTCACAGGTAGGCAGAGTCACAGGGTGGTGAAGGGGGCATTTGGCAGGCTTGCCTTTATCGGGCAGAGCACTGAGCCCAGGAGTTGGGACGTCATGTTACAGCTGTACAAGACATTGGTGAGGCCACATTTGGAGGACTGTATACCATCCTTTTCACCCTGCTGTAGGAAGGAGGTTATTAAACTGCAAAGGGTGGAAAACAGATTTATAAGGATGTTCCCCCAACTGGAAGGCCTGAGTTATAAGGAGAGGCTGGGACATTTTCCCCTGGAGCACTGGAGGCTGAGGGGTGATCTTATCGAGATTTATAAAACCATGATGGACTTCGATTTAAGCTGAGAGGGGAAAGATTTAAAAGGGACCTGAGAAGTAAATCTTGAACAGAGCCTGGGATGTGTATGGAAGGAGCTTCTAGAAGATGTAATCGAGCGGAGTACAATTACAACATTTAAAAGACATGAGGGCAGCTATAAGGATAGGAAAGGTGGAAATGGGGCGAGCTCAGTTCAGAAAAGCTTTTCAACAAGGACCAGTTGTGTGACATGCTGTGTGACTATAGTTTCTAGAACTCACTCCCGGGTAACTGTTACTCTACACATAAGTGAGATTAATGCCCTCAATTCAATTCCAGTCTTTAACTCACCCTGGGTAACCATTATTCTGTGTAAACCACCCAATAGCCACAATTAGGTTCCAGTCTGTAACTATCTCTGTCTATCTGTTATTTATAAAAAAAATTCCCCTCGACACCTCGATTAGTTTCAAGGTGGTAACTCACTCTTGGGTATCTGTTATTCCAAACATAAACCTTCCTGAACCCCTCGATGAGGTTCCATGCTATATCTCACTCCCGAGTATCTGTTATTCCAAATATAAACCTTCCTGAACCCCTCGATCAGGTTCCATGCTGTATCTCACTCCCGAGTATCTGTTATTCCAAATATAAACCTTCCTGAACCCCTCGGTCAGGTTCCATGCTGTATCTCACTCCCGGGTATCTGTTATTCCAAACATAAACCTGCCTGAACCCCTCGGTCAGGTTCCATGCTGTATCTCACTCCCGAGTATCTGTTATTCCAAATATAAACCTTCCTGAACCCCTCGGTCAGGTTCCATGTTGTATCTCACTCCCGAGTATCTGTTATTCCAAATATAAACCTTCCTGAACCCCTCGATCAGGTTCCATGCTGTATCTCACTCCCGAGTATCTGTTGTTCCAAATATAAACCTTCCTGAACCCCTCGATGAGGTTCCATGTTGTATCTCACTCCCGAGTATCTGTTATTCCAAATATAAACCTGCCTGAACCCCTCGATCAGGTTCCATGTTGTATCTCACTCCCGGGTATCTGTTATTCCAAATATAAACCTGCCTGAACCCCTCGATCAGGTTCCATGATGTAACTCACTCCCGGGTATCTGTTATTCCAAATATAAACCTCATGAACTCCTGCCTAGTGGAAGAGTGAGTGAGAATGAGTGAGAGAGCAGAAGTGTGCGTGTGTGTGCTGTATCAATGAGAGTCATTATGTGTGCGTGAAAACCTGTGTGTATGAGAGAGTGTTGAGCATGTGAGAGTGTCTGAGCATGTATGTGTGTGTGTGTATGTGTGTATGGATGTGTGTGTGTGTGTGTGTGTGTGTGTGTATGGATGTGTGTGTGAGAGAGAGAAATTGTCCATGAGAGAGTTGGCAAGATTGAATGTGAGGGAGAGTGAGACTGTGTATGAGAGAGAATGAGATTGTACATGAGACAGAAGATGACATTCTACATGAGAGAGTGAGTTTATACATGGGGGGGGGGAAGAGAAATCATGAGTTTTTACATGAGAGAGAGAGTGAGAGAGAAATAGTGAGATTGTGCGAGAGAGAGAGGGGTTATCAGTTATTCTATATATATAAAGCACCCCAATCCCCTTGATAAAATTCCAATCTGTAACTAACTTCCATTTATCTGTTATTCTAAATATAAACCATCTCGATCATTTCCATCAGATTCCAGTCTGTAACTCACTCCTGGGTATCTGTTATTCCATGTGTAAACCTCTCCATATCCTTCAATTATATTCAAGTCTGTATCTCACCCTGGAAGATCTGAATATAAACACCTCAAACTCCTGGATTAGACTCACTCCCCAGTATCGGGTAATCAATGTGTGAACCGCACCATACTCCTTGATTATACCCCAATCTGTAACTCACTCACTGGTACCTGTTACTCTGTAGAGAAAGTAGCCCAAATCCCTCAGTTAGATTTCAGACTGAAACTCACTCCCTGTTGTGTTCTGAAATACATAAACTCACTGAGACCATCGATGAAATTCCAGTCTCTAACTCAGTATAAACTAAACGGGTGAATATTAAATTGGGAGCAGGATCAGAGAAAGCTGGAGTTTAATTTCCACTACATTCTGTTTCTCCAGAAACATTAATTTGATGGAGTGCAGCGGTTCAATAAGGCAGCTCCCTCCCACCTTCTCAAGGGCTGGTGGGAATGGGGGATAAATGCTGGGCCCAGCCAGTGATGCTCACAACCCATGAACGAATGAAAACAACAATCCCTTTGTCTTCCTGATCACTCACTGCCCCCTGAAGACTGAGACTGCAGACACAGCAAGGCTTCCTCGCTTCCCTAGTCCCATGTCCAGGGAATAATTGGAAAACCATCCAAATATCTGGTGACATCATCTCATTAGCTTTCTGTGATTTGTTTACAACTACACAGAAAATAATGTGTAATACTTAATAAGTATAATGTGTAATACTTAATAAGTATTGGGGTACAGGAGTACCTGACCCAGTAATGCAGGGCCCTGGTCTCTCTCTCTTTCACTCACACACACACAGACACACACACACACACGCACACACACGCACACACACACAGATACACACACACAGACACACACAGACACACACACGCGCACACACACACAGACACACACACACAGACACACACACACAGACACACACACACAGACACACACACACACACGCACACACAGACACACACACAGTTAGAGGGGATAAGGAATGAGAAAAGCTCCATTAAACAATCCCAGGAGTGGTTGATCGGGGCAGTGTGGAGAGAGAGAGAGAGCCTGACTCTGTATCTAACCCTGTGCTGGCTCTGCCCTGGGAGGGGTCGATGGGGATACAGTAAAGGAAGCTTTACTCTGTATCTAACCCCATTCTCTACCTGCCCTGGGGATTTAAATGGGGACAGTTTAATGGGAGCTTTATTTTGTCTGGAACCCTGTGCTCCCTCTGCCCTGGGAGTGTTTGCTGGGAACACTGTCTAACCTCTGTGATATGGATCCAATGAAGATTGATGGGAGACAGTGTAAATGGAATTGTCAGGGTCCAATTCCTTCACGTGGATGAGAGAAGGGCTCCAATTGGAATTGTGAGGAAAATTGGTGCCCGTGGGACTGAAGGGTCAGTAACAGAATGAATTCACCATTGGCTCAGAGACAGGAGACAGGATAGAGGGGAATGAGGGTTTCAGATTGGAGGGAGCTACAGGCACATACAAGTTGGGAACTGTTTTCAGTAAAAGGCAATTGATCCCAGGTCACTGCAGAGTGTAAGAATCTGATGCCATTCCCTCACTATCCCCCTCCAATCCCTGGGAAGATCTGCTCCCACACCATGTTCCATCCTAACTGCTGACTGTGTTAGATACATTAATACATTGGGGATGGGCAGGGGTGCTTTTAACTCTGGGATCTTGCTGTGTAACTTGCCTTCAAAAACCTCTTGCTCCCCCTTTCAACTAATCTTTTCTCTCTTTTATCCCGAGGAACTTTTGTTTGGAAAGCTGCAACGTGAAGATCCAAAATGTTCGAGGCCAGGAAAGAACAACTTCTGATGCGGGGGGGGGAGCACAGGCCTGAGGCCTGAGGCCTGGTCGACAGGCTGCACCCCATGGGGACCCACGTGAATTGTGTGGTTATTTACCCAGAGGCTTAATCTCCTCTGGGGGACCCTGGGTTTTAGGGGCCTCTGGGTAACTGGTTGCTGTCAGATTGCAGCCCTGTGAGAAACTCTATCCAAAGACTTGTTTTAATATCAGAGTAATACTACTTGTGGGATCTTGCTGTGTCTCAAACCACCTGCAGAGTGGCCTACATTGCAAGAAGGGTGACCAAATGTGATAATCCCATAAATAAGACCCAGGTTGGCCCAATCCCTGAGTATCTGAAGGGGATCTCTCTCTCTCTCTCTCTCTCTCTGTCCCCTCTCTCACACCCTCTCCAGCTTCTTTTGTTGGTTTTTCAAACAAATAAAACCGTCCCATACACAGCAATGTGACTCGTGGGTATTTGAAGTGGGGGAGAAGGAAATATTTTGCAGCACAAGGTGATTGTTTTTGAGACAAAGGTGTAAAAGAACACAAGATCCATAGAGAGAGAGAGAGAGTGGGAAGGAGGGAGGGATAGAGGGATAAGATGTGTCTTTGTAGCTGGTCTGGGAAAGGGAGACAGGATCTGGGAGAGGGGGGAGAGAACGGGGCTCTCCAATATCCCATCACCGCCCAGCTCCAATCACTTCCTTCTCGAAAGTACCATCCACCAAATTAAATCCTGGGATGGAGGGGGTGATTTTTAAAAAAACAAAACAGGAGTCTCAAAGAAATCCACAGTCTCTTGGATAGAAAAGTGGGATTTGAGCACATTCAGGAGCAGGAAGGGAGTACCCTGTGGGATCTCCCTGTGCATCAATGGCCCACAGTATTGCTGGCACAGAGACTGCTGGGAAACAGTGCCCCAGTTTATAAAAGGGAATATTGTCAAATATAAACACTGCTGTCTTTTAAAAGGTGAAATAAATATTACCCTGGACACGATTAAATCAGAGAGAGACAGAAAACAATTAGAGATCGAGAATGGGTGGAGACAAAGACTGAGGCAGCGAGAGAGAGAGAGAGAGAGAGAGAGAGAGTGGGAAGTGGTTTGAATTTGTCAAACAGCAGGATCTTTGAACCCTTAACCAGCGAAAGTGAAACACATAATCTGTCTGCTGTCACACTGCTACTTGTGGGATCTTGCTGTGTCTCAAATCACCTGCAGAGTCTCCCACATTGCAACAATTGGCTCTGTGTCAAAATGTAGTTTACAGAGGCTTGGATTTTACATTTTCTTTGTCTCTCTCTCTCTGTCTCTCTCTTGCTCTGTCCATTTCCTTCTCTCTGCACCTCCCTCAGACTGGGTCTCCCTCCCTTTCTCTCTGTCCATAGTCTGGGTCTTTCTTTCTGCCTTCCTCTCTCTGTCTCTCTCGTTCCCTCTCTCCATCACCATTCCTGACTCTGGGTCTGCCCCCCGACCCCCTCAATCTCTCCAGACCGTCCCATCATTTTAAACCCTCAAGGCTGCGATGTGTCGGGTCAGGATTACAAAATGACGGGAGCGACCACATTTCAGAGACAGAGGCTGGAATCAGAGAGAGTGTGGGGAAAGAGAGATGGAGAGAGGGAGAGCATGAAAAGGGAAGGATGGGAGTGGGATCAGAGGGCTGGGGTGGGGAGGGGGGTGGGTGATGTGGGGGCAGTGAATAGGCACAAGGCTGGGGGTGGGGAGGTGGGGGGTCTCCAGTGTTCACACATTGTACATTGAAAGTGCAGGAGAAATCGTTCCCAGCCCGTGAGTGAAGATGGCAGCCTGGGATAGAGAGAACGAGACAGACAGAGAGATACACACAGAGATAGTGCAGCCTCTGGGTTCGAACTGTGTGGGTGTGATGTGTTCCTATTGGAACACAGTCAGGCTCCATGTGGAATCTTGCTGTGCGGTGGTCCCTGCATTATAACTTCAGCCCATTCTGGGGATTGTGTTGGGGTGTGGGGAGGATGGGCAGGTCAGGAGTCCTGAGCCTGTGTGAGGCTTTGTGATCATTGCACGGCCATATCTGTGTTTTGGACAGGACCACGGGGCAGTGAGGGTTCAATGGAAGGTGTAGGCGCTACTCGAACGTAGTATATTGAGGAGCTGAGGGTGACGGGAGAGGGTCGGTGAAGGGCTGAATTTCCCTGTCTCTCCATCCAGCCGCGGAGTTGAAATGGGAGCGGTTAGCATTTGTTGGTAACTTAACAGGGAGGCCTGGTTCTACATTGCAGTCTGTGGGATCTTGCTGTGCGGTAACAGCCTTCATCCTTTTCCTTTCCAGTCGCAGTGGGCCACACTTTCCAAATTCAGACCAGAGGGTGGGGGGTGGTTCTGAATGTGGACGGTGAAGGTACAGACACCCTTACAGTGTCCCTCAGCATGTGCTGGTGGGATCCTGCTGTGTAGAATTCCAATGTCAGCCCCTCTCTGTTTGTGTGAGGGGATGGGGTTTTTTGGGGTGGTTCTGGAGATGGTATGGGTGTGTGGGAAGTGTTCTGTCAGGGTGTACAGGAAATCCCTCAGTGTTCCCTCACCCAGCTCCCTACGGGATCTTGCTGTGCACCTCTCAGCCTGTGGGTTACCCCTTACACATCACAGAAACCTGTCTCCAGGGCCTGGGCTCTGTTTGCTGACAGTCAGCTACAAAGACACAACTTATCCCTCTATCGCTCCCTCCTTCACACACTCTCTCTCTGTTTGTATCTTGTGTTTTTTAACATCATTGTCTGAAAAACATTCACCTTGTAATACAAAATATTTCTATTTCCGCCACTTCAAACAACCACGAGTCACATTGCTGTGTGTGGGATGGTTTTATTTGTTTGAAAAATCAATAAATAAAGCTGGAGAAAGTTCGAGAGAGGGGACAGAGAAAGAGAGAGACATCCCCTCCAGATACTCAGGGAACTGGCCAATCTGTGTCTTATTTGCACGATTATCACATTTGATCACCCAGGCCTTTATACAGCCCACATTACTCTGACATTAGAGCAAGTCTTTGGAGGGAGTTTCTCATTTAAGGTTTTAATTCCCTCCTTGTGGAGTTCTGTCTGCCAGACACTCACTGGGATTAATGTATTTGTGTCAAATCACAGGCTCTGATTATTTTAACCCCAGGCTTCAAACCTGTTTAAAAAACAACAGGGCCCCAATCTGACAGGAGCCAGTTAACCAGAGGCCCTAAAACCCAGGGTCCCCCAGAGGAGATTAAACCTCGGGGTAAATAAACATGCAACTCATGTGGGCCCCCACGGGGTGCAGCCTTTCGACCTTTCCCCTCTGGAGAAAGCTCTTGTTCAAAAATCTCCTGATCTTTATGTTTCTCTCTTTGAATCTTCAAGGAGCCAGCAAGATCCCTTGGGAGGAAAGAGACAGCATGAGTTGACAGGCAAAGGAGGAAAATCATTACAGAGTGATAGCACAGCAAGATCCCAGGTTTTCCCCTCTCAGTGACACAGACAAGCTCTCAGCAACATCCAAACACAACATATCGGATGATGAGCTATATTTTCATGCCAAAGCCTTGGGAAAACTTTGAAATGACGGGTTAGCAGATTAATACACTCACTGGCTGCAATGGTAACATTGGGGCAGCTGGTGCACAGCAAGATCCCACATGCTACAATGCAGCAGCAGCTAATTACTCTGATCATTTCTCCCCTCTGTGATGCTGCTTCAGTTTAATTATTTCCTGTCACCCCAGAATCAAACATTGCATCTATTTCACAATCTCAACATGCCTCTCCCTCTCTCTCCCCCTTCTGTTTCCCCAGCTCTCTCAATTTTTCACTCATTCCCTCTCACTGTCTTTCTCTCACTGTTGAATTTTCTCAGCCTGCCCTCTCTATAACCCACATCACTCTGAATTTATAAGAAGTCTTTAGAGAGGGTCACATCTTTCTAGCTTTAATTTCTCCCTCAGGGAGTCCTGCCTCTCAGATCCTGGGGATTGACATACTTTAACCCCAGGCTTCAAACCTGATCACGGCCTCGGGAATAGCTTGCCAATTATCGATGACCGATGGAAGGAGTCCTTGCAATGTAGATCCATTGGATTACAGGATTAGTGCTCATGTGTCTGACTGGGATAGTTCAGCTGAGACAAGATGCTCTGTGGAAATTCCCCAAGGTTCCTTCCAGAGCAGCTTCCAGACCCACGGCACTATCATGTGGAATGCTGAACACAGCAGATACACGGGAACACCACCAGGTGACAATTCCACATCAAGCCACTCCCCATCCTGGCTTGGAAATACATCCCAGTCCCACAAGTGCCATTGGTTGGAAATCCTGGAACTCCCTCCCTAACATCATTGTGGGTTTATCTGCACCAAATAAATGGCAGCAGTTCAAGGCAATAACTCACCGTCACCTTCACCAGAGCAATTATATCTGAGCAATCAGTGGGGACCCAGCGGCAATGACCCAAACACATTAATGAATCACAAAATAAAGCTCAGTATTTGGGACCCGTGTGCTCCAGGGCTGAGTATCTGAATAAATTGGGTCGATATTCTAGAAAATTGAAAGCGATTTCATTGGAATGTCTCAGATTGTGAAGAGGCTTGAGAGGGGAGATGCCGAGAAATTAATCCTGTGGGTCTGGGAATCTGAAACACGATAACACAGTCTCAGGAGTTGTTTGAAAAGCTCAGCAGGTCAGGCAGCATCTGTACAGAGAAATCAGCGTTAATGTTACAGCATCCGCAGATCATTCGGGTTTGATTGCCACCCTCTCAGGGTAAAAAGCAGTTATTTGGGACTGAGATGAGGAGACAGCACTTCACTCTAAGGCCTCTGAGTCTTTAATATTCTCTCTCCTTGAGGATTGTGGATGCTCCCTCACTGAGTACATTTCAGATTGGAATAGGCAGGTTGCCGGGGTCTCAGGGAGTCACGGGATATGGGGAGTGGATAGGAAACCGGATTTGAAATGTCAAACCAGCTCTGATTGGATTGACTGTCAGAACAGACTGAACAGTTTAAACAGGCTGGAAAGTCTCCTCCTGCTCACATTTCCTGAGCTCTTAGCTGTTTAATGGAGCAATTCCCAATCCCTTTGAGATTTGGTTCAGAACTGAAGTCTTCTGATTAGATTAGATGAGATTCCCTACAGTATGGAAACACGCCCTTTAGCCCAACCAGTCCACACCGACTCTTGGAAGAGTAATCCACTCAGACCCAGTTCCCTCTGACTAATCACTGTGGATAATTTACCAAGGCCAATTCACCGAACCTGCACATTTTTGGTCTGTGGAAGGAAGCCGGAGCACCCGGAGGAAACCCACACAAACATGGGGAGAATGTGCAAACTCCACACAGACAGTCTCCATGAGGCTGCAAATGAACCTGGGATCCTGGTGCTAACCACTGATCCACCTTGCCGCCCAAATTCTGGTGCTGTCAGACCTGCTGATCTTCCCCAGCAATTTCTTGTTTGGATTTCAGCCCCAATCCAGTTGCTGAGGATCACGGCCTTGTTAAGTGTGTTTGGGAATGGGGAAGGAGCTCGGAGCAGGGTGATGGTGGGATAGTGGTGAGCATAGCTGCCTTCCAAGCAGTTGACCTGGTTTCGATATCCGGACATCGCAGTGTTGTGGTTTTTAAACAGCCTTTGAAAAGAAGGGCATTGGGTAAGTCAAGGAAATAAATCATTCATTCTGCGCTAAAACGGATCTGTTAGATTGCTCCTTGCTTTTCCTGGCGATGGTTCCTGTGAATTGCAGTATGGAACCGGGCAGCATTGCTCGGCATCTCGGAAGCTTTCCCCTCTGCTGCTTCCCATTTCTTATTGAAATATTGGGTGCAGCACAAGGATGGGTTTGTTTTGTTCGAAAAGTGAGAGACTGCTCCAGTCAGGAACCTGAAATAATTACAGAAGCCGCAGGAAACACTGAACAGTTCCAACAGCTTCTGTAGTGGAGGGGAGGGAGGGTGAATGTGTCAAATCTATACAAGGATAAAATAAACTCCAGCCTCAAAACAGTCAGTGTTCCTAAGTTTTACAAATATCTGTATAACATTTTTCTGAGCCATCAATTCCCCTTAAACCCTTCCAATGTGGAATACCATCTTTCTGACTCTCACTTTGAGAGATGTCCCTCAGTGAGCTCCTCCACCATTCTTTCCATTTCACTGGGGACCCACTATCCACAGTCTCCAATCAAATGACCTGAACTCAGACACACAGAGATCTTAAAGAGTGACACAATGCAGATAGGAAGTTGATTTCATTTCTGTTTCTGAGTCCAATCTTCACTCAGTGAGACAGAGTCAGGTATTCAAGGCTCCAATAACAGATGGATTCTGCTTCTGGTGATTGTCTTCATTCAGTGAGAAGGAGGGCCGTGGGCCAGAAGGAGCTCATCATTGTACTTCGGGTTGTCTGCTCAGTCTGCAGCATTGCAGGCCGTGGGAGCAGGGCAGTGGGAAAGGTACCTCGTGTGGACTGCAATAGGACTTTCAACACATTGTTCCAGACCAGTTACAGAGCTCCAGGAATTCTGAATGAGGATCGGAAAAATGCATTCCTTGAAGGAGGAGGATCAGGAAAACAGGATAAAGCTGATGGGATCAGCAGGATTTCTCGGTCTAACTCTGTACCATACTTTATTTTCTGCTTCATAAATCTACAATCCGGAGCTCAACCCACTCAGAGCAATATAAGCTCAGAAACAAATCATTCAGTCCAACACATCCATGCTGAACTGATATCCGATGTAAATCTCATCCTATTTGTCAGAATTTGGCCCATGTTCCTCTGAACCCTTTTTAATTCCTACACCCACCCAGATACCTTTTAACTGTTGAAATTGTACCAGCCTCCACTACTTCCTCTGGCAGCTCATGCACACAGTGCCCTCTGCTTGAAAAATATTCCCCTCAGGTCCATTTTATGTTTCTCCTCTCAACTTTAACATATGCCATCTGCTTCTGGACTCCCCCACCACAGGGAAATCACCTTGCCTTTTTAACCCTATTGAGGCCCTTCATGATTTTGTGAACCTCTATAAGGTAACCCCTCAGCTACTGATGCTCCAGGGATAATAGCCCCAACCTATACAGTCTTAACCTCCAGCAAAAACCCTCCAACCTTGGCAACATCCTTGTAAATCTTTTCTGAACCCTTTCAAGTTTCTCAACAATCTTCTTATAGGAAGGAGTCCAGAATTGTACATTACATACCAAAAGTGGCCACACCAATGCCGCAACATGACCTCCCAACTCCTTTACACAATTAACTGAGCAATAAAGACAAAAATGACGAACGCCTTCCTCACTATCCTATCAAAATATTGGTCCACATTCAACGATCAATGAAGCTGCATTCCAGGTCTATTTGTTCAGCAACACCCCTAGTACCTTATCATGAAGTGTGTAAGTCCTGCTGTCTTCTGCTTTTCCAAAATGCAGCACCTCACATTTATCTAAATTAATTAAGCTAGAAGAGATACCTGTTAGGAAGGAAGATGTGTTGGACATATTGAACAACTTGAGGATAGACAAGTCCCCCGGGCCTGACGGGATATATCCTAGGATTATGTGGGAAGCAAGAGAGGAAATTGCAGTACCGTTGGCAATGATCTTCTCGTCTTCACTGGCAACGGGGGTGGTACCAGGGGACTGGAGAGTAGCGAATGTTGTGCCCCTGTTCAAAAAAGGGAATAGGGATAACCCCGGGAATTACAGGCCAGTTAGTCTTACTTCTGTGGTAGGCAAAGTAATGGAAAGGGTACTGAGGGATAGGATTTACGAGTATCTGGAAAGACACTGCTTGATTAGGGACAGCCAGCACGGATTTGTGAAGGGTAGGTCTTGCCTTACAAGTCTTATTGAATTCTTCGAGGAGGTGACCAAGCATGTGGATGAGGGTAGAGCAGTGGATGTAGTGTACATGGATTTTAGTAAGGCATTTGATAAGGTTCGCCATGGTAGGCTTATGCGGAAAGTCTGGAGGAATGGGATAGAGGGAAATTTGGCCAATTGGATAGAAAACTGGCTAAACGGTCGAAGGCAGAGAGTGGTGATAGATGGTAAATATTCAGCCTGGAGCCCAGTTACAAGTGGAGTTCCGCAGGGATCAGTTCTGGGTCCTCTGCTGTTTGTAATTTTTATTAATGACTTAGATGAGGGAGTCGAAGGGTGGGTCAGTAAATTTGCAGATGATACGAAGATAGGTGGAGTTGTGGACAGTGAGGACGGCTGTTGTAGGCTGCAGAGGGACTTAGATATGATGCAGAGCTGGGCTGAGGAGTGGCAGATGGAGTTCAAC
Source organism: Chiloscyllium punctatum (assembly GCF_047496795.1). Lineage (NCBI taxonomy): Eukaryota > Metazoa > Chordata > Chondrichthyes > Orectolobiformes > Hemiscylliidae > Chiloscyllium > Chiloscyllium punctatum. The sequence continues at coordinate 78,215,994 of NC_092768.1, forward strand.
CCTGCCAAGTGTGAGGTTGTCCATTTTGGAAGAACAAATAAGAATGCGGAATACAGGGTCAATGGTAGGGTTCTTGGTCAGGTGGAGGAACAGAGGGATCTTGGGGTCTATGGACATAGATCTTTGAAGGTTGCCACTCAGGTGGATAGAGTTTGTAAGAAGGCCTATGGAGTATTATCGTTCATTAGCAGAGGGATTGAATTCAAGAGTCGTGAAGTGATGTTGCAGCTGTACAGTACTTTGGTTAGGACACAGTTGGAGTACTGTGTGCAGTTCTGGTCGCCTCACTTTAGGAAAGATGTGGAAGCTTTGGAGAGGTTGCAGAGAAGATTTACTAGGATGTTGCCTGGAATGGAGAGTAGGTCGTACGAGGATAGGTTGAGAGTTCTCGGCCTTTTCTCGTTGGAACGGCGAAGGATGGGGGTGACTTGATCGAGGTTTATAAGATGATCGGGGGAATAGATAGAGTAGACAGTCAGAACCCTTTTCCCCGGGTACAACAGAGTGTTACAAGGGGACATAAATTTAAGGTGAAGGTTGGAAGGTATTGGGGAGATGTCAGGGGTGGGTTCTTTACCCAGAGAGTGGTGGGGGCATGGAATGCGCTGCCCGTGGGAGTGGTAGAGTCAGAATCATTGGCGACCTTTAAGCGGCATTTGGATAGGTACATGGATGGGTGCTTATCTAGGTTAGAAGTTCGGCACAACATCGTGGGCCGAAGGGCCTGTTCTGTGCTGTATTGTTCTATGTTCTATGTTCTATGTTAATCTCCATCTGCCACTCCTTGGCCCTTTGGCCCATCTGATCAAGATCCCATTGTCCTCTGACAGAACCATCTTCAATGTTTTCGACACCTCAAATTTTACTGTCATCTGCAAACTTACTATCCATTAGTCATATGGTCACATCCAAATCATTTATATAAATGACAAAACAACAGAGGACTCAGCACGGATCCTTGTGGCACACCGCTGGGCACAGGCCTCCAGTCTGAAAAGCAACCCTCCCCCACCATCCTCTGTCTTCTACCTTCGAGCCAGTTCTCTCCCCAAAGGATAATTCTACTACCCCAACATGCGAGTTTGAAAATATGATACCAGTCTCAAAAGTACAACAAGAATCTATTACTGATGCCAACAGGCGGGTCAGTTTGTCACCGGTGCTGTTTACACTTGGAATATACCTGGAGCAGAACAACACAAACCCAACTGGAGAGGGTGGCTCTGTATAAGGAGAGTGAGTGTGGAGTTATAATTCAACAAATGTGATGGAATAAAATAAAAGATTAATGAAGGTAAGGCCCTCCAATCTGTTTCACAAATTATTACATAAGAGGCTTGATAAAAACTGAAGTTACTGTAATAAATGGCTCAAGCTCACCATGGAGAATTAATGTGCTCGGATGAAAAAATGCTGAGTGATCATAAATTACTGCAACTTGCAAACAGCAGAATTAAAATCCAATTTGCTTTTTTACTGAAAGGATGAATATTTTAATCATGTTGTTCTCTATATATGAATGATATAGATGGTCATTTATTATCGAGAAAGAAAAGACAATCAATATTTTCTTTGACACCTAACTTCGATTTGGAGAAGATGCTGTGGATGATACTGGCCAACAGGATTGTTTGTACAGACAGGCGAATAATAATGTCACCAGGAAATAGCAGAAGGTTGTGGAGGGAAATGAACAGACTTAAGCCCGATGTGATGGAGTTTGGCATAAAAGGCTAAAGAGAGACCAACTCGACCGAACGACAGAGTGTGAAATGTGAACATGGATAGAGTTACCTTGGTGTTCATGTGAACAGGTCTTTTACTGTGACAAGATCTGCTGAAGGGGGAAATAGAAAACATGTGGGATCTTAAGCATCACAAATGACCCGTTGAGTAAGGAGAAAGAAAATACATAAAGGGAAACCCCTGCTGTTCCTAGGGATCTGAAATCTAACCTCAGCAGTTCAGACAGTATCTGTGAGAAGGGAACCAGAACCCATTTCTCCCACAGCAGTCTGCAAGGCACCAAGGCACCTGATCTGATTGGCTCTGTGCTAATTAACACTGCACACAGATATTAATCCAGTGGGTCAGCTTCTTAGTTAAACAGTGAGTTCCTGAGAGTGACGAGGCAGACCCTTGTATGTTGTTCACACCGACATGGTCAGTAAAATGGTATCCTGCCCATCCCATTGCAAACTCAGCTTCAGCTCTGACCATATTTCCTGAAACCCAGCATGGGGAGGAAACACTGCCTCCTGGTCTTAGGTTCTTTGCTGTAGGAAAAGGGGTCACTTCCTGTGATCTCCCTCTGATAACGATATTGCTTTTAGTTTCTCTCAGATAATCAGCTTTCTGTCCCTTCTGGTTTCATGGTCTAGTCACACTTCCCAAAGCTGAGGCTCCTGCGAAATGGTAGATTCGGGCTAGGGCATCAGTAAATGGAAGAATTAGTACAGGGGTATGAGTAAATGGGAGAATTAGTACAGGGGTATGAGTAAATGGGAGAATTAGTACAGGGGTATGAGTAAATGGGAGAATTAGTACAGGGGTATGAGTAAATGGGAGATTTGGTGGGAATCAATAAATGGCAGATTCAGTGCACAGTGCCATTACATTTGAAAATTGTTGGGAATGCCAATATATTAGAGAATTGGAGCAGAGTATGTCTTAATAGGAGAATAGGGGTCAGGGAGTCAATAAAAAGAAGAAATGTTGCATGCATCAGTTAATTGGAGATTCAGTTCAGTGCATCACTTCATGAAAAAATGCAGGTTGTCAATAATTGGAGAATTCATGCAGGTGCCATTAATTTCGAAGTGGGAGAATGGGGGCAGGATAACACTCAATGGGAGAGTTGGTGCAGTTCCAGGGTTTGAGCAGGATTGGAAAATGGGAGAAATAGCCATACATAGAGTCATAGCATCATAGAGATTGATAACACAGAAACAGATCCTTCGTTCTAACTTGTCCATGCCTCAAAGAATTCTGGCAGCACTCCACTAAATTGGAGAACCATTGCAAGGAACTACTTACCAGGAGAATTGGGGAATGGCTTATTGAAATGTGAGAAATGTAACGCTGCATCAGATAATGGGGGAATTGGTGCAGTGCAACATTAAATGGGAGAATTGGGGCAGTGTAACATTAAATGGGAGAATTGGTGCAGTGTAACACTAAATGGGATAATTGGGGCAGGAAAACACTTGAGAGATTTAGAGTAAGGCAGCGCTAAATTGTTCGAGGACATCAGTCAGTATGAGGATTGGGGTAAGGCAACACTGTGAGGAGAACTGTTTCAGGACTTCAGTAATTGGAGGTAATGGTGCTCAGCAACACTGAATTGGAGAATTTGTGTGGGGCATCAGGAAATGAAAGACCTGGTGCAGGGTGCTGATAACGTCGAGAATTGGAGCAAATGGGAGAACACAGGCAGTGTATAAATAAATAGGACAAATGTTGCAAAGGAGTAGTGTTCCAGATTCAATACAGTGCACCACGAAATGGGGGAGTCGGTGCAGTTCACCACAAAATGGAGAATATGTGTAGCACCGGGAATTTAGATGTAGTGATGTAGTGATCGCCAAGATGAATAAATGGGAGAGAAATACTGAATGGAAGACCTGGTGCACAGTGGGGCTAAATTCGAGAATACGTCCATGGCACCAGGAAATGGGAGAATTAGAGCAAGGATATGAGTAAATGGGAGATTTAGTGGAATCAATAAATGGGAGATCTGGTGCACAGTGCCATTACATTAGAAAATTGGTGGGAGTGTCAATATATTGGAAAATTGGAGCAGAGCATGTCTAAATTGGGGAATAGGGGCCAGGGAATCAATGAAAAGAAATGTTGAAAGTATTGGTAAATTGGAGATTCAGCTCAGTGCATCACCAAATGAAAAAAAAATCAGCAGGGCACCCTTACGTGAAAGATGTGCATCAGGGAACGGCTGGAAGGAATTGATGTCGGGCAACAATAATTGGAGAATTCATGCAGGTGCCATTAAATTCTAAATGGGAGGACTGGGGCAGGAGAACCTCAATGGGTGAGTTGGTGAAATTCCCGATTTAGTGCAGGATTGGTAAATGGGATATTTCGTGCAGGGAAGCGGAGCACTAATTAGAGCCTTCGAGATGTACAGCACGGAAATAGATCCCTCAGTCCAACTTGTCCACGCCTAAATTTAAGAATGCCGGCAGCTCTCTACTAAATTGGAGAATCATTGCAAGAACGTACTAAATGGAAAACTTGGGAAAGGGCTTATCGAAATGTGAGAATTTGCAACAGGGCATCAGATAATTGGTGAATTAATGCAGTTCAGCACGAAATGGGTGAGTTATGCTGCGTTGCACTAAATAGGAGAATTCGGGCAGGACAATACCTTGTGAGAGATTTCGATTATAGCACCCCTAAATTGGGCGAGGGCATCAGTCAGTATGAGGATTGATGTAAGGCACCACTGAGTGGAGAACTTGTTCAGGACATCAGGAATTGGGGAAAATGGTGCAGGGTACTGATAACTTCGAGAATTGGAGCAAATGGGAGAACACGGGCAGTAAAACACTAAATAGGACAAATGTTGCAAAGGATTAGTGGTCCAGATTCAATACAGTTTAACATGAAATAGGGGAATTGGTTCAGGTCACCACTAAGGTATTTGTAGGATCGGTAATTTGGAGGTATGATGCAGGGATTGCAAGATGAGCGAATTCTGGAATACAAAAATGGGAGAATTGTTACAGGGAAATACTGAATGGAAGAACTGGTGCACAGTGGAGCTAAATTAGAGTTTGTGCGCATGGCACCAGTAAATGGGAGAAGTAGAGTAGGGCTCCACTTCCCTGCACCAATTCTCCCATTGACCAATCCTGCACTAATTCGGGAATTTCACCAACTCACCCATTGAGGTTACCCTGCCCCACTCCTGCACTGTAATGGCACTGTGCACCAGATCTCCCATTTACTCATATCTCTGTAACAATTCTCCCATTTACTGATGCCTGAGCCCGATTCTACCAGTTAAGGGTGCGCTACTCTAATTCTCCCATTTCCTGTTGCCATGCACCAATTCTCTAATTTAGCTCCACTGTGCACCAGGTCTCTCATTGACTGATGTCCCGCATCAATTCTCCAATTCAGTGTTGCTGAGCACCAATTCCCAAATTCAGGACTTCCTGAACAAGTCCTCCATTCAGTTTTGCCTCACACCAATCTTCATATTGACTGATGCCCTCACCCAATTTAGTGGTGCCCTACTCCCACTGCTGAATTCTTCCATTTAGTATTTCCTTGGAATGATTCTCCAATTTCGTGGAGCGCTGCCAGAATTCTAAGACTGAGTCATAGACAAGTTGAACTGAAGTGTCTGTTTCCATGTTGTACATCTCTATGATTGTATGACTCTGTTTATGGCTCCGCTGCTCTGCACCATTTCTCCCATTTACCAATCCTGCACAAATCCTGAAACTGCACCAACGCTCCCATTGAGTATTATCCTGCCCAATATAAGGGCACCTGCATGAATTCTCCAATTATTGTTTCCCTGCATCAATTCCTTCCATTTAATTGTTCCATAAAACACTTCTTCCACGTATGGGTGCCCTGCTGAATTCTTTTCATTTAGTGATGCACTGAACTGAATCTCCAACTTACCAATTCTTGCAATATTTTTATTTTTATTGATTCCCTGGCCCCATTCCCCAATTTCGGTGCACAGTGCCATTACATTGGAAAACTGGTGTGAGTGTCAAGATATTAGAAAATTCAAGCAAAGCATTTCGAATGTCCCATTTATTGATTCCCACCAAATCTCCCAGTTACACATATCCCTGTACTAATTCTTCCATTTACTGTGCCCGAGCCTGATTCTACCATTTAAGGGTGCGCTACTCTAATTCTCCCATTTCCTGGTGCCATGCACCCATTCTCTAATTTAGCTCCACTGAGCACCAGGTCTTCCATTTTGTATTTCTCTGCAACAATTCTCCCATTTAGAAACCAGCTGCCAGAATTCTCTAATCTTGGCGATCCCTGCATCAAATCTCCAAACTACAGATCCTACACATATCTTCCCTTTTGTGGTAACATTTCCAACTCCCCCTGTATTAAATCTGGACCACTAATCCTTTGCAGCGTTTGTCCTATTTACTGATTCACTGCCCGTGTTCTCCCATTTGCTCCAATTCTCGAAGTTATCAGAACCCTGCACCAGGTCTTTCATTTCCTGATGCCCCACACAAATTCTCCAATTCAGTGTTGCTGAGCACCACTTTCCCCAATTAGTGAAGTTCTGAACCAGTTCTCCTCACAGTGCTGCCTTACACCAATCTTCATATTGACTTAGGCCCTTGAACGCTTTTTGGGTGCCCCACTCTAAATCTCCCGTCAAGTATTGTCCTGCCCGAATTCTCCCATCTCGTGTTACACTGCCCCAATTCTCCCATTATCTGATGCCCTGTTACATTTCTCACATTTCGATAAGCCCTTGCCCATTTCTCCCATTAAATAGTTCCATGATTCTTCAATTTACTGGAGCGCTGCCAGAATTCTTAAATTGAGGCATGGACAAGTTGGACCGAAGGATCTGTTTTTTTGTTGTAAATTTCTATGATTGTATGACTCCATTTATGGCTATTTCTCCCACTTTCAAAACATGCACAAATCCTGGAACTGCACTAACTCTCCCATTGAGTCTTAACCCCCCCCCCCCCCCACCCCCCCGCCCACCGTTCTCCCACTTCGAATTTAATGGCACCTGAATGAATTATTGGCGACCTGCATTTTTTTTTTCATTTGACGGTGCAATGAACTGAATCTCCAATTAACTGATCCTTACAACAACAATTCTTCTTATTGACTCCCTGGCCCCTATTCTCCTATTAAGACATGCTCTGCTCCAATTCTCTCATATATTGGCATTCCCAACAATTTTCTAATGTAATGGCGCTGTGCACCGAATCTCCCATTTATTGATTCCTACCAAACCTCCCATTTACTCATACCCCTGTACTAATTCTCCCATTTAATGATGCCCTAGCCACATTCCACCATATAGGAGGAGCCTCAGCTTTGGGAAGTGTGACGAGACCACGAGTCCAGAAGGGAGAGAAAGCTGATTATGTGAGAGAAACTAAAAGCAATGGAGTTGTCAGAGGGAGATCACAGGAAGTGACCCCTTTTCCTCCAGCAAATAACCTAATACCAGGAGGCAGTGTTTCCTCCCCATGCTGGGTTTCAGGAAATATGGTCAGAGCTGAAGCTGAGTTTGCAATGGGACGGGCAGGATACCATTTTACTGACCATGTCGGTGTGAACAACATACAAGGGTCTGCCTCGTCACTCTCAGGAACTCACTGTTTAACTAAGAAGCTGACCCACTGGATTAATATCTGTGTGCAGTGTTAATTAGCACAGCGCCAATCAGATCAGGGAGCTCCCTTGGTGCCTTGCAGACTGCTGTGGGAGAAATGGGTTCCGGTTCCCTTCTCACAGATGCTCCCTGACCTGCTGAGGTTAGATTTCAGATCCCCAGGAACAGCAGGGGTTTCCCTTTATGTATTTTCTTTCTCCTTACTCAATGGGTCATTTGTGATGCTTAAGCTCCCACATGTTTTCTATTTCCCCCTTCAGCAGATCTTGTCACAGTAAAAGACCGTTGCACATGAACACCAAGGTAACTCTATCCATGTTCACATTTCACACTCTGTCGTTCGGTCGAGTTGGTCTCTCTTTAGCCTTTTATACCAAACTCCATCACAGCGGGCTTCAGTCTGTTCATTTCCCTCCACAACCTTCTGCTATTTCCTGGTGACATTATTATTCGCCTGTCTGTACAAACAATCCTGTTGGCCAGTATCATCCTCAGTATCTTCTCCAAATCCAAGTAAGATGTCAAAGAAAATATTGATTGTCTTTTCTTTCTCGATAATAAATGACCGTCTGTATCATTCATATATAGAGAACAACATGATTAAAATATTCATCCTTACAGTAAAAAAGCAAATTGGATTTAATTCTGCTGTTTGCAAGTTGCAGTAATTTATGATCACTCAGCATTTTTCTGTCCTAGCACATTAATTTTCCATGGTGAGCTTGAGACATTTATTACAATAGCTTCAGTTTTTATCCAGCCTCTTATGTAATAAGTTGTGAAACAGATTGGAGGGCCTTACCTTCATTAATCTTTGATTTTATTGCATCACATTTGTTGAATTTTAACTCCACACTCACTCTCCTTATACAGAACCACCCTCTCCAGTTGGGTTTGTCTTGTTCTGCTCCAGGTATATTCCAAGTGTAAACAGCACCGGTGGCAAACTGACCCGCCTGTTATCATCAGTAATAGATTCTTGTTGGACGTTTGAGACTGGTGTCATATTTTCAAACTTGGATGTTGTGGCAGTAGAATTACCATTTGGGTAGGGAACTGGCTCGAAGGTAGAAGACGGAGGGGAGTGGGCGAGAGTCAGAAAGATGCTATTCCACATTGGAAGGGTTTAAGGGGAATTGATGGCTCAGAATAATGTCATACAGATGTTTGTCAACATTAGGAACTCTGATTGTTTTGTGGCTGGAGTTTATTTTATACTTGTATAGATTTAAAACATTCACCCTCCCTCCCCACCACTACAGAAGCTATTGGAACTGTCCAGTGTTTCCAGCAGCTTCTGTAATTATTCAGGTTCCTGACGGGAGCAGTCTCTCACTTTCGAACAAAACAAACCCATCCTTGTGCTGCAACCAATATTTCAATAAGAAATGGGAAGCAGCAAAGGGGAAAGCTTCCGAGATGCAGAGCAATGCTGCCCAGTTCCACACTGCAATTCACAGGAACCATCGCCAGGAAAAGCAAGGAGCAATCTGACAGATCCGTTTTACCACAGAATGAAAGATTTATTTCCTTGGTTCATTCTAGTGCGTTCCCTTTTAAAAGCTGTTTACAAGCCACAACACTCCGATGGCTGGGAATCGAACCGGGGTCAACTGCTTGGAAGGGTACTATGCTCACCACTACACCACCATCACCCTGCTAGCAGCTCTCTCCCTATTCCCAAACACACTTAACAAGGCTGTGATCATCACTAATTGGATTGGGGCTGAAATCCAAATAGGAAATTGCTGGGGAAGCTCAGCAGGTCTGACAGCACCAGACTCAGAAGCCTTCAGTTCTGAAGACCAATCCCTGGATCCGAAAGGTTCCCTCCCCACAGATGCTCCCAGACCTGCTGAGCTTCCCCAGCAATTTCTGTGTTGTCTCTCAGATCTGCAGCATCTGCAGTTCTTTGTTGGAAACAAAGCAAATGTTGAGGCACCGAAGGGGATATTGGGTCAGGTGATAGTCTCCCTCATCCATAGAGGCAGATGGGAAGGAGCATGGAATCATAGAATCCCTCCAGTGTGGAAACCGGCTAATCGGCCCATCATGCATCCCACCAAGACTCACCCCCGCCCCCACCTCTCCCTGTAACCCCGCATTTCCCATGGGTAATCCACCTCACCTACACATCCCTGTATACGACGGATAGGTTACCATGGCCAACCCACCCTAACCTGCACGTGTCTGGACTGTGGGAGGAAACCGGATCACCTGGAGGGAACCTACACAGACCCGGGGAGAATGTGCAAGCCCCACACAGACAGTCTTCAATCAGACAGGGATCTGTGGAATTGGAGAGGTTTAGAGAGGGAGTCCAGGCGGTTAGACTGGGATGTGAATGATGTTCCGAACAGCCTGATCTCAGTGCTGTAAAAACTCTACAGTAACATGACTCCCTACATGCAGCATTCATCACAGTTGGTATTGTGTTTTCATCCGTCCTGTTATTGACCTTATTCTGAATGAAATGGATGGAGAGGGGTTGTTTGTGCATTCAGTCAGATCTGTGTATTGGTGGGTCAGGAGCATCATACCCAATAACAACAGGGGGAGGGCGGATTGAATTCCTGCCCCTTACAGATCTCATTGCAACATGCCATTTCCTCATGGATTTCATTTGCTTTAAGATGTTTTATTGTTAATATCATCATAATATATTGATGCCCTTCCGTGATGTTATGAATTTGGACAGAGCAATCCCTCTTTTCTCTGTGAACAAACGGAATATCAAGGATTCAGATTGGAGAATGCATCCTCTCACAGAAACAGGAACAGGGAGCTGTCATTCCCTCTGAAATAAACACAGGCCATACTGAGAAATCTGATAAGGTCAGGCAGCATCTATAGGGAGAAGGGAAAGGTTAACCCGTGTGTTATGAGGGTGGGGGAAATTCAGCAGAGCAGAAGGAAGTTAGAAAGTAATGATTTCTGCGCAATTTGGAATGGGAGGAACGCTGAAGAAAGAATGAGATGGTTTGTAATAGGGTGGAGGCTGCAGAGATTTAATGATAAACGGTTTCATAGAACCAAATCCAACGGGGATTCGGAATTTGGTTCAGTAAACATTTAAGAGCTCAGGAAATGTGAGCAGGAGGAGACTTTCCAGCCTGTTTAAACTGTTCAGTCTGTTCTGACAGTCAATCCAATCAGAGCTGGTTTGACATTTCAAATCCGGTTTCCTATCCACTCCCCATATCCCGTGACTCCCTGAGACCCCGGCAATCTGTCTATTCCAATCTGAAATGTACTCTGTGAGGGAGCATCCACAATCCTCAGGGAGAGAGAATATTAAAGACTCAGAGGCCTTAGAGTGAAGCGCTGTCTCCTCATCTCAGTCCCAAATAACCTGCCCCTTACCCTGAGAGGGTGGTAATCAAACCCGAATGAACTGCGGATGCTGTAACATTAACGCTGATTTCTCTGCACAGATGCTGCCTGACCTGCTGAGCTTTTCCAGCAACTCCTGAGACTGTGTTATCGTGTTTCAGATTCCCAGACCCACAGCATTAAATTCTCAGCATCTCCCTTCACAAGCCTCTTCACAATCTGAGACACTGAAGTGAAATCGCCTTTTAACTTTCAAGAATAAAGACCCAAATTATTCAGATACTCAGCCCTGGAGCACACGGGTCCCAAATACTGAGCTTTATTTTGTGTTTCATTCATGTGTTTGGGTCATTGCCGCTGGGTCCCCACGGATTGCTCAGATATAATTGCTCTGGTGAAGGTGACGGTGAGTTATTGCCTTGAACTGCTGCCATTTATTTGGGGCAGATAAACCCACAATGATGTAAGGGAGGGAGTTCCAGGATTTCCAACCAATGGCACTTGTGGGACTGGGATGTATTTCCAAGCCAGGATGGGGAGTGGCTTGATGTGGAATTGTCACCTGGTGGTGTTCCCGTGTATCTGCTGTGTTCAGCATTCCACATGATAGTGCCGTGGGTCTGGAAGCTGCTCTGGAAGGAACTTTGGGGAATTTCTCCAGTCCATCTTGTCTTTGGTACACACTGCTGTTACTGAGTGTCGGTGGTGGAGACAGGGGATGTTTGTAGCTGTGGTGCTGAACAAGCTGCACTGCAAGTTTATTCCACCTAATTCTGGAGAACCCAACTCCCCTCCAACATCATCAATCCATTTCCCAGACGGACACCCAGTGATTACACGGATCTGTTAATTGTCCAAATGACCATGAGATTGTAACCAGATTCCCCTCTTCCCTGACAATGGGCTGAGGGACATCCCGCGACTGTTACACTTTCTCCTGGACATTCCATCTGTAAAAGCTGGGAATGAGCTGATGGGACACAGACTGTGTTACAGATGGTTACACTCAGGGGAGTGTCACTCACTGCACACCGATTCTGTGTGTCTTTGTGTACGTGTCTCTCTGAATCTGTGTGCGCATTATCGTGTGTGTTTCTGCCTCTGTGTTTCCGTTTGACTATCTGTGTCTGTGTGAGTATGTGTGTGTCTCATTGTGTGTATTAGTGAGTGTCTCCATTTTTCTGTATCTCTGTGTCTGTATCTCTGTGCAGCGGGCTCCCTGTTGTTTTGGGAACTGTATGTGTTAATGTGGGGCTGGAACTTGCCTTTATCTTTGTCTCTGTCTATTTCTCTTATGTTTAAAGTGACACAATGCTTTTGGTCATGATGATGCGTATTTGTGAGAATGTGTTGTATGTTTCGTGTGTGTGTGTGTGTGTGTGTGACAGATGTCAATACATACAGATACTCAGAGACACAGACACACAGAGACGTGCAGAGAAACGTACAGCAGCGCATAGAGAGACACACACACAGATACAGTCATACAGGCATACACACAAAAATACACAGATATTGATGGAGACAGCAAAAGCGAACACACTGACAGAATTCCTTGTTCCTAAAAGTAAAGGAGAAATTAATAGATTTTTTTGTAGGAATATTTGACTTTACTCGAACGTTGTCCATGATTTTAGCTGGATGGCTGTGCCTTTCACAAATTTGTGATGGAAATAAGAAAAAGTGGCTTAGTTATCAGAGTGTGAGGTTACCTTTGAAAGGTGAAAGCAGTTTGAATCAATGAACCACTTTTGGCCATCCTTGAGTTTTCCAGTCTTATCAAAATGGCCGCTGATGCTGGTGAATTGGGGCGAAGTGCTGTCTTGTTCCAGGATGATGAGTTAGGAATTGTGAAACCTGGAGGATGCTGCTATTTGAAACAATACCAGGCATTGGGAAAAATCCTCTCCCATTGGAAAGGGGGCTTTGGGATTACTGTTGGCTCTTCAGCACTTTGAAGTCTATCCAACAAAGAACAATGAAATACTAACTGACACTGATTGTAATCCACTGGCCTTCTTTACAAAGGATCAAATAAACAATGCAAGATTGTTCCGATCGAATCTTTTGTTGTCACCATTTTATGGAAACGTCATACACATTACTGGATAACTTAATGGGAATTCAGATGGATTGTCCCAAGAGGCAGATGCTGGAATATGGAAAAGATTTAAGGAATGCTATGATTGTATTACACTGTAAGAAGGGGGAAGAAATAGATTGAATGTAGTTTTTTTTGTTTAAATAAAGGAGATAGACCATCGCCTCTGCTTCCTCCTGTATTATGGAAAATAAAGGAACAGGAGCTGCATCTCCATTTCCTCCTGTATTATAGAAAATAAAGGAGCTGGAGCATCGTCACCGCTTCCTCCTGTATTATAGAAAATAAAGAAGCTGGAGCAGCGTCACCGTTCCTCCTGTATTATAGAAAATAAAGGAGCTGGAGCAGTGTAACCGCTTCCTCCTGTATTATAGAAAATAAAGGAGCTGGAGCAGCGTCACTGCTTCCTCCTGTATTATAAAAAATAAAGGAGCTGGAGCAGCGTCACTGCTTCCTGCTGTATTATAGAAAATAATGGAGCTGGAGCAGCGTCTCTGCTTCCTCCTGTATTGTAGAAAATAAAGGAGCTCGAGCAGCGTCACTGCTTCCTCCTGTATTATAGAAAATAAAGGAGCTGGAGCATCGTCACCGCTTCCTCCTGTATTATAGAAAATAAAGAAGCTGGAGCAGCGTCACCGTTCCTCCTGTATTATAGAAAATAAAGGAGCTGGAGCAGTGTAACCGCTTCCTCCTGTATTATAGAAAATAAAGGAGCTGGAGCAGCGTCACTGCTTCCTCCTGTATTATAAAAAATAAAGGAGCTGGAGCAGCGTCACTGCTTCCTGCTGTATTATAGAAAATAATGGAGCTGGAGCAGCGTCTCTGCTTCCTCCTGTATTATAGAAAATAAAGGAGCTCGAGCAGCGTCACTGCTTCCTCCTGTATTATTGAAAATAAAGGAGCTGGAGCAGTGTAACCGCTTCCTCCTGTATTATAGAAAATAAAGGAGCTGCAGCAGCGTCACTGCTTCCTCCTGTATTATAGAAAATAAAGGAGCTGGAGCAGCGTCACTGCTTCCTCCTGTATTATAGAAAATAAAGGAGCTGGAGCAGCGTCACTGCTCCCTCCTGTATTATAGAAAATAAAGGAGCTGGGGCAGTGTCTCTGCTTCCTCCTGTATTATAGAAAATAAAGGAGCTGGAGCAGCGTCACTGCTTCCTCCTGTATTATAGAAAATAAAGGAGCTGGAGCAGTGTAACCGCTTCCTCCTGTATTATAGAAAATAAAGGAGCTGGAGCAGCGTCTCTGCTTCCTCCTGTATTATAGAAAATAAAGGAGCTGGAGCAGCGTCTCTGCTTCCTCCTGTATTATAGAAAATAAAGGAGCTGCAGCAGCGTCACTGCTTCCTCCTGTATTATAAAAAATAAAGGAGCTGGAGCAGCGTCTCTGCTTCCTGCTGTATTATAGAAAATAATGGAGCTGGAGCAGCGTCACTGCTTCCTCCTGTATGATAGAAAATAAAGGAGCTGGAGCAGTGTAACCGCTTCCTCCTGTATTATAGAAAATAAAGGAGCTGGAGCAGCGTCACTGCTTCCTCCTGTATTATAGAAAATAAAGAAGCTGGAGCAGCGTCACCGTTCCTCCTGTATTATAGAAAATAAAGGAGCTGCATCAGCGTCACCGCTTCCTCCTGTATGATAGAAAATAAAGTAGCTGGAGCAGTGTAACCGCTTCCTCCTGTATTATAGAAAATAAAGGTGCTGCAGCAGCGTCACTGCTTCCTCCTGTATTATAGAAAATAAAGGAGCTGGAGCAGCGTCACTGCTTCCTCCTGAATTATATAAAATAAAGGAGCTGGAGCAGCGTCACTGCTTCCTCCTGTATTATAGAAAATAACGGAGCTGGAGCAGCGTCACTGCTTCCTCCTGTATTATAGAAAATAAAGGAGCTGGAACAGCGTCACTGCTTCCTCCTGTATTATAGAAAATAAAGGAGCTGGAGCAGCGCCTCTGCTTCCTCCTGTATTATAGAAAATAACGGAGCTGGAACAGCGTCACTGCATCTCCTGAATTATAGAAAATATTTTGGCACTCCCACCAATTTTCCGATGTTGCGGCAATCTGCACTGAACCTCCCATTTATTGTTTCCAACGAGTCACCCAGTTACTCATATTCCTGTACTAATTCTTCCGTTCACTCCGCCCGACCCCGATTCGACCATTTAAGGGTGCGCTACTCTAATTCTCCCATTTCCTGTTGCCATACACCCATTCTCTAATTGAGCTCCACTGTGCACCAGGTCTTCCATTCAATATTTCCCTGCAACAATTCTCCCATTTAGTAGTCTGCTGCCAGATTTCTCGAATCTTGGAGATCATTGCATCAAATCTCCAAATTACCGATCCTACACATATCTTCCCTTTATGGTGAACTACAGCAACTCCTCCATTTCGTTGTACACTGTTTTGAATCTGTAACACTAATCCTTTTCAATATTTGTCCTATTTACTGATTCACGGCCTGTGTTCTCCCATTTGCTCCAACTCTGTGTTCTCCCATTTGCTCGAAGTTATCAGCACCCTGTACCAGGTCTTTCATTTACTGATACCCCCACACTAATTCTCCAATTCAGTGTTGCTTCGCACCATTTCCCCCAATTACTGACGTCCTGAACAAGTTCAGTGTTGCCTTACCCCAATCCTCATACTGGCTGATGCCCTCGCCCAATTTAGAGGCGCCCTACTCTAAATCTCCCAAAAGGTCATGTCCTGCTCCAATTTTCCCATTTTGTGCAACGCAGCATAACTCACCCAATTAGCACTGAACTGCACAAATTCCCCCATTATCTGATGTCCTGTTGCAAATTCTCACATTTCGATAAGCTCTTTCCCAACTTTTCCATTTAGTAGTTTCTTGCAATGATTCTCCAATTTAGTGTAGAGTTAACAGAATTCTTACATTTGGGCGTGGACAAGTTAGTCTGAAGGGTCTGTTTCCGTGTTATACATCTCAAAGGAGGTAATTACTGCTTTCCTTCCCTGCACCAATTCTCGCATTTCCCAATCCTGCACTAATTCGGGAACTTCACCAACTCACCCATTGAGGTTATCCTGCCCCAGTCGTCTCACTTAGAATTTAACGGCACCTGCATGAATTCTCCAATTATTGTTGCTCTGCATCAATTTCTTCCATTTAGTTGTTCCCTGATACACATTTGCAACGTACGGATGCCCTGCTGATTATATTTGTTCATTTAGTGGGGCACTGAACTGACTCTCCAATTTACTGATGCTTGGAACATATCGTTTTATTGATTCCCTCGTCTCCATTCCCCAATTTAGACGTGCTCTGCTCCAATTTTCCAATATATAGACACTCCCACCAATTTTCCAGCGTAATGGCACTGTGCACTGAATCTCCCATTTATTGAAACCCACCAAATCTTGAATTGACTCATATCCCTGTACTACCTCTTCTACTTACTGATGCCCGAGCCCGATTCTACCATTTAAGGGTGCGCTACCCTAATTCTCCCATTTCCTGTTGCCATACACCCATTCTGTAATTGAGCTCCACTGTGTACCAGTTCTTCTATTCATTATTTCCCTGCAACAATCCTCCCATTTAGTAGACTGCTGACAGAATTCTCTAATCTTGGCAATCATATCTCCAAATTCCCCAAACTGCAAATATCCCCCCTTTCATGGGGAACTGCACCAACTCCCCCATTTCGTGGTACACTGTATTGATTCTGGATCACTAACCCTTTGCAACATTTGTCCTATTTACTGATTCACTGCCCGTGTTCTCCCATTTGCTCCAATTCTTGAAGTTATCAGCACCCTGCACCAGGTCCTTCTTTTACTGACACCCCTCACCAATTCTCCAATTCAGTGTTGCTTAACACCACTTACTGACGTCCTGAACAAGTTCTTCATTCAGTTTTACCTTACACCAATCCTCATACTGACTGATGCTCACACCCAATTTAGGGGTGCGCTACTCTAAACCTCCCTGCTCCAATTCTCCCATTTAGTGCAACGCAGCATAACGCACCCATTTAGTGGTGAACTGCACTTATTCACCCATTATCTGATGCCCTGTTGCAAATTCTCACATTTCGATAAGCTCTTTCCCAACTTTTCCATTTAGTAGTTTCTTGCAATGATTATCCAATTTAGTGGAGAGCTGTCAGGAATTCTTAAAGTTAGGCTTGGACAAGTTAGATTGAAGGTTCTGTTTCAGTGCTGTATATCTCTAAGGCTGTAATTAGTGCTCCGATTCCCTGCACCATTTCCCGATCCTGCACTAATTCGGGAATTTCACCAACTCACCCATTGAGGTTTCCTGCCCCAGTCCTCCCACTTGGAATTTAATGGCACCTGCATGAATTCTCCAATTATTGTTGCCCTGCATCGATTCCTTCCATTTAGTTGTTCCCTGATACACATCTTCCACGTACGGGTGCCGTGCTGATTTTTTTTTCATTTAGTGATGCACTGAACTGAATCTCCAATTTACCGATGTTTGCAACATTTCTTCTTTCTACTGATTCCTTGGCCCCTATTCCCAAATGCTCTGCTCCAATTTTCCAATATATTGGCACGCCCACCAATTTTCTAATGTAACTGCACTGTGCACCAGATCTCCCATTTATTGTTTCATACCAAATATCCCATTTACTCACATCCCTGTACCAATCCTTCCACTTACTGATGCCCTAGCTGATTCTACCATTTAAGGGTGCGCTCCTCTAATTCGCCCATTTACTGTTGCAATGCACCCATTCTCTAATTTAGTTCCACTGTGCACCAGGTCTCTCATTTCCTGATGTCCCGCATCAATTCTCCAATTCTTTGGTGACTCGTACCATTTCCGTGGTTCTGTTCACCGAGCTGGGAATTTGTGTTGCAGACGTTTCGTCCCCTGTCTTGGTGACATCCTCAGTGCTTGGGAGGCTCCTTTGAAGCGCTTCTGTGATCTTTCCTCCGGCATTTATAGTGGTTTGTCTCTGCCGCTTCCGGTTGTCAGTTCCAGCTGTCCTGCAGTGGCCGATATATTGGGTCCAGGTCAATGTGTTTGTTGATAGAATCTGTGGATGAGTGCCACGCCTCTAGGAATTCCCTGGCTGTTCTCTGTTTGGCTTGTCCTATAATAGTAGTGTTGTCCCAGTGGAATTCATGTTGCTTGTCATCTGCGTGTGTGGCCACTAAGGATAGCGGGTCGTGTCGTTTCGTGGCGAGTTGGTGTTCATGGATACGGATCGTTAGCTGTCTTTCTCTTTGTCCTATGTAGTGTTTTGTGCAGTCCTTGCATGGGATTTTGTACACTACGTTGGTTTTGCTCATACTGGGGATCGGGTCCTTCGTTCTGGTGAGTTGTTGTCTGAGATTGGCTGTTGGTTTGTGTGCTGTTATGAGTCCTAGTGGCCGCAGTAGTCTGGCTGTCAGTTCAGAAATGCTCTTGATGTATGGTAGCGTGGCTAATCCTTTGGGTTGTGGCATGTCCTCATTCCGTTGTCTCTCCCTTAGGCATCTGTTGATGAAATTGCGTGAGTGTCCATTTTTGGCGAATACATTGTATAGGTGTTCTTCTTCCTTCTGGTGTGCTGCAGTGTGTTGTGGACCTTTTGAATAGTGTCTTGATGCAACTTCTTTTGTGTGTGTTGGGCTGGTTGCTTTCGTAGTTCAGAACTTGGTCTGTGTGTGTGGCTTTCCTGTATACCTGAATTCAGTACAAAGGTATACAGGAAAGGCACATACACATTCCCGCATCAAATATTGTCCTGTCCGAATGCTCCCATTTAGTGCTACACTGCACCAATTCTCCCATTCACTGCGAAACTGAAACTCTCCCATTTGGTTCTAACTGCACTAATTTGACAATATCAGATGCCCCGTTCCAATTTCTCTTATTTCGATAAGCCTTTGCCCAATCCTTCCATTAGTAGTTCCTTGGAATGATTCTCCAAATTCGTGGAGCGCTGCCAGAATTCTAATATTGACCCATAGACAAGTTGGACTGAAGTCTCGGTTTCCATGTTGTACATCTCTGTGATTGTATGACTGTTTATGACTCCGCTGCTCTGCACCATTTCTCCCATTTACCAATCCTGCACAAATCCTGAAACTGCACCAACTCTCCCTTTGAGTATTATCCTGCCCAATATAAAGGCCACTGCATAAATTCTCCAATTCCTGTTGCCCTGACTCAATTCCCTCCATTTAATTGATCCATGAATCACTTCTTCCACGTACGAGTGCCCTGCTGAATTGTTTTCATTTAGTGATGCACTGAACTGAATCTCCGGTTTACCGAACCTTGCACATTTCTTTTTATTGATTCCCTGGCTTCGATTCCCCAATCAGGAATAGGCTCTTGTTGAACTTTTGAAACTGGTGTCATAATTTCAAATCTGTATTTGGTGGCAGTAGAATTGCCCTTTGGGTAGAGAACTGGCTCGAAGGTAGAAGACAGAGGGTGGTGGGGGAGGGTTGCTTTTCAGACTGGAGGCCTGTGACCAGCGGTGTGGCACAAGGATTGGTGCTGGGTCCACTGTTGTTTTGTCATTTATATAAATGATTTGGATGTGACCATAGGACGAATGGTCAGTAAGTTTGCAGATGACAGTAAAATTGGAGATGTGGAGGACAGTGAAGATGGTTACCTTAGAGGACAACGGGATCTTGATCAGATGGGCCAATGGGCTGAGGAGTGGCAGATGGAGATTAATTTAAATAAATGTGAGGTGCTGCATTTTGGAAAGGCAAAAGAGAGCAGGACATTTACACTGAATGGACAAGGTACTAGGGATGTTGCTAAACAAATAGACCTGGAATGCAGCTTCATACATCGTTGAAGGTGGACTAATATTTCGATAGGATAGTGAAGAAGGCGTTTGTCATTTTTGTGTTTCTTGCTCAGTTAATTGGGTAAAGGAGTTGGGAGGTCATGTTGCAGTATTGGTTCAGCCAATATTGGTATATAGTGTGCAATTCTGGACTCCCTCCTATAAGAAGGGTGTTGTGAAACTTTTAAAGGGTTCAGAAAAGATCTACAAGGATGTTGCCAAGGTTGGAGGGTTTTTTGCTGGAGGTTAAGACTGTATAGGTTGGGGCTATTATCCCTGGAGCGTTAGTGGCTGAGGGGTAACCTTATAGAGGTTCACAAAATCATGAAGGACCCTCAATAGGGTAAAAAGGCAAGGTGATTTCCCTGTGATGGGGGAGTCCAGAAGCAGATGGCATATGTTAAAGTTGAGAGGTGAAACATAAAAGGGACCTAAGGGGAACATTTTTCACACAGAGGGCACTGTGTGCATGTGCTGCCAGAGGAAGTAGTGGAGGCTGGTACAATTACAACATTGAAAAGGTATCTGGGTGGGTGTAGGAATTAAAAAGGGTTCAGAGGACCACGGGCCAAATTCTGACAAATAGGATGAGATTTTCATCGGATATCAGTTCAGCATGGATGTGTTGGACTGAATGATTTGTTTCTGAGCTTATATTGCTCTGAGTGGGTTGAGCTCCTGATTGTAGATTTATGAAGCAGAAAATAAAGTATGGTACAGAGTTAGATTGAGAAATCCTGCTGATCTCATCAGCTTTATCCTGTTTTGCTGATCCTTCTCCTTCAATCAATGCATTTTTCCGATCCTCATTCAGAATTCCTGGAGCACTGTAACTGGCCTGGAACAATGTGTGGAAAGTCCTATTGCAGTCCACACGAGGTACCTTTCCCACTGCCCTGCTCCCACGGCCTGCAATGCTGCAGACTGAGCAGACAACCCGAAGGACAATGATGAGCTCCTTCTGGCCCACGGCCCTCCTTCTCACTGAATGAAGACAATCACCAGAAGCAGAATCCAGCTCTTGTTGGAGCCTTGAATACCTGACTCTGTCTCACTGAGTGAAGATTGGACTCAGAAACAGAAATGAAATCAACTTCCTATCTGCATTGTGTCACTCTTTAAGATCTCTGTGTGTCTGAGTTCAGGTCATTTGATTGGAGACTGTGGATAGTGGGTCCCCAGTGAAATGGAAAGAATGGTGGAGGAGCTCACTGAGGGACATCTCTCAAAGTGAGAGTCAGAAAGATGCTATTCAGCATTGGGAGAGTTTAAGGGGAATTGATGGCTCAGAAAAATGTTATGCGGGTGTTTGTAAAACTTAGGAACTCTGACTGTTTTGTGGCTGGAGTTTATTTTATCCTTGTATAGATTTGACACATTAATCCTCCCTCCCCACCACTACAGAAGCTGTTGGAACTGTTCAGTGATTCCTGCGGCTTCTGTAATTATTTCAGGTTCCTGATGGGAGCAGTCTCTCACTTTTCGAACAAAACAAACCCATCCTTGTGCTGTACCCAATATTTCAATCAGAAATGGGAAGCAGCAGAGGGGAAAGCTTCCAAGATGCCGAGCAATGCTGCCCGGTTCCACACTGCAATTCCAGGAACCATCGCCAGGAAAAGCAAGGAGTAATCTGACAGATCCGGTTATATTCTGGGACAGTGTAAATCTCTTGGTTATGTATATTTAACCAGCCAGCACAGAGTCAGTGCCCTAAACTGACGAGAGTGTAAATCTCCTGGTTATATATATTTAACCAGCCAGCACAGAGTCAGTGCCCTAAACTGAGGACAGTGTAAATCTCCTGGTTATATAGATTTAACCAGCCAGCACAGAGTCAATGTCCGAAACTGAGGACAGTGTAAATCTCCTGTTTATATATATTTATCCAGCCAGCACAGAGTCAGAGTCCTAAACTGAGGAGAGAGTAAATCTCCTGGTTAAAAATATCTAAACAGCCAGCACAGAGGGATTTTCTTCCCCATCTCCTTCTCCCCTATCTCCTTCCCCCATCTCCTTCCCCATTATTTCCTTCACCCCACGTCCTTCCCCATCTCCTTCCTCCATCTCCTTCCCCCTTCTTTCCCCATCTCCTTCCCCACTACCTCCTTTCCCCTTCCTTCCTCCCTCTCCTTCCCCACTATCTCCTTCCCCCTTCCTTCCCCATCTCCTTCCCCACTATCTCCTTCCCCTTTCATTACCCCAAATCTCCTTCCCCTTCTGCTTCCCCCTTCCTTCCCCATCTCCTTCCCCCCACCCCTTCCTTCCCCCATCTCCTTCCCCCTTCCTTCCCCCAACTCCTTCCCCTTCCTTCCGCCCCTACTTCCTTCCCCCATCTTCGTCCCACTTCCTCCCCCCATATCCTTCCCCTTCCTTCCCCATCTCCTTCCCCCATTTCGTTCCCCCTTCCTTCACCCCTATCTCCTTCCCCCATCTCCTTCTCCATTTCTTCACCCCTATCTCCTTCCCCCATCTCCTTCCCCATTGCTTCACCCCCATCTCCTTCACCCCATCTCCTACCCCTTTACTTCCCCCCCATGTCCTTCCCACCCTATCTCCTTCCCCCTTCCTTCCCCCACTATCTCCTTCGCCCATCCCGTTCCCCCTTCCTTTACACCTATCTACTTCCCCCATCTCTTTTCCCCCTTCCTTAGCCCTTTATCTCCTTCCCCCTATCACCTTCCCCTTCCTTCCCAACATCTCCTTGCCCCATCTCCTTCCCCTTCCTTGCCTCCTATCTCCTTCCCCCTTCCTTTCCTCCCATCTCCTTCGCCCTTCCTTCCCCCATCTCCTGCCACCCCTAACTCCTTTCCACTTCCTTCCCCACTATCTCCTTCCCCGCTATATCCTTCCCCCTTCCTTCCACCCCTAACTCCTTCCCCCATCTCCTTCCCCTTCCTTCTCCCATCTCCTTCCCCATCTCCTCCCCCCTTATTTCCTTCCCCATCTCCTTCCCCCATCTCCTTCCACCCATCTCCTTCCCCACTATCTCCTTCCCCCTTCCTTCCCCCCATCTCCTTCCCCCTTATTTCCTTCCCCATCTCCTTCCCCCTATCTCCTTCCCCAATATCTCCTTCCCCCATCTCCTTTCCCCTTCCTTCCTCCCATCTCCTTCCCCCTATCTCCTTCCCCCTTCCTTCCCCCATCACCTTCCCCCTTCCTCCCCCTCTATCTCCTTCCCCTTTCCTTCCCCGATCTCTTTCTCCCCTATCTCCTTTCCCCTTCCTTCCCCCCATCCTCTTCCCCCTTCCTTCCCCCTACCTCCTTCTCCCCTATGTCCTTCCCCCTTCCTTCCCCCATCTCCTTCTCCCATATCTTCTTCCCCCTTCCTTCCCCCAATCTCCTTCAGCCTTCCTTCCCGCCCTATCTCCTTCCCCTTATCTCCTTCCCCTTATCTCCTTCTCCCATCTCCTTCCCCCTTACTTACCCGATCTCCTTCTCCCATATCTCCTTCCCCCCTCCTTCCCACCATCTCCGTCACCCCTCCTTCCCCATCTCCCTTCCCCCTATCTCCTTCCCACTTCCTTCCCCCTATCTCCTTCCCCCCATCTCCTTCCCGCTTCCTTCCCCCACCTCCTTCTCCTTTCCTTACCCCCCATCTCCTTCCACCTTCCTTCCCCCTATCTCCTTCCCCCTTCATTCCCCACTATGTCCTTCCCCCTTCCTTCCCCCATCTCCTTCCCCCTTCTTTCCCCATCTCCTTCTCCCCTATCTCATTCCCCCTTCCTTCTCCCCTATCTCCTTCTCCCCTATCTCCTTCATCCTTCCTTCCCCATCTCCTTCCTCCCTATCTCCTTCCCCCTTCCTTCCCCAACTATCTCCTTCCCCTATCTCCTTCCCCCTTCCTCCCATCCCCAACTCCTTCCCCCTTCCTTCCACCATCTCCTTCCCCCATCTCTTTCACCCCCTATCTCCTTCCACCTTCCTTCCCCCATCTCCATCTCCCATATCTCCTTCCACCCTCTCTTTCCTCCATCTCCTTCTCCCCTGTCTCCTTCCCCATTCCTTACCCCATCTCCTTCCCCTATCTCCTTCCCCTATCTCCTTCACCCATCTCCTTCTCACTTCCTTCCCTCATCTCCTTCCCCCATCTCCTTCCCCCTTCCTTCACACCTCTCTCCTTCCCCGCTATCTCCTTCCCCTTCCTTCCTCCCCATCTCCTTCCCCCCTTCCTTCCTCCCATCTCCTTCCCCCTTCCTTCCCCATCTCCTTCCCCCTTCCTTCCCCAATCTCCTTCACCCTTCCTTCCCCCCATCTCCTTCTCCCCCCATCTCTTTCCCCCTTCCTTCCCCCCATCTCCTTCTCCACTATCTCCTTCCCCTTTATCTCCTTCCCCCATCTCCTTCCCCCTTCCTTCCTTATCTCCTTCTCTCTCTCCTTCCCCCCTATCTTCTTCAACACATCTCCTTCTCCCATATCTCCTTCAACCCTCTCCTTCCCACCCATTTCCTTTCTCACTCCTTCCCCCATATCTCCTTCACCCCTCTCTCCTTCCACCTTCCTTCCCCCCATCTCCTTCTCCCCATCTCCTTCCCCTTTCATTCCCCCCTCTCCTACTCCCATATCTCCTTCCACCCTCTCCTTCCCCAATCTCCTTCCCCCCTCCTTTCCTCCATCTCCTTCCCCTTTCCTTCCCCGAAATCTCGTTCACCCATCTCCTTCCCCCTTCCTTCCCCAATCTCCTTCACCCTTCCTTCCCCCACATCTCCTTTCCCCTTCCTTCCCCCATCTCCTTCCCCATCTCCTTCCGCCCATCTCCTTCCCCCTTCCTTCATCCCCTTATCTCCTTCCCCCTTCCTCCCCATCTCCTTCCCCCTCCTTCCCCCATATCTTTCCCCCTTCCTTCCCCATCTCCTTCCCCCTTCCTTCCCCCATCTCCTTCCTCCCATCTCCTTCCCCGTTCCTTCCCCCTATCTCATTCCTCCATCTCCTTCACCCTTCCTTCACCCCAATCTCCTTCCCCCTTCCTTCGACCTATCACCTTCCCCATCTCCTTCGCCCTTCCTTCCCCCACTATCTCCTTCCCCCATCTCCTCCCCCCATCTCCTTCCCCATTCCTTCCCCCCATATCCTTCACCCTTCTTACCCCCCATCTCCTTCCCCTATCTCCTTCCCCCTTCCTTCCCTAACATCTTCTTCCCCCTATCTCCTTCCCCCTATCTCCTTCACCCTTGCTTCCCCATCTCCTTCTCCCCATCTCCTTACCCCCTCTCCTTCCCCCATCTCCTTCCCCCTTCTTCCCCCATCTCCTTCCCCCTTATCTCCTTCCCCCTTCCTTCCCCCATCTCCTTGCTTTATCTCCCTCCCCCTTCCTTCCCCACTATCTCCTTCCCCATCTCCTTCTCCCCAATCTCCTTCCCCCTTCCTTCCCCCTATCTCCTTCTCACCTATCTCCTTCCCCCCCATCTCCTTCCACCCATCTCCGCTTAACGCTATCGCCTTCCCCCTTTCTTCCCTCCTATCTGCTTCCCCCATCTCCTTCCCCCTTTCTTACACCCCATTTCTCTTCCCCCACATCTCCTTCCCCCTTCCTTCTCCCCAATCTCCATTTCCCCGTCTCCTTCCCCCTTCCTCCACCCCATCTCCTTCCCCCGCTATCTCCTTCCCCCTTCCTTCCCCCTATCTCCTTCCCCCTTCCTTCCCCCTATCTGCTTCCCCCATCTCCTTCCCCCTTCCTTATCCCCCATCTCCTTCCCCCTTCCTTCCCCCACATCTCCTTCCCCCCTTTCTTCCCCCATCTCCTTCCCCGCTATCTCCTTCCCCCTTCCTTTCCCTCCATCTCCTTCCCCCCATCTCTTTCCCCCTTCCTTCCCCCTATCTCCTTCCCCCTTCCTGCCCCCCTCCCTGCTTCCCCATCTCCTTCCGGCTTCCTCACCCCACTTCTCGTTCCCCCTTCCTTCACCCCCATCTCCTTCCCCATTCCTTCCCCCACATCTCCTTCCCCCTTCGTTCCCACATCTCCTTCCCGCTATCTCCTTCTCCCCCATCTCCTTCCCCCTTCCTTCCCCCCTATCTCCTTCCCCATCTCCTTCTCCCTTCCTTGCCCCTATCTGCTTCCCCCTTTCTTTCCCCCATCTCCCTCCCCACTCTACTTCCCCTTCCTTCCCCCACTATCTCCTTCCCCCCTTCCTACCACCCCTATCTCCTTCCCCACTATCTCCTTCTCCCTTCCTTCCCCCCTCTCCTTCCACATCTCCTTCCCCCTTCCTTCCCCCCTCTCCTTCCCCCTATCTCCTTCCACCCTCTCCTTCCCCCATCTCTATCCCACCTCCTTTCCCCCTATCTCCTTCCCCTTTCCTTCCCCCAAATCTCCTTCACCCATCTCCTTCCCCCTTCCTTCCCCAATCTTCTTCCCCTATCTCCTTCCCCCTTCCTTCCCCCATCTCCATCCCCCCATCTCCTTTCCCCTTCCTTCCCCCATTTCCTTCCCCCAATCTCCTTCTCCCCTATCTCCTTCCCCCTTCCTTTCCCCCTATCTCCTTCCCTCCATGTCCTTCCCCCTAGCTCCTTCCCCCTTCCTTCCCCCATCTCATTCCCCATTTCCTTGTCCCTTCCTTACCCCTATCTGCTTCTCCCTTTCTTTCACCTATCTCCCTCCCCACTCTCCTTCCCCTTCCTTCCCCCACTATCTCCTTCCCCCTTCCTACCACCCCTATCTCCTTCCCCACTATCTCCTTCCCCCTTACTTCCCCCATCTCCTTCCCCCATCTCCTTCCCCCCACTCTCCTTCCCCTGATCTCCATGCCCCTCTCATAGAACATAGAACATAGAACATAGAACAATACAGCACAGAACAGGCCCTTCGGCCCACGATGTTGTGCCGAACTTCTAACCTAGATTAAGCACCCATCCATGTACCTATCCAAATGCCGCTTAAAGGTCGCCAATGATTCTGACTCTACCACTCCCAATGGCAGTGCATTCCATGCCCCCACTACTCTGGGTAAAGAACCCACCCCTGACATCTCCCCTATACCTTCCACCCTTCACCTTAAATTTATGTCCCCTTGTAACACTCTGTTGTACCCGGGGAAAAAGTTTCTGACTGTCTACTCTATCTATTCCTCTGATCATTAGATTAGATTAGATTACTTACAGTGTGGAAACAGACCCTTCGGCCCAACAAGTCCACACCGCCCCACCCCGCCGAAGCGTAACCCACCCATACCCCTACATCTACATCTACCCCTTACCTAACACTACGGGCAATTTAGCATGGCCAATTCACCTGACCTGCACATCTTTTGGATTGTGGGAGGAAACCGGAGCACCCGGAGGAAACCCACGCAGACACGGGGAGAACGTGCAAACTCCACACAGTCAGTCGCCTGAGGCAGGAATTGAACCCGGGTCTCTGGCGCTGTGAGGCAGCAGTGCTAACCACTGTGCCACCGTGCCTCTATCAAGTCACCCCTCATCCTTCGCCGTTCCAACGATGAAAGGCCGAGAACTCTCAACCTATCCTCGTACGACCTACTCTCCATTCCAGGCAACATCCTGGTAAATCTTCTCTGCACCCTCTCCAAAGCTTCCACATCTTTCCTAAAGTGAGGCGACCAGAACTGCACACAGTACTCCAACTGTGGCCGAACCAAAGTCCTGTACAGCTGCAACATCACTTCACGACTCTTGAATTCAATCCCTCTGCTAATGAACGATAATACTCCATAGGCCTTCTTACAAACTCTATCCACCTGAGTGGCAACCTTCAAAGATCTATGTACATAGACCCCAAGATCCCTCTGTTCCTCCACCTGACCAAGAACCCTACCATTAACCCTGTATTCCGCATTCTTATTTGTTCTTCCAAAATGGACAACCTCACACTTGGCAGGGTTGAACTCCATCTGCCACTCCTCAGCCCAGCTCTACATCATATCTAAATCCTTCTGCAGCCGACAACAGCCCTCCTCACTGTCCACAACTCCACCTATCTTCGTATCATCTGTAAATTTACTGACCCACCCTTCAACTCCCTCATCTAAGTCATTAATAAAAATTACAAACAGCAGAGGACCCAGAACTGATCCCTGCGGAACTCCACTTGTAACTGGACTCCATGCTGAATATTTACCATCTACCACCACTCTCTGACTTCGACCGGTTAGCCAGTTTTCTATCCAATTGGCCAAATTTCCCTCTATCCCATGCCTCCTGACTTTCCGCATAAGCCTACCATGGGGAACCTTATCAAATGCCTTACTAAAATCCATGTATACTACATCCACTGCTCTACCCTCATCCACATGCTTGGTCACCTCCTCGAAGAATTCAATAAGACATGTAAGGCAAGACCTACCCTTCACAAATCCGTGCTGGCTGTCCCAAGCAGTGTCTTTCCAGATACTCGTAAATCCTATCCCTCAGTACCCTTTCCATTACTTTGCCTACCACAGAAGTAAGACTAACTGGCCTGTAATTCCCGGGGTTATCCCTATTCCCTTTTTTGAACAGGGGCACAACATTCGCTACTCTCCAGTCCCCTGGTACCACCCCCGTTGCCAGTGAAGACGAGAAGATCATTGCCAACGGTACTGCAATTTCCTCTCTTGCTTCCCACATAATCCTAGGATATATCCCGTCAGGCCCGGGGGACTTGTCTATCCTCAAGTTGTTCAATATGTCCAACACATCTTCCTTCCTAACAGGTATCTCTTCTAGCTTAATTAATTTAGATAAATGTGAGGTGCTGCATTTTGGAAAAGCAGAAGACAGCAGGACTTACACACTTCATGACAAGGTACTAGGGGTGTTGCTGAACAAATAGACCTGGAATGCAGCTTCATTGATCGTTGAATGTGGACCAATATTTTGATAGGATAGTGAGGAAGGCGTTCGTCATTTTTGTCTTTATTGCTCAGTTAATTGTGTAAAGGAGTTGGGAGGTCATGTTGCGGCATTGGTGTGGCCACGTTTGGTATGTAATGTACAATTCTGGACTCCTTCCTATAAGAAGAGTGTTGAGAAACTTGAAAGGGTTCAGAAAAGATTTACAAGGATGTTGCCAAGGTTGGAGGGTTTTTGCTGGAGGTTAAGACTGTATAGGTTGGGGCTATTATCCCTGAAGCATCAGTAGCTGAGGGGTTACCTTATAGAGGTTCACAAAATCATGAAGGGCCTCAATAGGGTTAAAAAGGCAAGGTGATTTCCCTGTGGTGGGGGAGTCCAGAAGCAGATGGCATATGTTAAAGTTGAGAGGAGAAACATAAAATGGACCTGAGGGGAATATTTTTCAAGCAGAGGGCACGGTGTGCATGAGCTGCCAGAGGAAGTAGTGGAGGCTGGTAACATTAAAACATAGGTAGGAAGAGGGGTGAGGATGTTAGACAGGCTTTCGGGGAGCTAGGTTGGAAGCTCATAGCTAGAACGAAAAGAGTCGTTGTCTCTGGTTTGTTATCCGTGCCATGTGATAGAGAGTCGAGGAATAGGGAGAGATGAGTTAAATGCGTGGCTACAGGTATGGCGCAGGAGGGAGGGATTCCGGTTTCTGGACAACTGGAGTTCTTTCTGGGGAAGGTGGGACCTCTATAAACAGGATGGTCTACACCTGAACCTGAGGGGCACCAGTATCCTTGGGGGGAGGTTTGCTAGTGCTCTTTGGGAGGGTTTAAACTAACTCTGCAGGGGCATGGGAACCTGGACTGTAGCTTTAGGGTAAAGGACCTTGAGTGTAGGGAGGTTAGGAACATGGCATCGATCTCGAAGGAGGGTGCCTGTAAACAGGAAGGTGGCTTGAAGTGTGTATACTTCAATGCCAGAAGTATAAGAAATAAGGCAGGTGAGCTTGCAGCATGGGTTGGTACCTGGGACTTCGATGTTGTGGCCATTACAGAGACGTGGGTAGAACAGGGACAGGATTGGCTGTTGCAGGTTCCAGGGTTTAAATGTTTTAGTAGGGTCAGAGATGGGGGTAACAGAGGGGGAGGTGTGGCATTGCTTGTCAAGGATAGTATTACAGCAGTAGAAAGGGTGATGGAGGAAGACTTGCCATCTGAGGTAGTGTGGGCGGAGGTTAGAAATAGGAAAGGTGAGGTCACCATGTTGGGAGTTTTCTACAGGCCTCCTAATAGTCCGAGAGAAGTAGAGGAAAGTATTGAGAGGATGATTCAGGAGAAGAGTGAAAGTAGCAGGGTGGTTGTTATGGGGACTTTAACTTCCCAGATATTGACTGGGAAAACTATAGCTCGAGTTCGTTAGATGGGTCGGTGTTTGTCCAATGTGTGCAGGAGGTTTTCCTGACACAACATGTAGACAGGCCAACAAGAGGTGAGGCCATACTGGATTTGGTTCTGGGTAATGAACCAGGCCAGGTGTTAGAATTAGAGGTAGGTGAGCACTTTGGGGACAGTGACCACAACTCGGTGACTTTTACTCTAGTGATGGAGAGGGATAAGTGTGCACTGCAGGGGAACAGTTATAGCTGGGGGCAGGGAAATTATGATGCGGTGAGGCATGAATTAGGATGCGTGGATTGGAAAAATAGGCTTCAAGGGAAGAACACAAATGATATGTGGAGATTGTTCAAGGAACAGCTAATGGGTGTCCTTGATAAGTATGTACCAGTCAGGCAGGGAGTAAAGGGTCTTGTGAGGGAGCCGTGGTTTAATAAGGAATTGGAATCCCTTGTGAAAGGGAAGAGGGCGACCTATGTAAAGATGAGGCGTGAAAGTTCAGTTGGGGCGATTGAGAGTTATAAGGTAGCCAGGAAGGATCTAAAGAGAGAGCTAAGAGCAGCGAGAAGGGGACATGAAAAGTCCTTAGTTGGTAGGATTAGGGAAAACCCAAAGGCTTTCTACAGGTATGTCAGGAATAAAAGGATGACTAGGTTAGGTATCGGTCCAGTCAAGGATAGATTAGATTACTTACAGTGTGGAAACAGGCCCTTCGGCCCAAAAAGTCCACACCGCCCCGCCGAAGCGTAACCCACCCATACACTACATCTACCCCTTACCTAACACTTTAGCATAGCCAATTCACCTGGCCTGCACATCTTTGGACTGTGGGAGGAACCCGGAGGAAACCCACGCAGACATGGGGAGAACGTGCAAACTCCACACAGTCAGTCGCCTGAGGCGGGAATTGAACCCAGGTCTCAGGCGCTGTGAGGCAGCAGTGCTAACCACTGTGCCACCGTGCCGCCCACATAGTAGTGGGAAGTTGTGTGTGGAGGCGGAGGAGATTGGTGAGACACTAAATCAATACTTTTCGTCAGTATTCACTAAGGAACAGGACACTGTGTCTGATGTGAATATTGTGTCACAAGTGATTAGAATGGATGGCCTTGAGGTACGTAGGGAAGAGGTCTGGGGAATACTAGAAAGGATGAAAATAGATAAGTCCCCTGGGCCTGATGGCATTTATACTAGGATCCTCTGGGAAGCTAGGGAGGAGATAGCGGAGCCATTGGCTTTGATTTTTATGTCGTCGTTGTCTTCGGGAATAGTGCCAGAAGACTGGAGGATAGCGAATGTGGTCCCCTTGTTCAAGAAGGGGAGCAGGGATAGCCCGAGTAACTATAGGCCAGTGAGTATCACTTCTGTTGTGGGCAAAGTCTTAGAGAGAATTGTAAGGGATAGGATTTATGAACATCTGGATAGGAATAATGTGATCAAGGATAGTCAGCATGGTTTTGTGAAGGGCAGGTCGTGCCTCACAAACCTTATTGAATTCTTTGAGAAGGTGACCAAGGAAGTGGACGAGGGTAAAGCAGTAGATGTGGTGTATATGGATTTTAGCAAGGCGTTCGATAAGGTACCCCATGGCAGGCTAATGCAAAAACTACGGAGATATGGCATTGAGGGTGCATTAGAGGTTTGTTTTAGGAATTGGCTGGCTGGAAGGAGACAGAGGGTAGTAGTTGATGGTATAGGTTCATCTTGGAGCGCAGTTACTAGCGGTGTTCCACAAGGATCTGTTTTGGGACCATTGCTGTTTGTCATATTTATAAATGACCTGGAGGAGGGGCATGAAGGCTGGGTGAGCAAGTTTGCGGATGACACGAAAGTCGGTGGAGTTGTGGACAGCGAAGAAGGATGTGGCAGGTTACAGCGGGATATAGATAAGTTGCAGAGCTGGGCAGTAAGGTGGCAAATGGAATTCAATGTAGCTAAGTGTGAAGTCATTCACTTTGGTAGGAGTAACAAGAAGATGGATTACTGGGCTAATGGTAGACTACTTGGTAGTGTGGATGAGCAGAGGGACCTTGGTGTCCATGTACACAGATCTTTGAAAGTTCCCACCCAGGTAAATAGTGCTGTGAAGAAGGCATATCGTGTACTGGGCTTTATTGGTAGAGGAATTGAGGTCCGGTGTCCTGAGGTCTTGTTGCAGTTGTATAAGACTCTGGTGCGGCCTCGTCTGGAGTATTGTGTGCAGTTTTGGTCGCCATACGACAGGAAGGATGTGGAGGCATTGGAACGAGTGCAGAGGAGGTTTACCAGGATGTTACCTGGCATGGTAGGAAGATCGTATGAGGAAAGGCTGAGGCACTTGGGACTTTTCTCATTGGAGAAAAGAAGGTTTAGGGGAGATTTGATAGAGGTGTACAAGATGATTAGGGGTTTAGATAGGGTTGACAGTGAGAACCTTTTTCCGCGTATGGAGTCAGCTGTTACTAGGGGACACAGCTTTAAATTAAGGGGTGCTAGGTATAGGACAGATGTTAGGGGTAGATTTTTTTACTCAGCGGGTTGTGAGTTCATGGAATGCTCTGCCAGTAGCAGTGGTGGACTCTCCCTCTTTATGGTCATTTAAGCGGGCATTGGACAAGCATATGGAGGTTATTGGGCTAGTGTAGGTTAGGTAGGCTTCGGTCGGCGCAAATCGAGGGCCGAAGGGTCTGTACTGCGCTGTATTTTTCTATGTTCCATACTCAAAGCTGACTGATGAAGGCCATTTTGCCAAAAGCCTTCCTCACTTCTCCTATCAACCTGTGACTCAACTTTCAGAGAACTGTGGCCCCATTGTAAACCAGCCCACATTGTAAACTGGGCTCCATTGTAAACTAGGTCCCATTGTAAGCCGGGCTCCACTGTAAACTGGGCTGCACTGTAAATAGGATGTGAATATAAACCAGGCTCCAATGTAAACTGGGCTCCATTGTAAACTGGACCCCATTGTAAACCAGACTTCACTGTAAACTGGGCCCGTTTGTAAACCAGGGCCACGTTGTAAACCAGTCCCCATTATAGACCGGGCCCCATTATCGACCGGGTCCCATTATAAATTCGTTCTTGTTGTAAAATGGGCCTCAAAGTACACTGAGCCCCATTGTAGACTGGGCTCCATTGTAAACTGGGCCCTATTGTAAACCAGACCCTATTGTAACCCAGGCCCCAGTGTAAACCAGGCCCATTGAAACGCAAGCTCCATTTTCAATCACGCCCAATTGAAAACTGGGCCCCACTTTAAACCAGGCCTTAATTTTAACCAGGCCCAATTGTAAACCAGGCCCCATTGTGAACAAGCCCTCATTTTAAACTGGGCCCACTTGTACACCAGGCCACATTGTAATCCAGGCCTCATTGTAAAGTAGGTCACATTGTATACCCTGCACCATTGTACACCGGGCCCCACTGTAAACTGGGCTCCATTGTATAAAGGGCCACATCGTAAACTAAGCCCCACTGCAAACCATGTCACATTGTAAACCGGGCTCCATTGTAAACCGGGCTCCATTGTAAACCGGGTCCCATTGTCACCTGGACCTCATTGTAAACTGAACCCTTTTGCAACCCGGGCTCCAGTGTAAACCAGGCCCATTGAAACGCAGGCTCCATTTTAAACTGGGCCTAATTGTAAACCGGGCCCCACTTTAAACCAGGACTCATTTTAACTTAGACCCAGTTGTAAACTGGGCCCCATTCTAAAACAAGGCCTCCTTTTAAACCAGGGACCTTTGCAAACCAGGCCACATTGTAATCCAGACCTCATTGAAAGCAGGTCACATTGTATACCGGGCTCCATTGTACACCAGGCTCCACTGTAAACCGGGCTCCATTGTATACAGGGCCACATTGTAAACTAAGCCCCACTGTAAACCGTGCCACATTGTAAACCGGGCTCAACCGTAAACTGGGCTCCATTGTAAACCGGGCACCATTGTCATGCGGGCCCCATTGTAAAGCAAACTCCACTGCATACCGGGCCCGATGGTAAACCGGGCCTCACTGGATACCTTGTTAACCGGCCCCCATTGTAATCGGCCCCCATTGTAAAGCAGACCCCATTGTATCCAGGACTCTATTGTAAACCAGGCCCCATTGTAAACCAGGGCCCCATTGTAAACTGGGCCCCATTCTAAAGCAGACCCCATTGTAAACTGGGCTCCATTATAAACCAGGCTGCTCTGTAAACTGGACCATATCCTAAACTTGGATGTATACAACACTAGGCCTCATCCTAAGCTGGGAAGAATCCTACACTGGCCCTAACCCTACATTGGGCTTTACAATGAACTGGGACACATCGTAACCTGGGTTATGTCTTTTATTGGGCCACATTGTAGACTCTGTCACATCCCAGACATTATCGAGGGCTCAGGTGGTTATGGAAGCAGTTTAAAACCAGCTGTGCATCTCCCACAGTGTGGTCACTATTCACAGTTACTATATAGAATGGGAACTCCTGTTGAATTGAATCAATCACCTCTTTTCACCCCTTTTCAAATCAGCTTAGCTTCTCATTTACTGGGTGAATGAGTCATCGAGTCAGTCAATCAGAGAACCTGTCTGGGGAATACGAGAAGGTGAAGGAAGCTCCCTTAAGGGCATCTCAGCTTGTTGCCAGAAGCCTACAGGCAACACTTCAGTCATCTAAGGAGGGACCTTGATCAAACAAAATAATTTTGATTGGTAGGTAAGGGCATTCAAATAAAGCAAACCGATGACGGTCTGAGAGATACGATTATTTTAGAAGAGTCCAAAAATAGGCATATGGCCGAGAATGGAATGTTTTAGGTTAGTTGTGCTTCAGATTGGTTTAACATCAGTGCAACATCGAGGGCTGAAGGACATGCACTATGCTGTAATGTTCTATCTTCTATGTCCACGACTGTCCATGTCTCTTTGTGTCTTTCTATTTTCTCGACAATCCTCTATGTCTCTCTCTGTCTCTCTCTCTCTCTGTCTCTCTCTCTGTCTCTCTCTCTCTCTCTCTCTCTGTCTGTCTCTCTGTCTCTGTCTCTCTCTCTCTGTCTCTCTATGTCTCTTTGTGTCTTTTGTGTCTCTCTGTACAGTACAGAAGAAACCCTTTGACCTATCAAGGTTCCCTACATATCTGCTAGTCCCACCATCCCGTATTTGGCTCATCGACCTGAATGTTATGACGTTACAAGCTCTTGACGAAAACATTTTAAACATTGTGAGGTTTTTGCTCAACTACCTTCAAAGGCAGTACATTCCAGACCCCACCACCCTCTGGATGAAACTATAATCAAATCCTCCTCTAAACCTCCTGCCTTTCACTTTAAAATGATCCTCGTGTTGTTGACCTGTTGACTAAGCAGAACAGCAGGTTCCTAGCCTCCCTGTTGTGACGATGCTGTCTCGTTTTACGAGGTTCTGTTGTCTTTGGCTTTTTTTCAAGAGGGGTTGTAAAGGCAGAGGTGCCAAAATGGCTATCAGACTCGGTCTAAGTCATCAATCAGAGCAGACCTTTCAGCTTGTATTTAACACTGTTGTACAATGAAAGGGGGCATGGCCAGTTCTCCCAGTTCAGGTTAATTCTAGTTTGGTTTAGTTTCAACAAGGAGTCAGATATTACTGGCAGCAGAGAGACAGCTACAGCGAAAAGAGGTCCCATGCTTGAACAGAGGTCTTGCCTGAACGTTCCTTCTGAAATCTATAAGAACCTGGGTTTGAATTTATCTTTTACCAATGGGTGTGTTTATGGGACGTTGCTGGATTTGGAACAGCTTCACTGAGTTGCAATAGAGTCGATTGAGTTTCCAAATTTTGTTTTCTTTGGTTGGTGTTTCAATCATAGTGTGTAAATAAATTCTGTTTTGTTTAAAGCCAAGTGGTTTGACCAGCTGCATCATTACTGGAATATCCACTCTACATCTGCCTTTCAAATAAGAAAAGGTTACGCTCTGGGCTGCCGTCTTAAAATGTTTGGAGGGCGTCTGGCCTGGTCCAGGGCTCTTGTGGGATTTGTTCTATAGTTCCAATTTGGAATTAGGGCTTTTGGATTCGAAGGTGGTGAGTGGTGGTTGTTAGTACCTTTTGTTCTGGGTATTGGTTTTAGCAGGGCTTGGTGTAGTCATGGCTCCTTCAGTCACTAAGAGTTTTCTGGAGTTGGAAGAAATTACTTTGGAGTTTGAGGTATGTTCATCTGTGAGAAAAGGAGAGAAATTACAGCAATAACTCGACATTTATTTTTGCTGGAAACACCATTGGAAATGGCTAAGATGTATTTGAAAGTGAAGCAGCTTGAGTTAAAGTTGAAAGAAAAAGAAATGAACCAAATTGAATGACAATTAAAAGCAGAGAATAAAAGAAAAAGACAGAACTGCTTTCACAGAACATAAAGAAAAGGAGAGGGAAGAAAGGGAGAAAGAGAGAGAGTTTGAACTTCAGAAACTGCCCTTCGAGAGGAAAGTCGGCTTAAAAGGACGGAAGGGAAGGCTGAAGGTAAGCTGAGGGAGGAGGAGAGTGAGGATGAGCAAACCCACGGGATCCAAAGGCCTGGGGAGGGGGGATCAGTTTAAATATATTCTAGCTTCGCCTAAATTTGATGGGAAAGGTGTAGAAGCCTCTTTTATTTCATTTGAGAAGGTGGCTAAACAAATGCAGTGGCCAGTGACGATGTGGGTTATGTTAATCCAAACAAAGCTGGTAGGTAGAGCTGGTGAGGTATTTACAGCACGATCTGAGGAGGTCCCTGGGGAATACGAGAAGGTGAAGGGAGCTCCCTTCAGGGCATCTCAGCTTGGGCCAGAAGCCTACAGGCAACACTTCAGTTGGGCCTCCTCTAACCTAACTTTAAAGTCCACAGGTAAGTGACTCAGTGTTATTGACTCAGTGTTCTTGTTTTGGAGACAAAGTGCACAGTCATGACAGCGCAGGCGGTGGAATGTTCCTCCTGCAGGATGTTTGAGGTCGGGGTGACCACCGATACTCCTGCCGACTTCGTCTGCAGGAAATGCAGTCAGATCCTGCTCCTCACCGAACGAGTTAGGGAACTGGAACTGGAGTTGGATGAACTGAGGATTATTCGAGAGGCTGAGAGGGTGATTGATAGAAGCTACAGGGATATAGTTACGCCGGAGAACAGAGGTAGCTGGGTAACAGTTGGTGGTGGGAAGGGGAAGAAGCAGGCAGTGGAGGGTTCCCCTGTGGTCGTTCCCCTAAATAATAAGTATACAGCTTTTGAAACTGTTGTGGGGGACAGCCTTGCAGGTGTAAGCTGCAGTGAAGGGGTCTGTGGCGTGAGGTCTGGCTCTGAGACTCAGAAGGGAAAGGGGGAGAGGAGGAGAGCGCTAGTTATAGGAGACTCTCTAGTTAGAGGGACGGACAGGCGGTTCTGTGGACATGGGCGAGACTCTCGGATGGTTTGTTGCCTCCCGGGTGCCAGGGTCCGAGATGTCTCAGACCGTGACTTCAGAATCCTTAAGGCGGAGGGTGTGCAGCCTGAAGTCGTGGTGCACATTGGCACCAATGATAGAGGTAGGAAGAGGGGTGGGGAGGTCATTCAAGAGCTCAGGGAGTTAGGCTGGAAGCTAAAAGCTAGGACAGACAGGGTCGTCATCTCTGGGTTGTTGCCGGTGCCACGTGACAGTGAGGCAAGGAATAGGGAGAGAGTGCAGTTGAACACGTGGCTTCACGGATGGTGCAGGAGGGAGGGCTTCAGATATTTGGACAAGTGGACTGCATTCTGGGGAAGGTGTGACCTGTATAAACAGGACGGGTTGCACCTGAACCAGAAGGGCACCAATATCCTGGGGGGTAGGTTTGCTAGCACTCTTTGGGGGGGTTTAAACTAATTTGGCAGGGGGATGGGATCCAGACTTGTAGTCCAGCAAGTAAGCTAGCTGTGTGTCAGGATGCCCAAGACTGTAGGGAGGCTGTGGAGAAGGTAGCACTGACAGGGAATACTTGCGGACACAGAGATGGGCTCAAGTGCGTATACTTCAATGCAATGAGTATCCGAAATAAAGTGGGTTAACTTAAGGCGTGGATCGGTACCTGGGACTACGATGTTGTGGCCATCACGGAAACGTGGATAGATGAGGGACAGGAATGGCTGTTGGAGGTTCCTGGTTACAGATGTTTCAGTAAGATTAGGGAGGGTGGTAAAAAAGGAGGGGGGTGGCATTGCTAGTTAGAAATGGTATAACGGCTGCAGAAAGGAAGTTTGAGGGGGAATCTGCCTTTGGAGGTAGTATGGGCTGAAGTCAGAAATAGGAAAGGTGCAGTCACCTTGTTGGGTGTTTATTATAGGCCCCCCAATAGCAGCAGAGATGTGGAGAAACAGATTGGGAAACAGATTTTGGAAAGGTGCAGAAGCCACAGGGTCGTAGTCATGAGCGACTTCAACTTCCCAAATATTGATTGGAAGCTCTTTAGATCAAGTAGATTGGATGTGGTGGTGTTTGTGCAGTGTGTCCAGGAAGCTTTTCGAACGCAGTATGTAAATTGTCCAACCAGAGGGGAGGCCATATTGGATTTGGTACTCGGTAATAAACAGGGACAAGTGGTGGGCTTGTTAGTGGGTGAACATTTTGGTGATGGTGACAACAATTCTGTGACTTTCACCTTGGTTATGGAGAGAGATAGGTGCGCACAACAAGGTAGATTTTACAATAGGGGGAATGGAAATTACGATGCTGTAAGACAGGATTTGAGGAGCATAAGTTGGGAGCATAGGCTGTCAGGGAAGGATGTGGTGGAAATGTGGAACTTTTTCAAGTAGCAGATACGACGTGTCCTTGATATGTATGTACCTATAAGGCAGGAAAGAAATGGTCGTGTGAGGGAGCCTTGGTTGACGAGGGAGGTTGAATGTCTAGTAAAGAGGAAGAAGGAGGCTTACATAAGGTTAAGGAAACAGGGTTCAGACAGAGCAGTGGAGGGATACAGGATAGCCAGAAGGGACCTGAAGAAAGGGATTAGGAGAGCTAAGAGAGGGCATGAAAAATCCTTGGCGAATAGGATCAAGGATTTTATGTGTATGTGAGAAACCTGAGAATGACGAGAACGAGGGTAGGTCCGATCAAGGACAGTAGTGGGAGATTGTGTATTGAGTCGGAAGAGTTAGGAGAGGTCTTGAACAAGTACTTCTCTTCAGTATTTACGACCTTGTTGAAGAGGAGAGTATGAAACGGACTGGTAAGCTAGAAGAGATACTCGTTAGGAAGGAAGATGTGTGGGACATTTTGAACAACTTGAGGATAGACAAGTCCCCCGGGCCTGACGGGATATATCCTAGGATTATGTGGGAAGCAAGAGAGGAAATTGCAGTACCGTTGGCAATGATCTTCTCGTCTTCACTGTCAACGGGGGTGGTACCAGGGGACTGGACTGTGGCGAATGTTGTGCCCCTATTCAAAAAAGGGAATAGGGATAACCCCGGGAATTACAGGCCAGTTAGTCTTACTTCTGTGGTAGGCAAAGTAATGGAAAGGGTACTGAGGGATAGGATTTATGAGTATCTGGAAAGACACTGCTTGATTAGGGACAGCCAGCACGGATTTGTGAAGGGTCGGTCTTGCCTTACAAGTCTTATTGAATTCTTCGAGGAGGTGACCAAGCATGTGGATGAGGGTAGAGCAGTGGATGTAGTGTACATGGATTTTAGTAAGGCATTTGATACGTTTCCCCATGGTAAGCTTATGCGGAAAGTCAGGAGGCATGGGAGAGAGGGAAATTTGGCCAATTGGATAGAAAACTGGCTAACCGGTCGAAGTCAGAGAGTGGTGGTAAATGGCAAATATTCAGCCTGGAGCCCAGTTACAAGTGGAGTGCCGCAGGGATCAGTTCTGGGTCCTCTGCTGTTTGTAATTTTTATTAATGACTTGGAAGAGGGAGTCGAAGGGTGGGTCAGTAAATTTGCAGATGATACGAAGATTGGTGGAGTTGTGGACAGTGAGGAGGGCATTTGTCGTTTGCAAAGGGACTTAGATATGATGCAGAGCTGGGCTGAGGAGTGGCAGATGGAGTTCAACCCTGCCAAGTGTGAGGTTGTCCATTTTGGAAGAACAAATAAGAATGCGGAATACAGGGTTAATGGTCGGGTTCTTAGTCAGGTGGAGGAACAGAGGGATCTTGGGGTCTATGTACATAGATCTTTGAAAGTTGCCACTCCGGTGGATAGAGTTCGTAAGAAGGCCTATGGTGCATTATCGTTCATTAGCAGAGGGATTGAATTCAAGAGTCGTGAAGTGATGTTGCAGCTGTACAGGACTTTGGTTAGGCCACATTTGGAGTACTGTGTGCATTTCTGGTCATCTCACTTTAGGAAAGATGTGGAAGCTTTGAAGAGGTGCAGAGAAGATTTACCAGGATGTTGCCTGGAATGAAGAATAGATCGTACGAGGATAGGTTGAGAGTTCTTGGCCTTTACTCGTTGGAACGGCGAAGGATGAGGGGTGACGTGATAGAGGTTTATAAGATGATCAGAGGAATAGATAGAGTAGACAGTCAGAAACTTTTTCCCCGGGTACAACAGAGTGTTACAAGGGGACATAAATTTAAGGTGAAGGGTGGAAGGTATAGGGGGATGTCAGGGGTGGGTTAATTACCCAGAGAGTGGTGGGGGCATGGAATGCGCTGCCTGTGGGAGTGGTAGTGTCAGAAAATTGGCGACCTTTAAGCGGCAAACGGATAGGTACATGGATAGGTGCTTAATCTAGGATAGAAGTTCGGCACAACATCGTGGGCCGAAGGGCCTGTTCTGTGCTGTATTGTTCTATGTTCTATGTTCAGTCATCTAAGAGGGTCCTTGATCAAACAAAGTAATTTTGATTGGTGGGTAAGGGCGTGTAAAATAAAGCAAACCTATGATGCTCTTTGAGAGACAATTACTACGAGGAGTTCAAAAATAGGCATATGGATGAGAATGGAATAGTATAGGTTAGATGGGTTCAAATCGGTTACACATCAGCGCAACATTGAGGGCTGAAGGGCCTGTACTGTGCTGTAATGTTCTATGTTCTATATCCACAATTCTCTTTGTCTCTTTGTGCCTCTCTACGTTTCTCTGCAATTCTCTATGTCTCTATGTCACTCTGTGTCTCTCTTTATGACCCTCTATGTCTCTTTGTGTCTCTCCAACTCTCTATGTCACTCTATGTCTTCTTCCAATTCTTTGTGTTTTTCTGTATCTTCCTGTGCCCTTCTCAGACCATCTGTGTCTCTCTATTACTCACTGTGTTCCTCACTGATTCTCTACATTTCTCTGTGTCTCTGTATGTCTCTGTATGTCTCACAACAATTCTGTCTGTCTGTGTCTCTCTGTGACTCTATGTCTTTTTGTGTCTCTCTCTCTGACTCTCTCTGACTCTCTGTGACTCTCCCTGACTCTCTCTGACTCTCTATGTCTCTCTGTCTCTCTATGACTCTCAATGACTCTGTATGTTTCTCAACAACTCTCCATGTCTCTCTGTGTCTCTCACTGACTCTCTACATTTATGTATGTCTCTATATGTCTCTCTACACCTCTCTATGTCTCTCTGTGTCCCTCTAGGTCTCCCTGTGCCTCTCCATGACTCTCTGTGTCTCTTTGTGTCTCTCTATGTCTCTCTGTGTCTCTGAGTCTCTGTGTCACTGCTCTGAGAGGAGACCACAGCGGGAGAAACGGACACA
Source organism: Chiloscyllium punctatum (assembly GCF_047496795.1). NCBI lineage: Eukaryota > Metazoa > Chordata > Chondrichthyes > Orectolobiformes > Hemiscylliidae > Chiloscyllium > Chiloscyllium punctatum. The sequence continues at coordinate 78,257,393 of NC_092768.1, forward strand.
GTAGATGACGTATGTGGAAGTGCAGGTAAATCCTTGACAGATGTTAAAGGATCCTTTGGGGCCTTGGATGGAGGTTGGGGGAAGTGTGGGCACAGGTTTCCCAATTCGTGCGGTGGCAGGGGAAGGTGCCGGGAGGGGAGGGTGGGATGGTGGTAGGCGTGGACCGAACAAGGGAGTCATGGAGGGAATGGTCTTAACAGAAAATAGATAGGGATGGGGAGGGAATTATATCCCTAGTGGTGGGTTCTGTTTGCAAGCGGTGGAAATAGCAGTGGATGATGCGATGTATCTGAAGGTTGGTGGGGTGGAAGGTGAGGAGCAGGAGGTTCTGTCATTACTGTGATTGGAGGGTGGGGTTCAAGGGTGGAGGCACAGGAAGTGGATGAGATGCGCTGGAGGGTGTCATTGACAATGTGGGAGGGGACATTGTGGTCTTTGAAGAAGGAGGTCATCTGGTTGTTTTTGTGGTGGAACTGGTGCTCCTGGAAGAAGATGCCGTGGAGGCGGAGGAATTGGGAATGAGGGATAGCATTTTTACAAGAGGCAGGGTGGGCCAAGCTGTAGTCCAAGGGGCTGTAGGTGTCGGTGGGTTTTATTTTCACAGAGCAGCGAGGAGAGAGGGTGGAGAGAAGCCATGGCTGCCGGGAAGGGTAGGTTTTCCCACTTTCCTGTCCAGGAGCAGCGGGAGATGTAGCGGAGGTGACGTGGGGACCAGGAGAGTGCCGAGAAGGTAAGGACTGAGTACATATTTGTGCAGCAGCAAAACCTGAGATACTGCACGTGTAGTATCTCCCTCCTGCACCCCTCTCCTCTAACCAGAAGAAAAAGACTCTCCAAGGTAAGGCTTTTATTTTTTCTTTTTCTTTCTTTTCCTATATTTAAGTGCATTGTTTGGTTTTAGTTAGCTGATACAAAGCTAAGCTTACAATGACAGGGGACCTCAGATCCGTGGTATGTGCCTCTTACGTGATGTGGGAGCTCAGGGATGTGTCTGACGTTCCGAACTCTTCTACTTGCAGGAAGTGTGTCCAGCTGCAGCTCTTGTTTGACCACATGACGGCTCTGGAGCTGCGGATGGACTCACTGTGGAGGATCCGCGATGGAGGGGAGGTCGTGGATAGCACATTTAGTGAACTGGTCACACTGCAGGTTAGAAGTGCTGAGGGAGACAGTGAATGGGTGACCAAAAGACAGAAAAAAGAGTAGGAAGGAAGTGCAGGTTTCCCCTGCGGTCATCTCCCTCCAAAACAGCTATACTGTTTTGGATAGTGTTGGGGGAGATGGCTCACCAGGGGAGGGCAGCAGTTGCCAAGATCATGGCACCGTGGTGGACACTGCTGTTCAGAAGGGCAGGAAAATGACTCGTAGGGCCATAGTCATAGGGGATTCTGTTGTGTGGGGAGTAGATAGGCGGTTCAGTGACTGAAAATGGGACTTCCGGATGGTATGTTGCCTCCCAGGTGCTCGGGTCAGGGATGTCACTGATCGGTTGCAGAGCATTCTAAAAGGGGAGGGTGAACAGGCATATAGGCACCAATGATAGAAGTAGAAAACAAGATGAGGTCCTGAAAGAAGAATTCAGGGAGCGAGGAGAGAAGTTAAAGAGGAGGACCTCAAAGGTAGTGATCTCGGGATTACTACCAGTACCACGTGCTCGCCAGCGTAGAAATGAAAAAATAGGCACGATGAACACGCAGCTTGAGAGATGGTGTAGGTGGGAGGGGTTCAGATTTGTTGGACATTGGGACCGGTTCTGGGGAAGATGGGACTATTACAAAAGGGATGATATACATCGGAACCAGACCGGAACCAATGTCCTTGGGGGAGTTTTTGCTCCTGCTGTCAGGGAGGGGCCTGGGAACCAGAAGGGAAACCAAGTAGGCAGTGAGGTGGAGACTGCAGACTGTAAGAATCATGAAGATAGCATTAATAAAGGGAAGGCTAGGCAGGAAGCAGATGAGCACAAAAGAACTGGTGACATGAAATGCATCTACTTTAATGTAAGGAGCATAATGTGTAAGGCAGATGAACTTCAGGCTTGGATTGGTGCCTGGGAGTATGACATTATGGCAATCACTTGGTTGAAGGAAGGGCATGATGATTGGCAACTAAATGTTCCAGGATAGAGACGCTTCAGACAGGACAGGGTGGGAAGTAAAAGTGGGGGGGGGGGGGGGTGGAGTTGCGTTGCTGGTCAGGGATGATATCATGACTGTGCTAAAGGAGGGCGCTATGGAGGCCTTGGAGAGTGAGGCATTATGGGTGGAGCTGAGCAGTAAGAAGGGTACAGTTACATTATTGGGGCTGTATTACAGACTTCCCAACAGTGAGGGTGAGGTAGAAGAACAAATAGGCCAACTGATTATGGAAAGTTGTGGAGGCAGTAGGGTAGTGATGGGAGATTTTCATTTTCCCAACATTGACTGGGATACACTTGCCATCAGAGGTAGATGGGGTAGAATTTGTAAGAAGCATCCAGGATTAGTTTTCTAGAGCAGTATGCCAATAATCTGATGAGGGCAGGGGCCATATTAGACCTGGTGTTGGGGAATGAGCCAGGCCAGGGGGTAGAAGTTGCAGTGGGGGATTTTTTTGGGAACAGCGTTCACAATTCTGAAAGTTTTAGAGTACTCATAGATGAAGATGAGTGATCCTCAAGGAAGACTACTTATTTTTAAATTTCAAAAATAAACTTTATTCATAAAATATTTGATGGTCTGAACAGTTGGTTATGCCATATATACGTAAACATTCCATTTCTTTGCACACAGAGATCAGAATTCATCATTTGTCTATACAGGTCTGTACGTTTATCAATCACATATCCGTATATTTAGCTGAGGCATCAGCAGAGCCCAAATGACTGCGTGGGCCCTCTGTTCTTCTTAAGCAGGCCGATGTTACATGGTGGTCTTTCCCCACTGCGCCTTGGCGGCTGCTGCCCCAAGCTTCAGCGCATCCCTCAACACGTAGTCTTGGACCTTGGAATGTGCCAGTCTGCAACACTCAATCAGTGTCAACTCCTTCAGCTGGAAGATCAACAGGTTTCGGACCGCCCAGAGAGCATCCTTCAGCGAGTTGGTGATCCTCCAGGCGCAGTTAATGTTCGTCTCTGTGTGAGTCCCGGGGAACAGGCCGTAGAGCACGGAGTCCCGCGTCACGGCGCTGCTCGGGACGAACCTCGACAAACACCTCTCCAGACTTCTTCTGCATAGGCACATTCCAGAAGGAGGCGTGTGACGTTCTCGTTCCCCCTGCAGCCGCTTCAAGGGCAGGGCGCGGTGCGGTAGAGAGTCCGGGCGTGCATGAAGGATCTCACAGGCAGAGCCCTTCTCACCACCAGCCAAGCCATGTCTTGGTGCTTGTTGGAAAGTTCTGGCGATGAGGCATTCTGCCAAATGGCTTTGACAGTCTGCTCAGGGAACCGCTCGACAGGATCCGCCCTCTCCTTTTCCCGAAGGGTCTCAAGGACACTACGTGCTGAACACTTCCTGATGAACATGTGGACAAAGGTGGTTTTCTTCATAAATTTCTCCACGAAGGACAGGTGATATGGAACGGTCCAATTACTCGGAGCGTTCCGCGGCAGCGAGGCCAGGCCCATCCTTCGCAACACAGGGGACAGGTAGAACCTCAGTACGTAGTGACACTTGGTGTTTGTGTACCAGGGATCCACGCACATCTTGATGCAGTCACACACAAAGGTGGGTGTATTTTTTCCCTCGTTGCCCAGATCTTTATACATCGAGTCCCTTTCGACCCGGTCCATCTTTGATCTCCATATAAATTGGAAGATGGCTTGGGAGACTGGAATAGGCCAGACCTGTGCCACATATCACAGCAATGACACTGCCTCACACCTGATGACCAGGTTTTTCCCGCGATGGAGAGTGACCGTAGCTTCCATCTGCCCAGTTTCTGCCTCACCTTGCTGATATGCTCCTCCCAAGACTTGGCCCATGCCCCAGACCCCCCGAACCAAATACCCAGCACCTTCAGGTGGTCAGTCCTGACGGTGAAGGGGATAGAGGATTGGTCGGCCCAGTTCCCGAAAAGCATGGCCTCACTCTTGCCTCTGTTTACCTTGGCCCCCGAGGCCCGTTCGAACTGGTCACATATGCACGTGAGTCTGTGCACAGACAGCGGATCCGAGCAGAAAACTGCAATATCATCCATGTACAGGGAGGCTTTAACCTGCAGGCCCCCGCTGCGAGGAATAGTCACCCCTCTCAGGCTCACATCCTTCCTGATGGACTCGGCAAACGGCTCTATGCAGCACACAAACAAGGCAGGAGAGAGAGGACAGCCCTGCCTGACTCCAGATCTGACTGGGAAGCTATCTGATTCCCACCCATTGATTGAGACTGCACTGACAATGTTGGTGTAGAGCAGTCTGATCCAATTGCAGATTCCCTCCCCAAAGCCCATTTTGGAGAGAACAACTCTCATATACCTGTGTGATATCCTGTCAAAGGCTTTCTCCAAGTCCAGGCTGATCAGGCAGGTGTCCCACCCTCTGTCCTGCATATAGGCAATCGTATCCCTGAGGATTGCGAGACTCTCAGCGATCTTCCTGCCAAGTCCAGCACAGGTTTGGTCGGGGTGAATCATCGACCCCAGAGCAGACCTGACCCGGTTGGCGATAACCTTTGACAGAATTTTGTAATCCACATTCAATAGTGAGATTGGTCTACAATTTCTGAGTTTCTCCCATCCCCCTTCCACTTGTAGATGAGGGTCTGGGCCAAGGCCAATCATATCAAATTAGGCAGGAGCTCGGAAATGTGAATTGGACACAGCTATTTGAAGGGAAGTCCACATTTGAGATGTGGGAGGTTTTCAAAGATAGGTTAACGATAATGCAGGATAGGCATGTCCCGTTGAAGGCAAAGGATAGGAATGGCAAGATTCGTGGACTGTGGATGACAGGAGAAATTGTATGACTAGCCAAGAGGAAAAGTGAAGCGTACATAAGATCCAGGCAGTGAAGAACGGAGCAGGCCCTGGAGGAATACCGGAAGAGTAGGACAAGTCATAAACGAGGAATCAAGCAGGCTAAAAGGGGTCAGGAAATAACTTTAGTGAGCAGAATTAAGGAGAATCCCAAAGCATTTTATTGTTATGTAAGAAACAAGCGGATAACTGGAGAAAGGATTGGTCCACTAAAAGATAATGAAGGAAGGCTGTGTGTCGAACCTGAGAGAATGGGTAAGATTGTGAATGATTACTTTGCATCAGTGTTCACTGAGGAGAGGAACATGATGAATTAGAGATTAGAGATAGAAATTTGATTACTCTGGATCACATTGACATAAGAAGAGAAGATGTGTTGGGTAGGCTAGAGATTATTAAGGTCGACAAATCCCCAGGAACGGATGGGATCTATCCCAGGTTGCTGAGGAAGATGAGAAAGGAAATACCTTGGGCCCTGACATAAATCTTTGTGGCATCCTTAAATACAGGTGAGGTGCCGGAAGACTGGAAGGTTGCTCATGTTGTCCCTCTGTGCAAGAAGGGTTCTAGGGATGTTCTGGGTAAGAACAGACCAGTGAGCCTGATGTCGGTGGTGGGAAAGTTGCTGGAGAGGGTACTGAGGGATAGGATCTATTTATATTTAGAAAAGAATGGGCTTATCAGTGATCGGCAACATGGTATTGTGTGGGGGATATCGTGCCTTACCAATTAATAGAGTTCTTCGAGGAAGTGATCAAGTTGATAGATAAAGGAAGGGCTGTTGATGTCATATACATGGACTTTAGTAAGGCGTTTGTTAAGGTTCCACATGGTAGATTAATGGAGAAGGTGAAGTCACATGGTGTGCAGGGTGTTCTAGCGAGGTGGATTAAGAACTTGTTGAGCAGCAGGAGACAGAGTGTAGTAGTTGAAGGGAGTTTCTCGAAATGGAGAAAGGTGACCAGTGGTGTTCCGCAGGGATCAGTGTTGGGGCCACTGTTGTTTGTAATATACATAAAAGATCTGGGAGAGGGCACTTTTGGTATGATCAGCAAGTTTGCAGATGACATGAGGATTGGTGGAGTAGCAGAAAGCATAAGGGACTGTCAGAGAATACAGGAGGATATAGATATACTGAAGAATTGGGTGGAAAAGTGGCAGATGGATTTCAATCCAGACAAATTTGAGGTGGTGCATTTAGGCAAGACTAATTCGAGAGCAAATTATACAATGAACAGAAGAGCCTTGGGAAACGTTGATGGGCAGAGAGATCTCGGAGTGCAGGTCCATTGTACCCTGAAGGTTGCTGCACAGGTGGTTAGAGTGGTCAAGAAGGCATATACTATGCTTGCCTTCATTGGACGGGGTATTGAGTATCAGAGCTGGCAAGTCATGTTAAAATTTTACAAGACATTGGTTCATCCACATTTAGAATAGTGTACAGTTCTGGTCACCACATTGTCAAAAGGATGTGGACGCTTTGGAGAGGTTGCAGAGAAGCTTTATGAGGATGTTGCCTGGTATGGAAGGTGCCAAGCTATGAAGAGAGGTTGACTAGGTTAGGTTTGTTTTCATTAGAAAAAAGCAGATTGACAGGGATCTGATTGAGGTTGACAAAATCATGAAGGGTATAGACGGGGTGGATACAGACAAGCTTTCTCCCAGGGTGAAGGATTCAGTAACGAGAAGTCACGCTTTCAAGGTGAGAGGTGGAAAGTTTAAGGGGGATACACACGGCAAGTACTTCACACAGAGGGTGGTGTGTGTCTGGAACGCGTTGCCAGCAGAGGTGGTAGGGGCAGGCACGGTAGATTAATTTAAGATGCGTCTGGACAGATGCATGAGTAGGTGGGGAGCAGAGGGATACAGATACTTAGGAATTGACCGACAGGTTTAGACAGTACATTTGGATCGGCTCAGGCTTGGAGGGCAGAAGGGCCTGTCCCTGGGCTCGAAATTTTCTTTGTTCTTTGTTCTTTGAATAGACCCATGACCCACTAGCAAGGAGTGACCACACCACTACTGACGTCATGGGAAAGCTGAGACTCTTTTGACTCCAGCATCTTCAGAGGATGCAACCAGACTCTCGGGGACACTGTGTTCTCTCTCCATTCACCCAGCAGCTTGGGCAGCATTGAGGAAACTTTGACAGCCTCCTGGTAGTTCACTGGGTTTCTGATAAGGAAGAAGTCTCCATGAAAGTTGCAGTGCCATCTCTCCACATGTTTCTTGTTCTCATCCGATATGTCGCCTGAGCCCTTTCCCTCCATTTGGAGCATGGGGATCTTTCTAACCATCACCTCCAGGTTTTGCTGGATATTCCGTATGTTGCCAGTAGATGAATGATCCTGGTCAAACAGAAAGAAGGCCTGAGCACCGTCCAAACCGCCCCCCCCCACCCCCCTCACCTTCCCCACTTCTCGTTGCAATGTGAGTGGCTGAGCCCTGCTCAAAGACAGAAAGGGAGGTGATCTGCTGTGGACCCAGTGAGCTCATGGTAAGCGCCTCAAACTGGGTGGGAGCTCGGTACTGGATGGTGTAATGATACTATGGCTCGGAGAGCTGTATATTGTTCTGGGATTTTATTTGAAGGAAATTGGAGTGAGACGTTTTGAGCAGCTTGTGAGGCCTTGGGTTTTCTTTAATTTAGACCAACAGAAGCAGCCTGAATGGTTGGGGTCAGGCTCCGACTGAACCGAGATGTTTAGTTTTACTTTTCAGTCACAGTCGCTGGGGTCTTGAAGCTGGGTTTGGAAGCTGCAGTACATCTCTCCGTGCTCCTCTCTCTCTGAGTTTTCTCTTGGTGTTTTATCTCCTGGGTTGGAGATTGTCATGGGAGATATCTGGTTTTCTGAATTTGCTTTTGTTAAGGATGTAAAAAGGGGAAACCAGATTCTGGATTTGAGTGGTGCTGGAAAAGCACAGCAGTTCAGGCAGCATCCGAGGGGCAGGAAAATCAACGTTTATGGCAAAAGCCCTTCATCAGGAATACAGGAATAAAGGAACATATCCTTTGTTAAGGATGTGTTTATGGGAACTTACGATAGTGGAAGAGTTAATTACTGTAGTTAATATGTCTATTGTTAGATTGAGTTACAATTAACCCAATGTTTTTATTGTCATTTTGTCTATATTTTAGCTTTCATGTAAAGATGAAGTATGTTTTGCTGAAGATGGAGTAGATTGACCAATCGGAATGTGACTGGAATGTGACACCTTGCATTGACCTTTAAAATAGTAATGGGTGAGGTCCTAGACAGGCTTCTGAATATATCGGAAGGAATTGCCTCTGGTGCATAAACATAGAATCATAGGACCCCGACCCTGTGGAAACAGGCGATTTGACTCAACAAGGCCACACTGACACTCTGAAGAGTAACACAGCCAGAAACATTCCCCAACTCTATTACTCTACATTTCCCTGACAATGCACCTAATCTACACACCCCTGAGCACGATGGGCTATTTAGCGTGGCCAATTCACCGAACTTGCACATCTTTGGAGTTTGGGGTGAACAGGAAGAGCTGGCAGAAAGCCACACAGACGTGTGGAGAATGTGCAAACTCCACACAGACAGTGCCCAATGGTGGAATTGAACCTGAGTCCCTTGTGCTGTGAAGCAGTAGTGCTAAACACTGAGCCACCGTGCTGCCCAAAATAAATAGAGGGCTTTTATTAGATCATGATCTCTAAAATCAGGTTGGGTTTAGGATTATTGGACTCAGTGGCAGTGTGTGTTGACAGTGATGCGTTTGGTTTCTTTGAATAAGGTGTGTCTTGTATAAAAAATGGCTCTTTCAGTTCCTGAGTGTATCCTGGGGGTGGGCGAGGTCACTTTGGGAGATTTGCTGAAAGTGAGCAAGACAAAACTTTTGGAATTGGCAAACAAGATGGAGCTGGGATTGCCCAGGGCCGGAAGGAAAGGAGAAATATTTGTGACAATCCCACAGCACTTACAAATGCCAGGAATGCCATCAGAGTCTTGGGAAATGGTGAAAGATCAAATGGAAATGAAGTAGCTTGAACATGAAAAGGAAATGAAACCGTTTGAAATATGTTTGACAGCAGAGGAGAAGCTGAAAGGGAGAATAGCTCCGGCAGAGATTACAGAAAACGGGAAGGATGACCCGAGCAGAAGAAAAGGAGAAAGAGAGAGTATTTGCACTTCGGAGGGGAGATCTGAAAATGCAAAGTTGATTTAAAATGGTCGAGGGAGAGGTGAAAAGTCAGAGGAGTGATGAGGATAGTGATAGAGAGCAACCCCATTGGAGCTGAAGGCCTGGTGGGGATCTGGTTAAATACGTCCGAGTGTTGCAGACGTTCAATGAGTAGGAAGTGGAAGCCTCAGTCTAAACATTATGGCACAGACAGCGGCACACACTGGGGCGCATACCTTCAATACATTATCTGGGCTGGCACCAATTGTTAACGTCCACTTGAGAATGTAACTTTTAAAAATCGCTTTGCAATTGACATATGAAAGAAGTGGAACTAACATGGTCATTCTATCGGATAAGAGACTTAACAAACAGTGAAGGTATTTTTCAGTTACATCACACTGTCAACTTTTGCTATAAATTCTGTCCTACAATCGTGTCCTCCACACCCACCTGATGAAGGAGCAGCGCTCTCAATGCGAGTTGGACGATAACCTGGTATTGTATGGTTTTTATCTATGGACAGGCTGGGCAGGCAACACTGAAAATCAAGTGTGCACCGTCCTCAATCCCAGGGAGCCTTGGAAAGGTGTTCTCAGACCCTGAAGATCATGTTAACAGCATGCTGTCAGGAGTATGATTGGGATAAAGGTTTCCAATTCATATTGTTAACCATGAGAGGTGCCTTAAACAAACTGACTCCGTTTACTCTTCCATTTGAATGAATATTCTGACATGAACTGATGGGGCCTTTGAAATTAGGAGGGTTTTTGAGTTACACACATGGGGGTATTCCAGCCAAGTTCTGGCAGTGATTGTCCCTTTCACCCTGTAGACCGAGCAGGAGGCTGGGGTTGGGGGTGGGCACAGGGTTGGAGGGGGGGAACTATCTGTATGTTTCTGTCCATCTCTGTGAGAATTTGAATCTCAATCCTGGCTTTGATCCTTTTGCCTCACTCCCTCCCTGAACAGCTCTCCTAAAGCAAGGCCCTGGAACAGGGTCAGTCCCTAATTGGAGAGAGTGGGTGTGAGAGACCATCGAGAGACATGGGGCCAACTGGACTCTATCATAGCAAGACTAAAACAGCTGGTGGGAATGGGGAAAATGGAAGGTCCAACAACCCGGGTTGAAACCTTTGTGCTCCCACCAGACCAGATCACTGCAGAGGGTGACATACTGGGGAGTAAGACTGACTGTCTCAGGCAAAGGTCACCACCAGATACAGGCTGAAATCAACCAGGGTCATCCACTGGTTTCCAAGATATCCTGGGAAGAAGCTATGTCTTGTGTCCAGGACTGGATACCGACATAGCTGCATTGGTGGGCAGTACCCAGATTGCCAACAAAGAGAAAAATCGCCACTGGTGGATCACACCCCACATTCACGGGAACGACGGTGTTAATCCTGAATTCGGTGACATGTTGTCTATGCCTGTCCTTTCATAGGCACAATGTCCTTGGTCAGGTTGGATGTCCATCTAATGTTGTTGGATCTACACGTTTGAGAAGCGAAATAATCTATTTCTGTTCATAAATCTCATGTTCACATTGAAACCAATAGGAGCCTCTCAGACGTAATACAAAAAGGCATCATTGAAAAATTAGGGCCAGACAGTTCAGGTGCAATGTTTGGAAACATTTCAACATCCACAGTGTGGTAGGTGTTCACTTCCACATATGGCAGTTGGTGGTAAATCAGTTGTTAGTTTTAAATCTGAAATTGATTTTTGTCAGTCAAAATAATTAAGGGGCCTGGCCAAAGGCAGATAGAAGGATTGAGGCCACCGATCAGTCATGGTCTCATCGAATGACAGAACAGGTTCCAGGGGCTGATTGTCATACTCCTCTTCCCAAGAAACAGCTTGTTCATGTTGTTTCGATATATCCTTCCCAAGATGGTTAATGAACATGTTACTTTTAATTCCTCTATGCCAGTTTCTCCTTGTCCCTTTCACCTCAGGAACTAGTTTATTCCTGAAATAGTTACTGCTGATTCTTTCAATCCATGAAAAGTTATTAAAGGTCTAAAGTTTATGCAAACACAAAAGAGAGCCAAGTGGGGCTTTAGGGAATAGGAAATACAAAGTGAGACACAGAAGGAATAGCTGGAGAAAGTCAGGCTGAGGTGTGCTGAAAGGACCTGGTGAGCACTGCTGCTGTAGAAACACTGACAGAGCAAGTCAGCAATATCTGTCCCAGTTGCTTCTGACTCGAAGTTAAAAAGAGCGATATCATTGATCAAGTTTGAAAAGATTCTGGTGTAAAAAACTGAAAAGAGAAATGCAGTTTTTGAGAATAATGTCGCATCACCAAGAGAAAGGTAGTTTCTGAACAGACAGCAATTTGTAGATTGCTGTTCAGCGAGAGTAAAAGACAGTTTGAGAATGTGTTCTCATATTAATTTGTCAATAATGATGACATTTCCTTCTGTGAACACCAGGGGGAGAGCCTTGGTACATATGGATCACCCAACAAATCTTCCAACTGACATCTGTGATTATACTGTAACCTCACTTTTTGGAATGTAAGGAACCATTTTCCATCTCTCTGCATTGAATTTTATTCTGGATTAGAGTGGTGCTGCAAAAGCACAGCAGTTCAGGCAGCATCCGAGGAGCAGAAAAATTGATGTTTTGCGCAAAAGCCCTTCATCAGGAATAGAGGCAGAGAGCCTGAAGGGTCTAGAGATAAATGAGAGGAGTGTGGGGGTGGGGAGAAAGTAGCATAGAGTACAATAGGTGAGTGGGGGAGGGAATGAATCTGAGAGGTCAGGGAGGAGGGTGGGGGAAGGTAGCAAAGAGTACAATGGGTGAATGGGGGTGGGATGAAGGTGATAGGTCAGAGAGGAGGTTGGAATGGATAGGTGGAAAGGAAGATAGGCCAGTACGACAGGTCATGGGGATGGTGATGAGCTGGAAGGTGGAACTGGGTTGAGGTGGGGGAAGGGGAAATGAGTAAACCGGTGAGGTCCACATATATGCCCTGGGGTTGAAGTGTTTCGAGGCGGACGGTGAGGCGTTCTTCCTCCAGGTGTCGGTTGATGTGGGTGCGGCAGTAAAAGAGGCCCAGGACCTCCATGTCCTCGGCTGAGTGGGAGGGGGAGTTGAAATGTTGGGCCATAGGGTGGTGTGATTGATTGGAGCGGATGTCCCAGAGATGTTTCCTAAAGTGCTCTGCTAGAAGGCGTCCAGTCTCCCCAATGTAGAGGAGACCGCATTGGGAGCAACGGATAAAATAAATTATATTGACGGATGTGCAGGTGAAAGTTTGATGGATGTGGAAGGCTCCTTTAGGGCCTTGGATGGAGGTGAGGGAGGAGGTGTGGGCACAGGTTTTGTAATTCCTGCGGTGGGGAAGGTGCCAGGATGGGAGGTTGGGTTGTTGGGCGGCGTGGATTTGAACACGTAGTCACGGAGGGAACAGTCTTTGCGGAAGGCGGAAAGGGGTGGGGAGGGAAATATATCCCTGGTGGTGGGGTCCATTTGGAGGAAGCGGAAATGTCTTCGGATGATGTGGTTTATGCGGAGGTTGGTAGGGTGGAAGGGTTCTATCCACGGTTGGAGAGGTGTGGTCTGAGGGTGGAGGTCCGGGATGTCGACGAGATGCATCTTTAACCATGTGGTAAGGGAAATTGCGGTCTCTAAAGAAGGAGACCGTCTGACGTGTTCTGTGGTGAAACTAGTCCTTCTTGGAGCAGGTACGGAGGAGGCGGAGGAATTGGAAATACGGGATAGCATTTTTGCAGAAGGCAGGATGGGAAGAGATTTAATCCAGGCAGCTGTTGGTTTCGGTGGTCTTGTAAAAATGTCAGTGTCAAATCGGTTGTCATTATTGGAGACGGAAGGTCCAGGAAGGGGAGGGAGGTGTCAGAGATGGTCCAGGTAAATTTAAGGTCAGGGTGGAAAGTGTTAGTGAAGTTGATGGATTGCTCAACCTCTTTGCGGGAGCACGAGGTGGCGCCAATGAAGTCATCAAACGAGCGGCGGAAGAGGTGGGGAGTGGTGCCAGTGTAACTACGGAAGATGGACTGTTCCACGTAGCCAACTAAGAGACAGGCACAGCTGGGGCCCATACGGGTGGCCATGGCTACCCTTTTGGTCTGGAGGAAGTGGTAGGATTCGAAGACTATACTCACAAGGCCACCTGTGCTGGTTCCACTCCTTTCCCACAGTGAATTCTAATGAAGGCATCAGAACACATGACATGGTTTAGGACATAGCTACAGGATCATTGACAAGCTGGAGATGTGAAATTAAGTACAATGTTGCCAGATTCCCTTATGGCTGAAGATATTATTATTTACTGATCTGAAGAACTAAAGTAAATGGACAAATCAACATTGTTTTTAACTGCTCTCTGAACTTGGTCTGGGTCACAGCATAAATAAAAGTGTTTGTGCAGCAGCTCAGGATCTGCAACATGGAACCCAATATGTCAACAAAATTGTGGAGATAAAACATCGCTTTTCCAAAATACATCATTCTGTTCCATATGGAATACACCATATATATTGACCACAAAACGATGAAATTTGCAGAGAGTGCAAACATTAAAATAATAGATTTCCTTCGACTGGCCAACTCTGGATCTTTGGGACATTCCCCACTGCCCTGAACCCAGAGTCGCCTCCGTGCTCTGTTGCTCCTGAGAATGTGTCTGACAGTGAAAATATTTAGCAGCAGGATCAGAATGAATGGGACGCCAGGGGTCACAAGATGGTGAAGCAAATGAATTATTATCCAGAAATGTAATTTCTCAATGGTGCCCACTATAAGACAAAATAAAGTAATGATCGAAAAAGCATATCGATCTGTTAACATAAAATACCAGAAAATGTTCTTTATACAACTGAGGGCAGTCACTGTTCCCAGCACCACAGCTGCAGTTTTCTCAGTGCAATATCTACTTTTAAACTTCTGACAGCAAATTGCCACAAATCGATCAAAAGTAAAAGCCACAGTGAACCAGACAGAACAATCAGTGGCTGCATAACTCAGGACGGCATGAATATTACACACACGAATGGAGTTCCGAAGCTGATAAAATTCTTCGTGAAAAGTCCGTGGAATATGCTGCAATATCACGTCCAGGATAATCACCAGAAGGTCTGCCACTGCCATGGCCACCAAGTATCGAGAAACACATTTGGAGAGGCCACATCTTCCCCGGGTTAGGATCACAACAGCTATCATGTTAACTGTGCAAGGGAAATAAACAGAGACATTAGAATGTGAGCAATGCCACCGTGTTATTGGGACCTGGACAGAGATTTGAAAATGTGCTATTGCATAAACTGATTGTATCAGTTACAGTGCATCACATTGTTAATATAGGGAAGGGTCACCATTCTTTTGACACTGGACTTCAATAAAATAAAGAAAAGTTATGAAATGCAATGCATGAACTTGCACACGTGTCAGTCTCCATTCAATCGTTGCTTTGCTGAGATCAGCAGAGTCATCCAAATGATGCAGTGCCAGGCAGCAAAGCAAGACAGATGGGCTCAGACAGAGCAGCAGGGATGGAGTAACAAAACTGGCATTTATTGAAAGGGAAATCTGGAATGTGTGCTGAGCATCGAGAGAGGCAGCACATCGAGACTGGAAAGGAGATACATGGGGACAACAGAATAAGGGCAAGGATTAGAGAAGAACAAGTCGGTTAGTTGTACATGAAAGATACTGAGCAGGTGCATATTCCACACCTTATTTCAGAGCAGAGGGAGAGAATCGTGTGATTCTGAACAGCTCCAAACCCAGCAGTGAAAGGGACAGACACAAACATATATTTTAGGACCTTTATCCAAAAGCACAGAATGTCAAGTGAGAGACGAACAGGATTGTCAACAGAGAGACTTAGAGTGACCATAGATTGAGACTACAAGACGAACATCAGTGGAGAGACAGCACAGAGAATGAGTGACCAAGAGTAACATCAGCAGAAAGATTAAGTACGATGTGAGTCAAGTGAAACGTCAGAGTGGAAAGTGAATGCACAGTGAGACCAAATGAATGTCAGGAGAGAAAGGGAGTGCACAGTGAGAGGCCAACAAGAACGTCAGCAAAGAGATTACGTGTAGAACGAGAGACAACAAGTCACATCAGCACATGGGAACGACAGTGAAATGGGGGCTTCACAGGAGAGACGGAGAGACAGAAAGGGAAGGAAACAGAAACAGTGTGAGGAGTCAGTGGGAGATTTGGAGGACCATTGTTCAAGATCAGAAGTGCAACATGAGAATCAGGAGATAAATCAGCAGAACAAGTTAGCAGAAAAAAAGATTAAGAGAAACATCAGCAGGACGAGGGAGTGCAAAATGGGAGACTTGATATATCAGTAATGAGGATGGGAGAGAAAAAACACTTCCATATAGAAAATGGGGCCAGACTGAGAACAAGCAGAAAATCAGCTGTCTTAGTGTAGAGTGAGAATCCAAGAGGAATATCAACAGAGAGTTTGAGTGTTGAAGAAGAAATAATAGCGAACATACGTGTGAAGGGAGAGACCAAGAAGAAACATGAGCAGAGCCAGTCAGTGTTGACTCAGAGACAGAGAAGAACATCAGCAGAGAGAGTAAGGAACAGTTCGTGACCAAAGATTACATTCACCGAGAGAGGGAGTCAGTTGTGAGGGACAAATGGGAAAATGATCACGGTGTAAATGATGGCTGAGTGATCGAGAGGAAAATCAGGAGGGGCATGGAATGTACAGTGAGAGAAATGGAAGAATCACTGTGAGAGTGACTGGAGGATGATAGGTCAAGGGCATCATGAGCAAAGACAGTGACTGCAAAGGAACAGATGAAGAGGAACATTAGCAGAGAGAGTGAGTGACTAGTGAGTGTCAAGCTACCAAAAAGGACTACTTGCTTAACAAATAGCACAAGCAGCAAGAAATGGACAGGGTTAAGTGATGCCACAATGAACGGACCAGATCTAAGCTTTACTAAGCAGTCCTGCCGTGTCGAGTTGTAAAATGTGGGGGACGAGATTTTAAAAACTCATTGGAGGAAGAGGCTGCACAAGTATCCTTATCCTCAATGATGGAAGAGCACAACACATCATGGAAAACGATGAGACTGAAGCATTTGCAAATGCAAGGTCTTGCAATTTGGAATAAAAAACAGGCCTGGGCTATTTTATAAACGGTGAGAAAATTCATAAACCCAAAGTACAAAGGGATCGCAGGATGCCAGTACAGGTTCTTTGGTTAAGAAAGCAAATGTAATATTGTAATCTATCTCAAGAAGCTTGGAATGCAAAAGCAGTGTTGTATGACTGAGACTTTATAAAGCTCTGGTTAGTCTCCATTTAGAATACTGTGCCCACTGTTGGGCCCCACACCTCAGGAAGGACATACTGGCACTGGAGCATGTCTAGCGGAGATTCACACGGACGTTCCTGGAATGCGAGGCCTAACATAAAATGAACAGTTGCGGATCCTGGTATTGTATTTATTAGAGTTTAGAAAGTTGAGGGGAGAGCGAATAGAAACTTATAAGAAAATTCATGGCTAAAAAGGGTGGACATTGGGAAATTGTTTCCCTTAGGCAGGGATACTAGTACCCATGAGTACAGTCTGAGAATTAGAGGGGTCAATTTAGAAAGGAAATAAGCAGACATTTCTTCAGCCAGAGAGTGGTGGGCCTGTGGAATTCATTGCCACTCTGGAAGCCGGGAGATTAAATGGCTTCAAGGCAGAGCTTGATAAATTCTTGCAAGGAATTTTGGGATAAAGGGAGAGTGTGGGTAAGTGGAGTTGCAACACTAATCAGCCATGATTGAACGGCACAGTGGGCTCGATGGTCTGAATGGCCTTACTTCCATTCCTATTTCTAATGGTCTTATGGTCTTATTTCTCACAACCTTCAGCCAGATTGGCAGCGGGGAATATATCTCAGCCTCCTATAGAGGCCACTAACATCACAGGTACCAGTCTGCAGCCAATTTGATACACTCCACGTCATATCAAGAAACTGTGGGAGGCACTGGATAGTGTAAAGGCTGTGGGCTCATACAATGTTCAGAGTCAGAGAGTCACACAGATATACATCATGGAAATGGACACTTCAGTCCAACTTGCCCATGCTGACCAGTTATCCGAAATTAATCCAGTCACTTCAATCCCACTGAAGACTTGTATTCCAGAACATGCTCCTCCCCTAGTCAGTCTGTTCCAGTGGAGCTATCACACTGGGATCGAAAATTGCCAAGGTATACAAAAGGCAGGATCAATCCAACCCAGCCAAATAGTGTCCCATCAGTCTCCTCTGCATCATCAAAGTGATGGAAGCTTCTATCAAGCAGCACCTGCTCTGCAATAAGCTGTTCAGTGACGCCCAGTTTGGGTCCCTCCAGGGCCATTAGGTCTGGAACTCATTAGAACCTTGGTTAAAACATGGACAAAGAATTCCAGAGGTGGGGAGAGAGGAACAGCTCATAACATCAAGGCTGCATCCGAACGAACGTGAGATCAAAGGAATCTTGGCGAAAGAGGAACTAATGGGTATCATGGGGCACATTCTCATATGGTGGGAGTCGTGGTCCAGAGTGCAGTGCTGGAAAAACACAGTAGGTCAGGCAGCATCCGAGGATCAGGAGATTTAACGTTTCAGGCACAAGCCCTACGTCAGGCTAATGTCCGAAACATCGATTCTCCTGCTTCTCAGATACTGCTTGACCTACTGTGCTTTTCCAGCACCACACTCTCGAATCTGATCTCCAACATCTGCAGTCTTCCCTTTCTCCTGGTTGGAGTCATACCCCACCCTCCTGGAGAGGAAGGCAGGTGGTACACTAGTCTCCTGTGACTATTCCCCTCTCTAACAGGTTTACTGTGTTGGTTACTGTTGGGAGGGATGGCCTTTCGGGGGGAGAATAACAGCAGGAGCCAGGCCTGGGACACTACAACTGGCTCTGCCTTAAACCAGGGGTGGACAGAGTCCAAGGGAGTGATAGTTGGAGGGGACTTGTTAGTTTGGGGCACAGACAGGCATTTCTCTGGCTGTGTTGGAGCCTCCAGGATGGTGTGTTCCCTCCCTGGTGACAGGGTCTCTGAGTGGCTGCATGACATCCTTAAAGGGGAGGGTCAGCAGCCGGAGTCATTGTGCACAGGTTAGGAAGAGGGTTGGGGTCCTGAGGAAGGAGTACAGGGAGTTAGGAAAGAGGCTGAAAAGCAGGACCTTGAGGGTAGTAATCCTTGAGATCTTACCAGTGCTACATCCTAGTGAGGCAAGGAATACAAGATAGGACAGATGAATGTGTGTCTGAGGAGCTGGTGCAGGGGGCAGGGTTTCAGGTTCTTTGATCATTGGGACCTCTTCAGTGGCAGGGCTGACCTGTACAAGAAGGATAGATTGTTCGTAAACTGGAGGGCAACCAATATCCTCGCAGGGAGGTTTGCTAGTGCTCCTCAGGACGGTTTCAACTCGAGTGGCAGGGGGCTAGGGACCAGAACAGCAGGTCAGGAAATGGAAGGGTTGGGGAGAAGGTAGATGCTAGGACCAGGAAATCGGAAAGGAAGGGCAGGCAGAGACAGGTAAATGAACACGATGCGACTGATGGGTTGAATTGTGTTTATTTCAACACAAGGAGCATTATAGGGAAGGCAGATGAGCTTCGAGTCTGGCTCAGTATATGGGACCATGATATAGGGGCCAATACTGGAGATGGATGAGGGAGGGGCAGGACTGTCCGCAAAGCATTCTCGGGTTTTGTTGTTTTAGATGAGACAGAGAGGGATGTAGAAGACACGGAGGAATGACATTACTGATCAGGGAGAATGTTGTTACTCTGCACTCAGAAAGAACACAGTGGAGGTTCATCCACTGAGGCAGTATGGGTAAAGCTCAGATATCACTCTGATGGGATTATACTGTAAGTCCTTGAACTGCCACTGAGACATTGAGGAACAAATATGTAGGCAGTTAATGGAAAGATGAAATAAAAACAGAGTTGTCAGAGTGAGTGACTTTCACTTCCCCAATATTGGCTGGTACATCCTTAGAGCGAGAAGCTCAGATGGGGCAGAATTTGTTAATTGCGTCCAAGAGGTTTTCTTGAAACAGTATGTTGATAGTCCAACTAGAGCAGGGTCTCTACTTGACCTTGTATTGCCAAATGAGCCTGGTCAGGTGACTGACCTTTCAGTAAGAAAGTGTTTTGGATACAGTGATCAGAACTCCTGCAGCTTGACATTCAATGATGTTCCAGTAGCTGAATCAACATTGTGGGCTCACCACGTAAACACAGTGGCACATAAACACATAAACAAGAGCAGGGCAGATGCTTGGAATACTGCAGTGAGTAATTCCCTTCCTGACTCCCCAAATCCTGTCCAACATCTACAAGGAACTAATCTGGAATGTGATGGAATACTCCCCACTTGTCTGGATGGGTGCAGCTCCAACAACCCTCAAGAAGCTTGACACTATCCAGGAGAAAGGGGCCCACTTGATTGCTTCACATCCACAGGTATCCACTCCCTCCACTATCAATATTCAGTAGCAGCAGTGTGTTCCATGTACAAGATGCATTGCACAAAATTACCAAGATCCTGAGACAGCACCTTCTAAGCCCATGACCACTTCCCATCTAAACAGACAAGGGCAGCAGATACTTGGGAACCCCACTCTTTGAGTATTGCCTCCGAGCCACTCACTGTCCTTAATTGGAAATATTTTGCTAAAATTCCCTTAATCTGGGTCACATTCCGGGAATTCCCTCTCTAAGTGCATTGTGGGTTAATCTACTGCATGTGACCTGCAGTGGTTCGATAAGGCAGCTCAGCACCATCTTTTCAAGGGGAACTCAGGAGGTCAATAAATGCCATCCTGTCAGCAATGTCCATGTCCCACGGATGGATAAAAAATGAGACTTGGCAGGACATTGTAACAAGGATTGTACTGAGAGGCAGGAGGACAGACAGACAAGATCAATCTCAGAGCAGGCCCAGAAATAGATTGTGAGCTGAAGATTACAAAGAGCTGTGCAAACCTGGGTCAGACACTAATATGAAAGTCGAGTCCTGGGGGAAATAGTCAGCAGGTCTGTAGAATCAGACCAGGAGATGTATGACCAACACTAACGTCTTGACCAGAGGGTGACTGGGAAAGCAATAACTTGCTGTTTATAAAAATAGTAATTGCTGGCGAAAAGCAAATTACTACGGATGCTGGAATCTGAAACCAAAAGAGACAATGCTGAAAAATCTCAGCAGGTCAGGCAGCTTCGAAAAAGGGTCAGTTAGACTCGAATCATCAGCTGTTTCCCTCCTTACAGATGCTGCCAGACCTGCTGAGATTTTCCTGCATTTTCTCTTTTGGTAATTGCTGGAGAAACTGGGCAGGTTTGGCAGCACCTATTGAGAGAAAGTGAAGGTAATGTTTCGAATCCAGTGAACCTCCATCAGAACTGATAATAGCCAGGTAAAGATAGATTATATGCTGAAGGGAAGGATGGCGTAAGGGAAAGGGGAAACATTCAGCAACTAATTGGAGATTAACCACAGAGACCGAGAATGAGCCTGAGAGCACGGATTGCAGTCGGTTCAGAGGGAGAGAGGTTTCAGCTGGTGGGGCAGGGGTAAATTTAGGTGGCTAATACAACATAGAGAATCCTCAAAAGAAAAAAAAATCAAGCTTGAGTGACACCAAAAGGCCAGATGGAGGAGACCAAGTGGAGTGAGAGTATTGGAGGCGAGTGAAGGGTTGGAAGAAGAATCTGATTTAAACACTTGGACACAGAGGGTAAAGAATCTGAAGGAAGAATAATTTAACATCATGTCATGGTCAAAGGTCACTCCATGGAGAGTAGAGGGTGAGAGTGGGAGAGAGGAACAAATCTAAGACATTTTCTCAGTACAAAATGTTCTGCATCAGAGAGAGGTGTTTGACTGTTCAATGATGCGTGTTTACAGGTGTCAGGGGTGAACACTGAGAGAAACAGCTCATTCCCACTGTGAGAGGAAAAAGAGTGGCCATACTGCAGTCACAAAATTGACAGTCCCAAGGTCAACAAAAGCAAAGAACACATTAGGGAGAGGCAGTGAGTGTGAGGGAAGGTATGAATAGATTAAATGAAAGAACAGCAATGGAGGAAGGTGGCAGGGTAGACATGGAAATAAAAATAAAAGAAGAAATAACAAGAAAGTGGACAAATTAACCATATTTACCCAGTGAACATTCAGGTACAGAGAATTGCAAAGAACAGGTACACCAACAAGGATGGCACCTTAAATGGTAAGATCTGTCAATTTGTTCAACATGGTTTACGGAACTCATCGTGAGGCACAGACTTACCAGGGACACCAACAAGGCCAAGTATGGGATAGTAAACATAAGCAAAAACCTTAAGTGCGGCCTCGATTCGATAGACTAATCTAATCCAATCTGAATCCCTGTAAAGTTTCGTCAATCCAGCCAGAGATACCTCTTCCCATCACTGGATTATTCCAATCCTTTTCCCTCTGATTGTCACTAATTGCAGTGATATTCCACTCTAATATTCTCTGATACGAATACCATCGCTCCATATCTACAGTTATGCTGCAGAGTTATTGGTCCTGCTGTCATTCTGTGATAAACAATTGAAGGGAATCCCTTAATAACCAACTGATGGAGTAGCTCACAGCTCCCCCAGGGACACAGTTAATTTCAGTGAGTCAGACATGAATTCCAGTCAATGAACAAACAGTTGGAGTTAACCCCTTTGAATCAAATCGGTTTTGTTCCACAATAGAGAAGAACATTGATCTCGCTCATGTTGGATTTTATTGTCAGAAAGCATGTAGGAAATAATTCAAGTAGTTTGCAGTTTTCTTTTTAAAATAAGGTTGTCATTGCTTAGATACTGAGACCCAAACTGCTGACAATATTCCAAATCTGGCCTCACCAGAGCCTTATAGATCCTGAGCAGGGCATCTGTGCTCTTGTATTCTATCCCTCCCGAAATGAAAGCTAACATTACATTTACCTTCCTCACTGTCAAATGAAGCTGCCTCTGAACCTGATGGGAATCATGAACTCAGACTCCCAGTGCCTTGCGTTTCAGATTTCCGAAACCTTTCCCATTTCGAAACCAGTCTACACCTTTATTCTTCTAATCACAGTGCATCACCTCACACACTTTCCCAAAGTGTCATCCATCTGCCAACAGAAACTTTAAAAACCCTCAACTAGGACTCACCCCGCGAGGATCTTTCATGTGTTTCAGGCCTGGCAGCATCTGTCCAGAGAGAGAGAGAGAGAGAAAGCAGAGTCAATATTCCGAGTTTGGGGAGTATTCCTGTGGAAGGGTGTGCTTTGGAATTGATGTGCCGACACACAATCTCATCATCACATCGCACTCTCTGTCTGTGTGAGTAATAATGAGAAATCCCCATCCAGAGGGTGTGTGTTTAAAACTGGAGGATACTGTGAGATAGTGAGCAGCTGGTGAAGGGAGAGGGTTGGCTGATCACCGCGACGATGAGGATGGCATCGTTTTATATCAGGCCGGAGCCACTCCAGACCAGGAGGATCGCCGGTGACTGAGTAAAGGAAGAGAACTTGGACAGACGAAGAGTGACAGGGGTTGGGAATCTCTTCCTCAAACGGCGGTCTGTACCAATTTAATTATTAAATTTAAATCTGAGATAGGTTTTTATTTAATTAAGCCAAAGGCTATCAAGAGGTAAGGAATCAAGTTTGGCAAATGGAGAGAGAACACAGATCGAGGACCATCCTATCAGGAGGCTGAACCGGCTCGAGGGGCTGAATGGCCTCTTCATGCTCCTATGAAACCTGTTTACAAATTTGCCAGAACTCTCCTGTAAAATCAAATGGTGATGAATGAATAAGGACAGATAAGCTATTCCAAGGCAGAAAACATTGCCCCTCAGGTCTCTTTTATATCGTTCCCTTCTCACCCTAAACCCATGCCCTCTAGTTCTGGACTCCCCCATCCCAGGGTAAAGACCTTGTCTATTTACCCGATCCAAGTTACTCATGATTTTATAAGCCTCTGTAAGGTCATGCTTCCTTCTCTGACGCTCCAGGGATAACAGCCCCAGCCTGTTCAACCTCTCCCGAGAGGTGAAATCTTCCAACCCCGGCAACATCTTTGTAAATCTTTTCTGAACCATTTCAGGTTTCACAACATCCTTCCAATAGGAAGGAAACCAGAATTGCACACAACATTCCAAAAGTGGCCTAGCAGATGTCCTGTACAGCGACAACATGATCTCCCAACTCCTGAACTCAATACTCTGACCAATCTCAGAAAGCATACTGAACAAATTCTTCACCATCCTATCGACCTGTGACTCTACTTTTAAGGAGCTATAAACCTGCGCTCCAAGGTCTTTTTGTTCAGCAACAATCACTGGGACCTTACCATGAAGTGCATACTTCCCGCTAAGATTTGCTTTCCGAAAATGCAGCACCTCACATTTATCTAAATTAAACTCTATCTGCCACTCCTCAGCTGATTGGCCCAACTGATCAACATTCTGTTGTAATCTGAGGTAAGCTTCTTCACTGTCCGTTACACCTCCAATTTTGGTGTCATCTGCAAACTTACTAACTATACCTCTAATGCTCACATCCAAATCACTTATACAAATGACGAAAAGTAGTGGACCCAGCACCGATGTTTGTGGCACTCCACTGGTCACAGGTCTCCCCTCTGAGAAACAACCCTCCACCACCACCCTCTGTCTTCTACCTTTGAGCCAGTTCTGTATCCAAATGGCTAGTTCTCCCTCTATTCCATGAGATTGAAGCATGCTCTTGGAACCTTGTCGAACGCCTTACTGAAGTCCACATAGATCATGTCTATTGCTCCGCCCTCATAAATCCACTTTGTTACTTCTTCAAAAAACTCAATTCAGAGACATAATTTCCAATACACAAAGCTATGTTGACTGTACTTAATCAGCCCTTTCCTTTCCAAATACATGTGTGTCCTGTCCCTCAGGATGCCCGCCAACAAAATGCCCACATCACTGATGTCAGCCTCCCGGTCTACAGTTCCCTGGCTTGTCCTTACCACCTTTCTTAAATAGTGACACCGAGTTAGCCAAACTCCAGTCTTTGGTCACCTTACCTGTGACTATCGATGATACATATATATATATCCGGAAGAGGCCCAGCAATCACTTCCTTGCCTCTACACAGCGTCTGAGGATGTGCCTAATAAGGTCCTGGGGATTTATCCACTTTCATGTGTAATCAAAGAGTTATAAAGCTGCAACACGTCATCCTCACTCTTGTATTCAATTCCCCGACCAGTACGGGCAAGCACACCTTATACCTTCTGCACCATCTTATCTGCGTGTGTGGCCACTTTGAGGGAACTTTAGACATGACTCCCAAGATCCCTCTGTCCATCAATGGAGTTCAGGGTCCTGCCATTAACTGGATACTTTACTTTACCATTTGATCTCCGAAAGTGCAGTACCTCGCACTTACCCGGGTTACCTGGATTAAACTCCATGTGCCATTTCTCAACCGTTTCTCCACCCACATCTGCATCTGATTTATATCATGTTGTATCCTGTGAAAACCTTCCACAGTATCCACAGCTCCACTGATCTTTGTTGTTTGTAAATTTTCTAACCGACCTACTCAACTTTCATCCAAGTTACCTGTATATATCAGGAACTGCAGAGGTCCCAGTACAGAATCCTGTGGAACACCACTAATCACGGATCTCCATCCTGAAAACCACCTTTCCCCCACTACCCTCTGCCTTCACTGAGCAAACTGATTCTGAATCCACGTGGCTAAGTTACCAGGAATCCCATGAATCTTAACTTTCTGTATGTGCCTACCATGAGGGACCTGTGGAAGTTAACATTTCGACCTAGGGACCTAACCACCTTAATGCTCTTCAAGAGACCCAACACCATTTCTTTCTTTGCTCCCATGGCAATGTGAGTGTCTGAGCCCTGCTCAAAGACAGAAAGGGAGGTGATCTGCTGTGGACCCAGTGAGCTCATGGTAAGCGCCTCAAACTGGGTGGGAGCTCGGTACTGGATGGTGTAATGATACTATGGCTCCGAGAACTGTATATTGTTCTGGGATTTTATTTGAAGGAAATTGGAGTGAGACGTTTTGAGCCGCTTGTGAGGCCTTGGGTTTTCTTTAATTTAGACCAACAGAAGCAGCCTGAATGGTTGGGGTCAGGCTCCGACTGAACCGAGATGTTTAGTTTTACTTTTCAGTCACAGTCGCTGGGGTCTTGAAGCTGGGTTTGGAAGCTGCAGTACATCTCTCCGTGCTCCTCTCTCTCTGAGTTTTCTCTTAGTGTTTTATCTCCTGGGTTGGAGATTGTCATGGGAGACAATTGGTTTTCTGAATTTGCTTTTCTTCAGGATGTGTTCATGGGAAATTATGATATTGAAAGAGTTAAATATTGGAGTTAATATAAGTATTGTTAAGCCTTTAGATAGTGTTACAATTAAGCCAAATCTTTTCTTGTTATTTTGTCTATATTTTAGTTTTCATGTAAAGATTAAGCGTGTTTTGCTGAACATCGAGTAGTATGACCAATCGGAATGCGACTGGAATGCGACACTCTCCTCCAAGATGGCGACTTGGGTACATTGCCATCCTGAAAATCCCACAGCCGCTGCCTCTGATTGCTGGAGCAGCTTTGCCACCATTGCTACTACCGCTGGTCCCAAACTACTGGGAGGACGGTCTTGGTGCCACAACTTAGATGTTACATCATCGAGCATACAGAAAGAAGGAAGAGAATGAAATAAAGCAGATGGGAGTGGATGGGCCCTGGGCTCAAGCACCTCCCCCCCCCACCCCCCACACAGCCCTGCTACTCTGTTACCATCTTCAGTTGTTAATTAGTGTATCAATTGGACATTTGAATCGTGAGCCTTAGAAATCGCCATGTGTGAGACCTGAACATCTCACTGTGGAAGAGTGTGGCACTGTGGAAGATATTGTTATTATCATTGAGTGGGAATGACGGATTGTAGATGCAGTTTTTAGAGCATTTTCGGTCGATGGGATCGCAGATATTTCGTGTTGATAGAGAAGAGCACGGGAAGTCAGTGCACCCTGTTGCCCATGCTCCTGACGGGCCAGCCCCTTTAACTGCCTCATATTCATTCCCAGGATGAGGGCATCGCTGCCCAGGCAGCATTTATTGCCCTTCCCAAAATGGACAGAGGGCAGTTAAGAGTAACTCACATTGCAGTGTGTCTGGAGTCACATGTAGGACAGACCAGGGAAGGATTGTAATTTCCTTCCTTAAAAGACATGAGTGAACCAGACGGGGTTTTCCAACAATTGATAATTTTTCATGGTCATCATTAGATTCTTAATTGCAGATTTTTATTGAACTCAAATTCCAGTCCATTGCCTGGGTTTCTGGATTAACAGCCCAGAGATATTACCACTCGGCCAGCAACTCCCCTCATCAGGTTCTGTATTACACTCACTCTGTGATTGCCCTCTTTTGTGGGCCCGTACCTTTCCCATCTGGTCGGGTCTGGTCCTAATATTCACTGCTGCCTGGAGCATGTTTTGTTCAGTCACGGTTTAAGGTTTCACCTTCAGGAGTAAACTCTGATAATTTATGCTTCAGAAGCAAGGCTGAAACTGCATTTGCAGCTTAGGCAGCAGCAGGCCAGATATTTACTGATTTAGTGGATGTCTCCATGACAGCACCTAAGAGCTGAATACTGGGAAGATTGCCTGCTATAGAGTCTTTTAATAACACTTCCTGTTAATAATAAAGCATAGCAGTAATACCACAATCCCTACCCGTGGGGGAAAAATACACTCATACACTCATCTGTTACATCCTGAGATGTTCCTGCCACAAGATATGGATGAAAGTTAACAATAGGAACAAGAAGTTTATGAGGGTCCTCGAATAAACCAATAAACTGTTGCTTTCATTGTGATATCAATGTCTGGGCACAATCGTTCTGAACTGCGTTTGCTGAGCCACTGGGGTGAAAGCAGTGAGACTTTAATCAAGTCAGTAGCATGTGTGGTGAGGACAGGATTACTTGCTGCAAACCTGCAGTGTGTGTAAAATGATGGATCCCCCAAAAGCAGGTGCCCTTCATGGACAGACAGGTGCTAACGTCTCCTTGCTGGATGTACAACGACTGCACAATTGGCTACACAGTTCTGGCTTGTCCCTGAGAAACGATAGTGTTTAGACTTGTCTCTGTCTTGCAGGCAGAATAATTTCAACATAATGGACATAATCCAGCTGAGTCCTACTTTGTACATTGTTCCTGCTTCAGTATAGCATTCCATCCATTCTGGCTGAAAACTGTAAACTTTTAAACATTCTTTCAGTGATCCTACCAACTTATTTAAAGCTGGAATAAAGGTACGCTGATTACCGCCTGAGTCGAGAAATGTATTCCCGGGTTCAACTGTCTGTGTGGAGTTTTCACATTCTCCCTGCGTCTGCGTGGGTTTCCTCCGGGTGCTCTGGTTTCCTCCCACCGTCCAAAGATGTGCAGGTAAGGTGAATTGGCCATGCTAAATTCCCCGTAGTGTCAGGTAAGGGGTAAATGTAGGGGTATGGGTGGGTTGCGTTTCGGCGGGTCAATGTGGACTTGTTGGGCCGAAGGGCCGGTTTCCACACTGTAAGTAATCTAATCTAATCTAAAATGAGCAAAGAGGATGGGGCAGTATGTGAATTACTTCAACTTTCTGGAGATCTGTGTTAATCCCATCTGTTGAAGTCAAAATGTTGAATGGTAAAGTTATCACCGGGTCCAATATTGAACATGTACAATTGACCTACAACGAGAGAAATCAAGCTCAACAGAAAATTAGCCAAACTTAGCACCAGCCAGCAGGTATTGGTGACAGAGAACAGTGGAAATGAAGGTCAAAAAGCCCACATCGATTCAAGTGGAGCCAGTTATAACAGGACTGAAGATTGTGTGTTGGAAAATATTAGACCAGGCTTTCTGACAACTTGACATCCTCTTAGTGCCCGAGGGTGTGCAATTTACATCAGCCCCGGCGCGGCAACAGGGAAGGGTGTTGGCAAGACTGTATTGGAAACTTGGAACCTCGTTCATGGCCACATTGGCCAAGGATCACGGAACATTGTGGAAGATCCAGGATGAGGGGAATAAAAATACCCACCTGGAAGGCATACCCTCAGTGAAGGCTGACATCAAGACTCCTGGGAGAAGACCATGAAATAACCCAATAAGGCCCAGGAGATGATCTGCTCTGACAGGGAGACCCACCTTCGTGAAAGAGAACCATCCCACGGTCGGAGAGGAAGGAGATTCCAACAGCCCAGCTCAAACATGTGGATCATTGCAGCTAATATCCTTTCACAGATGGATAGAGCTATGCAGAGAGTAAATATTGTGGGAATTTGGAAATTATTCACATTGTAGCGTTAACTTTGTGAATAAAATCAAGTTGTAATGTAAATCAAATTCTGTTTCCCTTTGTCTGCATCACTGACAATACCTTTGGATAAAGTTTTTGTTTTAATACACAGACTGATTGAAGTGTCTGAAGCACAGACAGCATTGGAGACTGGCCTGAACCAGGATTGGTATACGTACTGTTAACAATGTCACATGTTTCACTGCAGTTCTTGTTGTTTGGCATACCTTCCCCAGTTAGTGTCATGGAATATCCTCTGATGGGACTCCAGTATCCCACAATCCCCATAGTGTGGAAACAGGCCCATTGGCCCAACAAGTCCACACCGACCCTCCAAAGAGTAACCCACCCAAACCCATTCATCTAACCTGCACATCTTTGGATTGTGGGATGAAACCGGAACACCCGGAGGAAAACCACACAAGCACCGGGAAGATGTGCAAACTCCACACAGACTGTCGCCCGAGGCTGGAATTGAACCCAGGTCATGACACTATGAGACAGCACTGAGCCACTGTGCAGCCTATGGAAGATAGCTGGTCCCCGAATGTAAATAAAGAAAAATATTTTATTTCCCCTTTTATCTAAAATCCTACAGAAAGAATTCATGACGTAAAGGATGGAAAAGCATGTAGAAACAGCCGATACATTTGGTGATGGAGTATGGGCTTCTCACTCAATGGGGGACAGGCCAGTTTCTCAAAGTTTAGTGAATAATTCAATGTCGAATTAGCATCAGATATTTTTACTGGCTACCGAAAGAAAAAATCTGCCGACAATGTTGTGTTCTACGAAGGATTGAATTACAGCTTTAATGTAGGATGGCTCCCCCCTGAGGTTGGGGATTGAAGTACAGTTTTAATGTAGGGTGGATTCCCCCCCGAGGTTAGAGATTGAATTACAGCTTTAATGTAGGGTGACTCCCCCCTGAGGTTGGGGATTGAATTACAGCTTTAATGTAGGGTGACTCCCCCCTGAGGTTGGGGATTGAATTACAGCTTTAATGTAGGGTGACTCCCCCCTGAGGTTGGGGATTGAAGTACAGTTTTAATGTAGGGTGGATTCCCCCCCGAGGTTAGAGATTGAATTACAGCTTTAATGTAGGGTGACTCCCCCCTGAGGTTGGGGATTGAATTACAGCTTTAATGTAGGGTGGCTCCCCCCTGAGGTTAGGGATTGAATTACAGCTTTAATGTAGGGTGGCTCCCCCCTGAGGTTAGGGATTGAATTACAGCTTTAATGTAGGGTGACTCCCCCCTGAGGTTGGGGATTGAATTACAGCTTTAATGTAGGGTGACTCCCCCCTGAGGTTGGGGATTGAATTACAGCTTTAATGTAGGGTGGCTCCCCCCTGAGGTTAGGGATTGCTTAACAAAAGAATGAAGAGACAAACAAAACCTGCTGATGCTGGAATCCACAATAGACAGGCAGGAGGCTGCAAGAACACAGGAAGCCAGGCAGCATCAGGAGGTGGAGAAGTCAACGTTTCAGGTGGAACCCTTCTCCAGGAGTGAAGAATGAAGACATCCAGTTCCAACCTTCCAGCTCAGCACTGCCCTCATGGCCTGTCCTACCTGCCTATCTTCCTTTCCACCTATCCACTCCACCCTCCTCTCTGACCTATCCCCTCCATCCCCACCTTCATTCACCTATCCTACTCTATTCTACCTTTCCCCACTCCCCTCTCATTTATCTCTCCACTCTGCAGGGACCCCACCTCTATTCCTGATGAAGGGCTTTTGCCCAAAACATTGATTTTCCTTCTCCTCGGATGCTGCCTGACTTGCTGTGCTTTTCTAGCACTACTCTCATCTAGACTCTGGTTTCCAGCATCTGCAGTCCTTTTTTTTTTACCAGAGAATGTTCTCAGCTGAGCAAAGAGAGCGAGAGAAGAGAGAGAGAATTTGAACTTCAGAAGTTGCAAATTAGTGAGGAAGGTCAAGTTGACAGGATGGAAATGAAGAGAGAAAGTTGTGATGTATGCAAATATTTTTAAAATTGCCATATTTTGACGAGAAAGATGATGAAGCCTTGTTTATTTAATTTGAAAAATTGTCTGGGAAGATGGAGTGGCCAGAGAGCTTGTGGGTAATGGTAGTTCAGACTGAGCTGGGGGGCAGAGCTAGTGAAGTGTGTGCAGGGCTGTCAGATGAGGGGTCACGTGATTATACAGATGTCACACAGACTATTCTGAGAGCATCTGAATTGGTATCAGAAGCATTTCGACAGCGATTCAGAAACATAAAGAAGGAACCAGGGCTGACTTACATTGAGTTCAAAAGAATTAAACACAGTAATTCTAATGGATGGGTGTGTGCCCTAAAAGCAGATAAGATATATCAGGCTCTGAGAGATTATTCTGCTGGAGGAGTTTGTAAACTCACTTGGAGAGATGATCAGAATTCATGTGGATGAACAGAAAGTTCACGAAATGTGAAGAGCAGCAGAGATGGCAGATGAATATGCATTGGTGCATTTGGCAAAATTAGGCTTCCAAAAACATGATGGATAAAAATTGAAAGAATGGGAGATCTTTCACTGAAAAAAGTCGAATAAATCACATTGGGAATGTTTCCTTCAGGAGAAAAAAAGAAGCCAAAGGGGGTGGAAAGGAGTTGAAAGGCTTCAGGTGTTTGACTCTAATACAGTGGGACACGTGCAGTTACAGTGTTGATAGTTTAAGAAGGGCCCTGGGAAAAGGTGTTTTCACTGTCAGAAGGTGGGACACATAAGCTCACAGTGCTGGTGGTTGTGGGAAAAGATGTGGTAAAAGAGGCTAAACCAGTGGGATTAATGAAAGTAATAAAGGAAACCTCAGGAAAGGCCGAGGAGCTGCAGGTGAGGGCACAGCCCAGGCAGGGGCTGGGTATTGAGTTAGTGCCCGATCTCTATAAAGACTTCACCTCTGTGGGTGAAGTTTACTCAGGAAGAACAGGGGGAGAAGGGAAAGATATTACAATTTTGAACGATTCAGGATGTAATCAGTCTCTCACAGTAAAAGATGACAATATTTGCAATCTCTCAGACAGGTTACCCGAGAGTGACAATTTGTGGAATAGATGGACAGAAATGTAGAGTTCCTCTGTCGAAGATCAGGTTGGAGAGCCAAATCAGCACTGGGGAAATAACGCCCCTTGTGGTGGAGAAGCCAAAGGAAAATCCAGGGAACTGAGGAGTTAAAGTAAAATGACCGGGAGATTTTCCACACTTTGTAAGTAACAGATGTAAGTGTCATAAGTTACAGCCAGAAGGAAGAAACTAAAGAGAAAGACAAAGGAGTTGAGGTTTAGTTAGCTGATACTCTGTTTGATGTAATGGTACAGGAACAACCTGAAAAGGTGGAGGGTCAGGCAGAGGTGTTTAGGACTGAAAGGCGAACAGAAAGATGAGACAATGAAAGATATAAATGTAGAAGCATACTCAGAAAAGGAATCAGTCTGTATTCCCAGCAGTTATTATCAAAAGGGCAGAACCCTGAGACCAAAACGGAGTCGACAGCATGTGAGTGCAGAGGAGAAATGGGTGGAAGTGCAACCGGATTGTGTTGCTGGGAGCATCCAGACAGGAGGTATTATGGGGAGCACATTAGTTACAAGTAGGAAGTCACTGAGGGGTGAGGAGGACTCAGGCTCGGATACAAAAGCACTTCTTTCGGCCTGGTCTGTATACGTATGTGTTTATATTTTGTCATACATGTCACACATGGGAGGGAAGGGACAGACAGTAATAAAGCCAGCACCTTTGTTGGGAATTCCTGCATTCGAAGAGCTTTCACACAGGTTATGATTGATTGTGCTGGTCCCCTCCCTAAAACCAAAACTATAAGTGTGAAGCAGTACTTTATAACCATAATGGAGGTGTCTACTAGAGTTCCAGAGACAACTCCATTCCGGAGTGTTAGGGCAAAAACGGTGGTGGAGGGGTTGGTAGCTTTCTTGAGCCAGTATGGTGTCCCCAGAGAGATAGAAATCTGACCCAGGGTTGAATTTTACTGCTTGGTTGTTTCAGGAAGTCATGGAAAGTTTAAGCATGCTACACTTAAAATCAAATGTGTACCATCTTGAATCCCAGGAAGCCTTGTAAAGGTGGGATCAGACTCTGAAGACCATGCTAACAGCGTGCTGTCAGGATTATCCGAATAATTGGGATAAAGGCATCCCATTCATATTGTTTACCATTAGAGGTGCATTAAACAAACTGACTCCGTTTACTCCCTTTGAATGAATATTCTGACATGAAGTGGCGGGGCCTTTGAAATGAGGAGGGTTTTTGAGTTACAAACATGTGGGTATTCCAGCCAAGATCTGGCAGTGATTTTCCCTTTCACCCTGTGGACCGAGCAGGAGGCTGGTGTCGGGGCGTGGGCGCAGGATCAGAGGGGGGAACTATCTGTGTGCTTCTGTCTGTCTCTGTATGAGAATTTGAATCTCGATCCTGGCTTTGATCCTTTAACCTCACTCCATCCCTGAACAGCTCTCCTAAAGCAAGGCCCCGGAGGAGGGTCTGTCCCTAATTGGAGAGAGTGGGTGTGAGAGAACATCGAGAGACCGGGGGCCATCTGGACAGAAGAATCTCACCTCCTTAATCTCTCCATGTCATCCTTTGACTTGTCCTTGTACCTGTCGGATATTTCCTCTTCCCTCTCTTACTCTGTCACACTCACTTTGTACCTGTCTCGCTCTCTCTCTCTCAAACTTTCTCTCTCTTCCTGGCAACCTCTCCTTTTGTCTTTTTTCTCTTTGATCTCTTCTTTCTACTTTTGCACATGTTCCTTCCTTCCATCCTCCCTCCCTCCCTCCCTAAGTCTACAACCTCAGCCATCTCCAGAGTATGTGTTGGATTCTTTCCATGAAGAATAACGGTGGGTTACACAGAGACTGTGGACACAGAAAGACTCTGTCCTAGCAAGACTAAAACAGCTGGTAGGAATGGGGAAAATGAAAGGTCCAACAACCCGGGTTGAAACCTTTGTGCTCCCACCAGGCAAGATCACTGCAGAGGGTGACATACTGGGGAGCAAGACTGATTGTCCCAGGCAAAGGTCACCACCAGATACAGGCTGAAATCAACCAGGGTCATCCACTGGTTTCCAAGATATCCTGCGAAGAAGCTATGTCTTGTGTCCAGGACTGGATACCGCCATAGCTGCATTGGTGGGCAGTGCCCAGAGTGCCAACAAAGAGAAAAATCGCCACCAGTGGATCCCACCCCACATTCACGGGAACGACGGTGTTAATCCTGAATTCGGTGACATGTTGTCTATGCCTGTCCTGTCATGGGCACAATGTCCTTGGTCAGGTTGGATGTCCATCTAATGTTGTTGGATCTACACGTTTGAGAAGCAAAATAATCTATTTCTGTCATAAACCTCATGTTCACATTGAAACCATTAGGAGCCTCTCGGACATAATACAAAAAGGCATCATTGAAAAATTAGGGCCAGACAGTTCAGGTGCAATGTTTGGAAACATTTCAACATCCACAGTGTGGTAGGTGTTCACTTCCACATATGGCAGTTGGTGGTAAATCTGTTGTTAGTTTTAAATCTGAAATTGATTACTGCTGATCAAAAACATAAAGGGACATTGCCAAAGGCAGATAGATGGATTGAGGCCACAGATCAGTCATGATCTCATCGAATGACAGAACAGGTTCCAGGGACGGAATGTCATACTCGTCTTCCCAAGAAACAGCTTGTTCATTGTAAAGTATAGGGTTAAAATTGTGCAGAATAAGGAAACAAGTGTTGCTTCTGCTAAAGCTTACATTATAAAATTAGGCTGTGCATGCCAAGACTAAACAGTGAGAAGCAAAAACAGCTCGAATTAACTCTGACTAATAGGGCTGAGTGACCATGTGGCAGGATATACCAGTAACAGGAGAATAGTGTGCCAGTCGCAGGAGGGATGTGGCCAACAGATGGAATTTAGTTTGGCAGGATGATCGCACGAAGACCGCAAACTATACCAGGATAGTCACATACAAGGAATGAGATAAATAAGAGTAAGGGGAGACAGGCTTAGAGTAATGGGAGAAGTAAACAGAGGCAGAGAGAAGCTGGCCAAAGGTGGAGTGAAGCTAGAGCTTGAGATAGGCTACGTGCTACAGCAAAAGTAACCAATGGGGTAAAAGGGGAGGACCGATAGATGCAGCTGAACTGCACAAATCAGAATATAACCCTCAGATCGGGGTGCTTACTCGTTAGGCACCTGTTCTTCCTCGTACGTATCAATAAAATTCGTTGCTTCAGAATTTGACTCGGACTGGAATTTATTAAAATGTGACTTTTCTTTCTCACATTCATGTTGTTTAAATATCTAGCTGTTCAACGAGAATAAAAGGTTTGAGAATGAGTTCCTGGATTAACTTGACAAGCAATGATGGCAATTTCTTCTGTGAGCACAAGGGGAGAGCCTGAGTACATATGGATCACCCAACAAGTCTTCCAACTGACATCTGTGCGTACACTGTACCCTCCTTTTTTGGAATGGAAGGGAGCATTTTCCATCTCTCTGCATTGAATGTTATTGACCATACTTACAAGGTCACCTGTGCTGGTTCCACTCCTTTCCCACAGTGAATTATAATGAGGGCAGCAGAACACACGACATGGTTTAGGACAGAGCTACAGGACCATTGACGAGCTGGAGATGTGAAATTAAATACAATGTTGCCAGATTCCCTTACAGCTGAAGTTATTATTATTGACTGATCTGAAGAACTGAAGTCAATGAACAAATCAACATTTTTTTCAACTGCTCTCTGAACTTGGTCTGGGTGACAGCATAAATAAAAGTGTTTGTGCAGCAGCTCAGGAGCTGCAACATGGAACCCAATATGTCAACAAAACTGTGTAGATAAATCATCACATTTCCAAAATACAACATTCTCCACCATATGGAATACACCATAAATATTGACCATAAAAGGATTAAATTTGCAGAGAGTGCAAACATTAAAATAATAGATTTCCTTCGACTGGCCAACTCTGGATCTTTGGGACATTCCCCACTGCACTGAACCCGGAGTCGTCTCCGTGCTCTGCTGCTCCTGAGAATGTGTCTGACAGTGAAAATATTTAGCAGCAGAATCAGAATGAATGGGACGCCAGGGGTCACAAGATGGTGAAGGAACTGAATCATTATCCAGAAATGTGATCTCTCATTCATGCCCGATAAAAGACAAAATGAACTGAGGCTCAAGAAAGTATATCGATCTGTGAACATAAAATACCAGAAAATGTTCTTTATACAACTGAGGGCAGTCACTGTTCCCAGCACCACAGCTGCAGTTTTCTCAGTGCAATATCTACTTTTAAACTTCTGACAGCAAATTGCCACAAATCGATCAAAAGTAAAAGCCACAGTGAACCAGACAGAACAATCAGTGGTTGCATAACTCAGGACGGCATGAATATTACACACACGAATGGAGTTCCGAAGCTGATAAAATTCTTCGTGAAAAGTCCGTGGGATATGCTGCAATATCACGTCCAGGATAATCACCAGAAGGTCTGCCACTGCCATGGCCACCAAGTATCGAGAAACACATTTGGAGAGGCCACATCTTCCCCGGGTTAGGATCACAACAGCTATCATGTTAACTGTGCAAGGGAAACAAACAGAGACATTAGAATGCCACCGTGTTATTGGGACTGGACAGAGATTTGCAAATCTGCTATTGTATAAACTGATTGTATCAGTTACAGTGCATCACATTGTTAATATAGGGACAGGGTTGCCATTCTTTAGACACTGAACATCAATAAAATAAAGAAGAATTATGAAATGCAATGCATGAACTTGCACAAGTGTCAGTCTCCATTCAATCGTTGCTTTGCTGAGATCAGCAGAGTCATTCAAATGATGCAGTGCCAGGCAGCAAAGCAAGACAGATGGGCTCAGACAGAGCAGCAGGGATGGAGTAACAAAACTGGCATTTATTGAAAGGGAAATCTGGAATGTGTGCTGAGCATCGAGAGAGGCAGTACATCGAGCCTGGAAAGGAGATACATGGGGACAACAGAATAAGGGCAAGGATTAGAGAAGAACAAGTCGGTTAGTTGTACATGAAAGATACTGAGCAGGTGCATATTCCACACCTTATTTCAGAGCAGAGGGAGAGAATCGTGTGATTCTGAACAGCTCCAAACCCAGCAGTGAAAGGGACAGACACAAACATATATTTTAGGACCTTTATCCAAAAGCACAGAATGTCAAGTGAGAGACGAACAGGATTGTCAACAGAGAGACTTAGAGTGAACATCAAGACGAACATCAGTGGAGAGACAGCACAGAGAATGAGTGACCAAGAGTAACATCAGCAGAAAGATTAAGTACGATGTGAGTCAAGTGAAACGTCAGTGTGGAAAGTGAATGCACAGTGAGACCAAATGAATGTCAGGAGAGAAAGGGAGTGCACAGTGAGAGGCCAACAAGAACGTCAGCAAAGGGATTACGTGTAGAACGAGAGACAACAAGTCACATCAGCACATGGGAACGACAGTGAAATGGGGGCTTCACAGGAGAGATGGAGAGACAGAAAGGGAAGGAAACAGAAACAGTGTGAGGAGTCAGTGGGAGATTTAGAGGACCATTGTTCAAGATCAGAAGTGCAACATGAGAATCAGGAGATAAATCAGCAGAAAAAGTTAGCAGAGTGAAAGATTAACGGAAACATCAGCAGGAAGAGTGAGTGCAAAATGGGAGACTCCATAAATCAGTAATGAGAATGAGCGGGCGATGAGAGATAAAAAACACTTCCACATAGAAAATGGGGTCAGATTGAGAACAAGCAGAAAATCAGCAGCGTTAGTGTAGAGTGAGAAACCAAGAAGAATATCAACAGAGGGTTTGAGTGTTGAAGAAGAAATAATAGCGAACATACGTGTGAAGGGAGAGACCAAGAAGAAACATGAGCAGAGCCAGTCAGTGTTGACTCAGAGACAGAGAAGAACATCAGCAGAGAGAGTAAGGAACAGTTCGTGACCAAAGATTACATTCACCGAGAGAGGGAGTCAGTAGTGAGAGACAAATGGGAAAATGATCACGGTGTAAATGATGGCTGAGTGATCGAGAGGAAAATCAGGAGGGGCATGGAATGTACAGTGAGAGAAATGGAAGAATCACTGTGAGAGTGACTGGAGGATGATAGGTCAAGGGCATCATGAGCAAAGACAGTGACTGCAAAGGAACAGATGAAGAGGAACATTAGCAGAGAGAGTGAGTGACTAGTGAGTGTCAAGCTACCAAAAAGGACTACTTGCTTAACAAATAGCACAAGCAGCAAGAAATGGACAGGGTTAAGTGATGCCACAATGAACGGACCAGATCTAAGCTTTACTAAGCAGTCCTGCCGTGTCGAGTTGTAAAATGTGGGGGACGAGATTTTAAAAACTCATTGGAGGAAGAGGCTGCACAAGTATCCTTATCCTCAATGATGGAAGAGCACAACACATCAGAGAAAAAGACGAGACTGAAGTATTTGCAAATGCAAGGTCTTGCACTTTGGCAAAAAAACAGGCCTGGGCTATTTTATAAAAAGTGAGAAAATTCATAAAGCCAAAGTACAACGGGATCGCAGGATGCCAGTACAGGTTCTTTGGTTAAGAACGCAAATGTAATATTGTAATCTTTCTCAAGAAACTAGGAATATAAAAGCAGTGTTGTACGACTGAGAATTTATAAAGCTCTGGTTAGTCCCCATTTAGAATACTGTGCCCACTGTTGGGCCCCACACCTCAGGAAGGACATCCTGGCACTGGAGCATGTCCAGCGGAGATTCACACGAACGTTCCTGGAGTGCGAGGCCTAACATACGATGAACATACGAGGATCCTGGTATTGTATTCATTAGAGTTTAGAAAGTTGAGGGGACGGCGAATAGAAACTTATAAGACAATTCATGGCTAAGAAAGAGTGGACACTGGGAAATTGTTTCCGTTAGGCAGGGATACTTGAACCCATGAGTGCAGTCTGAGAATTAGAGGGGTCAATTTAGAATGGAAATGAGCAGACATTTCTTCAGCCAGAGAGTGATGGGCCTGTGGAATTCATTGCCATGGAGCACAGTGGAGGCTGGAACATTAAATGGCTTCAAGGCAGAGCTTGATAAATTCTTAATCTTGCAAGGAATTTCGGGATAAAGGGAGAGTGTGGGTAAGTGGAGTTTCAACACCCATCAGCCATGATTGAACGGCACAGTGGGCTCGATGGCCTGAATGGCCTTACTTCCATTCCTATTTCTAATGGTCTTATGATCTTATTTCTCACAACCTTCAGCCAGATTGGCAGCGGGGAATAGATCTCAGCCTCCTTTAGAGGCCACTAACATCACAGGTACCAGTCTGCAGCCAATTTTATTCACTCCACGGCATATCAAGAAACTGTGGGAGGCAGTGGATAGTGTAAAGGCTATGGGCCCTGACAATGTTCACAGTCAGAGAGTCACACAGACATAGAGCATGGAAATTGACACTCTGGTCCAACTTGCCCATGCTGACCAGTTAAATTAATCCAGTAACTTCAATCCTACTGAAGATTTGTGTTCCAGAACATTCTCCTCCCCTAGTCAGTCTGTTCCAGTGGAGCTATCACACTGCAATCAAAAATTGCCAAGGTATACAAAAGGCAGGATCAATCCAACCCAGCCAAATAGTGTCCCATCAGTCTCCTCTGCATCAACAAAGTGAGGGAAGCTTCTATCAAACAGCACCTGCTCACCAATAAGCTGTTCAGTGACGCCCAGTTTGGGTTCCTCCAGGGCCATTAGGTCTGGAACTCATTAGAACCTTGGTTAAAACATGGACAAAGAATTCCAGAGGTGGAGAGAGAGGAACAGCTCATAACATCAAGTCCACATCTGAACGAACGTGAGATCAAAGGAACCTTGGCAAAACTGGAACCAATGGTTATCATGGGGCACATTCTCATATGGTGGGAGTCATGGACGAGAGTGCAGTGCTGGAAAAACACAGTAGGTCAGGCAGCATCCGAGGATCAGGAGATTTAACGTTTCAGGCACAAGCCCTACGTCAGGCTAATGTCCGAAACATCGATTCTCCTGCTTCTCAGATACTGCTTGACCTACTGTGCTTTTCCAGCACCACACTCTCGAATCTGATCTCCAACATCTGCAGGCCTCCATTCTCCTGGTTGGAGTCATACCTCACACTCCAGGAGAGGAAGGCAGGTGGTACACCAGTCTCCTGTGACTAT
The DNA here is from genome assembly GCF_047496795.1 of Chiloscyllium punctatum. Taxonomy (NCBI): domain Eukaryota; kingdom Metazoa; phylum Chordata; class Chondrichthyes; order Orectolobiformes; family Hemiscylliidae; genus Chiloscyllium; species Chiloscyllium punctatum. The sequence goes on from NC_092768.1 coordinate 78,297,099, forward strand.
TCCCCTCTCTAACAGGTTTACTGTGTTGGTTACTGTTGGGAGGGATAGCCTTTAGCGGGGAGGATAACAGCAGCAGCCAGGACTGGGACACTACAACTGGCTCTGCCTTAAACCAGGGGTGGACAGAGTCCAAGGGAGTGATAGTTGGAGGGGACTTGTTAGTTCGGGGCACAGACAGGCATTTCTCTGGCTGTGTTGGAGCCTCCAGGATGGTGTGTTCCCTCCCTGGTGACAGGGTCTCTGAGTGGCTGCATGACATCCTTAAAGGGGAGGGTCAGCAGCCAGAGTCATTGTGCACACGGGTAGGTAGAGGGATGGGGTCCTGAGGAAGGAGTACAGGGAGTTAGGAGAGAGGCTGAAAAGCAGGACCTTGAGGGTAGTAATCCTTGAATTAGTCCCAGTGCTACATGCTAGTGAGACCAGGAATACAAGATAGGACAGATGAATGTGTGGCTAAGGAGCTGGTTCAGGGGGTAGAGTTTCAGGTCCTTTGATCATTGGGACCTCTTCTGTGGCAGGGTTGACCTGTACAAGAAGGATAGATTGTACCTAAACTGGAGGGGAACCAATATCCTCACAGGGAGGTTCGCTAGTGCTACTCAGGAGGGTTTCGACTAGAGTGGCAGGGGGCTAGGAACCAGAACAGCAGGTCAGGAAATGGAAGGATTGGGGAGAAGGTAGATGCTGGGATCAGGAAATCAGAAAGGAAGGGCAGGCAGAGACAGGTAAATGAACACGATGGGACTGATGGGTTGAAATGTGTTTATTTCAACAAAAGGAGCATTATAGGGAAGGCAGATGGGCTTCGAGCCTGGATCAGTATATGGGACGATGATATAGGAGTCAATACTGGAGTTGGATGAGGGAGGGGCAGGACTGTCTGCTCAGAATTTTCGGGTTTTGTTGTTTTAGACGAGATAGAGAGCGAGGTAGAAGACACGGAGGAATAACATTACTGATCATGGAGAATGTTGTTACTCTGCACTCAGAGAGGACACAGTGGAGGCTCATCCACTGAGGCAATATGGGTAAAGCTCAGATATCACTCTGATGGGATTATATGCCTTGAAAGTGTTTTGGATACAGTGATCACAATTCCTGCCGCTTGACATCCAATGATGTTCCAGTAGCTGAATCAACATTGTGGGCTCACCACATAAACACAGTGGCTACAAGAGCAGGGCAGATGCTTGGAATACTGCAGTGAGTAATTCCCTTCCTGACTCCCCAAAACCTGTCCAACATCTACAAGGAACTAATATGGAATGTGATGGAATACTCCCCACTTGTCTGGATGGGCGCAGCTCCAACAACCCTCAAGAAGCTTGACACCATCCAGGGGAAAGGGGCCCACTTGATTGCTCCACATCCACAGGGATCACTCCCTCCACTATCAACATTCAGTAGCAGCAGTGTGTTCCATGTACAAGATGCATTGCAGAAATTTGCCAAGATCCTGAGACAGCACCTTCTAAACCCATGACCACTTCCCGTCTAAACAGACAGGGGTAGCAGATACTTGGGAACCGCACTCTTTGAGTGTTGCCTCCGAGCCACTCACTGTCCTTAATTGGAAATATTTCGCTAAAATTCCCTGTCTCTGGGTCACATTCTGGGAATTCTCTCCCTTAGAGCATTGTGGGTTAATCTACTGCATGTGACCTGCAGTGGTTCGATAAGGCAGCTCAGCACCATCTTTTCAAGGGGAACTCAGGAGGTCAATAAATGCCATCCTGTCAGCAATGTCCATGTCCCACGGATGGATAAAAAAATTATTCTTGGCAGTACATTGTAACAAAGATTGTACTGAGAGGCAGGAGGGCAGACAGATAAGATCAATCTCAGAGCAGGCCCAGAAATAGATTGTGAGCTGAAGATTACAAAGAGCTGTGCAAACCTGGGTCAGACACTAATATGAAAGTTGAGTCCTGGGGGAAATAGTCAGCAAGTTTGTCGAATCAGACCAGAAGATGTATGACCAATACTAACATCTTGGCCAGAGGGTGACTGGGAAAGCAATAACTTGCTGTTTATAAAAATAGTAATTGCTGGAGAAAAACAAATTACTACGGATGCTGGAATCTGAAACCAAAAGAGACAATGCTGAAAAATCTCAGCTTTGAAAAAGGGTCAGTTAGACTCGAATCATCAGCTGTTTCCCTCCTTACAGATGCTGCCAGACCTGCTGAGATTTTCCTGCATTTTCTCTTTTGGTAATTGCTGGAGAAACTGGGCAGGTTTAGCAGAATCTATTGAGAGAAAGTGAAGGCAATGTTTCGAATCCAGTGAACCTCCATCAGAACTGATAATAGCCAGGTAAAGATAGATTATATGCTGAAGGGAAGGATGGCGTAAGGGAAAGGGGAAACATTCAGCAACTAATTGGAGATGAACCACAGAGACCGAGAATGAGCCTGAGAGCACGGATTGCAGTCGGTTCAGAGGGAGAGAGGTTTCAGCTGGTGGGGCAGGGGTAAATTTAGGTGGCTAATACAACATAGAGAATCCTCAAAAGAAAAAAAAATCAAGCTTGAGTGACACCAAAAGGCCAGATGGAGGATACCAAGTGGAGTGAGAGTATTGGAGGCGAGTGAAGGGTTGGAAGAAGAATCTGATTTAAACACTTGGACACAGAGGGTAAAGAATCTGAAGGAAGAATAATTTAACATCATGTCATGGTCAAAGGTCACTCCATGGAGAGGAGAGGGTGAGAGTGGGAGAGAGGAATAAATCTAAGACATTTTCTCAGTACAAAATGTTCTGCATCAGAGAGAGGTGTTTGACTGTTCAATGATGCGTGTTTACAGGTGTCAGGGGTGAACACTGAGAGAAACAGCTCATTCCCACTGTTAGAAGAATAAAGAGTGATCATACTGTATTCACAACATTGACAGTCTGTCCCAGGGTCAACAAAAGCAAAGAACACATTAGGGAGAGGCAGTGAGTGTGAGGGAAGGTATGAATAGATTAAATGAAAGAACAGCAATGGAGGAAGGTGGCAGGGTAGACATGGAAATAAAAATAAAAGAAGAAATAACAAGAAAGTGGACAAATTAACCACATTTGCCCAGTGAACATTCAGGTACAGAGAATTGGAAAGAACAGGCACACCAACAAGATGGCACCTTAAATGGTAAGATCTGTCAATTTGTTCAACATGGTTTACGGAACTCATCGTGAGGCACAGACTTACCAGGGACACCAACAAGGCCAAGTATGGGATAGTAAACAAAAGCAAAAACCTTAAGTGCGGCCTCGATTCGATAGACTAATCTAATCCAATCTGAATCCCTGTAAAGTTTCGTCAATCCAGCCAGAGATACCTCTTCCCATCACTGGATTATTCCAATCCTTTTCCCTCTGATTGTCACTAATTGCAGTGATATTCCACTCGAATGTTCTCCGATACCAATACCATCGCTCCATATCTACAGTTGTGCTGATCTCTGATTGCTGCAGAAATATTGCTCCTGCTGTCATTCTGTGATAAGCAATTGAAGGGAATCCCTTAATAACCAACTGATGGAGCAGCTCACAGCTCCCCAGGGACACAGTTAATTTCAGTGAGTCAGACATGAATTCCAGTCAATGAACAAACAGTTCATTATTACTCACGGCACGGTGGCACAGTGGTTAGCACTGCTGCCTCACAACGCCGGGTTCAACTCCCGCCTCAGGCGACTCTCTGTGTGGAGTTTGCACATTCTCCCCGTGTCTGCGTGGGTTTCCTCCGGGTGCTCCGGTTTCCTCCCACAGTCCAAAGATGTGCAGGTCAGGTGAATTGGCCATGCTAAATTGCCCGTAGTGTTAGGTAAGGGATAGATGTAGATGTAGGGGTATGGGTGGGTTGCGTTTCGGAGGGGCAGTGTGGACTTGTTGGGCCAACTGTAAGTAATCTAATCTAAAAAAAAAGTTGGAGTTAACCCCTTTGAATCAAATCGGTTTTGTTCCACAATAGAGAAGAACATTGATCTGGCCCATGTTGGATTTTCTTGTCAAAAAGCATGGAGGAAATAATTCAAGTAGTTTGCAGGTTTCTTTTTAAAATAAAGTTGTCATTGCTTAGATACTGAGACCCAAATTGCTGACAATATTCCAAATCTGGCCTCACCAGAGCCTTATAGATCCTGAGCAGGGCATCTGTGCTCTTGTATTCTATCCCTCCCGAAATGAAAGCTAACATTACATTTACCTTCCTCACTGTCAAATGAAGCTGCCTCTGAACCTGATGGGAATCATGAACTCAGACTCCCAGTGCCTTGCGTTTCAGATTTCCGAAACCTTTCCCATTTCGAAACCAGTCTACACCTTTATTCTTCTAATCACAGTGCATCACCTCACACACTTTCCCAAAGTGTCATCCATCTGCCAACAGAAACTTTAAAAACCCTCAACTAGGACTCACCCCGCGAGGATCTTTCATGTGTTTCAGGCCTGGCAGCATCTGTCCAGAGAGAGAGAGAGAGAGAAAGCAGAGTCAATATTCCGAGTTTGGGGAGTATTCCTGTGGAAGGGTGTGCTTTGGAATTGATGTGCCGACACACAATTTCATCATCACATCGCACTCTCTGTCTGTGTGAGTAATAATGAGAAATCCCCATCCAGAGGGTGTGTGTTTAAAACTGGAGGGTACTGTGAGATAGTGAGCAGCTGGTGAAGGGAGAGGGTTGGCTGATCACCGCGACGATGAGGATGGCACCGTTTTATATCAGGCCGGAGCCACTCCAGACCAGGAGGATCACCGGTGACTGAGTAACGGAAGAGAACTTGGACAGATGAAGAGTGACAGGGGTTGGGAATCTCTTCCTCAAACGGCGGTCTGTACCAATTTAATTATTAAATTTAAATCTGAGATAGGTTTTTATTTAATTAAGCCAAAGGCTATCAAGAGGTAAGGAATCAAGTTTGGCAAATGGAGAGAGACCACAGATCAAGGACCATCCTATCAGGAGGATGAACCGGCTCGAGGTTCTGATTGGCCTCTTCATGCTCCTATGAAACCTGTTTACAAATTTGCCAGAACTCTCCTGTAAAATCAAATGGTGATGAATGAATAAGGACAGATAAGTTATTCCAAGGCAGAAAACGTTGCCCCTCAGGTCTCTTTTATATCGTTCCCCTCTTACCCTAAACCCATGCCCTCTAGTTCTGGACTCCCCCATCCCAGGGTAAAGACCTTGTGTATTTACCCGATCCAAGTTCCTCATGATTTTATAAGCCTCTGTAAGGTCATGCTTCCTTCTCTGACGCTCCAGGGATAACAGCCCCAGCCTGTTCAACCTCTCCTGAGAGGTCAAATCTTCCAACCCCGGCAACATCTTTGTAAATCTTTTCTGAACCATTTCAGGATTCACAACATCCTTCCAATAGGAAGGAAACCAGAATTGCACAAAACATTCCAAAAGTGGCCTAGCCAATGTCCTGTACAGCGACAACATGATCTCCCAACTCCTGTACTGAATATTCTGACCAATCACAGAAAGCATACTGAACAAATCGCCTTTTGGCTTGGAATATGTGTAGTTCCTGAGGACCAGAGGAAGAGATTCTGCTCGAGTGTTGTAGGTTGGACGCAGCAGACGTGTGCTGGCAGGGGAAGTACCACGGGAATCGTGTTGCGAGTCGTCGGAGCTGCTGGAGACCATTGCTGGATTGTGATTGGATGTTGGAGGATCGTTTGGTTGTGCTGACCTGCTCTTGGTGGATCTTCATGCTGGCTACGGCCTAACGCCAATTCAGGGACCAGCCAACCTCAGAGCTATGGCCTCGACAGCTGCCCGCAGCCCTGGGCAGGGGGTTCGAAACACAGTCAGGGTGACTGTGAAGAAGATTGAGGATCATACTCCACTCGACTGCACCCTGTTTATTAAGCAGGTACTGTTGGGATGCTGTGGGTTTGTTGTAGTGGACGTGTACTGCCTGCCGGCCGCTTCTCGGCCTTTTGGCTCGGAATATCTGTCGTTCCTGAGGACCACAGGAAGAGATTCTGCTCGAGTGTTGGAGGTGCGACGCAGCCGAAGCGTGCTGGCGGGGGAAGTACTGCGAGGGTCGTGTTGCGAGTCGTCGGAGCTGCTGGAGACCGTTGGAGGATCGTTTGGTTGTGCTGACCTGCTCTTGGTGGATCTTTATGCTGGCTTCGGCCTAACGCCAATTCAGGGACCAGCCAACCTCTGAGCTATGGCCTCAGCATAGCTCAGCCCACTCGCCGCCAGGGCATTCGGAACACAGTCAGGGTGACTGTGAAGAAGGTGGAGGAGCACACACCGGTGGATCGGACGGTGTTTGTGAAGAAAGTTCTGCTGGAGTGTTGCGGCCTTACAGCTGCAGACGTGTACTGCCTGCAGGATTTCCCTGGGGCAGGCTACTTTGATGTGACCTTCAGAAGCGTGAAGCAGTGCGAACAGCTCCTGAAGGTCTTCAAGGAAAAGGAAGGGGAGCCGCTGTTTTCAATCTTGTCGGCGACCCCATTGTGTGTGCTTCCTGCACAGAGGAATCGGGTTGTTACAATCCATATGTACAACCCCTACGTTCCAGCGGCTGATGTCCTGACCTTCCTGGGAAGGTACGTCCAAGTTGAGGGAGAAGCCACTGATGTGATCGACCCCTTTGGGATCTGGACCAGTAAGAGGCAGGTCAAGGTAACTCTGAGGGCCGATGACAGTGGGAACATCCTCCACCCACCCTCGAGCTTTGCAATAGGAGGGATCAGAGGCTACCTGACATATGCAGGGCAGCCGAAAGTGTGCCGAACCTGCGGGAAGTCGGGACACGTGGCGGTGGATTGCAAAGAGACCATTTGCAGGAACTGCAAACAGGAGGGTCACTTGACTAAGGACTGTCGGGAGGAAAAGAGCTGCAACCTGTGCGGGGAGGCGGGCCACATGTACAAGGCCTGCCCAAGACGAGGAGCCGCCACCTACGCACAGATGGCCGGAGGTGGCAACACGAGCCGCGGACCGACAAAGTCCAACGAGGTACCGCGAATCAGCAAAGGAACGGTGCCTGGAGGCACCCAGAAGGAAGGGAAAGGTGTAGGGGAGCAGGCAGCAGACAGCGGGGAGATGCAGCAGCCGACCCAAGCTCCTGCAAGACAGACGGAGGAAATGGAAGAGGAGGGATCAAAGGAGGCAGAGCAGTGGATTATCGTTAAAAACAGGAAAAGGAAACCTCTCGAGGGCCCCAAAGCCACCAAGCGAAGGGGGAAGAGACACCTCCAAGAGGAGGATACAGGCACCGCCTCCGAGGGTGAGGACGGGCGCAAGAAGGGTCGCCTCCGGAGGAAGAGGCAGAGCGCCGTGGGGAGAAAGGAGGGCAACACCGCCCAAGAAGGAAAAGACGATCCCTCTGAGGGGATGGGTGAAGGCCTCCCCCTACCCGGTGAGAACCAAGGGGTACCCACCGGCCCACAGCTCCAGGGAACTGGGAGCAGCGTCCCAGTGACAGCCCTGCTGTCAGTTGGAGAACGGGGCGATACGGACCCTGGTTCTGACACGATGACACCAGAGCGTGGAAATGACTCCAGCGTGGAGCCGGACAACTACCTCAGCCCTGGGAAGGTCCAGCAGTTTGCTGTCACCACGGGGATGCACGCAGCTACCCCACTGGAGCAAGACCAGAAGAAAATGGACACTGGTAACCCCGTAAACTGTTAAAATGGGGTTTAAAATTGCCAGCATAAATGTGCATAGCATTAAAGCGGCTACGCGATGTGTTTCAACGCTGGCCTTCCTGGCCAATGTCAAAGCCGATATCCTGTTTCTGGAGGAGTGTGGGATACCGCACCTCCGCAGTTACAGGAGATGGTCGAGCTTGTGGGCCCACGGGCCGTCAGTGTGGTCGGGAGGCAACGATAGCCGCGCCTCCGGCCTGGGTATCCTGTTGTGGGGAGGCAACTTCACCATCTCCGAGGTTAAGATTAGATTAGATTACTTACAGTGTGGAAACAGGCCCTTCGGCCCAACAAGTCCACACCGACCCGCCGAAGTACAACCCACCCATACCCCTACATTTACCCCTTACCTAACACTATGGGCAATTTAGCATGGCCAATTCACCTGACCTGCACATTTTTGGACTGTGGGAGGAAACCGGAGCACCCGGAGGAAACCCACGCAGACACGGGGAGAATGTGCAAACTCCACACAGTCAGTCACCTGAGGCGGGAATTGAACCCAGGTCTCTGGTGCTGTAAGGCAGCAGTGCTAACCACTGTGCCACCGTGCCGTAAGGAGGTGGTGGGCGGGCGCCTCCTCGTCGTGGACGTCAAATACAGAAACGCTCCCGTGAGACTAATCAACGTGTACGCCCCAGTGGGTAAGAGTGAATGGTTGGCCGTCCTGCAACAGCTTCCACTGCTGCTGGCTACGTCCAGGCCGGTCATTCTGGCTGGAGACTTCAACTGCATCATTGATGCAGATGGACGATCCGGCGGGGGGGGACTGTAAACCGGACGCTACGTTCAGGGCCCTGATGGAAACGGTCAAAGACGCCAAGCTGCACGACGTCTTCAGCGCCCCTGCAGATGGAGCGCAGTGTAGATACAATTGGTCACGGGCAGACGGGTCTATCCGCTCAAGGATAGATTACCTGTTTGTGTCCCGAACGCTCTCGGTCAGATCCACCGACGTCAAGCCGGTGTTCTTCTCTGACCACTGCCTCCTGCTGGCCGACTGTCACCTACAGGACGAACAGCGGGCGGGCAAGGGAACGTGGAAACTGAACACTAAGCTGTTGACCCCGGGAAACATCGAAGAGCTCAAGAGGGATTACGCAGGTTGGAGAACCGTGAAGCCCCTGTTTGAGTCTCCAGCGGACTGGTGGGAAACGGTAAAAGGGAACATCAAGAGGTTCTTTATCCTCAAAGGTGTTCAGGAGGCGAGAGAGAGGCGGGGAAAACTGTCCCAGCTCCAGGAAAGTATGCAGAACCTGCTCCTGCTGCAGACGATGGGGGGGTCGATGTCACGGAGGACCTCAAGGAGGTGAAGGGCCAGCAAGCCTCACTCTTTGCCTCGGAGGCCTCCAGAATAATCTTCCGGTCCAGGGTCCGCTCGGTGGAGCAGGACGAGACGTGCTCACGTTTCATCTTCCAGAAGGTGCACAAAGAGAGCTCCGTGCTCAGCAGCCTGAAGAAAGAAGATGGCTCGGTAACGTCATCTCAGGCTGACGTCATGAGGATCAGCAAATCCTTCTACGCCAGCCTGTATGACCTGAAGCCGACCGACAGCGCGGCCTCCCAGTCGTTCCTGTCCTCTATCACGGAGCTCCTAGATGACGGAACACGAGAGAGGCTGGACCAGCCGCTATCTCTGGATGAACTGACCAAGGCCCTCGAGTCCTTCAAAAAGAATAAAACTCCCGGAAGCGACGGCTTACCGGTCGAGGTTTATTCCGCTCTTTGGGACTTGATCGGCCAGGACCTGCTGGAGGTGTATGTAGGTGTAAAGAGGAGGGCATTTCCTCCCAACCAGGAAACAATGGACCACCCGAAGTCCACCCTCCACCCAGTGAGAACCAGGGGGTACCCACTGCCCCACAACTACAGGCAACCGAGAGCTGTGACTTTCTGACAGTCCCAATGTCAGACACAGAACTGGACAGTGAGGACCCTTGCCTTGGCTCAATGACACCAGAGCGGGTAAATGACCCCAGTGAGGAGCTGGATAGCTACCTCAGCCCAGCAAAGGTCCAGCAGTTCGTGCTTACCATGGGGATGTAGACAGCTACCCCAGAGACAGGACAATCAAATGGACAATGGTAACCACATAAACTGGGGGTTAAAGAAGTTTCATTTGCTTTCATATAACAGGGCACCCACTCAGTAGGTGGGTTCCGCTGAAGCCACAGCCAAATACCAAGAGACTGGATAGTTAATAAAGGTAACTGTTAATAGGATAACTGTGAATTCGATTAATTCAATCTGTTCTTTGTAATGTTAAGACATGCAATGTATATAACTATGAATAACATGGAAAATTGTACAAGTACCAAAGATTTATTTACATGAATAAATATATTTTGAAATTTTAAAAAATGGATAGTGTGGATAATTGGAATCCTTCTTCCAACAACGACTCTTATATTCTCAACCAAATCGTTTATTTAAATGATGCACATTCGTGGACCAAGCCCTGATCATTATAGCACACTGCTGGTCACAGGCCTCCAGTCCGAACAACAACCCTCTCCCATCACCCTGTCTCCTACTGTAAAGCCAATTTTGTGTACAGACGGCTAGCTCTCCCTGATCCCATGTGATCTAACCTTACAAAACAGTTTATCATGCTAAATCCTGTCAAAGGCCCTGTTGACGTTAGTGTAGATAATGTATGGTCACCACTGTAACAACAATCAAGTTAGTGAAACCTGACTTTGTTTGCACAAAGCCGTGCTGACTATCTTTCATCAATCCTTGCCTTTTTAAATGAATGTGACTCCTGTCTGGCAGAATCACTTCCACAACTTACCCACCACTGACATCGGGCCAATTGGTCTTTAGTTCCATGGCTTTCCATCACAACCTTTCTTAAATAATGGAACAAAACTCTATTCTTGTCATAGTCGTACAGCGTGGAAACTGACTCTTCACTTGAAACAAACCATAATCTCAAAGTAAACTTGTCCCAGCTGCCTGTTGCTGGCCCATATCCCTCCAAACCTTTCCCATTCATGTACTTATCCAAATGTCTTTTAAACGTAGAAGCTATACCCACATCCACCCCTTCCTCAGGAAGTTCATTCCACGCTCAAACCACCCTCTGTTTAACAATTTGCCTCTTATATCCTTTTGTTTGGAACATCTCTCTCCTCTAGCCTTAAAAATGTGTCCATCTTCTTGAGACTCCCCCATTCTGGGAAAAGGCAAATGCCATTAACTGTATCTATATCCCTCATCTTTTTCATAAACTTCCATAAGGTTATCTCTCATTCTGCAGTTTCCAGTGAAAAAAGACTCAGCCTATCCAGCCATTTTTCAGAACTCAAGCCTTCCATACCCAGCAACATCCTGGTAAATCTCTTCTGAACCCCCTGCAGCTTAATAATATCCTCCCTATAACTGGGCGACCAGAACTGGACAGAGTATTGCAGAATAGGCCTCACCAGTGTCTGTACAATCTCAACATGACGTCCCAAACCCTCCACTCAATGGACTGAGTAATAGTCAGGCATACCAAGCACCGTCTATTCCATCCTGTGATGCAAGCTACAAGAATTATGTACCTGAACCCAGAGGTCCCTCTGCTCTAAAACACTAACCGAGGCCCTAACATTAATTGTGTAAGATCTACCCTTGTTTGTTTTACCAAATGCATTACCTCACATTTATTCAGATTGAATTCTAACTGCAGTTTTTCAGCCATTCACCCATTTCATCAAGATCCCTTTGTAATCTCAAAAAACCTCCTTCACTGTCCATGATTCCAACCTCCAGCGTTCCAGCCAATCACACATGGTTGTCAATGGTACAAATACCTTTGTTCGGGGCTCCACAATTTCTTCCCTAGCATTCCACATTGTCCTGTGATACACTTAATCAGGTCCTGGGGCCTTCCATACCTCTGTGTTTTAAAACCTCCAGCACCACCTCTTCTATAACATGCACTCTTTTCAAGTCGTAGAGAAGTACAGCATGGAAACAGACCCTTCAGTCCCCAACTCGTCTAGGCTGACCAGAAGACCGAAACAAATCCATCCCATCAATCAGCATTTGACCATATACCGCTAAACTCTGACTATTCATATACCCATCCAGACACCTTTTAAATGTTGTCATAGTATCCGTCCCTGTTACTTTCTCCCTCCGCTTGTTCCATATCCACATCACTGTATGCATGAAAAAGCTATTCCTTCGGTCCCTTTTAAACCTTTCTCCTCTAACCTCAAACCTATGCCCTCTCGTTTTCCCAACCCTGGGAAAAGACCTTGACTGTTTACCCAATCCATGCCCCTCATGTTTATATAAACCTCTGTAGGGTCACCCCTTAGTCTTTGATGCTCCAGGGAAAATAACCCCAGCTTATTCAGCAACAACCCTGGCAACATCTTGTCAATCTTTTCTGAGCACTTTCCACTTTCACAACATCATTCCTATAGCAGGGAGACTGGAATTGCAGAATACTCCAATTGTGGTCTAACATATTGCTCTTGTTCCCTGAGTTGCCCAGTCTTTTTCCACAGCAAGTTCTTGAGTGCAAAATATGTTTAGGGTCTTAGCCATATTCTACAGTTCCACACATTGATAGCCTCATTGATCTTTAAGGGCCCCTATTTTGTCTCGCGTTACTCTTTTGCTCTTAATATATTGATACAATCACTTTTGGATTCCCCTTATCCTTCTCTGTCAAAGTTATTTCATGGCCCCTTTCTGCATTCCTGATTTCCACCCAAAGTATACTCCTGCAGCCCCTGTTATCCTCAGGGATTCCCTTGATCCAGCTGGCTATACATGGCATGTGGTCCATTTTCCTTGACCAGACCCTCAATAGACAGCCAGTGTTTCCGAATGCTGTCAGCATTGTCCTGCACACAAATAGGAACATGCTGGCACTGATCACTCAATTTATCTCACTTTTAAAATAGTCTCACTTGCCAAATTTCCCTTTCCCTGCAAATAGACTCCCCAATCACCTTTTGAAAGTTCCTGGCTAACACGACCAAAATTGGGCTGGCCCCACTTTATAACTTGAACTTGTGGACCAGGCCTGTCCTTTTCCATCGCTGTTTTCAAAACTAATAGGACTGTGGTCACTTTAGCAAAATGCGTTCCCACTGACACCTCAGTCCCTTTCCCTACCTTGTTTCCCAAGGGGAGGTCAGGTTTTGCACCTTTCTCCAGTTGGGCCATTTACATACTGTTTGGGACTTTTCTGGAACGCAATTACGAAATTTCTCTGTTCCTAACATTGAATAGTGGCAATGCCAATCTAGATTTGGAAAGTTTAAAAACCCCTACCATAACAGTCTTATTATTATGATTGATATTTGAGATCTCCTGACATATTTGTTCCTCAGTCTGCCATGGATTATTCAGGGTCAGTACACTCGTATCAAAGTGATGACCCATTCTTATTTCACAGTATCTCCAACACAGTGGGCGATCCCACAGGAATGTCCTCTCTAAGTATTGCTGTGATGTTTCATGCAATCAAAACCCACCACCATGCGTCCTTCCCCTCTCGCCACCCCTGCTGCTCTTGAACAAAGGACCCACATTAGATATCCTCCAGTCATTCGGCACTTCACCTGTGGCCAGCAAAGTATTAAATATATCCACCAGGGCCCCAGCAATCTCCTCCCTTACCTCCCATAGCAGCCTTGGATACATTTTATTGGGCACTGGGGATTTCTCCAGCTTTATGCCTGTGAAAACATGTAATATCTCCCCTTTATTGATCTTAATATGTTCTAGAGCCTCACCATCCCAACTGAAATCCCTGGCTACTAAGTATTTCTCCTGTGTGAATACAGATGGGAAGTATTCATTGAAGACCTCACCGACTTCCTCTGGCTCCATGCACGGATTATCCCTTTGCTTTCTATCAGGCCTCACTCTTTCCCCAGTAATCCTCTTATTCTAACTATACTGATAAAATACCGCGTGGATTTTCCTTTCTAGTATCTGACAAGGAGATTTTATGGCCATTGTTTTCCCCTTATTTCTAAAGACCCCCTTGCAGTCCCTAAACTTTTGGATGGTTTCGCCTGGTTTTATTACACTGTATTTTCTTTAGCAATCTCACGATATCGTTGATCAGTATTCGCTGGACTTTCTGCCTTTGCTATTCTCTCGTCAGGAACACACTGACCCTGAATTCTCACTGTATCACTTTAACATACTTCCACTTTCCAAATATAGACCCAATTGCAGATAGTCCTCCCAGTCCACGTTTGCCAGATCCTCTCTAATGAGCGTGATACTGATGGGAGACTCAGTTTTGAGGGGGTCAGACAGGAGATTCTGTGACTGCAGAAGGCATCCCAGGATGGTGTGCTGCCTTCCGGGTACCAGGGTCAAGAACGTCTCTGTGCGGTTAATGAACATTCTGAAGGGGAGGGTTAGTAGCCATTGGTCATTGTGCACATCAGTCCACATGACAGTGGTAGACAATGGGATGGGGTCCTGTGAAATGAGTATCAGGATTTAGGTGAGAGGTTTAAAAGGATGACCTCAAGGGGAGTGATCTACAGATTATTCCTAGTGCCACCTGCCCCATTGAGGATTGAAATAGAATGATAGGCCAGATAGATGTGTGGCTGAGGAGCTGGGGGATGGGGTAATGTTTGGATCTTTGCGATCTCTTCTGGAGTGGAAGTGACCTGTAGAAGGGGGAACAAGTTTGACTTAAAACAGAGGGGCACCAAGATCACTGCGAGGGAGATTTGTTAGTGTTACCTGGGGAGGGTTTAAACTAGGTTGGCCGGGACTCTGAGTAAGAGAGGTGCCATTGGCCAGTCAGGGGAAAAATACACCAGCCACTGAGAACAAGTTCCCTATTCTGGATATCCTGGCGCACAGTCAAGGGAGTGAAAAGACTACAGGTTTAACGTGCATTTATTTCAACACACGAGGCCTGACTGGTAAGGCAGACGATCTCAGAGCATGGATTGGCTTTGGGGACTAGGATATTATAGCCATAACAGAAACATGGCTGAGAGAAGGGCAGGACTGTCAGCTCAGTGTTCCAGGATACAGAAGCTACAGGTCTGACAGAGTGAGTGAGATGGGAGAGTTGCACTTTTGATAAGGGACGGCAGAACAACAGAGCTTCGAAGGGATACTTTTAAGGGATCATCAAATGAGGTCACATGGTTAGAAGTTAGAAACAAAAAGGGGATGGACTCTGTTGGGACAGTGTTCTAGATTCCCAAAGAGCCAGCAGATACTAGAGGAACAGATGTGTAGAGAGAGTGCAGGTACCTATAGAAATAATAATGTAGTTGTGGTTGGAGATGTTAGCTTCCCCTGGATGGACTGGGCCGCTCACAGAGTAAAAGCCCTGTATGGAGTGCAATTTGTCAAATGTGTCCAAGAAATTTTCCCAAACCAAGATGTAACTCTAACAAGGCCTAACTCTACTCAGGCGGTAGCAGCACTGGACCTCCCCTCAGAAAACGAGGTCTGGAAAGTGACTGAAGTGTCAGTCAGAGAGCACTTCGGGTCCAGTGACCACAACTGTCTTCGTTTTAACATAGTTATGGAAGAGGATCAGACATGGCCACAGACGAAATTGGAGCAGGGCCGGGTTTGGAGCCATCAGGCAGGATTGGGTGAATTAAAAATCACAGAACACCAGGTTATAGTCCAATAGGTTTATTTCAAAGCACCAGCTTTCGAAGCACAGGTGATAATCCTAAAAGGTGCAAGTCAGAAACTAAATGTGTTTGATATTACATTCCATGACACTGCTATCCTGTTGTTATAAATTCTGTGCCGTACGACTGTGCTCCACAACCACCTGATGAAACAGTGCTCTGAAACCTAGTGCCTCCAAATTAACCTGTTGGACTGTAAGCTGGTGTTGTGTGATTTTTAACATTGTCCACCCCAGTCCAACACCGGCTCCTCCACATCACGATTACCATCGATTGGGTGAGTCTGTTTGAAGGAAAAGGAATGACTGGCAAACGGGAGGGTTTTAAAAGTGTGATCTCAAGAATCTAGGGTCATTATGTCCCTGTTAGAGTGAAGGGAAAAGCTGGCAGGGTTAGGGCTCCCTGTCTGCTGAGGTTTATTGAGGCTCTGTTCAGGAAAAAGAAAACAGCATACATTGGGCTTAATTAATCCATATCCTTTTCCAGTCTGAAAGACACGATCAATCTGTGGAGACCCTGCAATCCTCTCAGGTCCTTGCTGCAGTCAGGATCTGTCGAACTCACTCCAATGCCTGTTACTCTCCTGATCCAGTTCTATAAAGACTCACTATCTGTGTAACATCCTCCCGTGGCTATCTCCCACCCTGTCAATGTAAGCTCCTCCAGTCTCTCCATCCATCTACTCATCTCCATAACCTTCTCCAGCTCTTACACCTCTATCTGTGTAAATGTCACCCTCCCCTACAAACCTTCCCACTTTGACTAAACTGCAGGAGGTTTAAACTTCCCTATCTGTGCAACTCTCTCCAACCATCCCATCCTACCAACATCCTTGTGCCTGTAAACTGCTTCATCCCTCCCAACCTCCCCATCTCCATGACCTCCTGCAGGCCCTATAGCTCTGAACCCTCCTGTGGCTCTACTGTCCTCCCTCCCTGTGAAACTACCTCCAGTCCTCACTCCCCTCCCAGTCTGGGTCATCTGCTCAAGATCAGATCATTGCTGTGTCTGTTACCCTCGACAATCCTGGCAACCCTTCATTCATGTGTCTCTTCATTCAGATCCCATCCTCTCCAGCTTTCTGAAACCTCTTTATGCCATTGTGACCCTCCCTATTTAGAACGTAGAACAGTACAGCACAGCCCAGGCTCTTCGGCCTCAAGGTTGTGATGACCTTTTATCCTACAGACCCTACATTTTACTATTATCCATTTGCCTATCTCAGAATTGCTTAAATGTCCCTAGTGTATTGGAGTCTGCTACCACTGTTGGCAATGCATTCCATGCACCCGCTACACGATGTGTAAAGAACCCACCCCTGACATCTCCTATAAACATTCCTCCAATCACCTCCAATTTATGCCACCTCATCATTTCCATTTTTGCAATGGGAAAGGTATGTGGTTATCCTCTCTATCTAAGCCTCAAATCATCTCATTCACATCTATGAAATCACCTCTCATCCTTTTTCATTCCAATGAGAAAAGCCCGAACTCCCTCAAATGTTCTTCGTAAGCTCTCCCCTCCAGTCCAGGCAGCATCGTGATAAATCTCCTCTGCACCCTGTCTAAAGCTTCCACATTTTTCTGATAATGAGGCAACCAGAATTGAACGCAATAACCCAAGTGTTGTCTAACCAGGGCTCGATAAAGCTGCAGCATAACCTCATAGCTCTTAAATTCAATCCCCCTGCTAATGAACGCCAACACATCACATGCCTTCTGAACAAGGCTATCAGCTTGAGTACCAGCTTTGAGGGATCAATGGACGTGGACCCCAAGATTCTTCTGTTCCTCCACACTGTCACGAATCCTTCATTTCTCCCTGTAAATGCTTTCTGCGGAATCGTTCAATCTTAAACCCTCCCTATCTTGGTAACCTGTTCCAATCCCTCCAACACTCGTAAACTCGGAAACCTCTTCAAGTCCCGACAATCGTCCTTACTCTGTAACCTCCTTTATTAGTATCTTCCCTCAAAATGACTGAAACCGATTTGCCACAGCAATACTCCTGATATCTGCATAACTCTCCAGAATGGCTGAGCACAGCTTCAGGTTCCCAGGTTGGGAGATGTGAGTTCAGATGTGAATCTGTTTTGCCATTCTGTCTTTGTGCCTGACACTGACCTGGTGCTGCTCTGGTAGAAAGCACTCTCCGTGCATGTGGTAACCTCCAGATCTATGTTCTTGTCCAGAGCTCACCTCATCGATGCCTTCCTTTGGAAAGTTCTTTATTTTGTCATTATTGTCAAGCGGCGGTTTCGCGAGATGCAGGAATTGGGGAGTTGCCATTTTGAGAGAATGAAACGTTTATCATTGGGAATTGAGAAACCTTTAAAAATGAAAACAACAGTCCAGAGATAGTGTACAGTATTCCTGTTAGGGTGAAAGGAAAAAACTGATAGGGGTACGGAATACTGGATATGGAGAGAAATTGAGGTTTCAGTGAAGAAAAAGAAGTAAACATATCTCAGGAGAGAGTGTGAATCCTGAGAAGAGTATTAAGGCAGTAGGAGTGTACTAAAGCGGGAAATCAGGAGGGTGAAAAGGGGGCACGAGATAGCTTGGATAAGTATTGTTGATGAGAATCCCAAGGGTATTTATAAAAACATAAAATACAACATGGTAACTAGGGAGAGAATAGGACCCCTTGAAGATCAGCAAGGCAGCCTGCACGTGGAGCTGCAGGAGATGGGGGAGATACGAAACAAGTATTTTACATCAGTGTTTACTGTGGGGAGGACATGGAAGATGTAGAATGTAGGGACATAGATGGTGTCAACTTTCAAAATGTCCATATTACAAAGGAGATGGTGCTGGATGTCTTGAAATGCATAAAGGTGGATAAATCCCCAGGACATTATCAGGTCATAGAATCATAGAGATGTACAGCCTGGAAAAAGATCATTCGGTCCAACCCGTCTATGCCAACCAGATATCCCTACCGAATCTAGTCCCACCTGCCAGCACCCGGCCCATGTCACTCCAAACCCTTCCTATTCATATACCCATCCAAATGCCTCTTAAATGTTGCAAATATACCAGCCTCCACAACTTCCTCTGACAGCTCATTCCATGCCCGTACCATCCTCTGTGTGAAAAGGTTGCCGCTTAGGTCTCTTTTATATCTTTCCCCTCTCACCCAAAACCCATACCCTCTAGTTCTGGACGCCCCGACCCTTGGGAAAACACTTTATCTATTTATCCTGTCCATGCCCCTCATAATTTTGTAAAACTCTATAAGCTCAGCCTCCGACGCTCCAGGGAAACCAGCCCCAGTCTTTTCAGCCTCTCCCTGTAGCTCAAATCCTCCGTCCACGGCAACATCCTTGTAAATCTTTCACATCATCTTTCCGATAGGAAGAGAGACCAGAATTGCATGCAATATTCCAACAGTGGCCTAACCAATGTCCAGTACAGCCGAAACATGACCTCCCAACTCCTGTACTCAGTACTCTGACCAATATACGAAGGCACACCAAATGCCTTCTTTGCTATCCTATCTACCTGCGACTCTACTTTCGAAGAGCTATGAACCCGCACTCCAAGGTCTCTTGATTCAGGAATACTTCATAGGACCTTGCCAGGACCTGATCAGGTGTACCCTAGAACTCTGTGGGATGCTAGGGAAGTGATTGCTGTGCCCCGTGCTGAAATACTTTAATCATCGACAGTCACAGGTACCAGAAGACCTGGAGATTGGCTAACGAGGTGCCACTATTTAAGCCTGACGTCAGTGGTGGGCACGTTGAAGGAGGGTATCACGAGGGACAGGATTTGCATGTATTTGGAAAGGAAGTTTCTAATTAGGGATAGTCAGCATTGCTTTGTGCATGGGAAATCATGTCTCAAGAAATTGTTTGAGGTTTTGAAGAAATAACAAAAAGGATTGACAAGGGCAGTGCGGTCAGTGTGAGCAATATGGACTTCAATAAGGTGTTCGAAAAGTTTCCACATGGGAGGTTGGTGAGCAAGGTTAGATCTCATGAAATACAGGAAAAACCAGCCATTTGGATACAGAACTGGCTCAAAGCTAGAAGACAGAGGGTGGTGGTGGAGGGTTGTTTTTCAGACTGGAGGCCTGTGACCAGTGGAGTGCCACAAGGACCGGTGCTGGATTCACTACTTTTTATTATTTATATAAATGATTTGGATGTGAACATAGAAGGTGTTTTTAGTAAGTTTGCAGATGACACCAAAATTGCAGGTGTTGTGGATAGTGAAGAATGTTACCTCTGGTTACAACGGGATCTGGATCAGCTGGGCCAATGGGCTGAGGTGTGGCAGCTGGAGTTTAATTTAGATAAATGTGAAGTACTGCGTTTTGGGAAAGCAAATCTCATCAGGACCTACACACTTAATGGTATATTTCTAGGGAGTGTTGCTCAACAAAGAAACTTTGGAATGCAGGTTCATAGCTCCTTGAAAGTGGAGTTGCAGGTAGGTAGGATTGTGAAGGAGGTGTTTGGTATGGTTGCATTTACTGATCAGAGCATTAAGTAGAGGAGTTGGGAGGTCATGTTCTGGCTGTACAGGACATTGGATAAACCACTTTTGGAATATTGCAAGCAATTCTTGTCTCCTCCCTATCGGAAGGATGTTGTGTAAGTAGAAAGCATTCAGAAAAGATTTACAGGGATGTTGCCAGGATTGGAAGATTTGAGTTACAGGGACAGGTTGAATGGGCTGGGGCTATTTGAGGCTGAGGGGAGACCATATAGAGGTTTACAAGAGAGGTATGGATAGCTTTAACAGAAAAGGTCTTTTCCCTGAGGTAGTGGAGCCCAGAACCGGACAGCCTAGGTTCAGGATGAGAGGGGAAATATATAAAAGGAACCTAAGGGACAACTTTTACAGGCAGAGGGTGATGTGTGTATGGAATTAACTGCTAGAGGAAGTGGTGGAGGCTGGTACAATTATTGCTTTTAAAAGGCATCTGGATGGGTACACGAACAGGAAGAATTGAGAGGGATTTGGGCCAAGTGCTGGCAAATAAGACGAGATGATGTTAGGATATGTGGGTGGCGTAGCTGAGTTGGACTGAAGGCTCTGTTTCTCTGCTGTACATCTCTATGACTGTAAATGTTTTCCACTGTCCATTTCCAGCCACACATTTCGCTGCTTCCCCTGTTTACCTTGGTCAGTTCTCCTCTCAAACACATATAAATGACTTTGGTTGTGATTGTAGGGTGTGCTTTATGGTCACTTTAACAATCCATCATCTCACTGAATTCCACTACACTACAATTTCCCAGAGGATATCTCAGTGTGACATTACTCCTTCACTCAGCGTCATCACCCAACGGTCGATCTGAGATAGTCACATCCCTGGCCATTTACACAATGTGTTATTGGAAGAAATATGGACAAAAACATTCCAAGATGAGTTTGGAGAATATCACTTTTGACAAAGACTGAAGTCTCCCAAACTTATCGCCGTGCCATTGCATTATACAGGAATTCATTGGAATGTGCAACAGTGTTGAGCAATGAAATGTTGTCAGGCAGCCTGAGAAACATTCTCCTGCTTATGGTTTTGACACGTGTTACCCAGAATCTGCATTCAGGCTGATTCAGCTGCATCATCGGAGGCCAAATGCGTTCTCTCTCATGCCTTTGTTACCCATTACTGTCAGGGTTACCCATCCTGTATTCCGTGAGACCACTCTAGGATGTGTGGAATTGAATGTTTATGTCCCACCTTTTGTTTGTCCTGTAACCACATCTTTCTGGTGACTAAATATAATTTATCTCTGTGTCACAAGTCTATTACTTTATTGCAGAGACTTTGTCCATTCCAAAGAAAGAACATTGTAATTGACTTTTTCCCAGAACTTTTTGTCACAGCCTAATTCACTGATGTACAATTTTAGTTAAACTCTGTCCCTTCCTGTTCCTTTCTGCTTTTTTTCAGCCACATTACATGGTGTTCCGATGCTTCACCTTTTCTATTTGGATTTGGAAAGCTCCTTTCACCTGAACCCTCTCCCTGCATCCTCTCTGTCAGTTTAAAGCCCTGTCCATATACCTACCGACATGACTGGCCAGGACACTGCTCCCAGCAGAGTTGTTTTTAATCCACTCGTGGGATGTTGCCCTCCCTGGCTGGCCAGCGTGTATTTCCCACCCTGAGCTGCCCTTGAGCTGGGTGGCTGGCTGGATCATTTCAGGGGGCAGTTCAGAGTCAACCTCCTTGCTCTGCGTCTGTCTAGTGAGAATAACACGAGGCCATCACCTCTCCCACTCGTAGCTCAACCGTCACTGAGTACTGATCCTACTGCATTATGAATCAAAAACCTTTCAACATGACCATTGCTTGATCCTGAAATCATTCCTGCACTCTGGTGATATCACTCAGTATCTCTCCATGTGGTATCCCTCACTGTCTGGGTCTAATTGCTGCCTCTGTCAGTGTCTCTCACTCTTGCAGCTACTCCAGATCCTGAGCCAACAGAATTCCCCATTCCAGAGAGACGCAGCAGCACATGCCAGGGATGGATACTGGGATTTTCCAGATCTCTGTGGCACTCGGTACCATTCTCCCTGTGTAACCCTCACTGCATCAGTCTAATTTTCCATTCTGTCTAATTCTCTCTCTCCTGTATGTACGCAGGAAGCTCCTGACCCAATAGACTTCCCAACTGCTGGGTGTCTCATCCACCACCACATTGAAGATGGTAGGTCAACCAGAGAGACAAAGGGCAGGGAGATCTGGACTCAATAAATCCTGCAGCGAGGTAAGATCATTCACAGGGAACAGAACAGAGAGTGTTTAAATAGCTTGAAACATTGACCCTCAAGACATGACGTAATACAGTGCTGAAGGGTGAACACAGAGCATAAAGCTACCAGGCTCAATCCCCACCCTTTGTGCGAGGATTACTTTCAGCCCTGCTGTACTGAGCCTGTCTGAGACAGCATCGGGAGTGTCACAGTTATCAATCCAGGCCTATGCTGTCTTAGTGAGCATCGGGACAATGGAGGGGAAAGCAGGCCGACCACGAGAAGGTGCTATTGAAACCTTGGATCTTTATGTTCTCTAATTACACTCCAACATTTTCTATTGTCACACCAGAGTCATATATCAAGGAAACAGACCCTTCAGTCCAACTCATCTGAGCTGGTGCCTTCAATGCTTTTAACACTGAGAACAGTTTCTATCTCTGTAACTTCACCCCCTCCCTACAATCCCTCTGCAAATTTAAAACCTACTTCAATGCTGACTATCTCCCGGTGACTGTAAAATGCTCCAGACTGGATGACATGCCAAATCTCAGGAATCTCCTCCTCCCATCATTACAATAATCTCTCTTTCTGTCATCTTGCACAATACCTCCAGCCCACCTGTCTCTGTAACATCCTCCAGCCTCGACCCTTTGTGTACCCTCCTCCTGCCCCTACAGCACATGATATCACTGTAACCTTCAATCCCTATAACATTCCTGCCTCCCATCCTACACCACAACACGGCCTCTAATTCATCCACCATCCTTACAGACCTCTCTATCTCCATAAATGCCTCCAGTCCCTCCAGCATTTCCTGCCTGTGTAACCTGCTCCCATCCCGGCAGCCCTCTCTGGGTACAGTGTCCTGAAGCCACAATAACCCTCCCAATGTCTGCAATCTCCTCTATCGCTGTGACCTTCTCCCATCACGACACTGCTCCATAACTCTACCCCTGTCGTCACTACCAGCCTTCCTATCTCTGTAACCACGAGGTCACTAAAATCATCCATGTACATGAAACATCCTCTTTGTTGCTGTATCCAAGCCCAGTCCCTACAGTTCTCACTTTCTGTAACCTCCTTCTGTCTGAAGAACCATCCAGTGTCTACACCAGTCTGTATTACTGACTTCATCAATCGCAAAAACCATCAAGACAAACCTCACTATCGCAGTAAATTCTTCCAGTTCCTCCCTATCTCTGTACACCATCCATTCCTGACTACACATTCCTGATGAAGGGCTCCAGCCCGAAACGTCTATGTTCCTGATCCTCGGATGCTGGAAAAGCATAGTGGATCAGGCAGCAACACACTCTTGATTCTGATCTCCAGCATCTGCAGAGCTCACCTTCTCCTGGTGGGACAGAATGGCCTACAACTGCGCCTCTTTCCTATGTTTCTGTGTAGCACTCCCTGGCTCTGTATCTCTGTCAGTCCCCACTATCCCCACTATCTGTGTAAACTACACAATCATCAATCACTGGAATTTTCTCAGACCATGGAATACTCCCCATCTATCCAATCTCTTCCAGCCTCTCCAACCCTCCCAATCTCATTCCTCCTGCAGCCCGATAACCCCACCTATCTTTGTAATTTCCTTTATCCGCTGGAACACTCCCAATCTCTGGAATATCATATCCTATAGCATCCCTCCATTTGTGTGTTCTTCCAATCACTATGGCGGTGCCTACCTCTGCGACGTTATCCCACACACTGAATCCAATTCCAACACTGAAATCTTCACTGTCTCTGTTACTTTCTCATGCAACCACAGACCTCCCTGTCCGTATGAACTTCTGACATTCATCAGTCCACCATGTCTCTGCAATGGACACCAGCCTCCAGAGCCCTCCTTAAATCTGTCACCTGCTCCAACAGCTATATCACTCACTATCTGTCAGGCCAACTCTGTAACTGCTCCGGCAGTTATATCACTCTCCATCTGTCAAGCCTACTCTGTATCTTCTCCAGTAGCTATGTCACTCCTCATCTGTCAAGTCTACTGTGTAACTGCTCTGGCCGCTATATCACTTCCCATCTGTCAGGCTCACTCTGTAACTGCTCCAGCAGCTCTATCACTCCCCATCTGCCAAGTCTACTCCGTAACTGCTTCAATAACGATATCACTCCCCGTCTCTCCAACTTTGTAAATGTACCAGTGATATTACTCCCCATCTAGCAAGCCTACTCCAGCATCTATATCACTCCCTATCTGTCAGGCCAACTCTGTAACTACTCCAGCAGCTATATCACTCTCCATCTGTCAGGCGTACTCCATTCCTCACAGACTGTGGAGATCATTATCTCAATAACCTGCTCCAGGCCCTGAAAGTCTCTTTACTCAGAGTACTTCTCCAGCCACAGCAACAATCCACATCTCTGTTTGCTCCTCCTCTCCCTCTAGCACCTCAAACACTCTCTCTTTATTTGACTTGACAACTCTCCCTTTGCGTTCCGTATTTCTGTCCCAAAAACTCCCTGTATCTGTAACGCTCTCTCTCTCTCTCTCTCTCTCTCTATATATATATATATATATATATCCCACCCTGTCAAAGTACGCTCCTCCAGTATCTCCATCCATCTACTCATCTCCATCACCTTCTCCAGTTCTTACCCCTCCCGTCTGTGTAAACATCACCCTCCCCTACAACCCTCCCGACCGCAGGAACCTCCTCCAGTTTGTGCAATGCTCTCTATCTGTGTAAGTGTCTCCAGGCCTTATTGCTGTTCTTGTGTCTGTAAGCTCTGCCACACTCTCCAGCCTTCCCATTGATGTAACCTCCCGAAACTGTTCATCTGATATCATCCACTGCAGCCTTCCGCACCTCTGTTAGTGTGTCAATTCTATACAAATCTCTCAGTCTCTGTAAATAGCAACATTCCATAAAATACTCCCTGTCTACGTAAACTACCCCATCCTGCACTGAGAAGCCTCACTGTCCTTTTGATCATCTCTAGTCCCTTTAGATCTCCCTGCAACTTCCCTTACTCCATTGAATACAGCTCATCGCATCTTATAACTCCTCAAACTCATATTACTCCCCATCTCTGTGATATTCTTCAATCCCTGCAATTCTCGTTCTTTTTCTCCAGACCTTCCAATCCCCCGATCGATGTAAGGTTATTGATTCCTTGCAGCATGTTTAATACCTGAAGCAGCTTCTAATCCCTCAATGCATCCTGCCCCTGTAACCTCCTCAAATACTACGGCTTTGTAAGTGTCTTTGTACTATCTTCCAACATCTACAACCTTCTCGATTTCTCCAACCTCCCCCATAACAGCATTCCACATCTGTGTGTAATGGATGGGAATGCTGCAAACCTGTTTTCATAGTCCTCAATAACTCTCTGAACTCCTGCAGCTTTACAAACCTTAGTATCTGTGGCTCCTCCAATCCTTACAATTTTCCCTGGCTCTGAACTGATCCAACGCCTTCGAACCTTCCTAACTCAGTAAATGCCTGCACAGCCAATGAACATCCTTATTAGTGTATTGCCAAGGCCCAACAACCCTCCCTACAGCTCCAATACCACCCTCCCTATCTTTGTAACTCCTTCAGGACTGATTACTCTGTACCTCTCTGTGACATTTTTCATCCCAACAATCTGTCTGATCTCTAACTACCAGCAGTGACCTCAAACCACCCCAACTCTGTAACATCCTCCAGTCTCTACAACCCTGCTTTTCTCTGTAAGCTTCCCGAGTGCCTACATTCGCCTTTATCTCCGGTTACAGATCCTTTCTCAGGGAAGCAATGTCTCAGTGCAGATCCTGTAAGAAGACCAAAGAATCTTCGATGTATCAGTAGATTTGCCTAATTTTCTAAATTCTCATGAGTTCAAATTCAACCTTCTCCAGCTTTTCTCATCATATCCCTCCATTTTGAGGGACAGTCTGTTGAACCTTCTCTGGGCTGCCTCCAATGCAAGGACATTTCCCTCTAGATAGTGAACCAAACCTGTTCACAGTATTTTCATTGTGAGCTGATTGGAACCCTCTATAGTTATTACAAGCCTTCCCTATTGTTATTCTCCATTCCCTTTGGAGTCAACCCCAACATTCCATTTGCCCTTTCTACAGCCAGACCGGAAAACAAATCCAGCAGTGATTATGAAATGACATCTTGCCTTCAGAACAACATGCTGGCACTGTAAGAAGACAGAGAGCGGATATAAAGGAGTCAGCCAGTGTCAAGTGGAGTTCCACAGGGGTAAGCGTTGGGACCACACTGTACATGCTAAACTGCACAGTGACCCTGTAAACTACTGCTCTGAGATTTACACATGAGAATTTCCAAGTTACTTTGTGATGTAGCTTTCTGCAGTCTATCTTAAACCAAGAGGTGATGGTAATAATCAGGAAAGTGTTGGAATGTTGGAAAACGATATGGCAGTTTTGATAACTGCACAATTCAAAAGCAGATGAATAAGCACGGCCCGTAAGCCCATCCAGATGGGATGGAGGCAGCGCGGTGGCTCAGTGGTTAGCATTGCTGCCGCACAGCAACAGGAATCAGGCTTCGATTCCAGCCTCGGGCGATTGGCAGTGTGGAGATCTCCCTGTGTCTGTGTGAGTTTCCTCCAGGTATTCCTGTTTCCTCCCACAGTCCAAAGATGTGCAGGTTAGGAGAGGTGGCCATGGACCGTTGTCCACACTGTTGGGTTTCTGTGATCAGATATAGGAGGAGGCCACTTGGACCATCGAGTCGATTCCACTATTCGATGATGGTGGAATTGTTTATATCTCATACTCCCTGGAATCCGTCATCCCCTTACTCATTAAGAACCTATCTATCAGGCGAAAGTGAGGGCTGCAGATGCTGGAGTTTAGAGTTCAGAGTGTGGTGCTGGAAAAGGACAGCAGGTCAGGCAGCATCCGAGGAGAAGGAGAATCAATGTTTCGGGCATCAGTCCTTTCCTGATGAAGGGCTTTTGCCAGAAATGTCGATTCTCCTGCTCCTCGGATGCTGTCTGACCTGCTGTTCTTTTCCAGCGCAACACCCCTGACAAGAACCTATCTATCTCTGAGTTAATACACTGAATTGCTTCTGATCTACAACGCCCCCCCCCCCCCCGACCCCCCCCCCCCCCCCCCTCCCCCGTACGTAGTGAGCTCTCCAGATTATCGCACTCTGGCTGAATAAATTGCTCCACATCTCCATTCTAAAGGGGCATCCCTTCACTCGGAAGCTCTCTCTTTGGGCCCGAGTCCCCGAATCATGGAACCATCTTCCCCACGTCCACTCTATCCAGGTCCCTCAGTATTCTGTACGTTTGAATCAGATTCTGCCACCACTGCCTAAACTTCATCGAGTGTAGACCCATAATCTCCAACTGCTCCTGATATGGTAAGCATTTCATCCCGGGGATGTTTCAGAGAAAACTGTTTCCCGTACCCCCTCACATCCTTTGTCCAGACTGTTAATGTGTAGCGTGTACAGTGTGGTCCCAACGCTGCCCCCTGTGGAACTCCACTTGTCACTGGCTGACTCCTTTATATCTGCTCTCTGTCCTCTGACAGTGCCAGCATGTTGTTCTGAAAGCGAGATGTCATTTCATAATCACTGCGGGCTTTGTTTTCCTGTCTGGCTGTAGACAGCAGAGTTGATAAAAGGGAGGAATGGTTTATTGGGATTTTCAGAAACCTTTCAACAAGGTCTCACTGAAGAGTTGGATAAGCAAAATTGGCACATGGGGGATTGGAGGGAATGTACTGGCATGGATTGGGAATTTTTTTAACAGACAGAAAACTAAGTGGAAGAAAATGGATTAGTGCTTGACATACAACTAAATTCAAATGGATTTGATGGTCGGATAAAATCTAATGTTCCACATTTGATGGTGACACAAAATTAGCTGGGAATGTGGGTTCTATGGAGGAAGCAAAGAGAACATGAACAGTCTGTGAGTATCCCTTTTTTTAAAATTCAATGATGTACCGTGGTCATCACTTGCTCGGACATCATTTCCTTCCCATCTGTAATTCCCTGGAGAAAGTGGTGGTCAACTGTCTTCCTGACCCATTGCAGTCCTTTGGGTGTAGGGACAAACACATTGCTGGGAGGATGGAACGTGACTTGGAGGGCACCTTGGAAATTCTGGTGTACCCGTGCTCCTGCAGCTCCTCTTCTTCCAGGGAATAGTGGTTCCGGGTTTGTGAAGTGCTGCTGAAAGCGCCTTCCTGAGTCACCTCAGTGTTGCTTGTTGATTTTTTTACAAATTCCTTCCTTCCTTCATTCATGGACATGTGCATTGTTGGCAGAGTCAGCATTTTTTAAATCGATTTTGAGTTGTCCCTGAGAAGACGGTGGGGAGCTGCCTTCTTGAGTGACTGCACCAGACGTTGGAACTGTTGTTATCTGTGTACCCTCCAGCAGGCGCTCCAACACTCCTCATATTTGTAACATATCCCACATGTGCCACTGTAACTGCGTACAGACAATGCAGCTCTCCCTTTATGGGTGACATACTCCTCTACGTACAACTCTTATAGTTCCTCACAATATCTCGCCTCCTCCATTCCCGTCTGCGCTGTTGATCTTGCAAATTGTTTTTTATTCCTGTTTAAACTTCTGATCAGCATTGAACTCTTCTTTTTAAATTTGTAACCTCTCGGTATCTGTATCCCTCTATATCACTGTTACAAATTACAACACAGGTTGCCCCTCCTTAACTCTCTATGAATTACAGTGGCTGAATGTGTTTAATTCACACTTTTCACCCCTGCCCTTGTTTCCAATTGTCACCGGCTCTCAGAGCCTTAGAGTTGCACAGCATGGAAACAGACCCTTTGGTCCAACTTCGTAATGCTGACCAGGTATCCTAAATTAATCTAGTCATATTTGCCAGCATTTGGTCCATATCCCTCTAAACCCTCTAAATCCCTGCCTTACTCTGAGTGAAATAACAACTTCCGTCACTACATCTCCAATATTTCAACCAATTACATTAAATATTTGCTGCTGGTAACTGTACTCTCCAAGAAGAACAAGACAGTCTCTCTCTCTCTATCCAGGTCCTTGACAACATGTGCAGGTTAATCAAATCGACTCTCAGCATCATCCACTTCAACCTATTGTCATAACTGAATTATCACTTTCCCAGGATAACAAATCTCTTCTGTACACCTCCAAGAGTGAAAAATGCTCGAAACGTCATTTCCCCTGGCACTCTAATGCTACCTGACCTACTGTGCTTTTCCCACATCACACTCTTTTACTGTAATTTCCAGCATCTGCAATTTTCACAATCTTCCTGTACACTCTCCATTCTAATTCCATCCTTCCATGTGATATAGTGACCAGAACCACATGCAGCGCACAGGCTGTGACTGAACTAGCTATTTATACAGTTCTAGTATAAGTTTCCTGCTCTTTCATTCTGCACTTGAACTGAGAGAGGAAATAATGCCATTTGCTGCCTTATCTAGATTATTGACCAGCACAGCTACCTTTAGGGTAAAAGCAAATTACCGCGGATGCTGGAATCTGAAACCAAAATAGAAAAATGCTGGAAAATCTCTACAGGTCTAGCAGCATCTGTAAGGAGAGAAAAGAGCTGACATTTCGAATCTAACTGACCATTTGTCAAAGCAAAAAAAGGGAGAAATAGGGAGTAATTTATACTAGGATCTGTCCACGCTGACAGTATACTCATTTATTGTGTATTCTTTCTATTGATTGCTTCACTAAATGACTTGACTTGCACTTCTCCAGGTTGCTTGATAAATTCAACTGGAGCACATAGCTTCCATTTTTAAGCAGACTGCTATGCGTTCGCTCATCAAATCAAGTAAGTCACATCAACTGTACGATTCTCTGCATGAAAACCAAACAGTCAGATTAATTATATACAGCTTTCCCTGCAGCAATTCAGGCTGACAGTCCTGGATTCCTTTGGGAGTTTCTAAGGGTCCATTCTTCCTGCCTCGCAATTCCGATCTGTAAGTATTCAGTCAGCCCCTTGCTTCATAATAAACTAAGCTACAATATCAGCAGGTCTCTGACACTTTGCCTCAATTCAGTGAGCAACCGAAAATGATGAACAATGAACAAACATGGCAGGGGATTTTTCTCCCCAGCTTCTTTTAGAGATGTGAATCTCCTTTATAGGCCCTCTCTCTCTTTAAGTTTATAACTTACAATATTTTGCACGACAAAATCTACACAAGACAAGGGCCGGAATCTTTTGACTTGGCCAATCTCATTTCTATCAGTTTCATGGAAGTTTTGTCTCCCCAAGTCTAAGTGAATGTTCTCATAATAACAATATCCTGAATCTCCCTCATTAACTACATGCCCTGCCCCTATGTCTATTCTTTCATCTGATACGAGCCCAATGATTACTTTCTGGTTTGTTATAGTTATAAAAATTGCCCACTGCCCAGATGTCCCAGAATGCACAGGAATCCCCGCTACAGGTGCCATTTTTAAAAAGTCATTACACTCTTGGATTGACAATCCGAAACTGTCCCGGATATGACATCAGGGGAGGGGGTGGGGGGTGTGATTAAGAAAAGTAATAAACTGACGGCCCCAATTTGTGGCTGATCCCCTGAGGCGTGGTGGATGTCATGCTGCAGGACAGGGACATTACCTTCCTCCAGCATAAATAGACAGTCATTTCCCAGGGAGTCCAGAACTAGAAAACAGAGATTTAGGGTGAGAGGGAAAAGATATAATATAGACCTAAGGGGCAACATTTTCACGCAGAGGGTGATGCGTGTATGGAATGAGCTGCTAGAGCATGTGGTGGAGGCTGGTACAATTGCAACAATAAAGAGGCATTTGGATGTGTATAAGAATAGGAAGGGTTTGGAAGGATATGGGCCGGGTGCTGGCAGGTGGGACTGGATTGGGTTGTGATATCTGGTCGACATGGGCAGGTTGGACTGAAGGGTCTGTTTTCATGTTGAACATCTCTATGACTCTATGACTGGCAGGGGAAGCCATGAAACCAGACCTGCTAACTTGTCAGAGATTGACCCGTGGGCCAGTGAGGTGCCAGCCTTCTGGGTGAATGCCCAACAGTGTAGGAAGGACGTCAGTGACCAGGGTAAGTGCCACCATCTGCAATTTGTGAACTTGTCCTCTCTCTTTCTCTCTCTCTCTCTCTCTGTTACTGCGCCCACCTCCCACCAAGACCCATGTTCTCCTACTCTCACTGAATGCAGCACCTTCTCTTGGTTTCTCTCTGACCTCTTCTCAGACCCACTCGCCAGCTCTGCCTGGAGTCTGTGCTGCCATTCACTCAGTCAGGACACCTCCCTACCTATCCCTCATATCTCTCAGCACTAGCAGCTATACCAACCACTTCCATCTCCCTAATGCCTCTTGATAATTCTCTCATTCCAGGAGGAACTATCCCAAAATAGGGCAGAAAGAGCCAAGAGGGGTATGAGATAGCCCAACATTCAGCTCCTCACCCCCTCACAGGGGAACGATCCTGACCCTAACAACCACTAGAGGCTGACAGACTGTGTCCAAACTCCCAGACTGGGATCTGAGACACCCCTTGACTCACTGTGCTGGGCACCATGACTGACTGTGGACAATGATATTCAGTTTCCTGGGTTTGTGTCTGTGCTAAACACCAAGGCAATACAGCAGGCGGGTGAGACTGGTAGCTCTAGCTGAGGGGAAACACTGTTGAGGGCAGGGTATGACTAGGCAATAATTCTGTGAGCGTTCAAGTCCGCTAAAAGTGAATGTGCACAAAAACGGAATGAGCAGCCCAGAGGGTCAATTCATGAGCTGGGTGGGTGTCCCTGAGCACAGTGTCCTTGCAGCACCATTGAGTGTGTACAAACAAGAGTGAGCAGTCCAGAGGGATAGTCCATGAGTTGGGTGGGTGTTCCTGAGTACAGTGTCCTTGCAGCAGCATTGAGTGTATACAAACACAGAGTGAACAGCGCAGAGTGACAGACCATGAGCTGAGTTGGTGTCCCTGAACACAGTGTCCTTGCAGCGACATTGCAATGAGAGTTGTCAGTGCACCCTGAGCTGCAGCATTGAAGTATAGAAGCGTACCGTTAGTTCGTCGGAGATGTGCTGGGATGGCATGGTGAGGCTGGCATGTGTCAGATGCCAGCATTCTTGGGTGTATAGTACATGCAGCTTCTGTTCATGCAGTTTCCCCCGAGATGTTGATGTCCAGGACAGAAGTCTGCAGGAGCGAGCAGCGAGATGGAGTTACCAGGTACCAGGTCTGACTTTCATGTCAAATTCTCTATATTGAGTTTCCCCACAGTGAGGGAGGATATGAAGCTGCAAGTTGATGGGGCGGGGTGGGGGATCCACAATAATGTGGCTGTTGATCATCAGTAATCGTTCAGTCAGTCCCGTGCTTAAAGAACAGTACAACACAGGAACAGGCCCTTCAGCCTAGCAAGTCCGCACTGACCCATGATGTCATTCCAAAGTTAAAACAAAAGTATTTGCTCCAATACCTTCTATGTCATTCTATTCCTTACTTACTCATACTTGTGCCAAGATCCCTCTTAAACCTTGCTACATTGGCTTCTTCCCCTCTATCAGTGCATTCTAGGCACTTTCACATTCTGTCTAGAACTGCAAAAAAAACTTACCTATCACATCTCCTGAACTTTCTCCCTTTTACCTAAAACCTACGGTCCTGAGTAATTGATATTCCTACTCTGGGGTAAAAAAAGCCTCTAACTGTCCTTCTATCTATGCCTCTGACAATTTTGTAAATATCTATCAGGTCGCCCCATAGCCAATGATGCCCAGGTGCACACGAACCATGTGTGTTCAATTTCTCCTTCTGGCTAATACCCTCCAAACCAGACAACATGCTGGTAAAACTTTTCCGTACCCTCTCCAGCATTTCAACATCGTGTGGCAACCCGTAATGTACACAGTATTCTAAATGTACCTCGAACTAAGCTTCTCTACAGCTGCAATATGACTTGTTAATTTTCACACTGCATCCTCCGATGCCTGTCTGTAAGTTTTCCGTCAGTCTTCTTGATCACTCGATCCACAGTGTTGCCACTTTTAGGGAACTGTGGAGCTGTACACCAAGATCCTTCGGATGTTGATGCAATCAGTAGTTTTTCCATCCACTTCTCTCCTGTATTAGACCTTCTAAAATGCATCACATCATAATTGTCCAAATAAAGTTACATCTGTGTTTTCTCTGTCCAAGTCTGCAGCGGACCTATATCCTGCTGTCTTCTCTGGCAATCATCCTCACAATCTGCAACTCCACCAATCAATTTACAGATCTCCAGTCACAAAAGAACACTGTTCCACCACAACTCTGTCTTCTATGACCAAGCAGTTCTCTATCCTTCTTACTAATTGACCGCTGATCCCATTTCAATTCACCTTCTGTATGAGCCTTCCATAAGGAACCATATCAAAGGCCTTGCAAAGGTCCAATCGGCCAACATCCAGCCCCATACCGTCATCAGTCCTGTCACTTCCTGAAAATAATCAATCAAGTTTGTGAGACATGATTCTCCCCCCACAACTGTGTTGCCTGTTGCTCGTAAGTCCAGACTAGAGTACTGTTGGAGCTGCACTCATTCAGACAAGTGATTATTCCATCATATTCCGGACATGAACATTGGAAAGTAGATTAGATTCCTTACAGTGTGGAAACAGGCCCTGCAGCCTAACCAATCCAAATCAATACTCCGAAGAGTAACCCACCCACACCCATTTCCCTCTGACTAAAATACTTAACAATTTAGTATGGCCAATTCACCTGGCCGGCGGGAGGAAACGCATGCAGACACGGGGTGAATGTGCAAATTCCACACAGTCACCCAAGGCCGGGATTGAACCCAGGACCTCGGTACTGCGCGGGCGCAGTGCTAAACAGTGAGTCACCATGCTGATCTGGATGGTTCCCGTAGAGTGGAGGTATGTCGGGCCGTGATGGTTACTGTACAGTGGGAGGTATGTCGGGGTGTGATGGTTACTGTACAGTGGGAGGTATGTCGGGGTGTGATGGTTACTGTACAGTGGGAGGTATGTCGGGGTGTGATGGTTACTGTACAGTGGGAGGTATGTCGGGGTGTGATGGTCACTGTACCGTGGGAGGTATGTCGGGCCGTGATGGTCACTGTACAGTGGGAGGTATGTCGGGGTGTGATGGTTACTGTAACGTGGGAGGTATGTCGGGGTGTGATGGTTACTGTACAGTGGGAGGTATGTCGGGCCGTGATGGTCACTGTACCGTGGGAGGTATGTCGGTCTGTCATGGTTATTGTACAGTGGGAGGTATGTCGGGCCGTGATGGTTACTGTACAGTGGGAGGTATGTCGGGCCGTGATGGTTATTGTACAGTGGGAGGTATGTCGGGCCGTGATGGTTACTGTACAGTGGGAGGTATGTCGGGCCGTGATGGTCACTGTACCGTGGGAGGTATGTCGGGCCGTGATGGTCACTGTACCGTGGGAGGTATGTCGGGCCGTGATGGTTACTGTAAAGTGGGAGGTATGTCGGGGTGTGATGGTTACTGTACAGTGGGAGGTATGTCGGGGTGTGATGGTTACTGTACAGTGGGAGGTATGTCGGGCCGTGATGGTCACTGTACCGTGGGAGGTATGTCGGTCTGTCATGGTTATTGTACAGTGGGAGGTATGTCGGGGTGTGATGGTTATTGTACAGTGGGAGGTATGTCGGGGTGTTATGGTTACTGTACAATGGGATGTATGTCGGGGTGTGATGGTTACTGTACAGTGGGATGTATGTCGGGGTGTGATGGTTACTGTACAGTGGGAGGTATGTCGGGGTGTGATGGTTACTGTACAGTGGGAGGTATGTCGGGGTGTGATGGTTACTGTACAGTGGGAGGTATGTCGGGGTGTGATGGTTACTGTACAGTGGGAGGTATGTCGGGGTGTGATGGTTACTGTACAGTGGGAGGTATGTCGGGGTGTGATGGTTACTGTACAGTGGGAGGTATGTCGGGGTGTGATGGTTACTGTACAGTGGGAGGTATGTCGGGGTGTGATGGTTACTCTACAGTGGGATGTATGTCGGGGTGTGATGGTTACTGTACAGTGGGAGGTATGTCGGGGTGTGATGGTTACTGTACAGTCGGAGGTATGTCGGGCCGTGATGGTTATTGTACAGTGGGAGGTATGTCGGGGTGTGATGGTTACTGTACAGTGGGAGGTATGTCGGGGTGTGATGGTCACTGTACAGTGGGAGGTATGTCGGGCCGTGATGGTTACTGTACAGTGGGAGGTATGTCAGGCCGTGATGGTTATTGTACAGTGGGAGGTATGTCGGGGTGTGATGGTTACTGTACAGTGGGATGTATGTCAGGCCGTGATGGTTACTGTACAGTGGGAGGTATGTCGGGGTGTGATGGTTACTGTACAGTGGGAGGTATGTCAGGCCATGATCGTTACTTTACAGTGGGAGGTATGTCGGTCTGTGATGGTTAGTGTACGGTGCAAGGTATGTCGGACTGTGAGGTTGCAGACTGAGCTGTACAGGGTATGGTTCTGCTGCTGCTCATGGCCCATCGCACTTCATAGATGCGTCATCATTTGTTGCTCAATCTGTTTAACATCTGTCCCATTAGGAACCCACATCATGGTGAGGAGTGTCTGCAAAATGTGAAGCTAGCCCTTGCTCCCCATAAGGACTGTGCAGTGACCATTCTTACTGATATATGAAATGGAGAGGTGTATCTGCAGTAGGCAGATCGGTGATGATGTGGTCAATTATATTTTCCCTTTTATTGATTTCCCCCATAACCTGCCACAGAGCAGTCTAGCAGCCACAGGACCCAGCATCAAGACTGAGCAGGATATTGGTTATATACAAAGATTGATTAGATAGCCTCTGCCTGGCTATGTCCTGTCAATGGAACATAATCTACCGGAGAGGATGGTGGTGTTGCCAGGGACATAGTCCTGTTCACAGAATCCTGCTTTACAGGCAATATTTGACTGTTTTTTTTTTATTAGCCCTTGGGAAATATACAACAGGTCACTTTTACATTTTGTATAATGAAGAGTTAATATCACTTTGTTTTTTACATATTTTTAAATAATCCAAACATTATTTTTTCAGTTGAAAACAATTGAAGTGAACAATAATTGAAATACCAGAGCGCACACCTAACTATTACACAATTCAGTGACTGTAGTAAACAGCCGATTCATGTTCAGATCAGTGAACACATCATATTGCAGGCAGCAAAGCTGTTGGAAATGACTTTGAGGAAAAGCCTGAATTCAGACACAGTGTTACTGGCCCTCACCATGACCTCCAAAACACTGGCCATGTCCAAAATCTGTCCAGAGAGCTTCAAAACTGGAGCTGGGCGGTTACTCCAGAATCCCTCACAATAAACTGATTAGAGACATACTTGAACAATGGGGAGATGTGTGTGGGGCAGACTGGCCAATGGACTAGCACATGGTGCTGATCCAGACGCAGTTCAACATTTATAACAATGATCTGGAACCAACCAAGTATTGTCAGGATATCTCTTCTGGTATGCCACCTAAACTCTAATTCTGCACCTTGGACCCGATCCTGAATGAAGGTGTTATAAAGGTGATGGGCTCCTGCAGCACATGGCATCATACATTGAATCCCTCATGAACCATATCCAGTGTATGTCAGCTCCACAATGTCAGTGTCCAAACAGAATTATGCAGCCCCATTGATGGCCAGTATGATCCCAGCCCAACGTCCTTGTGTGTGATTTGAGCTGAAACTTTCGGTGTAACTGTTTGCAGCATTGTTCCAACCATTAACAGCAAAGTCTGTTTACTGAAGGTCCGACATCCTTTCATAATACCAACTTTTGTCCAATAAGCACAAAATCTCCCTTTTATTCAGTTAATTTTTATAACAACATGATGAAAACAGTGCACAACTCACAGTATGGAGCATTGAATTGCTGAGTCTCATTTCCACACCAAAGACCAAATAATTATTAAGTGCAAAGACTTTGAAAATATACAATTATCTTCCATTGCATTAATGTTGTGAACTAATAGTCGACTATCACGCTCCTCAGATGCTGCCTGAACGGCTGTGCTTTTTCAGAAACACACTTTTTGACTCTGATGTCCAGCATCTGCAGTGCACATTTTCTCCCTGGTAATATCCACTCATAATCATTTTTCGTGGCAACAACATCACTGTGTTTAAACATGTTACAGTCAGATATGCGTACATTTTCAGTTGCTTCTATCTATCTCAGAGCTCAGTAATGTGGGATATGAATGTGAGTGTCTGTGTGATGCTCCGTATGTAGACCATGCCCCTGAGAGACTGACAGATTGTTTCAAACAGCCTATTCCTTCAGTTGTTCACACTAAACAGGTTACTGCCTGGACCCAATCAGCCTGAGCTCATAAAACCCAAAGCACAGGGTCCAGCACAGGGCATGTTTGGACAGTATTTTTCATTTTAATTTATTCATGGAATGTATCTGGGCCGGTATTTATTGCCTGTCACTTGTTGCCCTTGAGAAGGTGGTGGTGAGCTGCTTCACTGAACCACTGCAGTCCATGTGTTGTAGTTAGACTTCCAATACCATTCGGGAGGGACATTGAAACAGTGATATTGAGGGAACAGCAATAAACTTCCCAACCAGGATAGTGGATG
The DNA here is from genome assembly GCF_047496795.1 of Chiloscyllium punctatum. Taxonomy (NCBI): domain Eukaryota; kingdom Metazoa; phylum Chordata; class Chondrichthyes; order Orectolobiformes; family Hemiscylliidae; genus Chiloscyllium; species Chiloscyllium punctatum. The sequence goes on from NC_092768.1 coordinate 78,334,741, forward strand.
GCTTGGAATAGAGCGCGAACATGGTGGGGGGGGGGGGTTCCCATGAATCTGCTTCCCTTGTCCTTCTTGATGGTGGTGGTTTCAGAGGTACGTTGTAAGGAGCCTTGGTAAGTTTCTGTAGAGCACCGTGTAGATGGCAGGAATTGCTGCACCTGAGTGTCAGTGGGTGAGGGGTGAAGCTGCACTGAGCCAGGCAAATGGTTGGTATTCCATCACACGCACATTCAATGTGTGTCTTATAGATGGTGTGCAGGCTTTCGGAAACGATGGGTTAAGTTATTTGTGCAGGATTCCTAGCCCCTGATATATTCTTGGAGCAAACAAATTGATATGCGTCAAAGTGTGGTGCTGGAAAAGCACGACATGTCAGGCAGCATCTGAGGTACAGGAGAGTCAATGTTTTAGCAGAAGCCCTTCACAGGACTGGGTAATGAAATTCTATGGTCAGTCCAGTTCTGGTTAATGGTAATCCCTGGGATATTGCTAGGTAGGTGTTCAGTGATGGCGCTGGCATTCACCGTTAGAGGATATGGTTCAATTTTCTATTGTTAGAAGTAATCGTTGTCTGGCGCATGTGTAATGGAAATGGCAACTTGTTATTTGTAAGCACACACCTGCATATTTCCAAGTCCTGTTGCATTTGGACAAGGACTGCTTCAGTATCTGAGTAAATTGTCTTGAACATTGTCCAATAATTGGCAATCTTCCTCACTTGTGACTTTATAATTTAGAGATGGTCAATTATGAAGCAGCTGAAAATTATTGGGCCTAGGGCAGAGAGCACTGTTATAGCTCACTGATGCTGTCCCGCCCTCTGAGCTCGGAAGTTTGCTTCTCGTTCTACCTGCTCCAGAAGTGTTTAACAACATACCTGAATGGGATAATATTACAATATCTACCACAACGAGCTCAGTGAGGACTTGGTGAGCTCAATCAGTTGGACGACTGGTTTGCAGAGTAGATTAATGCCAACCCGTGTGGGATCGATTCCTGCATTGACTAAGAGAAATGTTGCTACTCAACCTCTCCCTTACTTGAGGCATGATGACTATCCAGTTAAACTACCGTCAGTCGTCTCTGTCCAACGAGATCCCATAGGAGTTTGATGTCTTACCTTTTCATTTCTGATTTCCAGGCTTACCCAAAAACACCTCCACTTGGGAACTGCTGCAGAGCTGTCCTGGAGCAAAGATGACTGCTCTCCCCCAATCCCAAGTCACATTCCTTTGTACCAGGTATGACTTCAGCCAGTGCAGATGTTTCGTATTTGATCCAGCATTGATATTAATCCTGGATATGACACTAGGTCAAATGCAGTTATGCTGCTGTTAACTGCAATCACTCTGGCCTCTACTCTAGAATTCAACCATTTGTTTGCTTGTTGGACACCTTCAAACCAAGGCTTCAATGAGCTCAGGAAATGAGTGGCTCTGGCAGAGCACATACTGAGCTTCAGTGATCAGGTTGGTGCTGAGGAAGTGCTGCTTGATCCCACTGTAGATGACATCATCCATCGCTTTATTAATGATAAGGTTTAGAACAATGGGCAGTCATTGATTGCCCGATGTTTTATCTGTGTGTGTACGGGACACACCCGGATAGCTTCTCACATTGTCAGGTTGGTCCCAGTGCTGTATCCCCGCAGTAACAGCATGAATGGAATGTTATCAGGGCCACAGCCTTTGCATTATCCAATCTCTCCAGCCACCTGTAGATATCATATGAAAGGTTTTGGATTAGCTGAAGACTGCCATCTGGAGGAGACTAAAGTAGATCATCCCACTGACCCATCTGCCTGAACATTGCTGTGAATGTTTCAGCCTTAGCTGTTCTATTGTCGTGCTGGGCCCTTCCATCTTTGAGGAAGGTGTTTTTTGTGGATCGTCCTCCTCCAGTGAGTTGCTTGATTGACCACCAACATTCACACTGATTGCAAGTGACAGGACTACAGAGATGAGGTCTGATTTGTTAGTGAGATCTGTCTGTCACTTGAAGCTGACACTCTCTGATGTGTAAGTGGCCCAAATTGGTAAGCTCACCTCATTGTGAGTTGTACCTAGTGCTGCTCTTCGCAAGCCCTCCTGTATTCTCCATTGAACAAGGGTTTATCCCCGACTTGATTTTTAAGGTAAAGTGGATCATATGCCAACAGTGACTGTGAAAATTTTGCTGGATGCAATTCTGCTGCTGTTGGTAATGTTGGGGTGTGTCTGTGTGGGATACACTTCGGAGGGTTGGTATGGACTTGCTTGGCCGAAGAGCATGTTTCCACACAGTAGGGACTTTATGAATTTTATGACTCACCTCCCATAGCCCAAAGCTAAGTTACTAAAGTTTTCCCGTTTAATATGGTGATACAGAAGATATTCACAATGTAAAAGTGGGATTTTAGTCTCCAGAAATATTGTGTGTGGTAGTCACCGTTCCCAATAAGGTCATCGATCAATGTGCCTGCAGCCCGTAGATTGGTGAAGATGAGATCAAAGATGTTTCTCCCTCTCAGTCGTTGCATCCCCACCCAGTGCAAACCCAGTCTCACAGTTATGTCCTTTTGGTGTTTTGAAATAGCCCACCCAGTATATAGTCTCCAGCTTTATCACTCTCTCAGTGCTTCCTCGAAGTGTTTTTCAATGTTGAGGGACACTGAACCATGAGACTGTGGGAAGGGAGTCAGCACGAAGTTTCCATGTCAGTATTTCATCAGACACCGTGAGGCTGAGGGAGGGGAGCCAGCAGGAGGTTTCCGTGTCAGTGTTTGATCAGACACCATGAAGCTGAGGGAGGGGAGTCAGCAGGAGGTTTCCGTGTCAGTGTTTAATCTGACACCGTGAGACTTTGTTATATCACATTGTTGCTTGAGGAGTCTGTAGGACACCTCTCCCAAGTCTAGCCCTAACCGCCAGACGTTAGGAACGAAGGGCTTCCAGGGTTTGCAGGGCTTTTTTTATTATTGTTGCTATCAACCGAAGGCCCTCTCCTGTGCTGAATGAGGCTGACTCTATTTCTCTTGTGATTGGACAGTCCAAAGTCTCACTCCTTCAGTTCCTTCCAGTGCCTTGTCTACTCCACAGATTTCTACAATATTTTCTCTATTAAGACATCGCAAAATTCCATTTTTAAACTATCTACGTGTATCTCTCTATTTTTCCCTGTCATCTCCTCCAACCGCTATATCCCTCCCCATCTCTCTTAACCTCATGCTGCTGCACCTCTCCCCATATTCTGTGAATGAATTTGAAAAATATCTCTAATCTATTCTATCATGCACAGGCCACGCTATCTCTCGGCCATCTCCAACCTTGCTTTCCTCTCTCTGTACCATCTCCAGCATTGCATTCCTATCTCTGTGACATCTTCAGCCTTGCTTTCCTCGCTCTGTAACATCTCCAGCCTTGCATTCCTATATCTGTTAGATCTTCAGTCTTGCCTTAACATCCTGCCCTGTCCTGTCTATAATTTCAGTGCAACAGAATATTGAGTTGTTAGCCCTGACCTCCCTCAAACACGTCTCTGTAATGGCAAAAATGTCACACCTGTCCATGTCAACTCATTCCCTTATCACATCAGTCTGTCTGATAATACTCCCAGCTTTAACGAACCTTCGGAGTGCTTCAGTCATTCACTGTTTCTTAACAGGCTGCCCAAACCATGAACCAAATTTTAACTCTCACTGAATGTATATTTGTTGAATTGCAATTTACTTTTTAAAAAATGATTTCATCAAATGCAACTTTCCAGACCTGAGCAGTCAGCTCCACATACAATGAGCTTCTGATGATTAATTCCCCACTTAGTGTGCGAGGGGACAGCCCTCAGTAATGGAGAAAATGAGTTTTGCAGTTGATGGAGATCAGAATCGAAAAGTGTGGTGCTGGAAAAGCACAGCAGTTCAAGCAGTATCCAAGGAGCAGAAAGTCGATGTTCCAGGCATAAGCCCTTCATGAGGAAAGCACTGGTGCATTCTTTTACTTTCATTCCGTAATTCGTAGAATGTTGGGAACCTTACTACTTCAGGAAGTCAGCACTGTATGTTACAATTAAATGGAAAGCAGTCAATCAATTGGTTGGACAGCACGTAGACAAGTTGATGGGAAGTACACACTGATTGAAGTACAAACATAAGGATAGATAAATCCCCTGGGCCATATGGGGTTACCCTAGTTTCCTCCAGAAAGTGACGGAAGAGATTGGTGTACCTTTGGTGATTATCTTTGCGTCCTCACTGTCCACTGAAATAGTGCCAGAGGACTGGAGAGTGGCAAATGTTATTCCCTTGTTTGGGAAAGGGAATAGGGATAACCTTGGGAATTACAGAACAATATGTCTTACATCAGTGGTGTGCAAAGTATTGGAGCTGATTCTAAGAGACAGGACTTGCAATTACTTAGAAAACCATAGTTTGATTAGTGATAGTCAAAATTGCTTTGCGATGAGCAGGTCATGCCTCACAAACCTTATTGAATTCTCTGAAGATGTGAAAAAAAAACATTGATGAAGGTAGCCCAGTAGATGTGGTGAACAAGAATTTTAGCAAGGCGTTTAGTAATGTTCCTAATTGTAGGCTCATTCGGAAGATAAGGAGGCATGGGACGCAGGGAAATTTGGCTGTCTGGATATGGAGTTGGCTTGCCCATTGAAGAGAGAGGGTGGTCGCAGAGGAAAAATATTCAGCCTGGAGTTCAGTGACCAATGGTGTTCCACAGGATTTGGCTCTATGACCTGTGCTGTTTGTGATTTTTATAAATGAATTTGACGAGGAGGTGGAATGGTGGGTTAGTAAGATTGACGATGGCATGAAGTTTGGTGGAATTGTGTTAGTGTGGAGGACTATTGTAGATTGCAATAGGACATTGACAAGATGCAGAACTTGGCTGAGAAGTGGCAAATAGAGATCAAATTTTAAAATGTGAAGTAATTTATTTTGGAAGGTTGCATTTGCATACAGAATACAGGGTTAAAGGGAGAATTCTTGACAATGTGGTGGAACAGAGGGATCTTGGGACCCGTGTCCATAGATCCCTCAAAGTTTCCCCCCAAGTTGATAGGGTTGTGAAGAAGGTGATGTTGTGCTGGCTTTCATTATCAGAGGGATTGAGTTTAAGAGCAGCGAGCTTAATGCTTAGCTCTATAAAACTGTGTTCAAACACACTTGGAATATTGTGTTCAGTTCTGGTTGCCTCCTTATAAGAAGCATGTGGAAGCCTCAGAGAGTGTGCAGAGAGGAGATTTACCAGGATGCTGCCAGGACTGCAGGACATGTCTGAGGATGAAAGTTTGAGGGAGTAAGGGCTTTTCTCCGTGGAGCGAAGAAGGATGAGAGGTGACTTGATAGAGGTGTACAAGATGTTGAGAGACAATGATTGGATAGCCAGAGTCTTTTCCCATGGCAGAAATGGCTATCGACAAGGGAGAAAATGTTAAGGTGATTGGAATAAGGTTTAGGGGAGATGTCAGAGGTTGGTTCTTTACACAAAGAGTGGTGGGGGAGAATGCACCGCCAGTGATGAAAGTAGAGTTAGATACATTAGGGATAATTAAGAAGACTCTTGGATAGCACATGGAAGTTAGTGCATTGAAGGTTATGTAGGTTAGTCTGATCTTAGAGTAGGATAAAAGTCCAACAAAATATTGAGGGCTGAAGGGCTCTTGCTGTGCTGTACTGTTCTATGTTCCAAGTTTCACTCAGCTTGAGGATTCTCATCAGTTGTTGAACGTGTGAGGGAGTGAGGTGTGTGAGGGAGTGAGGTGTGTGAGGGAGTGGGGTATGTGAGGGAGTGGGGTGTGCGAGGACGTGGGGTGTATGAGGTCAGGAAGCTGGGGAAAAACGTTAGGCCAAGACTTCCAGTTATGGTGTGCATGGTTACATTTACCTGAGTGCCAGCACAATATGTGTGGTTACCAAGACTAGACAAAATCAACCAAGTTCAGTTATTAACATGATTCCTGGCTTGACGTTAGCTCCTGGTTTCTTCTGATACATTCTATTGGGTGGCCCATGTCTTAATACCTGACCATCCACAAACATGTACAATTTTATTTTGATAGTGGCGAATGTGAAGGTACATTTATTCGATATAATTTCAGAGGATTCACCGTGAGACACAAGATGCTGCAGAAGACTGTCAATTGCGAACAGTTTCACCCAGTGTCTGGTCCAGGGAGCAGATGTATGGAAATTGGGGGACTTGCCAGATGTCAGCACCATAAGCAACATCCTGTGAGTCTGACACTCCATGTCCATACAACTGCTCTCTGCGCCATGCTCTGACTGAACATGAATTTGTAGGAACTGGTTCCTCATCAATCATTGGTATCTAATTTGGACAGCATTTATGCCTACACTGAGAGCAGTGATAGCCTTTGCTTAGTTTGCTCCTGCTCCAGATGGATTCCAAATGATTCTTTGTGAGGGAATGATTGAATGACTGCCCTGACCCAGGTTGGAAACTATCTGGACAGATTCAGGAACAGGCCAGTGTCTCACTCAGTGCTACAGGCAGCCGTGATGTCCAGGAGCACTGTACCCGAATTCAGGCCTTTTGGAATCCACTTTTAATATCAGTCATGATTGCAACGTGGTGGGTCTACTGTCCTGAACAATAATCAGGTGTTTGCCATGTTTTTGAATGTGCAATAAGATATGAGCTACAATCATGCAACTGAACAATAATTGCATCATCTCTGAAAACAATAAAGTTGATTCTAGATTGATGGAACTAAAATATAAACACCTAACAATAGTTTATGATAGAAAAGTAAAGAGTGCATGTTTTGTTTAGTACCGAAAAATAACATGTTGTCTGACTAATCTGGTGATCACGATTACACAGTGAATGTCAGTATTCAAGTGCATACATTGTTGCTCTATCATTTGCAAAGTAGTTGACCTCGGACTGATTGAATATTCTAAGTGAGCAAACGATTGAACAATCGAATAGAATTATCATTCTGACACATTTAAATATAATCAATCGATTCAATTTCTCTGAGAAATGTGCGAGCTTCAGCTATTTGCCAACAATTCTATTCGTTTTAAAATGGTGATGGAAAAGTATATACCAGATCTAAAAGTTGAAGTTCTAAATTGGAGTAAGGCCAATTTCAATGGTATCAGGCAAGAACTTTCAAAAGCTGATTGGGGGCAGATGTTCGTCCAGATGGACGGCTGAAAAGTGGGAAGCGTTCAGAAATTAGATAACGAGAGTCCAGAGACAGTATATTCCTGTTAGGGTGGAATGAAAGGCTGGTAGGTATAGAGAATGCTAGATAACTAAAGGCATTGAGGGTCTGGTTAAGAAAAAGATGGAAGCATATGACAGGTACAGGCAGGATAGATCGAGTGAATCATAGAAGAGTACAAAAGCAGTACGAGTATACTTAAGAGGGAAATCAGGAGGGCAAAAAGGGGACATGAGATAGAATTAAGGAGAATCCAAAAGGATTTTATAAAGACATTAAGTCCAAAAGGTTATTAGGGAGAGAATAGGGCCCCCTCAAAGATCAACAAGGAAGCCTTTGTGTGGAGCCACTGGAGATGGGGGAGATACTAAATGAGTATTTTGCATCAAAGTTTACTGTGGAAAAGTACATGAAAGATATAGAATATAGGGAAATTAATGGTGACATCTTCAAAAAAGTTCATATTACAGAGGAGGATGTGCTGGATGTATAGAAGCGCATAAAATTGGATAAATCCACAGGACTTGATCAGGGTGTAACCGAAAACTCATGGGAAGCCAGGAAAATGATTGCTGGGCCTATTACTGAGATATTTGTAACATCAACAGTCACAGGTGAGGTGCCAGCGGACTGGAGGTTGGCAAAAGAGGTGCCACTGTTTAAGAAAGCAGTTACAGCTGGGGGAAAGGCAAGTACTATGCAATTAGGCAAGATTTAGGAAGCAGAGGATGAGGAAGGAAACTGCAGGGGGTGGGCGCATTAGAAATGTGGAGCTTATTCAAGGAAAAGTTCCTGTGTGTCCGAGATAAGTATGTAGCTGTCAGGCAGGGAGCTGTCAAGCTGTAGAGCGCGGGAGCCATGGTTAATGAAGGAAGTGGAATCGCTGGTCAAGAGAAAGAAGAAGGCTTAGGTTAGGATGAGATGTGAAGGCTCCATTAGGGCGCTTGAGGATTACAAGAGTAGCCAGGAAAGACTTAAATAGAGCGCTCAGAAGAGCCAGGAGGAGACATGAGAAGTTAGTGGCAGATAGGATCAGGGTAAACCCTAAGGCTTTCTATTGGTATTTAAGGAATAAAAGAATGACGAGAGTAATTTTAGGGCCTATCAAGGATAGTAGTGGGAAGCATATCATGAATATTTTTCGACAGTATTCACTCTAGAAACGACAATGTTGTCGAGGAGAATACTGAGGTAAAGGCTACTAGTCTAGGTGTGATTGAGGTTCACAAGGAAGAGGTATTAGAAATCCTGCAGAGTGGAAAAATAGATAAGTCCCCTAGGCCGGGTGGGCTTTATTCTAGGATCCTCTGGGAAGCCAGGGAAGAGATTGCCGATCCTTTGGCATTGATCTTTAAATCGTCGTTGTCTACAGGAATTGTTCCAGAAAGCTGGAGGATAGCAAATGTGGTTTCCCTGTTCAAAAAGGGGAGTAGATGCAATCCAGGTAATTATAGACCAGTAAGCCTTACTAAAGTTGTTGGTAAAGTGTTGGAAAATGTTATAAGAGATAGGATTTATAACCATCTCGAAAATAATAATTTGATTATGGATAGTCAGCCCAGTTTTGTGAAGGGTAGGTCGTGCCTCGCACATCTTATTCAGTTCTTTGAGAAGGTGACCAAAACAGGTAGATGAAAGTAAACTGTTCAACGTGGTGTATCAGGATTTCAGCAAGGTGTTCGATAAGGCTTCCCACAGCAGGCTATTGTACAAAATACGGTGGAATAGGATTGTGGGAGATATAGCAGTTTGGATCAGTAATTGGCTTGCTGAAAGAAGACAGAGTGGTGGGAAATGTTCATCCTGGAATCCAGTTACCAGTCGTGTACCGCAAGCGTTTGTGTTGGGACCATTGCTGTTCGTCATTTTTATAAACGACCTGGATGAGGGCGTAGAAGGATGGGTTAGTAAATTTGCAGATGACACTAAGGTCGGTGAAGTTGTGACGAAGGATGTTGTAGGTTGCAGAGAGGCATAGATAAACTGCAGAGCTGGGCTGAGTGGTGGCAAATGGATTTAATATGGACAAATGTGAGGTGATTCACTTTGATCGGAGAAACTGGAATGCAAGTTACTGGGCTAATGGTAAGATTCTTGGTAGTGTAGATGAGCAGAGAGATCTCTGTGTCCAGGTACAGAGATCCTTGAAAGTTGCAACTCAGGTGCACAGGGTTGTGAAGAAGGCATACGGTGTTTTAGCTTTTATTCTGGAACCATGAGGTTATGCTGCAGCTGTACACAACTCTGGTGCGGCCGCACTTGGAGTATTGTACACAGTTCTAGTCGCCCCATTATTAGAAGGATGTGGAAGCTTTGGAAAGGGCGCAAAGGAGATTTAATAGGATGTTGCCTGGTATGGAAGGATGGTCTTATGAGGAAAGGCTGAGGGACTTGAGGCTGTTTTCGTTAGAGAGAAGAAGGTTGAGAGGTGACTTAATAGAGACATAGAAGATAATCAGAGGGTTAGATAGGGTGGACAGGGAGATCCTTTTTCCAAGTATGGTGACGGCAAGTGTGAGGAGGCATAGCTTTAAATTGCGGGGTGATAGATTTAGGACAGATGTCAGAGGTAGTTTCTTTACTCAGAGAGAAGTAAGGATATGGAATGCTTTGCCTGCAACGATAGTGGATTCTCCAAATTTAAGTACATTTAAGTTGTCATTGGCCAAGCATATGGACGTACCTGGAATAGTGTCGGTTAGCTGGGCTTCAGATTGGTATGATAGGTCGGCGCAATATCGAGGGCCGAAGGGCCTGTATTGCGCTGTAATATTAGATGTTCCATGTAAAGACAAGCCAGGGAACTATAGACCAGTGAGACTGACAGCGGTGGTGGGCAAGTTGTTGGAGGGAACTCTGAGGGATAGGTTGTTCATGTATTTGGAAAGGCAAGGACTGGTTAGGAATAGTCAACATGCCTTTGTGAGTGGATAATCATGTCTCACAAACTTGATTGAGTTTTTTTGCAGAAGTAACAATGATGATTGTTGAGGGCAGAATGGTGGACATGATGCATTTGAACTTCAGTGAGGCGTTCGACAAGGTGCCCCATGGGAGACTGGTTAGCTAATTTAGATGTCTTGGAATGCAGGGAGAACTAGCCATTTGGATACAGAGCTGGTTCAAAAGTAGAAGACAGAGGGTAGTGATGGAGGGTTGCTATTCAGACTGGAGGCCTGTGACCTGCTGGGTCCCCTGCGTTTCAACATTTATATAAATGATTTGATTGTGAGCATAAGAGGTATAGTTAGTAAGTTTGCAGATGACTCCAAAATTGGAGGTGTAGTGGGCAACGAAGAAGGTTACATTGTATTGTAACAAGACCTTGATCAGATGGGCCAATGGGCTTGGGAGTGGCAGATGGAGTTAATTTACATAAATGCGAGGCGCTGCATTTTGGGAAGGCAAATCTTAGCAGGAGTTTTACTCTTAATGATGAGGTCCTAGGGAGTATTGCTGAACAAAGACACCTTGGAGTACAGTTTCATTGTTCCTTGAAAGTAGAGTCGACAATAGATAAGATAGTGAAGAAGGCATTTGGTATGTTTTCCTTTATTGGTCATAGTATTGAGTACAGGAGTTTTAAGGTCATGTTGAGGCTGTACAGGACATTGGTTCGGCCACTTTTGGAGTATAACGTGCAATTCCGGTCCCCTTCCTATCGGAAGATGTTGTGAAACTTGAAAGAGTTCAGATCAGATTTACAAGGCTGTTGCCAGAGTTGGAGGATTTGAGCTGCAGGGAGAGCCTGAATAGGCTAGAGCTATTTTCCCTGGAGCGTCGAAGGCTGAGGGGTGACCTTATCGAGGTTTATAAAATCATGAGGGGCATGGAAAGGGTAAATAGACAAGGTGTTCTCCCTGGTGTGGGGGCGTCCAGAACTAGAGAGCATATGTTTATGGTGAGAGTGGAAAGATGTAAAAGAGATCAAAGGAACTACGTTTTTCAGGCAGAGTGTGGTACATGTATGAAATGAGCTGCCAGAGCGAGGCTAGTACAATTGCAACATTTGAAAGTCATCTGGATGGTTATATGATAGGACGGGGTTTGGACGGATTTGGCCCGGGTGCGGGCAGGTGGGACTCAATTGGGTTGGGATATCTGTTCGGCATGGATGAGTTGGACCAAAGGATCTGTTTCCATGCTGTACATCTCTATGACGCTAATTTAGAAATGACAATAATTTAACATACACTGTCAAATAAATAAATGGTTTATGATGTTAAATTGTAGCAAACTTGCAATTTGTAGAATGAATAATAAAGAACGAAGAACAAAAAAAATTCCAGCACAGGTCCAGGCCCTTCGGCCCTCCAAGCCTGTACCAATCCAGATCATCTGTCTAAACCTGCCACCTATTTTCTAAGGATCTGTATCCCTTTGCTTCCTGCCCATTCATGTATCTGTCTAGATAAATCTTAAATGATGCTAACACAAAATACTCCAAATATGGTCTGATCAGAGACTTGTAAAGCCTCAGAAATCCATTCCTGCTTTAAGATTCAAGTCCCCTCAAAATAAATGCCATCACTTTATTTGTGTTTCTGACCGGATAGGCCACCCGAAACAATGAACGTATGATGGACATTAATAAACTTACCATGGAGTTACAAAAATGAACGATGATTAAAGCATGCTGGAAAATAGATTCCAGCCTTGAGTAAACTCTGTGCTATTCCATGTGCTGCAGAATCTAGAGAGGCTGCAGCTCTTCCACAGATGGTTTGCAAACAAACCTGGCAGCGACAGACCATGCAATACCCACCTGAAATTGGACTTGAATGGGACAATGGAATGTCACCCTTCGGCCATCAATGTACCTGCCCCTAGTTGGAATTGATTGATCTGGGTAATTGAACTTGATCATTTCATTGGAAGATCGTCCATACCCTCCCAAGGGCTTAAAGACTTGGACAAATAAGAATAAAGAAAACACAGAGTGCGGTAACTGGAGAATAACCACTGAAATGAAGACAACTCCAAGACCATCAGAAGAATAAGAAGGCATCACCATGTGGAGCCCAGCCAAGTTCTAGTGTGGTGGTACACGATCAGCCAAAGGTAAGTTAAAACATAAGGCAGTTTGCGGTATTTTTATTATTTTATAATGAACTTTATTGTACTAACATTGATTGTGCTCAATAAATAAATATTGTTATTTGTGAGTGTTGATTCAGTTCTTTTGCTGAATAGAAACCTTTAAACACACTGTGCGGCAGATACATCACCTTCCTAACTTTTGACTCAACCTGCAAGTTTACTTTGAGACAATCTTTTACGAGAACTCGCAACTCTCTTTGCACTTCAGACTTATGAATTTTCTCTCCATTTATAAAATTGTCCTTGTCTCTCTCCCTCCTCACAAAGTGCATCCCAAGATGTACTACATCTGCCACTTCTTTGCCCACTCTCCTATCCTGTATAAATCCTCCTGCAGCCTCCCTGCCTCCTCAATGCTACCGGTCTCTCTACCTACCTTTGTATCATCTAAAAGCTTAGCCAGAATACTCTCAGTACCTTAATGTAAATTGTTAATGTTCGAAGTAAAATTTGCCGTCCGAACACTGAGCCTTGTGGAACACCAGTTGGTCATCCGCTGCTATCCTGAGAAAGACCCTTTATTCCCACTCTATACTTGCTGCCAGACAGCCAAGCTTCTGCACACACTAGTACCTTGCCTCTAACAAAATGGAGCCTTATTTTACTCAACAGCCTCCTGTGCGGCACCTTGTCAAATTCCTTCTTGAGGTCCAGGTGGATAACATCCACTGGCTTTCCTTTGTCTCACTTGCTTGTTACATCCTCAAATAACTCTTACAGATTTATGAGGCATGACGTCCCCTTGATGAAACCATACCGACATTACCCAATTTTACAATTCACTTGCAAATATTCAGAAATCTCATCCTTCACATTGGATTCCAGAATCTTACACACGACTGAGGCTAGGTTAATTGTTCTGTCACTTTCTGTCTTTTGCCTTATTCCCTTTTTAATGAGGGTGTCATGTTAGCAACTTTAGAGTCTTCTGAGCCTCTCTCTGATTCTAGAAATTCATGAAATATCACCACAACTGTCTCCATTATTTCTTCAGCTATTTCCCTTGGAAATCTGGGATATCGTCCATCTGGTCCTGTTTGTTTCCCATTTAATTTTTCAAGCAATTTCTCCTCATAAGCTCTGTCCCCTCGCTAACTTGAATTTGTGGGATACTATCCGTTTTTTCATTGTGAAAACTGACGTGAAATAATTGTTCAGTTTCTCAGCCTTTATTTGTTCCCCATTACTATATCTCCAGCGTCGTATTCCATGTCCCAACATCCATTTCTGCCTCTCTTTTGCACTTTATATACGAAAAGAAACTCTTACAGTCTTCTTTTATATTACTGGCTAGTTTACCCTCATATTTAATCGTCTTCCTCTTATTTCTTATTTTGTTGCCCTCTGGTGGTATTTGTAAGCTTCCAAATCCTCTGGTTTCCCACTGCCATTTGCCGTGTTATCTGATTTCTGTTTTTCTTTTACACGAACCCTGATTTCCCCGGTCGTTCATTGTTGCCTCATCCTCCCTATACCATGCTTCTTTTAGCTTGGTATGAGTCTCCTGAATTACTCCCAGAAACTCCCGCCATTACTGTCCCACTGTCTTTCCTGCTAACCTACTCTCCCAGTCAATTTTATCCCAGTTCCTCCCTCTTGCCTTTGTAGTTGCTTTTATCCAGCGGTAATATTGTTAACTCTGCTTCTACCTTCACCCTCTCAAAGTGAAGAGTAGGTTCAATGTTATTATGATCACTGCCTCATAAAGGTTTCTTAATAAAGGCCACTGTCGGGAATATTAGGTACAATTCTGGTCTACTTCCTGTAAGAAAGATGTTGTGAAACCTGAAAGGGTTCAGAAAAGATTTACAAGGATGTTGCCAGGGTTGAAGGATTTGAGCTATCGGGCGAGGCTGAACAGGCTGGGGCTGTTTTCCCTGGAGCGTCTGAGGCAGAGGGGGTGGGACCTTGAGACGTTTGCAAAATTATGAGGGGCATGGATAGGATAAATAAACAAAGTTTTTTCCCTGGCGTGGGGGAGTCCAGAACGAGAGGGCACAGTTAAGTGAGAGGGAAAAGATATACAAGAGACCTAAGGGCAACTTTTTCACGCGGGAGGTGGTACCTGTATGGAATGAGCTGCCAGAGGAAGTGGTGGAAGCTGGTTCAATCGCAACATTTAAGAGGCATTTGGATGGGTATATGATTAGGAAGAGTTTGGAGGAATATGGGCCGGGTGCTGGCAGCTGGGAATAGATTGGGTTGGGATATCTGGTCGGTATGTACAGGTTGGACCGAAGGGTCTGTTTCCATGCTGAACATCTCTATGACTCTGTGACTCTATGACCTTAAGCTCCTTTATGAAGTCTGCCTCATTGCACAACACTAAATCCAATATTGCCCGTTCCATCGTTGCCTGCACCATAAGCTGCTCCAAAAAGCCGTCTTGTAGACATTCCACAAATTCCTTTTCTTACAAACCACGACCAACCTGATTTTCCCAGTCCAGATGCAAATTGAAATATTCCCAATCGTTGTAACATTGTTTTTTCTACACATCGTTTCTACCTCCTGATGTGTCGTTTGCCCCAGCTCCTAACTACGATTTGTAGACCTGTACATAAGTCCAACTATGGTTTTTCACCTTTGCCGTTCCTCAACTCTAACCACACAGATGCTACACCATCTGTCCCTACTTTGAAGTTTGGGAACTGAGTGATGGGACTGCAAAACACTTTAGCATTGTCACAAGTTAATAGTTTAGACATTGATTAAAAATATTACATTGTCAATTCCATTGGAATATGGTCACAATCTATTTCTTTGGCCAAATATTCTGTTTGTATTAGGGAAGAATGCAGACATTTGAAACTGTTAGAAAAGCAAGGTGTGAAGAGGATTTGAATCTATAAAGAGACTAACGTGGGTCAAGTGAACAGAAAAATATTGTTGTATGGAGTATTGTAGGAAATTTTGTCTGTGCGCTCAACGATGTTGACGGGTTAAATTGAAAGGCAGTGTATTACTTCAATGGAGAGATTGGCTTGAGGCATAGACAAATCGGGCAGCTGGATGACATAATAAAACCTTTATGTGTGCATAAAGCTTTGAGGGAGGGAAGATAAATGTAGAAACTTTCTGAAACAGAATACATGCAAAATAAGGGAAGATTTTCTGCAGTTTTGCAGAGTTGTGGCGAGACAACATCGAGAGAAAAATGGTCATAATGACGTACAAATCAGTCCAGAAAAGATTCACTCAACTGACTCCTGTGGAACGTTTATTTCAGGAGGAAATCTTGAACTGACTGACTCTGGTTCTGCTGGAGTTTAGGCGAGCAACATTTGCTCTTGGCAACCCCAGAATATTCCAAGTAGTCTTTTCAAGTTTAATACTGAAACAATATTTCAGCTTGTGTGAGAGATTACCATGAGTGGATTGGCTACAAAACTGGAGAATATCTCAGTAAAGAAGACCTTGATTGTTTTAACTCTCTCAACGTGTTGTGTATTTGTGAACTCTCTTCCCAGAGAGCAATGCAGGATAAAACATTGAACATTCTTAAGGTAGAGGTACGCAGATTCTTGACTCAGAACAATGCACTAACATTGCAAGGGCAAAGGAGGTAAAAGAGGTACAATTAGTAAGTTTGCAGATGAGACCAAAATTGGAGGTGTAGTGGACAGCGAAGAGAGTTATCTCAGATTACAACAGGATCTTGACCAGAAGTGGCCAATAGGCTGAGAAGTGACAGGTGGAATTTAAATCAGATAAATGCGAGGTGCTGCATTTTGGAAAAGCAAATCTTAGCAGGACTTATACACTTAATGGTAAGGCCCTTGGAAGTGTTGCTGAACAAAGAGACCCTGGAGTGCAGGTTCATAGTTCCTTGAAAGTGGAGTCGCAGGTAGATAGGATAGTGAAGAAGGCTTTTGGTATGCTTTCCTTTATTGGTCAGAGTATTGAGTACAGGAGTTGGGTGGTCATATTGTGGCTTGACAGGATATTGGTTAGACCACTGTTGGAATATTGCGTACAATTCTGGTCTCCTTCCTAACGGAAAGATGTTGTGAAACTTTAAAGAGTTCAGAAAAGATTTGCAAGGGTGTTGCCAGGTTTGGAGGATTTGAGCTATAGGGAGAGGCTGAACAGCATGGGCTGTTTTCCCTGGAGCGTCGGAGGCCTCGGGGTAACCTTATATAGGTTTACAAAAATATGAGGGGCATGGATAGGGTAAATAGGCAAAGTCTTTTCCCTGGGGTTGGAGAATCCAGAACTAGAGGGCATAGGTTTAGGCAGAGAGGGGAAAGATACAAAAGAGACCTAAGGGACAACGTTTTCACGCAGAGTGTGGTGCGTGTATGGAATGAGCTGCTAGAGGAATAGGTGGAGGCTGGTACAATTGCAACCTTTAAGAGGCATTTGGATGGGTATATAAGTAGGAAGGGTTTGGAGGGATATGGGCCGGGTGCTGGCAGGTGGGATTAGATTGATTTGAGATATCTGGTCGGCATGGATGTGTTGGACCGAAGGGTCTTTTTTCCATGCGGTACTTCTCTATGACTCTATGACTGTGTGATTGAGGTCACAATCGGATCATCCAAGATTTATTGCATGATGGAGCTCGATTGGTGACTTATTCCTGATGCTAGTTTCTGCATTTCTGTTGTCTTTAGATACTGAAAAATTATGAGATGATTCTCATGAGCATGAAGACTTTTCCGTTCAGATTATTGGGCACAGCTTTCCATATGTGACTGTTAAACAGCACACAAAAGCACTCAGGGAATTTTCATGGTTTTGGAGATAAGTCAGGAGCACAGCTCAAAGTGAAAGCCTGCCTTCAAACTGCTTTAGACATCAGATTGGGTCGAATGGATAACTTTAATTCTGCACATTCCTTTCAGTTCTTCTTGTGAGGTGAGTTTCAATAGCAAGGCCAGCATTCTGTTGCCCATGTGTAATTTCTATTCAGAATATGGTGATAAAACCCAGGGATTAGTGTGGTGCAGGGACACAAACAGGTATGTTACAAAGAGAGAAACGGGGTTCCAAACCATTTGATAGTGAATGGAGAATGAAATCGCTTCAAGTCAGTGTGCTGTGTGACCTTGGAGATTGTATTCCTCACCATTTGATGTTGGAATAGTGAGACTGCATTCTTTGTTCTCAACTATTGAAGTGATCGTCATATAGCATATAAGAAGACCCTTCAGACCAATACATCAATGCCAGCCAGAAAACACCAACGAATATTATTCCCAGTTACCTGAAGATCTATAGCCTACTATGACCTGGCAGTTTTTGCTTAAATGCTGCATTGCCTTGCATTATCTGTGACCTGAATATTTTTTGATCTTTTAATCTTTCGATCTTTTAATATATGCACAAAATGCATAACACAACTATAAAGACAGCAGCAAGCTCATCAGATCAATAAAAAATCTCTACGTTTTTCAATAATTATAGAAAATCTGATTGTCTTTTCAATTGATTTGGGATTTTAATGGAGCTAGACCAGCATTAATTGACCTTGAGATGTTCCAGTCCAGTTGATGTTCGTCCACCCAAGTAGCTGGAAGGATGGAATACCAGCAGTGCATCTCATGTGCTGGTTTAACTGGGAGTAAATATTACTGGTGGTGGATGGAGTGTTACACAAGCCGCCATGCTGTGATGAACAGCTTGCAGGAAAACACAGGAAAACTGACTCATTGCCAAAGCGCACACATAGGATGCAATTTATTATTTTTCTGAGAAATAGCAACTTTACACATGCAAGTCTATATAATAGTGAAGGGAAGTCTGTTTCTATGTCATTGGTGTCCTTAAAATAATTGTGTCAAGCAGCTGGAATAATGTTGGTGCTGTCGTTGAAGGACTCTTTCACTCAGCATGTGAATGAGCATGGATGTTTTCAGAGATGGTTGGGCAGTCCTAGGTTAGTAAATGCTGATAATCTGTTGGATGAGGCTTGTTTGTAATTTTGCCACTTACTGAGCACAGTTTGCCGGAAGAAATCAACAAGTACCTTTGGTTGGTGTTTCAGAATGTATCAGAGCTTTCAGGGTTGCCACCACATGGAATCATGTAATAAAGACAAGGCCCATCGAGTCTGCACCACCCAGTGCTAATGCAAGTGCTTCATAAATTTTGTAAGGTTACCTTCCTGAAACACCCTCCATCTCCTCTAGATTCAACACATATTGCACAACTCCTGTTTCAATAACTTCCCCTTTCACCTTAAACATGTGTCCCGTGTTTTTGACCCTTTGACTAAGGGAAACTGCTGTTGTCTGTTCACTCTGCCCATACCTCTCATGCTCTTATGCACCTCTGTCAGGTTCACTCCTTACCATTTTCTGTTACAAAAGCAAGACTAGACTATCTTCATAGTTTGAGTTCTGTGTTTCCCTGTTACTTCTTCCAAAGTGCAGCATCTCACATATTTCAGTGTTAAATTTTATCTGGCCTTCTGAACGATCTGTTTGTACCC
Source organism: Chiloscyllium punctatum (assembly GCF_047496795.1). Taxonomy (NCBI): domain Eukaryota; kingdom Metazoa; phylum Chordata; class Chondrichthyes; order Orectolobiformes; family Hemiscylliidae; genus Chiloscyllium; species Chiloscyllium punctatum. Next base: position 78,353,456 of record NC_092768.1, read on the forward strand.
TCCTGTAATTTAACACGTTCCTCCTCACCGTGACCCACCCGGCTAATCATTGCGTCATCCACAACATTGTTTATCATCCTCAAACACACCCCATATCCCACATTAATATCATCAACATTTATGAATATCAGAAACAAACCTTCATTTCCTTCCTGTTCTACAGATTTATTGCAGAGGAAGAAATGAGAATTCCAGTCTCTTGTTTTTCGTATTTTGGTGAATTGTCAGCGTGATGCTGTTGAGGTCTTTTATGACAGAACCACAAATAATATTTTGGACATGGAGCTGAATTCTGCTTTTACACTCCACCGCTCTGCATGTATTATTCATAAGGCTTGGACGAGACTTTGGCACTGTAAACTGAAACGTTGTATATGGGCCTGCAGCTTATTCTGTATAACATTCACTCCAATAGTCAGAGCTGAAGATGTTTTTTTTCATCTGCAGGATAGACGCAGGTTCATTCATTAAGTTTGTTTGAAAGAGCCAGAGGGATAAGGATAAAGATTAAATTAGATTCTGTATTATAAACACACTATAGAAGATCAATTCACATTCTCATGTCTATGTTGAATTGGAAGCAAATTAAAAGAAAAAGCACCACTGTCCTGAATATTGTTTTAATAAGTGGCAATAATGCAATGGGGAAAAAAGAAAATGCCTGCACTTGATGGAGATACAGAAATGTAGAGTGAATGTACAACATGAACAAGAATCAAGTTATAATAAAAAAAATATGACGAACCTTTTCTTAATTTTCAAAGAAAACCAGATCCCAATTTTCCTGCAGTGATGTTTGATTTAACATCAATCTCACTTTTCCAATTACATGCTTTTCTCTGCCACTCTTGGCACTTCTGCCACACCTCCTCCTCCCCCTTCTTACTCTTTCCTTACTCACCTACTTCCCATACATTGCCCCTTCTGATGCTACATACCCTTCCACTGACCATCTCCAATCACACATCTCGCACTGTTTGTCACACCACTTCCCCTGTCACTCCCACTTTCCCTGACCTTCCCTTTCCCTTTTTGCTGTTACAGTAGAAGCTGTTGATTTCTGTGCGACCACTGGTCATTCGTGAATGGTGAGCTTGGAATGATCAATGTCAAACAGCTTCATACAATAGGATGTTTGTCACTGTCTGATGCACCGTTAGCAGGATAGTTTTGTTCACTGTTGGTACAGATTTGCGCTTCTGCCTGTCCGTCTGACACAATGTTTAACCAAACAGCCTCATCACCAACAGGACAAACAACTTCTGACAGAATCGGAAGGCCATGTATCAATTTTCTTTTGAATATTGTGAGGACGTTGTTCTAAGAAACAGTGTTCTTGTCTTTTGATCTTTATTCTTTCAAGTGATCTTCCCATGTAATTTGAGGTGAGATCAGAGTGACTTCCCTTTCAATCGAAGCAGGACTTGACTGAGGGTGGAATCAAGGACCTTGAGCAAAACTGTGATTAATGGAAATTAGAGAACATTCCGCACTGGTAATGGGAACAATGGAAACAGCATTCTCTGCAAGTTATCTTCCAAGTTGCATGTCATCCTGACGGGGAACTAATTTGCCCTTCCTTCACAAGTATTTGCTAAAAACCTTGGAATGTCGGTACAACAGCTCTGTGTGGATTTGCATTACTTGGATTGAAGAGGTTCAAGTAGGCAGCTCTCTGGCGACTTTTACAGAGCTACTGGGGACGACAAATAAACTCTGCCCTTGCTAGTGCCTTCCAAAACCCTGGATCAATATGTGCTGTTAAAAAAAAATATTTTATATTTGCACACTCTCACCTAAAATTTCGGAAAGGTATGGCCTTGCTGGATGAGTATGATGCCAGTGACATCAGGAGCATGACAAGACATTGATAACAATTGGAATCGGAAATTCAGTTAGTCACTTACTGATGATTGATTGTGTGATGTGAGTGCCACTGAGTTCAACATTTTCATAATGCGTAATGGTCGTCATTCTCATACTTTTAAACTTTTCATTCAGAATCCATAACCAAATACTCGAGAGCTAACAGAAATGGCATCTTCACTGTTCCATTTCAGGTCAGACAAATATCCACAGTCCAAAAGACTAAGTATGTTCAAAGTGCTGGAAAACCTTAACCGGTTCTTAGCAGAGAGAAACAGATTTAACTTATTGAGTTGAATAGGGTAATATCAGGCTTAATATTCTAACTCTGTTTCTCTCTCCAGATACTGGCTCTTCTGCTGTATTTTGCCACTGTTTTCTGTTTATATTACAGATTTACAATTTCCCCAGTATTCCTCCGCCCAGTGATTCATTGGGGGGAGCAGAGTGAGGGTGGGAGTGGCATGGTGTCTCAGTGGTTAGCACGACTGTCTCACAGTACCAGGGACCCGGTTTGAGGGGAAGGGAGTGGGGGGATGGTGTCTCAGTGGTTAGCACGGCTGTCCCACAGTACCAGGGACCCTTTTTTTGGGGGGGGGAGAGGGGCATTGTGTCTCAGTGGTTAGCACGGCTGTCCCACAGTACAAGGGACCCGGTTTGGGGGGAGGGGGGCATGGTGTCTCAGTGGTTATCATGGCTGTCTCACAGTACCAGGGACCCGGTTTGCTTCCACACTCAAGACTGTTTGTATTGAGTTTTCACATTCTGCCCCTGTCCGCAAGTGTTTCCTCCAGGTGCGCCAGATTCCTCCCACATTTTAAAGACTTTCAGTGGATTGACCATGTTAAATATCCCATCTAAATCACTTTTGAATAAATACAAACACGCAGGTACCACAGAGCAGTGGGAAGAGAATTCCAACTCAAATGGTCCTGAGAGAATTTCTCCTTCGCCCTGTTCCTGCCGAGGTTGGAGAGTCATTGTTTCTTCTTCTGGTCCCATTCCTCCATCTGCCACGACAAATTATCAGTGTAACCAAGTGTGTGATATGGCAAATGATATCAGTCTCAGACTGGGTCAGGTACAGCGTTAGGAACATGACAGGCATGTTTCCTAAATTTGTAAAAATTAATCTAAACTAAAAGCAAAGTTACTCAAAAAACAATGGAAAGATAAATGACATATAGTTTGGACATTGACGATATGTGTGTCATTATTTATTTTCCTATAAATCTGAGACACACACATACACACGTCTGAAAGCAAACAGAAAAAAAAAACTCTGCAGAATATTAGTTTGGAAAAGCTTTGTCCAAATAATAGTTAATTTCATGGCAAAAGGAAAAATGACATGGTCTCAATTGTTGTTCTGCCTCGCAGATGCTGCTGGCAGTGGAGTTTCTTCCTGGAATAGTAGGACTTGGCTGAATTCCTGAACAAGGGTTGATGCCCGAAACGTCGATTCTCCTGCTCCTTTGATACTGTCTGACCTGCTGCGCTTTTCCACCAATGCATTTTCAGTTCTGATCTCCAACATCTGCAGTCCTCACTTTCTCCTCAAAGATTTTAAAATACTACTCTTACAAGGATGCCTTCCTTGAAGAAGCTCTCTTCCTCCCTCTACAAGGATTTCAGTGAGTCCCTCTCTCACTGCACACCCCAGGTCATCTCCTCTGCACAGAAGCTCTTCAGTCACATTCTCAAACAGACTCGCTACCACAGCCACATCTCCTTCCTCAGCACCGGCCTACAGAACCGACTGATCTCGCACGGACTCCGGACTATGTTCCAACCAACAAAATTTGGACCCAACCAGGACAACCAGTACCTACAACAAATCCATAGCCTCCAGCAACAGACCTCCCTATTCCTGAAGAATGGCTGATGCCTGAAACGTGGATTCTCCTGCTCCTTTGATGCTGCCTGACCTGCTGCACTTTTCAAGCAACATATTTTCAACTCTGATCTCCAGCATCTGCAGTCCTCACTTTCTCCTTGAATTCCCTTCTTTGCTGGCAGTGGGGAGATTCCAATGAATCCTCAAAAGGAACCCTCCATGAGTGGTAAAGATGACTGATGGATTTTCTGCTCTCTGTTAAAGAGGCATACAGTATGTTAGGTTTCATTTGTAGAGCGATTGAGTCTCGGAACCACAATGTCATGTTGCAACTATACAAAACGCCGGTGCGACCACACTTGGAATATTGTGTACAGTTCTGGTCCCCATATTACAGGAAGGATGTGGAATCATTGGAAAAGGTGCAGAGGAGAATTATCAGGATGTTGCAAGGTCTGGAGGAAAGGTCTTATGTGGAAAGGCTGAGAGGGGGTTTGATAGATACATACAATATGATCAGAGGATTAGATAGGGGAGACAGTGAAAGTCTTTTTCCTAGGATGATGATGTCAGCTTGTACGAGAGCGCATAATTACAAATTTTGGGGTGATAGATTTAAGACAGATGTCAGAGGCAGGTTCTCTACACAGAGAGTGGTAAGGGCATGGAATGCCCGACCTGCGAATATAGTCAACTCAGCCACATTAGGAAGATTTAAACAATCCTTAGATAAGCACATGGATGATGATGGGATAGTGTAGGCGGACGAGCTGAGAATTGTTCACCCGTCGGAGCAACATCGAAGGACGAAGGGCCTGTTCTGCACTGTCTTGTTCTATGTTCTATATGTTGCTGTCAAGACGAAAAAGTAAAGCGATGGAGTAATGGCTGTGGCTTCTCAGACAAGTTACATTTTCTTCCGCTCTGAGCTGAAACATACAATAACGTTACCTGAGCATTAACATGTAAGGTCTGGTTAAAAATTTCCCTGAATGCATACTCCATCCCTGTTGTCTGCTCCATTTAGGAGTGATTTGCAATTTATCATTTGAAAATATTTTTATATGTGGTTTCATAAGTATTGTGCAATAAATTCATGTCTTCAAAGTACTGTGTTAAAATGAATATATTGTTTATTAAATTAAATTCTTAGTTTTATTCTCTCATCCCTCTGTGACGCCCAGTACACTCTTCTCAGAGTCCTTTATGATTCAGTGTGAACATCTCTTATTCTCAGGCCTGACGTGCCCTGACCTTGTAGAGGTCAGGAGGGGCATGCATATGGTTACTTTCCAAGGTCGGAGGAGTCCAAACGAGAGGGCATAGATTTAAGGTGAGAGGGGTAAGATTAAAAAGATACCTGAAGGGGTAACTTTTGTACACAGAGGCTAGTGTGTGTATGGAAAGAACTGGCAGCGAAGGTGATGGAGGCTGGTACAATTACAACATTTAAAAGGCAATGTATAGGTATGTGAATAAGAACTGTTTAGAGGATTATGGGTCTAATGCTGGCAAAGATTACTACATCAGATTGGAATATCTCATTGGTGCAGATAAACTGGACTGAAGGGTCTGTCTCCATGCTGTATGACACTATGATTACATCAGGCCTTCATTCTTGCGAAGAGTAAAGTGAAACATCAGTGAAAAGCTTCTAAAACCATTGCATATTTTTCTTTCAGTTTAGGAGTTCATTACTAGACGCAATGCATCAGATGTAGTCTCAGCATTGTCATGTTCAAATGCAGTAATACATCCTAATGATTATACCCAAAAACATTTGCATAAAACAGCAATATTTTATACCCTTTTCTAATTATTGGCTGAATCTGCTGACTAGGTTTATGTGGCTCATGTACTGGAATGCACTAACCCTTCTGTAGCAATGAGTTCTGCGATGTTCTCTCCATTTAAGTAGGTTACTGTTATTTTCTCTGTTCAACACAGCACTGACTTCTCTTAACCCACATTATACTGTTTTCTGCCAAAGTTTTGCTCACTAACTTCCCTGTCTGTATACATTGCAGAGTCTCCATGTCCAGTTAAATGACTCTCTTGGTGAATGAGTTAACTGAACTTCAAGCCAATCAGTCTTCTCATCCAAGTCATTGGTATAGATTGTAAATAGTTGATAATCTCACACTGATCCCCGAGGAACTCCACACAGTTACAACTTTACAACCTGAACATCCCGAACGTTTATTCCCCAATAGTTAACTGGGTTTCCCCTGTTGTTGGGCAGCAAGCTAGAAAGGTTGGATGGCTTCATCCTACACTGTGTAATATACTTAGCGAGTTGAATGACTTCAATCTATTCATGCGTAAATCCTTAGAGGACAGAATGGTCTCCTCCTGTCTAATTAGAATGATGCTGACTGCCTGAATGTGATCTTTCTTTACCTCAGTATCATTATGGAGTGCTTGAGAGAACAATACATGGGTTAGAAGCAGCAGCTGGCCACTCAGCCCCTTGAGCCTGCTGCACTGTTGATGTGATTGTAACTAAACATCATTTTCATGTCTGTTCCCACTAAACATGGATTCTCTAGTTCATCAAAGTTTTATGGAACTCAACTTTGAGTATTTTCAGTAAACCAGTATTCACTGCTCCCTAGGGATGAGGACACCACAGATTATACAAGGCTAAAGAGAAAGGAGCATCCCTGTCTCAGTCTGAAAAGGAAATGTGTTCCCCTCAAACCAATCACCACATTTTTTCATGTACAAGGAGTCAACAACTAGAAACAGATATCGACCACTCAGCCCGTCAAACCTGTTCACATTCTTATCAAATTCAGTCTCCACTCACCTCGTGGAAAGACAATTCCAAGAAAGATAATTTGAACAATGAACACTGGAGCAGAATGAGGCCATTCTTCCATCTTTTCTGCCATGACAATTGACCACGGCTAAAATAGTTCTGAACCCCATTCTCCTGCCTTCTCCAACTAACCAATGGTAACTTATTAATAAAAAAAGCATATATCTCTGTATTGAAGATCGTGTGTGCCCCTATATGGGGTTATATTTGTGTGTTTTTGTGTAAATGTCCATATCTACGTGCGTATCTCTGTGAGCATGTGTTATGTGTGTTCGTGTCAGTATCTCAGTTTGTGTGTACCTCTGTCTGCATCTCTGTGCAAAGTTGTTATTGAATTAAATAAATTGAACTTGGAATCAAAGTCTTCCTCTTCCTCCTCTCTCTCCATCTGTCCCTGTTGTTCATAGAGTTCATAGAATCGCTACAGTGTATAAACAGGCCCTTCGACCCAACAGGTCCACACTGACCCTTCGAAGAGTAACCCAGCCAGATCCGTTCAAATGCTATGCTACGCTTACACACGACTAATGCCCCTAACCTGCATATCCAGCGGCACTATTGGCAAGTTAGCATGTCCAATTCACCGAACATCCACAACGTTGGCCTGTGGTTGGAAACCAGATCACCCAGTGTAAAACAACACAGACACGGTGAGAATGTGAAACTCCACACAGACAGTCGCCTGAGGGTGGACACGAGCCCGGGTGCCTGGTGCTGTGAGGCAGCAGTGATCGCCTCTGAGTTTTGTGATTAGATTCATACAACACCTCCCTCTGCTGGACCCACTCCACTGCATCGGTGGCACAGTTTTTAACTCTGAGAAGATAATAAATCCTCTGCTGTGAATCTGTCAAATAATATCTTTGGAAGCACAGAACAGTTTTGTCTGGTACTAAGCGATGTTGTTCCTGTGTCATTACCACCACTAATGGGCCTTTTTCAGGACTTCTCAATACTTTCTCACGTAAATTTTAAGCATTGCAAGTCACAGAACGAGAAGAAAATTCATCTAATCTCCTGATAAAATAGTTCACTCAGAGGTGAGCATTTTCATTCTGAAAGGCCCAAGTACATTTGCAACCCTCCATCTACCAGCATTGAGTGTGTGTGCGTGTTGACGGTGCTGTCAGTTTGGATGGTGCTGTGAACTGCTGCTCTCTCCATCCCAGACTGAATCCTCGAAGGTTATCACCCTCTGCCATTGTCACTGCAGTAGTTTGGGGAGGCCAGCTGAGGGAGAGATTGTGTCGTTTTAAGCACAACAGAGACTGTCAGACCTGCGCCAACGTATAGATACTAACAGAGTCAAATACAGACAGACAGGTACGGAGTGTTGGGGGACCAGATGGATATCGGACATCCACTACACAGCTTGGCCCTTTCTGACCTATTCCAAGATGCTTCTCCTGGAATAGGAGACGGGGAGTGAGGGTGGTATTTGGTGACCGTGCTGAATGTGCTGGTGTAGGTGGGTGGGGGGGGGGGGGGGCGGGGTGTTGTGCGCGTGGCAGATGGTGACTTGTCCAGAAGGAGTCAGTCAACAGTGTTGTATCCATGCAGTTCTATTAGTGAGGGAGATATAATAGAGGGGAAAGAGAGAGGGATGGTGCTACATGCAGCAGTGAGAGTGTGGAGCATGAGCCTTGATCGGGGGTTGGTGATATAACAGATATACAGTGAGTGTGAGGGAGCAGAGAGTATACGCTGTGCCTTATCCTGACAGAGTGGGGAAGATTATTGATGCTTGTCCTGTATTGCTGGACATTCCTTCAGACCACAGATACTGCACTGAGCTCAGACCATGCTCAGTGGATCTGGTGGTGTGGCCCCCTCCGGGAAGAAAATAGTCCTCGTCTGTACTAGCCAATCCACCAGGACCTCTGTGCCCCTGTCGACAAACCGTGGTGTAATTGTCCCTTATCTGCCATGCTCAGGGTAAACCGTGCAGGGCAGCTCCGAACAGAGAATGCTCAACCTGTGCCCATTGGCCTTTTAAAAATGGCACCAGTGCCAGGGATCACGGAATATCCAGGGATATACGGGCAATGCTGATTATCTACATCCACGATGGGTGGGAGAATCAGGCTGGCATTGAATGAGAGGGATAACATGTGCTGGGGAGGGTAGATAATTAGTTGATTTAGATAAGATAACACCAGGAAACTAGTTCAGCTTCGTGCAGAACATCCGTCTGTCACACTCAATGAAAATGTCACTGAGATAAAATATTGTTAGATTCAACCCAATGAGTCGAAGACTCTTCTGACCCCAATCCCAATTACAACGCTGCTGCTGCTTGGTCAATTCTTTGCTTCACAGAGAAGGAGCTAAACGTCACCTTACCCTTGGCACATAAGGCGGTGGGGAGGGGGTGGTTAAGGTATCAGCGGGGGAGTATTTTATGGCAAGTCATCATAATTCTATTAGTTTTAAAACTGAGATGGAAAAGGATGAACCGGGTCTAAAACTTAAAGTTCTAAGTTGTTGAAAACTAATTTTGATGATATAAACGAAAGATTTTCCAAAATCGATTGGGACAGATATTCTCAGAAAAGGGGTCTGTTGGGAAGTGGGAAGCCTCCAAAAATGAGATGTTAGGAGTACAGAGACATTACGGCCCTGTTAGGGTGAAGGGTAAGGATGGTACATGTAAGGAATGCTGGAGGATTGGAGAAATTGAGGCTCTGGTCAAGGATAAACGGGAAGCATATGTCAGGTATGGACAGCAGGAATTGAGTGTTTATTTTCTTAATTCATTCACGCGATGAAGGCGTCCCTGGCTAGGGAAGTATCTATTACCCATCCCAAATTGCTCAGAGGGCACGTAGCAGTCAACCACATTTGCTGTGAGTCTGGAGTCACTTGTAGGCCAGACCAGCTAAGAATGGCAGTTTGTTTTCTTAAAGCGTGTCAGTGAACCAGATGGATTTTTTCCGACAATCGAAATGGCCATCATTAGTCTCTAAATTCATGATTTAAAGTGAATCACTAGAAGAGTCTGAAGGCAACAAGAGTATACTTAAGAGGGAAATTGGGAGCATAAAAAGGGGACATGTGATAGCTTTGACTAATAGAGTTAAGGAGAATCCAAAGGAATTCTAAAAGTATGTCATGGACAAAAGAGTAACTGTGTCGATAATAGGACGTCCTTAAAGATCAGCAAGGCTGCCCATGTGCAGAACCATAGCAAATGGGGGAGGTACTGACGAATATTTTGTATCAGTATTTACTGTGCAGGAGGATATGGAAGCTGGAGAACTTGATAAATAGGTAGTGACATCTAGTAAAGTGTCTGTATTACAGAGAGCTGCTGGAGGTCTTAAAACATGCCAAAGAAGGCAAATGTCCTGGCTTTTATTAGATGTATGCTAGAACTCTGTGTGAAGCTAGGGAAGTGATTGCTGGGCTCCTTGCTATCATTAACAACCACGGGAAAAGTGTCGGAGGACTGGAGGTTGGCTAACGTGGTGCCACTACTTAAAGGATTTAAGAAGGGTAATAAGGAAAAGCTAGTGAGCCTGACGTCAGTGTTGGCTAAATTGCAGGGGATTATGTGTCATCGGAGTTTCACGCATTTTGAAAGGTAACGACTGATTAGGGATAGTTAGAATGAATTTGTGCAAGCAATATTGTGTCTCACTGACCTGCCTGAGATTATTTGAAGAAGCGACTAGAAAGAGTAATTGAGATAGAGTGGTGTACATTGCCGATGTGGACTTCAGTAAGGCGTTGAATAAAATTGTGCTTGGTCATCTGTTTAACAAGATTGGTTCATATGAAAGCCATTTCGTTACAAAACTGGCTCAAAGGTTGGAGGCAGAGGGTGGTGGGAGAGGATTGCAATATCCTGGAAAAGGTTTGCAATGCTCCCCATGCTGTTAATCCAGTTTATCGGGTAATCCACTAGCATGGCCTACACAGCTCTCCATATTAGCCGTTACCTTACCCCAGTTTATGGTGTCTGGGCTGGTTCTGTGAAGAAGATTCAGAATTTGAGGCAATGGACCATTCTAGCGGACCTGGCAATATCTCCATTCAATGTTTGCTTTCTTGGGATTGGGCCCACCATTGTCTCCCTTATCCCGTTATTCCAATCCCCCATCTCGTTATCCATATTTTCAGCAAGTTATCAGTTAATAAATTATTTGTTTTATTTTTTCTGTATCTTTCCCTGGCCTTAGTTTTTGTCTCCCTCGTGCATGGAGTGCTGGCATGGCGAAGCTCAGAAGCATTGAAATGGTGTGTGTCAGGCTGTTGTTCACTTCTCGATGTGTCCCAGGTGGTGTTCCATTGGCAGGAATGTTCCAGCAGCTGTGCCTCAAGTGTTTGAAACTTGGTATGCGCCTGCCTACGGAACACCTCTGTCTCTCTCAGTTGATCATGCGGTCAGTAACACGAGGAAAACCCTCGAGTATAATTATTAAGGATCAGGCATCTAACATGTAGCTGAGGGGCTGCTGTCTGACTCCTGTTATTGAAAAATCAGTGGAGCTGCTGGGGATGGTTGGCTGCAGGTTGTGCTGTGAGCTGCGTCAGACATTCAGGGAGACCTGAGGATTTGCTGACCCAACCTGGATGGAGCATGGGGACTGTAGTTACAGCATCTGGGTCTGTAACATGAACACCAAATGGGGCAGAGGCTGCAGAGAGGTGACACTCTGAATCCACGGAGTGAGTGTGGGTGGGGAAAAGGATGTGCTTTATCTGTCTGTGTTTTCGCCTGGACAAGCACATCCTCTCACTCTCCCCGTTATATACACTGATGGACACTCTCCCTATCCTCTCCACACACACACACACACACACACACAAAATCCCTTATTCTTTCTCACATGCGCATACGTGCACTCCACTCTGTCACACGCATGCATGCACACAGCCTCTCAAACTCCCGCACTCACACACACAATCCCCCTCACTCTCTCTCACGTACACACAGTGTATCTCTCTCTCTGCCCCCTTCACACAGACACTCCCCTATTCCCACATACGCACACACACACACACATATGCATATATAAATTTGCGGTGAGAATTTGCATTTGACAATTTGCATTTTATTGTGTTCCAAAAACATACCATTTGTATTCAGTCCGTCAATGTGATATTTTATAAACTCCTACTTTGTAAATAAAACCAGTCTGACTCCAGGTGAAGACAGACAGCGTCCAAACAAGTTCTCACGCTTAGAATACATCGTCTGACCGCAAGTGTTACTTCATTTACCTGTTTTCCTATCGCTCTTACACCTATTGAAGGAGCAGCACAATGAAACTTTTTGTTTACAAATAAATCCATTGGGCTCTAACAAAAAATCGTTTGATTTTTGACCTTGTCCAACCAAGTCGAAAACCAGCGACTCCAAATCATGTTTTTTACTGGTTAGATAATCCTCTCCACAAACAAGTAAGTTGTTCCTAACCCCATGTGTTCTTCTCTTGAATATTAATCTTTTGCGAGGCACGTTATGCACTGGTGTCTGGAAGTCCAGATATAATACATCTATAGGATCCCCATTATCCACCTTGCTTGTTTCGTTTTTTTTAAAAGAAATGTAGTTAAATCATTCAAACATTGTTTTTCCTACATAAAACTATGTTGACTGTGTTGGATTGTAGCTTGACTTTGGAAATTTCCTGTTATTAATTCCTTCTTAACGGATTTTAACAATTTGTCTGCAATCCCAATAGTTTTCTCACTACTTTTCATTCGTGAGTGAAGCTGGTTATTCGAAGCCCTTCCCTTTCTATAACCTCCATGTTCCCTTTCATAATTCCTGTGTAACAGGCACAAGGCGTAAAAGATCTGCTCCAATTGCTGTGTAAGAGGCATGAGTAGTTGTTTTGACTCATTATGTTCCTGCTTTACACACTCGCTGGGCTCAATGTCCTCCTGGCGTTTCTACATTATAGTCTCAATGGACTTGCATGTTCTGCTCCTGACTCTGACTAAGTGCTCAAGATCTCAATGTCCACCACCTGCTGCTCAATGACATGTCTGGGGTCTTATGGAATCTCCCTGTTCAAATGTCACTTTTCATGGGCTGAAATATGCAGGCATGTTGTGTTGCCCACACTGGTTAGCTCAGTGGTTAGCACTGCTGTCTCACTGCACCAGAGATCCCAGTTCAACTTCTGTCTCCAGTTTCCTCCCACAGTCCCAAGATGTGCAGGTAAGGTGGATTGGCCACGCTAAATTACCCATAATGTCCTGGAATGTGGAGGCTAGGTGCATGAAAACTGCCAGGTTATAATGATTGGGTGGGGTGGGTGGTGGGGATTGGATGGGGTGATCTTCGGAGGATCAGTGTGGAGTCGATGGGTCGAATGGCCTGCTACCACAGTGCAGGGATTCTATGATTTACACCTTTGATGCAGGAATCAGTTGTGAGAACAATCTTTGAGTTCATTCCTCAGTGAGGAGATTAAATCTGTGTGCACTACTCCAGATGTGATCTCACGAAGACCCTGTAAAGCAGGAATGTTAACACCAGCCTGCTGTAAGGTTCCCAATCAGGTTAGAGCAGTCTTAGCTGTCTGGGGGAATACAAAGCATAGCTGAATGTTCATTGTCCTTCTTTACTCCACCAGCATAACGCGAGATCTGGTGAAAATGTCACAATGACACTTGAGAAGAACAGATAAGGTGTGGAGAGATGATATCAATGTTGAGATATTTCTCGCCAAAAATCTCGCCTGAATCTACCATTAACCTCGCCAGACCCCATGTCACTCAGAATCTGGTAAGGAGGAGCTTAGAATCATCAAGGAGAAGCAAACATTGATGAGAGTTATATAATAAAGTCAAAATGGTGACACAAATGTTGCATGGTCCAAAACAGGAAATAATACATACAAGTTTGTGGGTACTGCAGTAATAATGGACAGCTTCAAGTTAAATCTAAGGAGTTGTTAATCCAAGTGAATGTTAATACTGGAAAAATTGATTACATGGGCGTCTATGAGATGTGTTTGCTTTAATGATATGTTGAGCTCCAAGTAGGGATCAGGCTGGTCTGAAATTGGTAATGTGTGATCAGAAGAGCTAATTGAAGACTTTGTTGTAAAGCGGCTTTTGGGAATAGTGTTCTTAATATTTTGAATTTAAATGACATCTGACCACAAACCAGTTTTTTTTTATATTACTAGTACAGGCCTGAGTCATGCAAGCCATTCAGGTACGAGGATAAACTTGGCTTCAGTGAATTTGAAAATACATTGAAATGATTTAATGAAAGACAGGCAATGCCTTTTATTTATACAAACACTGTGAGGTCTGCAAGGACATTCTCAAGATCAATCCCTCAGATGGCAAGATTGTCTGCTGACGGAACTCCGCCAATGTTCCAGAGAGTTTCAGAGGATGAGAGGTGATTGAAATGAAACGAAAAAAAAACGCACCGCGGGGAGTGACGAAAATAGGCATTGACAAGTGAGAACGATATTAGCGAGAAACCCAAGATATTCCATAAGAACATCACGCTGAACAGAATAACCAGAGAATAATTAGAGCCCATTAGACATCAAGTGGGCAATCTGTGTGTGAAGCTGATGAAGATTGATAGATAGTGACTTGAGAGCTTCACATACATTTTACTTGGGAGAAGAAGGAGGCAGGTGCATATTTCAAGAAGACCGGACTGGAAGCTCTTGAACAGATTAATATAAGATGCGAGCAGAAAATAATGGTTTTGGCTGGAGTAAAATTGGACAAGTCCCCAGGTCTCGAAGAGATGTATCACAAGCTGCAGTGGGAGACAAGGGAGGGAATGCCCTGACTAGAATGTTTAAGTCGGATCTGGTCAGAGGTGAGTTGCCAGAGTAATGGAGCGCACCCTTTACAGGAAGGGTTGGTGCAGGTCGACCAGGAAACTATAGATCAGTGAGTATCAGATCTGTTTCAGGGAAACTATTGGGGAAGGCAAGGAAGGAGGCAATTGATCTTCATTGAGAAAGTCAATGTTTGATCAGGGATCATCAGCATGCAGTTGTCAGAGGGTAGTCAAGCCGAATGAATTTTATTGAATTTTTTCGATGATGTCATTTGCATATTTTTATTTTCAGCAACACATTTGACAAAGCCTCACATGATAAAGAAAGTAAAATCTCATGGTATCAAAGGAACTTGGTAAGTGACATTCAAATGGACTTAGAGGCAGGAGAAAGAGGGTGATAGGAGAAGGATGTTTGTGTCTCTGGAGACCAGTTTCCCTGCTGTATCCCAGGGATCAGTGTGTGTCCATTATTCATTGTGGTATTCATAAATGATGTAGATGTGAATGTGGAGGGGATGGGGAATGTGTGATTAGTAAGTCTGTCGTTGACACAAAATTGGCCAGGTGTTTGACAGTGAGGGGGAGGCCTTATGTTACAGGAAGGTACAGGTGGAATGGTCAGACTTACAGATCAAAGGCACATGGAATGTTACCCTGATAAATATCAGGAGATGCACTTTGAATGAAAGAACCAGACAGGGGAGTATTCAATGAATGGCAGCACATTAAGTAGCTAAAAAGGTTCATCTCCACACAATGCTGAATGTGACTGAACATGGTAATAGGTTAGTTCAAAAGGCATTGGGAATAGTAAATAGCTTTTACTCATCGGGACATAGATTACAAGAGGTATACAGACTTTGGTTCGACCAGAATACGTGTGGAGTTCTGAGAGCCAAATTACATTCAGGATGCACTTGTACTGGAGGGGGTACAGAGGAGATTCACCAGGATGTTCCCTGGGATGGAGCATATCAGCTATGGAGAAAGGCTGGATAAGCTCGGCTTGTTTACTTTGGAGCAGAGAAGGCTGAGGGGTCGTGATTCAGAAGGATAAGAATATGAGGGCCATGGACAGGGTGGATAGACTGCAGCTGTACCTTTTAGTCAAAGGGGAAAAATCAGGGGAACAAACTTTTAAAGTGAAGGGTTTGAGAATTAGACAGGATTTGCGGATTGTGTTTCACCCAGAGGGTGTTGGGGTCTGCAATGTACTTCCTGAGAGGGGAGTTGTTATGGTAACCACAAAGTAGCTAAATAGAACTTGGAGGAGCTCTTGAAGTGTCATAACATTCCCGGCTACAGGTCTAATGTAGGAGAGTGGGACTAGTGTAGACTGTGCTATATGTCTGATGGTACAAAGACTATGCTCCTATTATTGTATGGTGTGGACATGAATTGATGGGTTTCTGAAGAGAATATTAACAAGAATTATTAGAGTGAACTGTCAATAGAAAAGGTTAGAGAAAACAAGAGCAGCTTCGTTGCAGTCTGAACCTAGAGGAAGGAGAATAGAGAACAGAGAAATAGCAGAACTATGAAGCAATTACTTCAGTTATGTCTTCACTGAAGAAAACAAATCAAATATTCCCAGGAAGACTGGAAATCCTAAGTCTCGAGAGAAAAAGAATGAAATTAATAAATAAATGATTTGGGAGAAATTATTGGGACTGAAAGTATGGTTGAATTTAGAATAGAGATGGAAGGTGAGAAGGTAAAGTTCAATAACAGGTTCCTGTGCTAAAACAAAGTACATACAAATAGGATGAGGGAAGAGTTGGCTAAAGTTAACTGGAAGCAAATACTTTACAGTGGAACTATATATGAACAGTGGTAGGCTTTCAAAGCAATTTTTCCAAGTGCTCCGCAACAGGATACAACAGTTAAATGGAAGGACTGTAGGAAAAGGGGTGAGCTGCCATGAATATCTCAGTAAATAAGGGAAGCTATCAAATAAAAATAAATGGCATAAATGATGGCAAAGACCAGTGGGAAACTAGAAGATTGGGAAAACTTTCAATATCAAAACAGCAACAAAAAAACTATCAAGAAATATAAGATAGATAGATTATGAGAGTAAACTACCTCAGAATATAAAGACAGATATCAAAAGATTCTACAAATATATAAAACGAAAAGATTGGCTCAGGTAAACATTGGTCCTTGAGAGGGTGAGAAGGGGGTTTCAGTAATGGGATATGAGAGAATAGCCAAGGAATGGAACAGATATTTAGTCGGTCTTCACAGTGAAGTTCACTAATAACATGCCAGTAATTGTCAAAGGGAGGAAGGTAGGTGAGGACCTGGAAACAA
The DNA here is from genome assembly GCF_047496795.1 of Chiloscyllium punctatum. NCBI lineage: Eukaryota > Metazoa > Chordata > Chondrichthyes > Orectolobiformes > Hemiscylliidae > Chiloscyllium > Chiloscyllium punctatum. Next base: position 78,370,067 of record NC_092768.1, read on the forward strand.
CCATTCCCACGATAGAGAGAGTGTTGGGCAAGCTAATGGATCTAAAGGTAGCTAAGTCTCCAGGACCTGATGCAATGCATCCCAGGGTACTAACAGAATGGTGGGAGAAATAGCAAATGCATTTGTGGAACTCTTCTAAATTCACCTGACTCTGATGCAGTTCCAGCAGATTGGAAAACAGGAAATCAGACACCACAGTTTAAACAGGGAAGCAGGAAAAAAGTGGCAAATTATAGACTGGTTAGCTTAACATGTGCAATGGGTAAAATATGTAATCAAGGAATAAATAGCATGCATCTAGATCGAACTTGTTGCGTTTGACAGACACTGCATTTGTTCATTAAAGACAGGTTATGCTTAACTAATTTACTAGAAATCTATGAAGACATTATGACCACGGAGACCCAGTAGATGTGGTGTACCGAGATTAACAAAAGGCATTCGACACAATGGCACCATTAAAAGCTGCTGTGTAAGGTAAAGATGAATGGCATTACAGGTAATGTATTAGCATGGATAGAGGATTTTAAACAACAGGCAGCAATGAGTGGGAATAAATGAGTGATTCTCTGGTTACTGATCAGTGACTAGTGGTGTGCCTCTGGGATCGATGTTGGGACCGCGATTATTCACAGCTTACATCGACGTTTTGGAGTTGGGGACCACGTGTAGTGTCTCAGCGTTAGCAGATTATACTAAAATGAGTGGCAGATCAAAGTGTGCAGAGAACTGATAAACTTTACAACGGGACATAAATATTATAAGTGAGTGGGCAAAGGTCTGGAGTACAATTATAATAATTGTGAAGTCATCCATTTTGGTAGGAATACCAGTTAAAAAAGACTATTATTTGAATGGGAAAAATGCAGCATGCGTCTGTGCAGAGGGACCTGGATGTCCTGGTGCATGGATCACAGAAGTTGACCTGCAGGTGCAACAAATAATTAACAAGGCAAATGGAATTGAGCGCTTCATTGCGAAAAGGATTGAGTTTAAACACAGGGAGGTTATGTTGCAGCTGTACAGGGTGCTGGGGAGGCCATACCTGCAATACTGTGTGCAGTTTTGATCTCACTACTTGAGAAAGGATGTCCTGGCTACAATGGATACAGAGGAGATTCGCTAGGTTGGTTCTGGAGTTGAGGGGGTTGGCTTATGAGGAGAGACTAAGTGGACTGGTAATATATATTGATTGGAATTTGAAATAATGTGGCAGGATCAGATAGAAACATATATGATTATGATTGTAATAGATAGGATAGAAACAGAGAGGATGTTTCCAGTAGCAGGCGAAACTTCGGCCAGAAGGCAAAATCTCAAAATTAGGTGGAGCAGATTTAGGACTTGAATTGAGAAGGAACTTCTTGATCAAGAAGATTGTGAATCAGTGGAATTCCCTGCCCACTGAAATAGTTGAGGCTTTATCATTGAATGTTTTTGAAGCTCAGATAGATAATGTTTTGAGCATTAAAGGAACAATGGGTTATGGAGAGCGGACAGGTACGTGGAGCTGAGGCCATGAAATTATCAGCCCTGATCTTATTGATGCTCATAGATTTTATGTAATGGGTCAATACTTGAGGGAATCATACTTGAGAAAATGACTGGTTGATACGTACGGAGAAGCAATGGTTGCAATGCATTTGGATTTTCAGAATGATCTTGATACAGACTCTGGACTAGTATGCAAAATTAGATGTTACAGGATTGGGGTAAAATATCAACATGGTTTTAGAATAAGAGAGCTGACAGGAAACAGTGAACATGAATAAAGCCATATGTTTTGAAGTGGAAGCCACATGTTTCGAAGTGTGTCACAAGGATCGGTGCATGTGTCTCAGCTGTTCCCAATGCATGTTTAACATTTAGTTGAGGGAATCAAATGCACTATTCCCAAAACTGCTGCAAGCACTGAACGAGGTCGGATTGTGCGTGGGTGGGGGGATGTAGAAAAGCTACAAGGTGATTGAGACAAGTTGAGTGAATGGGCAAATACGTGGCAGATGGAGAGCAATGGGGTGGATGTGACGGTGTGTATTTTGGTGGGAACAATAGAACAGCAACCTATCATTTGAAAAGAGATAAGTTGAAACATGTTGATCTTTAAAGGGATTTATTTTCTGTCTTTGTTTCTTCTGTGCAGCCCTCCGAGGTCCATGCAGGGCAGTGAGTTCTGAACCCAGAAGTCAATACTGGGAATGGTATTGGCACACTGACCAGTGAACACAGACCCAACAAGAGAAGACCTGTAACATTGAAAAGGACCTGGATCTCCTTGTACACCAGTTACTGACAACAATATTGCAGGAAAGAAAGCAGTTAGGAAGATAAACGTTGTGTTGACCTTCATTTCAGGGATATTTAAGTGCAGGAGTAAGGGTGTCTTACTGCAGTTGTACAGGGCCTTGGTGAGACCCCATCTCGAACATTGTGCAGTATTGTGTGCAGATTTGGTCTCCGTACCTCATAAATAACAAACCTAACATTGAGGGAGAGCAGTGAAGGATGACCAGACTGATCTCTGGGATGACAGGCTTGTTATGGGGCAGCTCTTGCATTGACTGGATTGGGCCTGTAGTCCATGGGATTTAGGAAAACGAATGGAGATATCAATGAAATGTATAAAACCCAGACTGGTCGAGACACATTGGAAGCAGGAATGGTAATTGCATTGGCTGGGACGGATAAAACAAGGAGCCACAGTATTAGGTGCAGGCAGGTCACTCTGCATTGAGATGATAATAAATGTCTGCACTCACAGACTGATGAACCTGGGGAATTCTCTCCCATATAAGGCTGTGGAAGCCAGGACATTGAAAAAAAATATGGATTTCTGGACATTAAATGGATCAGGAGACAGCTGGAGTACAGCTGTCAGAGGATCTGAGATGTTAAGAAGGAGGTCTCTGCAGTGTCAACAGGACTGCGTTTCCTGTTCCCTTTTTCAATACCGAGTTTTCAGTCGGTTTTATCCTTCCAAGCCTCGGAGCAGTTTGATACATTTGAGTGTCTTGCTTGTCCATTGAAGAGTGTATCACATGTCTCTGTGTCTGGAGTCACTTTTAAGCCAGACCAGGAAAGCACGGGAGATTCACTTCCTGAAAGTACATTGGGGAAGGAAATTCTGTTTACAATCGACATTGGCTTCAAGGTCACTGTTACTTACACCAGATTTTAATTCTTGATATTTTATTAATTGTTTTAACTTCCACCAGCTGCCAGAGCATCAACCTGGTCTGGATTAGTAATCCAGTGACATTTCCACAACAGCACCATCTCCACATGGGGACCTATCAGATTCCACACTGAGCAGGTTATTTCTGTGCTGCTTGACAGCTCTGTCAGAAAATACCCCACTAATTTCACTTTTATGAAAACACTGATGGTGTGATAATTAGTCAGATTGTAACTATTTCTCTCTTTGAGAACTGGACGTAGCTGAGTAGTTTTCCGCATTCCCCAGGGAGATGTCAGAGTTGTCAGCTTGGTGGAAATAGTCGACTGAGGGATTATCCCAGCCAAAAAGTTACAGATTGTGTTTGAATATAATGCTGTTTCAGCTGCTGCTACTGCTGTGGTGTACAGCACCACAACAATGCCAGGAATTCTGTATTTTAGAACGTTCAGCGAGTTGTATCATTGAAAGTATTTACAGAGGAGTTTTAACTTGGAAAATAATTGAATGCAATGAAGAATTAGTGACAAAAGAGGAGTTCTGGAGTCAGAGACTCTTAGACTCATACAACATGCAAACAGACCCTTTGACCCAAATCATCCATGCGCACCAGGTTTCCTAAACTTCCAAACCTTTCATATTCATGTACACATCAGATTGTCTTTCAATTGTTGTAATTGCACTCACCAATACCTCTTCCTCTGACAGGTCGCTACATTTATGCACCAATCTCTGTGAGAAACAGCTGCTCTTAGATCTCTTTTTAATGTCTTGCCTCTCACCTTAAACTTATCCTCTCTGATTTTGGACACCCCCACTCTGGGCAAAAGACCTTGTCTATTTATCCTATCCATCTCACTCTTGATTTTATAAACCTCTGTAAGGTCACCCCTCAGCCTCCTACGCAAAAGGAACAAAATCCCTGCCTCTCCATGTATCTTAAAACCTCCCGTCTCCGTCACATCATTTTAAATACTTTGTCCCCTTTCCAGGTTATAACATCCTTCCTGCAGCAGGGCGACAATAATTGTACTCAGTACTCCAAATGTGGCCTTGTACAGCCACAACATGATGTCCCGATGTCTGTACTCAATGCTCTGACTGATGTAGGTAAGTGTGCCTAATGCCTTCTTCACAACACTGTCTATCTGTGACTCTACTTTCAAGGAACTATGTACCTGCACCCTGGATCTCTCTGTTCGAATACAATCCCCAATGACCTACCATTAACTGTATAAATACTGCCCTAGTTTGTCTAACAAAATGCAACACCTCACAGTTATCTGCATGAAGCTCTACCTGCCAATCCTCAGCCCAATTTCTCAGTTGATCACGATCTCATTGTTCTTTAAGATAACCTTCTTTACTGTCCACTATTAACACCAATTGTGTGGGGTTTGTCGACGAACTTATTATCCATGGTTCATATATTCTCATCTAAATCATTTGCAGAAACAATGAACAGCAGCAGATTGTTCCTTGTGGCGCACCACTGGTCACGAGCCTCCAATTTGGACAGCACATCTCTCCCAGCATCAGCTACCTCCTCCTATCAAACCAACTTTGTGTCTAATTGGCTAGCTCTCACTGATCCCCTGTGATGTAACCTTATGAACGAGGCTACCATGAGGAACATTGTTGGGCCTCACTGAGGTCCACATAGACAACGCATGCTGCTTTAACTTCATCTATCTTTCCGATCACCTCTTCAAAAACTGCAATCTAGTTTGTGAGACATGGATTCCCAGACAAAAAGCCGTGCTGAATATCCCTAATCAGTCCTTGCCTTTCCAAATGCATGTAAATCCTGCCTCTCAGAATCTCCTACAATCACTCACCCATCTTCGACATCAAACTCACTGGTCTGTAGTTCCCTGGGCTTTCCTTGCAGCCTTATTACAAATAATATAAAAACATTAGCTGCCTTCCTGTCCTCCAGCACTTCAGCCAAGGCTGCCAATGATACGCATTAGAAAGTCAAGAGAACTGCAGATTTCGTAAACCAGAAATCGAAGACAGGTATGTGCTGGAAAAGCTCAGCAGGTCTGGCAGTATCTTTGCAGAGAAATCAGAGTTAAAGTGTTACAACACGGGGTAAACCCCACCCCCACCCCCATCCCGCACGCCAATTTAAACTTGCAAGACAGAAAAGATTTAGACAGTGCTGTAATCTGTAAAAATTCGGAAGGCCAAGAACCATCCTAAAGGTGAGTATTTAAAGTAAAAATTAACAACTTTGTTTTTAAAGGCTAACAGAGAATAATTACCTAATAACTATTTGCAACTCCTTTCTCTGACCTATCTTTTACTTTCCCTTCTACAATACTGGTCCGATAAACCCCCCAATTCAGATTTACCAAAGCAGACAAATTGCACAACCTGCCAGCTATCGAATCTTCTCTTTGTATCTTCCTCTGTCTTCTTTTATTCTCCGTAGTGTTTCTGTCTCACAGGTCATTGATAAATATAGATGGATTTAAGAGAGCTATTCTCCGGGCAGTCTGCAGATGTTAGTGACGTGGCAGTTCTCCCCGAACTGGTCAATTTCGTTTACAGCTTGATATCACAAAGCATCGGCTCATTACATTTTTTAAAAAATATTGCCAAATGCCAAATTTAAACTCGATTGTAGTTTAGCTTCTTGGGACATAATGTAAACGGATTGAACAAATTTGATTTTATCTTTTATCTCATAGCAACCCAGGTACTGCCAGCTGCTGAACCAAATGTTACATTCTAAATTTTCCAGAACTCACTGTGCTTGTAAATCCTTCAACTCTCTTAAAGGTACATTACCCTTCACACGTTCATAACACCTTCTCTCTCAAAAAAGAACCATCATAATGAAAACACGGTCTCATTTGTTTTTCTATTCTTTAAACACATTACCATAACATACAGATAACTGAAATCTAAGATCACATTAATTTTTCCCATATACCTATATTTTCCATTGGATAAATGCAAATTCCGTCTAAACTTTATCAGTTAAATCTGTAAGAACGCATCTGTGATTATATCCTTACGACATGCTACATATCTATTTTTTAAACTAAAAGTCTGTAACTTAAGACTACAATGAAATAGTCTTTAATGCGTTCAATGAATGTATGCAGATTGGGATCTGTGTACACAACTGCCTCCAACACGCTGTTTGTGAGTACACATTAAAATGTCGTAAGGCTAGTGCCAAATGCAATAGTTCTTTCTCAATCATGGAACATGTTGTCTGGTGGATGTTGAGTTTCTTTGAAAAGTACAATCCCATCTCATCATCCTGTCGGAGGATAGATCCAACTCCTACGTCACTTGCGTCCACGGCAACTTTGAAAGGCTTTGAATCGTTTGGTATATCTAAAACTGGTTTGGTGGTCAATATTTCTTTTTAATGGTCGAATGCCTACTGGCATTGTTCTGTCCATCTGTTCTTTTTCAGCAAATTGGTTAATGGTGCCACTACACTGCTGACGTTTGGAACAAATTTCTGATAGAATCCGCTGACTCCTAAGAAGCGAAACATCTTTTTATTCGAGGTTGGTCGTGGAAATTCCTGAGTAACTTTTGTCCTTGTGTTCCATGGGGTCAACTTTCCATGACCGATGTTATGTCCCAAGAACATCACGTCTGCTTTCGTGAATTTAGTTTTGTTTAATTTTATCACCAGTTTTGTTTCACATATTCATTCAAAGAGCTTTTTCAACTGTACCAAGTGATCTTTCCAGGACTTAGTAATGATCACTACATCGTCCAAACAGATTGCACATTTTATTTATCAGGCCACAACTCTGTTCATAGGTCTTTGGAATGTGTTGGGTGTGTTGTTCATTCCAAAAGGCATCACTTTGAATTGATAC